>NC_089687.1:6100000-6727500 GCF_031753505.1 Anomalospiza imberbis
AAGCTGCTGTCAGCTGGACAGATTGACAAAGGACTGCACCAAGAGCCCTGCTCAAAAAACATCCCCAGTGAACTGAAGCAGTTGAGTCTCCGCCACGTTTACTATCATAATTGCACTCCTTGTAAACTTCAGGTTATCATATTGCCTTCAGCCTGTAAATTGTCACAAGATTCTAATACGTACCTCCTGAAATTGGTAATTCTGTGCAAAAGCATTCTGCAACTCAAATCACAATGATGTGTTCATTTAGCTAATCAGCAGTTATATTAACTATCTACAAAACAGAAAATAAGAACTGTTGGGTGACTTATAAGAAAAAAAAAAAAAAGGTAACACTGATGTTTTTTTGATGGCACATCTCATTATAAAGAGGTTACCATAAAATAATTGCAGGAGAAACAACAACAGTGTATATGTCCATTACTGAGTTACTGATGGATAATACATGAGATAATACAGCTAAAGGATGCCTCTTTGAAATATTTGTGTAGATACAATCTTAAGAGGCTATATCTAAATTCATCCTTTCATCTTGCTTAATATGATGCATTAACTGGGTCACTATTAGACTTGTGATCATAGTACTGCCTGTGTTTTATATAAGACTTCACTGGAACTATCACTGTATTTAGACATACTCAGGAAACTTAGATAGCAGACTGTTACCATTTTTTTCTTATGATGATAAGCTCTTGGTCTGAATCAGCCTAAAACCAGTCTTGTCTGCAATGTCCCTACAGCTATCAGAAAGCTCCAGAGCAAGAGCCAGAAACCTGCAATGAAGGAGACAGGAATCTTAAATTGCCCCAGTCTGGTGCTGCCTGCATCCCACGTTTCTACTGTCAATTCATACATCAACTTTTCAAGTGTAACAGATTATATTTAATACTAACCATCTTAGCAAAGTCCATGTGGTGTGAATTTACAACCCAGCTAAAGCAGGAAAGGAAATACATCCTGTGTGGTCTGACAGTAGAGCAACCAAAAGAAATACACTCCAGAGATGCTCAATGGGGCTGTCCAGGACTGATCCATCCCGTGACCTCCAGTGAGACAGGGAGAGTTCTGTTCTCCAAAGCTAAGGAATAGCTTCTTATTACTGCATTGGTAAGTCTGCATTGTTGTTTTACTGTACACAAATCAATAAACTATCTCTAAAAATATTTCCTGCTCTGTCACAGCATTTCTGTATTCTTGAGATGGGGAGCTACAGCTCTGAGAAGGACTTACTGTCTCATTAACAGGGGGAAATATGGTCAAATACACCAAATGAATCAAAGCAAAGTGGCAGGAGCAGGTAGAAATAAGACATGGCATTTCCATTGCTGCAGCTTCTCATTGCTTTGGAAAGTAACTCGTTTTTTTCATAATCATGTTGTCAGTGTATTTCCGGGACCAGTTTTTAAAGCAGAGTCTCATTAGACCTGTCTGGTCTTTAATACGTGTCTATTTACACTACCAATGGTGTTTGAAGCAACCTTCAAAGACATTTGCTTAAAACAGGCTTTCCTTCCACTAATTAAACCTTAACAATCCCTTATAATGAGCAACACGTTTTTTTTCCCAAAAATTGTGTATGTCTCAGGTAGCTCTTCATGTCAGCACTGAAAGGAGAGGTCATTCCTGAAGGATCCTCCATCACAAACATCTAGACCAGGGAAGTCACCAAACAGCACCTGAAGAAGCAGCAATTCTCATGAAACCATGGAATGGTCTGGATTGGAAACCATCCAGCTCATCTCATTCCACCCCTGCCATGGGCAGGGACACCTTCCACTATTCCAGGTTGTTCCAAGCCTCATCCAACCTAGCCCTGAACACTTCAGAGATGGGGGCATCCACAACTTCCCTGGGCATCCTGTGTCAGGGCCTAACCACTCTCAACGATAAAATTTTCTTCCAACTCTACTTTTTGTCATTTTAAAGCCACTCCCCCTTGCCCTATCTCTCCACGCCCTCTCCAGCTCTCTTGAAGCCCCTTCAGGGCACTGTAAGGGGCTCCAACATCTCCCTGGAGCCTTCTCCTCTCCAGGCTGAACAACCCCAGCTCTCAGCCTGCCTTCACAGCAGAGGTACTTGAGTCTTCTGAGCATCTCTGTGATTTCCCCTGGACCTGCTCCAGCAGGTCCACATCCTTCTCATGTCAAGGACCCCAGAGCTGGATGCAGAGCTCCAGCTGGGGTCTCAGAGTGGGGCAGAGTCCCCTCCCTCATCTGCTGCTCACACTGTTTTGGATGCAGCCCAGGACTAGGCTGGGTGTCTGGGCTTCAAGTGCACATTGCCAGCTCACACTGAGCTTCTCATCAACCAACTCTCCCAAGTCCTTCTTCCCAGGGCTGCTCTCAATCCATGCTTCACTCAGCCTGTATTTCTGCTTGGGATTGCCCTCACCTCTGAGCAGGACCTTTTCTCACAGTTTTGACACCTCCTAGTAAATTAGTCCCTGGTGGAGGCAAATGACAGCTGTACAGCAACACAAAAGTTTGCAAAGCTCCTCATTTACTGATATTAATGTTATCTTATGTAACTATCAAGCAACATCCTCACCCTGTTTTATTTGAGTGCCCTGTCCTGGGGGCTTTTTGCCAAACATGCCTCAACTAAGTTTAAATAACAACTATATTTATTAGTTCTAAAGGCTACCTTTCTCTTTCCTATAGCACTGCTTGCTGAATAAGTTAGTCCACTGAAGCTGACATAAAAAATGAAAGGCTATTGTAATTAGTGTAATATCTTTTCAAGATAAAACCATAAAAAACTGCAGCTCCAGAGAGATGTCATCTTCTTGACTATTCTGCTTATTATCCACAGACAAGCTCTGATATCTTCTGTATATTATGCAGTACGTTTACATGCAATTTCAGTGAAAATGCTCATGGAACAGGATCTCTAAGTATCTATCTTAGAATCTAGCCGAGAGAAAGAATGGAGCTTGAAAGTCATTTCAGACCTCATTTTCCATCAGTACAGTCATTGTCCTAAATAGGTACACATAAACACATAATTTTTTTCTTTAGAAATAATTTATATGAATTCAATGTTCTTATATAATTGGCTAGATATGACAGTCACTGAAAACTAAAATCCTCTTTTTTATATAACAGTCAGGGTTTGGAGAGAAAAAATAATCTAAAAAATGGATGCTCCAAGGAACAGTGAGACTGATTATCTTCAGAAGTAAAAGGGTAATTGCTGTCACACGGCACAAAAGGAATCAGGCAAATTCATATGAATACTCTTTGGAGAAGAAGCACTTACTGGCTAAAGATGCTACACTTTATGTAATGCAATTACTGTGTGCAGTGGTTGTGATACCTCGAATGCAAGCTCATTCACAGGATGCCTGAATATTGCAGGACAGCAGCATCTATCTCTTACACCTGGAATTCTTCCAGTGATGGCACAGATTCCCCTGAAACCACCCACAGACTCACAGTATCATACAAGGAAATTTAGGACAGAAGGGTCCTCTGAGGATCCAGTGCCTGCTCCAAGCAGGATCGACCTCAAAGCTAGAAAAGGCTGCTCAAGATTCTGAGTGTTCAGAATCTCCAAGCAGTCTACAGTCTCTCTGGGCAGCCTGAGAGTTTCACTCCAGCCTGTGACTTTTCTGTTAATTCACTATGCACCTCTGGGAAGTGTGGTTCAATCTCATATGTGAACTCCACACACTAGACACTCTTCTAGGATGAACAAACCCAAATCCCCAGCCTCACCTCACATGGTAATTCAAAAGCACATCCACAATCCCCTTCCAGTGAAGAATGACAGGATCAGAAGTCCTCCAGTGCTGAGGTTTACACGCTGAAGAGCCCTTGCAAGACATGTAAGCAAACACCTCCCCTGACTAAAGGGCTGCTCTCTGACAACACAGAGAACCTCTGCACACTCCTGAGGAGTTCAAGTAGCAGCAAGGAGAGGTATTAACAAAACCTTTATGAAAGTTTCCCTTACCAGATGCTTCTACAGGAATGCTGAAAACCCAGCAGCTTCTTTTCCAGACACAGTATGGTCAGAGTTAGCAGTTGGGTTTCAGCTGCTCTCTCTGTGGAGATCACTCCTCCTGTCCATACAAAATATCCTCAAAAATCTTCTTCCATGGGTTTCATCTGAGATCTCATTTTCCTGAGACCTCACTCATCTTTAATAATACCCAGCAGAGTGGTTATGTCACTACATGCAATTACGAAAACCAAAGCTGTTACAAAAGCCATAGTCAATTATAAAAAAGTGAACGTGGCACTGAAACGATGTTTGCTTAAACTCATGAAGGTAGGTTTTTCACAATTACCCTAGAACAGCACATAGCCTAGGTAATTACTGGAGGGCTCTCCACAGAGTAAAAGTAAGTGTGATACTCTTCTATTATACTTCTAATTCTGTCAGAGTAAGATTACCACAAAGTTCATGCACCTACTAGAACATAAAAATTACCATCCCTTCACACAGACTGAACAATAAAATTTACAGATTTGAAAACCTTGTGGAAAGGTTTGTGGTCAAAACCTAGTTAAAGATATTTACTCCTTTGAGTTTTAGTTTAAAACACATTTCTTCTTTCAGATACATCCCACATACTGTCAGGGCTTTTCTTTCTTTTCCTTTGTTTCCAAATTATATAAGAAATTCATTTCATCTTTAAAGAATAGCTTCTACCTTTGTGAAGGAGCAAATTATTATGCCAAGTTTCCTCAGTTAGCATACCTGTATAGCAATTTTTTTTCAATAAAAAGAACCTTCTGTTAAAGGTTTCATTGTATTTCCCAGGAGACTGATAACAGCCACATCTCCAGCCATCTGCAGGCACCACTACAGACCGATGCATACTCTGAACATTCTTCTTAACACTTCTGTTCAGACAATGGGACCACTAATTTCTAGGTGCTTAATTATGTCAAGGGCAGTAGCCCAAAGCCTTTACCCATGCTGAACTTCTTCAACAGTCTTAATGAAAATCAGGCCTCAGGCAAATCATTAGTAAAATTCAAAATCATGAGGAAATTATCCTTTCCATTTTTAGCACAAAGAATGGATTACTTCATAAAGGCCTATAGATAATTCATTTAAAGCTTACACACTTCAGCTTTAGGCAGAAAAGCAGGTTAAGATATTTGAACATCAACCATAGATCTCCTCCTATTCTCCAAGATATTGTGTTAGCAGTACTTTAATGCCTAGTACAGGACAAAACCGAATAACGGAAGCAGTTCCCAAAACACTTTATTTCATAAAGTTTCCAAATTACCTACTGCAAAAGAGCGAAGACCCTACTTAAATGTCACATGCAACACCTTTAGCACTGGGGGCTGGATGGAGAATCTTACCCCTGGACTGCAGCCCATGCCCACACGCCTCGCTCTGCCCCGGCAGGCCCTGGCGCACCGAGGCTGGCACCAGCACGCAGGGGCTCCAGCGGTGGCTCCTCCACCTGCAGCAGAACAGCCAACAATGAAGTGCTTAGAACTGGAAAACAGGGAACAAATCCGAGCACAAACTCCAGTTACCAACCATTTGGAGTCACAAAGCTGTAATTACTCCTGACACAAGCACAAGGAGCTGGAATTCAGATGCCAGGTTCACCTTCTAGGAAGCCACATCCTTGTGGCAACAACGTTCCCCTTTCTCATCTTGCAGGGCACATTTCAAAGTTAGGTAAGATACGTAGGAAATAGCTCCAGTGGGCTTTGTCACCAGCCTCCCCTCCTGCTCTCATCAGCTGATATTGTTCCCAGTCTGCTTTCCATGCTCACAGGTGGGCCAGCCATGGGAAGCAGCTTTCCATGGCACCAGGCAGAGCAGAGCATTGTGTCCCCTGCCTGGCACTGCCTTCAGCTCCACACTCTGCTCCAGGACCATCTTCCATGGGATGTGCAGGCTGGAGATTCATATCCAAAGATATGGTGCTTTTCTATTTACTAATATTGCACAACAGATGAGCCACAGAATCTTAATGAAGAGCAGTGAGTAACTGCCCTGTTTTTTATTTGTCTAATCAGAACTTTTTAAGTGTGCACTATTCACTGGAGTGAGAGTACCAGGGGAAAAGACAAGAGTTTCTGCAATAAGCATGTAATTATGATTCAGGCACTCTAGGGCTTGTGGTCCCAAAATAGCTTACATTGATTTTTAGATACAATGAGGGGGGAGTTCCCAGTAAGAACTTCCTTACACACATCAGACCCTGAGGTTACTATTTCTAGGAGCTGTGTCTGTTGGTGCTTGTTCTGATGATGCCAGATCTACTGAAATCTCCAGCTTGAACTCTACTTTTACACCTTTTGCAAGGTACTTTATTTGTTGTAAATTCTGCATTTTCCAAAATTATGTTATTTTCTGATGAAAATTGTGCAGGACAAGGATCATTTCTGGAGAAGGGGACGCCCACTAGAGACTGATTCCAAGCTAATAGTTTTTACCTATACACTGGACAGATGGGAACATCTTCACATTCTCTTTCCTCATACAAGGTGTCTGGACATGCCTGTCCCCCACTGGCAGAATCCTGAAGGATAATCCTGTACCTGGACTGCTTAACTGCAGTGGCATTGCCTGTAAAGCAAAAAAAAAGTTGTCTTTCAGACATGGTTGTCATCCCAAGTTAGTGATTTAGCTGCCTCGGTTAGAAACATGCTCCGTGTTTCATTTATATTTTGAAACTATGAGCACTCTAAAATGTCTTCCTTTAAAATTACCAGTAGCTCAGCAGGACAGCAGCTGGAAGGATGATAAATCAACAGCCTAAGAAATGCATCAAAAACCATCTATTTAACAGAACACCAAATCAAGTAAGAAAATAAATAAATAAGAAAATAAACACCTTAACTGGGAAAAAGAATAAAAATCAAAGAAACAAACTGTTATAAAGGAAGGTTTTGTTTCCGAGAACACATTCTGGTGGTCTCAGGCTGCTACCAGTAACCTATCTTTATGGCTTTAGAAATCAGAGATGATAACTTCCTGATGGGAAAACCATTGCAACCAACAGAGGCTAACTCCCTATTTAACCTGAGCTGATGCAAGACCAATCCATCTAGAAACGCAGTTCACGAAATCCATGGTACAGAATGCAGCAGGAAAGACAAGAACAAGATTTATCTATTTGTCTCTACAGCTAAAGCAAACACAATCCTTGGCTGTGTAATTGGTAAGAGCAAACTGAGAGCTGGTTTAACCACAGCATATGGCATTCTCTGGGTACTGTACTGACTTCAAAAACAAGTGCTAGAAAAGTAAAAAAGGGATCTCAGGAGAGCTCCTTAATGGATTACAGACCATGTAAAAAGCTTTAAATAGTGGTCTTCATCAATTATGAAAGAGGAAAGCCAAGAAGCCCACTATGAGTATTATTTTTCCAGCTCAGAATAAGAGTAAAGCTGCAGCAGCAAAATAACAATGTAGTAGAGTAGAAGGAAAACTTAGAAGTCACATCATGAACACAAAGCACAAGCACAAATCCAAGAAAAATGTTGAGTTTAAAAACACCAAGTCATACAAGCCTCCACTGGCACATTTGCCACCACTGTGAGATCACTGCAAAGGGACATTGGACTGGCAGGAGGCTGCTCAGCACAGCTGCTGTCCTGGTGCAGGAAAAGCACATCCAGAGAGATCCCTCTGCTGCTGCTTTCACAGCCACTACCTGAGGCAGCTCTACAGCTTCCTACAGTCTCCTTTCACAGCCTGATTTGGTGCCTCTAAAGCCTCACAAAGAGCCTTTTCTTAAAATCTAGCCCACACAATCGCTCCTGGAAATTAAACTGTTTTATCTTCTGCCCACTGCATGAAGGAAAGAGTGTATCCCTGTCACTTAATGCATAACCTTTTCAAAATTGCAAGGGCTTGCATCCATTCTAAGTCTTCCCTGCTCTAAACTAAGCAAACCCAGCTTTGTAGGTCCAATTCAATTCCCTCTCTTGCTCACTTTCTCACAACACTGTGCCCAGGGACCTGCAGCCTGCCCCGGGCACAGTACAGTGACCCCTCAGGGGTCTCACATACAACATGCCCAGGAATTTGACAAGCCTGGTATGAGTTTCAGCATTTCTAACTGCTGACTTTCATTCATTTTCTAGTCCATTGCATCTCCCGAGGCTCCTGAGCAGGTTCCTCTGCTCCTATTTAGGGAGCAGAGCACTTGACACACAGAAGAGACCAGGAAAGCTGGGACTCCTCAGCTTGGAGAGAAGGCTCACAAGATCTTACCAGTGTGTATCAAAACACTACAACAGGCAGTAAAGGAGACAACGATTATTTTCACTGTGATATCCACTGTGAGATTCTTCAAGCAGCTGAGTACCCATTCAACAGTGATTTAATTTAAGCCACTGTTCCTCAGCTTCCTGATAAAAGTTTAATGTGTCAAAAATCTACCACTTCCCTTAATTAGAACAGCTAGTCTGTCAAAAATATATTAAATTTATTGGGCACAATTTGTTCTCAAAAAATCCTTACTGGCCAGTTTATTACAGTCTGATTCTTGAAATGTTTATATATTGAGTAGTAACTTGTTCTTGTGGCTTTCTACATAATGAAGCTAGGGCGAATAATCTACAATTTTCTTGACCTTTTTTTTTGGAGAAGCAGAGGTGAGAGGGAGAGTTTTGGTTTTGTTTGCCTTGGTATTACGGAGTTTTATTTTTTTAAGACTTAATTTCTCACCCATGAGAGAGTCACTTGAAGCTCTGGTATGACTTTACTACTTCCTTCTTACTCTCACAACCTCACTGACATGGGAATAGCTACTCACTGGAAACACTCCTTAGTTCACCTTTCTCCTGGCTGCAGACAGGAAACAACAGCAACAACTACACATTCCCCATGCTGTGCTTCCCCCATTTCTCAGAATGTACATTTCATTAATTTCCCCTTTTTTTTAACCCATTTATGCAATTTGCACTGTCTAATATCCTCTAGCTTAGTTGACATTCTTGATTTCTTGTTTCCAATCTTTGTGAAACAATATGACAATTCAAAAGGAAACAAGATCGTGAACGACTCTGATTAAAAAAAAAAAAGACAAAAAAGAGCTTCTCTAGACGTGTGTGGTGCTCCTCTTCATGGTTTGAACCTGGAACTTGCAAATCACATACAGTTCTACACATGCCTTGCTCCCCAGGGCTCCTGGCCTGCTATTAGCACAGTTTCAGAATAGAAATTATAGTCCAGTAGGGCTTCAGCCCTTTGGAGAGGCTTTCTTGGAGCTTCCAGGTCTTCTGTACTCCTGTCTGCATAGAACAAGTTCCCAAGAGGTGTAGATACCAATTTCTGCAGTTTGTTGAAGTCTATATTTTTTTTTTCTAATATCTTGTTGATATTGCCATCCTTCCTTTCCAAGAATCATGAACTCTATCACTTTGTGATGATTTTCATTCAAATTATCTACCACCATTCGAATCTTACCCATTTCCTTCCTATTAATCAGCACCAAATCTAAATGAGCTTCCCACAGTAATTTTCTCCACCTCAAGAAACTAAATTATCCTCAACATTTATTGCACCTTACTCAAACCCCATTTTCAAAATTGAATTTCTTCATTGGCTTTTCTACAGCAATCCTTACAGATGTTAATGAGCATAATTTTTATATTTCAGTTAAAATTGCTATAGCCTGATTCTTCCAGAGTTCTAGCACTGTGGAGGACTGTCCTTTTAAAGCCAAACTGATTTCCAGCATGGCTATGACTGTTTGCCCTCCTGACAAAAAGTCAAGCCTCAAGATCTCAGGACCATCTTAACTTCTCTGTCCTTGACTCTGCAATTCAGATAACGCTGTTTGAATTGCAGGGGTGCCTTACCTCTGCTTCCACTCCCCATCCTGTTCATATCTTGGAGGCCACCAGCCTCCCTTCGCCTCTCTTAAGAGAGACACACAACTCCTACCAAGCCACTCTTACTCCTCCCTGGATCTTGCATCCTTCCTTCCTCTGTCTTTCACCCCCAGGGCTCACAGGGCTGCACCACTATTCTCAGGTGAGGGACAAAACCCTTTTTCACTCCTGGATGTGATGTATCAGGTCCAGCTTCCACAGAAAATATTCAGCTTCCCACTCTGCTCCTGACCAGATGGAAAGCCAGAGTCTGGTCAGCACGAGACTCTGCTCACACAAAAAACAAGGAGAAGTTTTCTGAGATTTTCTGGGGGTTTAGTCACCAAAATCGGTGCCATCTCCAATACCTTTGTAGAGATAAGAGCTCTTAAGTCTTCCACTTTGACCAGCTCTGGTTTTGTGTTTATGAGGATTGGAAGTGGCAGATCATGGACTGTCTGACACAATGTAGAGGTCGTTGGAATTTCTTATTGTGGCACACCATGCATTTTATCCACTTTTACACCATCTCATTTCAAATCTGATTTAAGGCATGGGGAAAAAATAGGACAGCTACTATCTAACATTTCACATAAACTTGTTTAGAGAATTAAGTAACTGCAAAATTTCTAACCTTCCTCCTGGACAACCAATGCCCAGAAGAGAAGAGTACTTACAGGTACCATCTATTTCCAGAAGGAAGATGAAAAATGTTATTTATTGTAAGTTGTTTGCTTTTTTTAATCTCCCCGTTTTAAATCTGTGCTGACAGACCAGGGAGTACCTCATCCATGCTGAAAGCAGTTACCTCTCCAGGCCACCTTTACCCCCATGAAAGCAGGTAACAGAGGAAAATCTACCTGCTGCTCCTTCAGACCATTTCATATCCTGAAACCACCCTACTGATTCTTTGATTCTTTTTTCAATCCATTCTCAAAGCCCAGGTAAAACAGCTACATTGCAGAAGACTGCAGTAGACAGTTGCCACCTTTAAGTATCTGAAATGGCAGAGAATCAATAACTTGCAACAACCTCCCTGCTCCTGCCTCCCCAACAGGTGCTGGGACTCAGTGGCACTTCCTTTGTGAATTATGCTGTCCATCCATCTGTTGCTGCCCTAAGTTCAGTGCTGTCTGCACTGCTGAGGCAGGAGATAATCTTCTGCCAGAAGACAGACAGTTGTCTGATGACATTTAAATGTAAGGAAAATGTCAGCTTTTTTATTGTGAGATGGTAAACTCAGATGTGTTTCCTCAGATAAACTACTACAAACAGCTCAACTGGTAAAGTTCTGTGCAAAGCTGATTTAGTGATTCCATGTTTGTCTAAGTTCTGATCTTATGCTGGTACACAATTAATTTTAAATCTGCCAGGCAATACCTGTCCCTGCTTGATCTGATTAGTAATTCACCATCTGTATATTGCTTTCATTAAATACAACTTTTCTATTAAAAAAAACCACAACACCCCTAACAACTCACGTACGTATAGTGGCTTTGAAATTTCATTTTCATGCTGAGGTTTTAATTGTGCAATGCAAATTAAAAAAAAAAAAAAAATCTTGCAATGCAGCCATATCAATAACAGATTTAGCAAAAAACAAACTCCCTCATCTAAGAAGTTTTAATTTAGAATTATATTAAAATGATAGCACTGCCAAGGAGGTTAAATAATTAATTTCTTCTCATTTTAATTGTAGACTATTATTTAATAAACAAAGTAATTTACCAGGTAATTTATTCTACTCCTTCATAGGCAGCTCATTTAAAGTCTAAAAATAAATTGCTAATTAAAACAGGATTCACTGTTTTAGAAAGCAACTCATTTTCCTGTAAAATCTAACAAGGACTATGCTAAAGCATCCACTGATAATCTTTGAAGGGCAAGGAAACTACCAACAATAATGAAGTATTCTGATAACTGAGCAGACTTTCATCTGAACAATTAATGAAACACAAATTCGTCAGAAAACCCAACACTATATGATTATAAAGAAACTTTGTTGTTCACTCGTTGTGCCTCAAAGTTAACCAACAAGATCAAAGATGTTTGGCCCTTGAAGAACCACAAAGCACAGGAGGCACTTGCACACCCCTGTATATACACCCAGGTTGGTCAAGAAAATTACATTTCATATGTAATTGCAATATGCAATTCCATGTGCAGCCATACAGCACAGGGGCCTTGAAGGCAGAAACCCAGAAGGAATTTTTTCCAGGCGAAGAGAATTCACATCTCCAAAGCTGCTCACAAGGATCCCACCTGCCCAAGAACATCAACTCACAAAAGTCGAGGTCCAAAGTCCTCAGGTCCAAAATTCACGCAGATGAACGCCCTAAAAATTACTAGACTGGTGTGAACTTCATCTGCCACAGGTTTCCAGGCCAATGCTCTAGTTTTCCCCCAAATTTTGACTTCTTTAAGGCTTACCAGGCTGACAGGCTGTGGGGCAGGGTGTCCACTCACTGAAGAGCGTAACAACGCAGTCCTTCCTGCAGGGGAGGAGGCACGGCCGCACCGCCTCGGGCCGGATGGACTCCGGACACCTGCAGATAGCACAAAATAATAACTTAAAACTGTGAAGAAAGATTCTATTCCTAAGACTTTCACAGGGCTGTGAGCACACTGCCATATCAAAGACACCACTCCTGGCCACAGCAAATCTTTTTTTTCTTTTCACTCATGCAACACAGCTGAATTTATTATGTTTCAAGGACCAAAACCATAATAGTTGTTTTTTTTAAATGGGGAGCTTGGCTTGATGAATACAGGCTAAATGTAGCTCTGTCTGCGACATCAAAACCACAAAGCTCATAGGAATAAACAGATATATTTACTATCACAGAAAGTGAATAGTTATGTTTATAAAGTAGTCCTGTTTTAGCACAACATGCAACAGCCTTCAAACCACCTGTCTGTAAGAGCTGATGAGATATTCCCTAAATTTCAACCTCCAAGGAACACAAAATAGTTTCAAGCGTAATACAGTACAAAGAGCTCTGCGATTTTCTTCATTCATTTTTAACTTCTACATGGAAAACATGTCATACATATTCTAATAAAACTTTCAGACACAGTTAATATATGAGGACTTGAAGAGCAGAAAAGGGACAATTTCATGGGATCTGTCAGATCTTGCAGATCAAGTGAGTGAACAGGAAGGGAATTACTCTTTCTTATTCCTTATTAATTTCTATTATAAAGATCACTCAACAATACTTAGTAATGCATGCAACCCAAAATGATCCCATTTGAAGGAGGAATGTGCCATTAATCTGTACAAGAAAAAAAAATGTTAAAACCATGATTCAGCTACTAATGTGTTTACATAGCCCCTTCAGTTCCATTTCCTCTTTCATCACCTCAAGAGTGGAGGGGGCAAACAATTATTTTAGGCTTTACATAACTCTATAAACAGTATGTTTAATTAGGTAAAGTTCAAGCTTATCAATGCATTTGAGACACACACGAATACCAGATTTCTTTCCTTTTATTTAATTAACCCCATTAACCTCAAGAATTTTAATTAACTTTACTGAAATCAGCACAGTCTGCTTACACAAACAGCATTGTTTTGAGAGCTACAATAGGAAAGGAAACTCAGTTCTAAGTCTCTAGACTCATTAATGGTGCAGAAATAATTAGCAACATCTTGATTTTTTGATATTAAGGAAAATATCTGTGCTACTTATTTTCCTCATTTAGCACAGCAAAGCAAAATTTGGGATATTTCTACTGCAGAATATGCAATTGTGCTGTGTTGCTATCACATTAAGAAAGTTATATAAACCAAGTGAACAATATAGATCACACATATGGTGCTGTCTTATTGGAGTGTAAATATAATGCAAAATCTATTTACTTCTTCTATTTTATTAGAGCACTGCTAATAAGGTGTTGCTGAACATTCTATTCAAATGTATTTTATATTTTCCTCACACCTGTCCTTCAGGGAAAATATTTGCAGAAAACTGTAAATTAGAGTAGCAGAGCAGCTACCGCAAAAAATCCACCACTGAAAGCGTGCTTTTTGCCTGGATTTTCGTGGAAAGTTAAAATGGGCTGGATACTTTGTTTCTTTACCTGTTACAACAGTGATGGAATAGTACCTTGAGAGTCAGTCCTGAAACGAAATTATTTCAATGCTGCAGAGTCCATACGCTTGCCGAGAATGCCTTTATACATCATGTACGTTATAAACAAACACTGCCAAGCTTTCTTTAAGTACCTTTTGGGAGTGACCTGGCCAGAGCTGCTCTTCCTGCAGAAGACTTTCCTCGTCTGAATGCCCACCCCACAGGCGGCCTCCCCGCTCCAGCTGGAGGTGGCGTTGAGCGCGGTGCCCAGCACGTCCTCGGAGCAGGAGCTCCAGGGGGACACTTCCCAGAAGAAATGCACGCACAGGTGCTCGTTGCAGGCACGCTGCTCCTGCAGGGCTCGCTCAGGGGGACAGGCTTTTCCACCTGGAAAGGGTCAAGAGAACACCACATCCTCACCTCGCGGCGTGTGGCAAAAGGAAGATGAGGAAAATTTAAAAAAAAAAGTCAGGTGTGCACAATACCTTCTCTTCCCCACCCTCCCATAAAAATAAATAAATAAATAGAGCATAAATAAAGCTGTTGACCTTTATGGCTACAATAACAACCTTCTAAAATATCGTTTCCTCATTAAACTAGCTTTGCATAAAATTGTATTCCAATGCATAATGGAAACAGAAATAGGCAAAGTATACTTCTGAGTTACTTTATCAATAACTCCTACACACAGCCAAGTTAATTCCTTTTAAATGCCAATATCACTCAGCAAACATGCAATCGGGTTTAAAGACGAATTAAGCATTATTTTTATGTTCATTCTGCTTGCTAATCTCCCAAGAAGGAACATCTCTCTCATATTTGGACTCTATTCACGTGTTGCCTTAAATATTTGAGCAGTAGAGGAAGCTGAACTGTAATGACAGCAGGATGCATCAAATGACACCCACATCTGCAAATCTAGGAGGGGGGGAAACTTGAAAGACACGTTTTGAGTATGAAGCCTTCACTTCTTTGAAGCACCACCCTTCAAACCCATGTCCAAAGACTTTGCTAAACTGCTGCACTTTGTCAGCAACTGGTGACAAAGCCCCGAAGTACAGGAGTTTGAGGAGCTCCCCAGAAACTGTAACACTCCAGCCAGCAGCCTGAATTTATCCATAAAAGCAGACAATCCTAGCTCAAAAGCTATGGAATAATGCAGTGAAATTTAACAGTAAGCAATGTCATTTTAAGAAGAAAGAAGGAAAAATTACTTAAATCAAAACCATTCTCCTCCAGGAGGGAGGGCCCAACTTGGGACACAGCCAAAGTGCTGGAGGTTTTGAAAGAGCTGAAGTGCTGGGGACAGATACCACAAGGTTCAGAGCACATTTACACCCTACTAAAATCACCAGGAGATGAAGGGATGTCAAAGGGATGCCTATTGCCTTGCAGGACTGATCCTCCTGAAAAAAGGTAAGGCCCCAAATGGCCACAGTCAATAGCAGTGAGAAAGGAAAAAGGGAGAGAAAAGCCACCTAACCCACTGGATAATCATGTCACATTATCATTCATCTTTTCATGGAAATGGACTGTTCCATACAGTGTTCAGTCTCAGAAATGTGTAATATGGTGATGGAGTAGAAAATGTCCCAGGCAGCTTATTTCCTGAAGAATCTGACTCGGCAGGAAAAACGCAAACCAGTTCTTTTTCTTGTGTGTTTGAGACACATCTTAAAAATAAAAAAATTGTAAGCAAATGGAAAAATGCCTGTAAGAAAAAAAAACCAAAAAACTAAAGAACATATCCAACTCAAATTTTGAACTTCCCAAGGAAAAATGAGGGTGGCTTTTTTTCAGTATTATGTTGGTTACAATATGTTAACAAAGCTCTCCTAAACAAGGCAGATATAACTTAACATATAGAGAAATGGCTTATCCAAACTTGCCTGCAACACAGCAAGCAGGAGATGCTGTTTTTATAAAGAGCACAAGGGCCTGGCCACTTTCTGCATTTAATTGACAACTTTTGTACAAAGAAAGCAGGACAACATGCCTTTGCCTGGCCATTCCAGTAGCCATTTAAAGATTTTCTATGATGTTCAGCAGTTCCTATAATTCATTTTACACCTGCTGGGAGTGGCTGCTCCATGATCTCCTCTTGCACCAAGTTTCAGACATTTGCTGCGTAAAGAATTATCTTTTAAAACTATTGAAATCAAATCCCCCAGGTTTCATCAACAGCTTCCTGGTTATCATATTCTGGGAGGAAGTAAAGAGCTTGGAGAAAATGACCCAAAATTTCCCAAAATCTTTCAACAGTAGAGCCATAGCTGAGACTTCCTCCAATGGCAGAGGCCAAACAAAAGGCCCTCGCAAAGATACCAGAGCTCTGTAGAAGTCAGGCGCTCAGCTGTGAGCTGGGTGTGAAAAAGGTAGAGAAAGCAGGTAATTTTAAATTTCCTTAATATTGCAGTGATAATGGTATTAACTCCACTTCCACTCTTCCAAATTTCAGTCACTATCTGAACACAGATGTGTGACTCTGCACAGCAAATTGTAACATCATTGCTAAAGATGCACAGAAAAAGTCAGGGAGTTTGATTTTAATTGTTAATTATTCCTTTCTGAAAAACTTCCAACTATTCAGTTCAGAGTACACCATTTTTAGGTTAGTGCCTTTCAGGCTGAGATGATTGTGCTTCTGTACTTCCAGAATTCACTCCTTCACAATTTCACTCTCGTAATTCCAGGCCCTATCTGTTATTTGGATTCATTATTTCTATGGAAAATATGAGACCAACTGTATTTTCATTTTAATTATTCTCTAGCCCACAGACTTTTTTAGTAGTAGTTATTATCATTCAATTAACAATTATTTTCATCCTGAAGGGTCCCAATTTTCTTCACAAGTGCTTATGAGGATGTTTATGTGAGTACAGACCTTTCACATGAGTAAAGGTTTGCAAGATCAAGTCCTTATGTTAGTCCAGAAAGAGTGGGTGGCTTTAATTATAATTTACAAATAGCACTTAACAGAGCTTGTCCTGGACTAGATTTGCATCTAAAAGTGTTTTGCTGCTGCATTAACTGCACCTAGTTTTGGCACTAGCAAGTATTTTATGTCAACAAGGCTTTAGTCTGTTGGACCTCTTCACGTTTTATGAATTTTTATGCACTTGATCCAAGACCTTCCAAATCCTGTGTGATAAACCAACACATAAATTAATTACCATATGTGCAACTGTATTAGAAAACTACAGTTCTAATATAAAATGGTTTGTTTAAATAACTGCAGCACTGATGTTAATATGTAAAAAAACAGATCCAATATATGTCCATGAAAATCAAGAAGAAATTACATATATTTATCAAGAGCTAGTTACTTACTACAACAAGCAGATCAACACATTCCAGGTCTTACATTAAAAAAAAATAATCAAGTCCTTTTCCATTTTCTCATTTTTCACAAATCGCTGGTTTTAAATCATTACTGATATGTTCCCACATAAAGACACTTGCATGACGACTCTGTCATGCAGCAATTTTACTGAACCAAATTCACACCCAGACAAGCCCTCAACAGACAGCAATTCAGAGGCTGAAGTAAAGAGTTTTGAACCGTGACAGAATTTCTCCAAGTGACACATGAACTCCAGCCCATCAAGATCTCTTAGTCTCTCGGCAGAGACAAGCATTCAGTATTATCCCTGATTCCTGAGGAACCGGGATTAGCTCTATCTAAACACAGCTTGGCTCAGGAAAGGAAGTCAATGCATTAAAGGAACAGTGATTATCCAGAAATGTTCAGCACTCACCCTCAGCTGGAAGGGCCAGGATGGACCTGCTCCTGCTTTGAGTGCCCTCGGCGTTTTTGCTGGAGCAGGAGTGGGAGCAGGGGGACCACGGGGACCACTCGCTGAGCACACAGTCCCTGGCACAAGGGACTTCACAAGCCACCACCTCGGGACGGGGAAGTTCTGAGCAGAGGTGATGTGGAACTTCTTCACCTGGAGCAAATGAAACGAGACCGACATGGAGGGAGGCACGGCTTGGTTCAATACCCACAGCCTGCAGCAAACAGACTGACTTCATGTCACACGTCCACCTGCCCGTGGAGGAATATGCTCCAGAACAGCATGTGGTGAGGCTTCAGGCTGCAAAGTGTAATACTTGAACAACTATCTTAAAAATTTATTCAGGAAAGCAAAGAAGAAAAAAATGTGTTTCAAGCTCAGTGTGTGACATCTCGGCTGCAGTCCACTCTCTGAAGCAGGTAAGCGAAAGGAATGAGAAAATTTCATCAATAGAAAGCTGTAATATATCAACAGAACTAATGATAATTGCCCCATATTTTCTAGCCATCTCTATCTACAGAACTTCTTTTCCACAGTACAAATTGTGCACGTCCCCAAAGAAGTCGGATTTCTTTTTCCTGTAGGCCAGAGAAGTTTTGGTCCTTCCCCTTCAGCCTCACCAGAATGAGCCACTCTCATTTCTGACTCTTGCCTCTCACCTAAAATTATGAACCCATTGAGCTACCACCATCCAAGAGAGAAATACTTTCTGCTGCAGATGAACCAAGGGACCTGGACCAAAGCAGACATCCTGATGAGAAGCATCTTTTCAAAAGCCCTTTCAACAGGAAGTACAGTGGGGAAAATCTACCAACCAAAAGAACTACTGCCAGAATGAGCAGCAGAAGAAGGCACATGAAGGATGTCATGTGGAATATAACACAGGGAACTATTGTTTCTAGAAAGGAAAATAAAATAAACTATTTTTTTAAATAAATTTGAGTAATTACATAGCATTTACAAGTACATAATAATTCATAAAAATTCATAAAATATAAATATTTTAGTACTGAATTACCCCCAATGTCTTACAAATGTGTTTTAAGCAATCAACAATCATGACTGACTTTGCTACACTGTTCAATTACTTAGTATTTCTGGATCCTCAGGAAACTTCAGCTACATATCTGAAGTTTCTAGAAGCTCAACTGTTTAGAAACAAAAGGGTCCCATCACATGTTACCTCCTCTTTTGCCCTTATAATAGTTACAACCTCTCCTTCAACATTTCTTTAATTATGAACCTAGGGAAAAAAACATAATGACTATCTAGCCTTAATTAGATGTTAAAATAAAAAAAAAAAAGTTATAATGGCAGAAAGTGCCTCTTTCACCTCACACTCCAGGAACAGGCTCTGTAACAAGGCAGCCCAGGAAGCAATTATAACTGGGAGGGGAGAAAATAGAGCTGCTTTTACAAGAGCCCACATCTACAAGTGAGTAAATAAGAGAGGCAGGCTGTGAGCACATAAAGCTGTCAACAGCACAGTGCTATTATCTGCAGTAGCATCCCTAAATGAAGACAGGCTCATCACCCTCGAGGCACAGATAAAACTTTTCAAGCGTATTATGAGAAGGAACAGCAGATCCAGCAGGCAATCAGACTGCAAGATATGGTTAAAAATACTTTGGTTTTATACTCCCTTTCCTTCGTGCTCACCTGGAAAGGCTCAGTGTGCCCAGTCTTTGCACCACCCCCCTACACAGAGCCCCCATCCATCGGTGCTGCAATTGGCATCCCAAGGAAAACCAAACTGAATCTGCTTTGACCAGCCTCTGTATCACCACTGCTGCTTTGGATGCTCACCTAATGCTGAGAACTACCTTCAGGAAAAAAATCAATGTGAAAACAGCAAATAAACCTGTTAGTCTTATTCCAGCTGTCTTCCCGAGTCACCTAAGCATCAAAATCCCTGCAAACGTTTGACAGCTTGTCTGTACGGCAGCAGGTAGCGGCAGGGTGGCCTGGGCAGGCTGATTTTAGGAGTCAGTGGTACAGCAGCATCAAGAGATTACATGCTTTGGTGAAGCAGGGTGAAACACCTGTCCTGCTCTCCCACCACTGACAGGGAAGCACGTGGACAGCCAGGGACAGGCCTCAGAACCAGGCGGGATGAGACTGGAAAGCCCTGAAAGCACGAGCCCCACCCCTCCATCCACAGCTCAGGTTATCTGCTACATCAGGGCTTTATGGCCAGAAAGTGCCATGATGTTCATCAAAATCTGAATTTAGTCAATTTATTTTCTACCAATCAGACTGTGCTACAGATCTAAGCATCAGAGAAGAACTACTTGTTGAAACCCAAGAAAGCCTTTCTACTGATTTAATCAGACTTTAAAAAACTCAAACCACTCCTCTCAGAAGATGATTTAAAACACCTGGGGCTCCTTTGAGGTGGCTTTTTCCACCCATAAGCTCACATGTCACATATTGTGGGGTGACTACCCTGTGGGGAAGGGAGGCAAATACACTTTCAACTTCTTCCTTCCACGATTTCTTTTCAGACTGGATTTACAGCAGGTGACAGCAACACTGCAAACAGAGGCTGCAATTCACAGTTCCTGGGCAAAGAAAGGAAGCTTTGTGTTTTGTTAGAAAGAGTTTACCACCGGGTGCATGTAGGTACGATTCAACACTCACTTTGATTTACTTTATAGCTCCATTTGTGGTGTTCAGGTTTAATCACTGCCTTCTATTACTGCAGAAGGGGAATTTCTTCTGTACCAGCTGCCTGGCAGAGAATTCTCAGAAAACTACTGTATACTACAAAGAGAGGTAATAATCTTTAATTTTCCATGAAAAATACTAGAACAGGACACGGCTGAAGTGTGCTTTATGCATTGTCGCAGATTTAAAGGGAATATTAAATTTTCAAGAGCTTCCAAACTGTCCACTCAGTACCTTGAAGGTGTAATTCTTATCTCACATATGGCTGAATAATCTTTCTAGATCTTTCAATAATCTTTACATGCACAAGCGTGCTCTTTGGGGCCAGATGGGGAATCCACCTAAATGTACTGAGGGAGCTGGCAGAAGAGCTCACCACACCACTCTCCATCTTTTACCAGAAGTCCTGGTTATCCAGCAAAGTCCCAGAGGTGATTGGTGACTGGGGGATGGAAATGTGACACCCAGCTACAAGAAGGGCTGGAAGGAGGATCCAGGGAACTTCAGGCCTACAGCTTGACCTGAGCACCAGCAAAGGTGATGGAATAGATTATGACTGCTATCATACAGCATCTACAACACAACCAGGGGATCATTCCCAGCCACCATGCATTTAGGAAAAGCAGATCCTGCTTAACCAACCTCATCTCCTTCTATGACAAGGTGACCCACTTAGTGGATGAGGGAAAGGCTGGGGATGTATCTATCTGGACTTTATCAAAGCCTTTGAAGCACTTCCCACAGCATTCTCCTGGAGAATCTGGCTGCTCATGGCTTGGACTGGTGCAGTTTGCTGGGTAAAAGCCTGTCTGACATCCAGTCCCAGGGAGTGGTGGTGACTGCACTTACATCTGTCACCAGTGGTGCTTCCCAGGGCCCAGCCCTGTTTCATTAACGTCTTTACTGAGGATCTGCACAAGGGGATCAAGGGCACTCTCAGCAAGTTCATGGACAACATCAAAGTGGGCAGGAGTGTGGATCTGCTGGAGGGCAGGAAGGCTCTGCAGGGGAATCGGGACAGGCTGGATCAAAGGGCTGAGGCCAACTTGTGAGGTTCAACAAGGCCAAGAGCTGGTTTCCTGCACTTGGATCACAAAACCCAGGCACCTCTCCAGGCTGGAGGGTGCCCAGTGGAAAAGCACCTGTGGGTGCTGGTCAGCACCAGCTGAGAGCAAGAGCACAACCAGACACCATCACCCGAGAGCACAAGCCACACCATCCAGCTTCTGTCCTGCCTGAGGTCTAAGAACAGAAACAGCACCCTCAGCATCCTCAGAGCCCAGCTGATCCCTCTCACATGCTCTTTATTTCATGCCTTAAGCACTGATTGTTCTCAGCCTTGCTGAATGCTTGCTTTCCTAAAAGAAGCTGTAGTTAAGAAAAATGTTACAGTTTTCTATTCAAAATGCTTTATTGCAAGCATCCTGACCAACTCTAATGGCATTTTTTAAAACTGATTGCCTTGTACTTGAATAGTTTAGCAATCGATTATAAAGCTAAATACTCAAGATATAGCAAACAGATAGCATTTTATAGGAAAGATTTAATCCATTTTCTTTCATGTTGGGGCGTAATAATTACAAAAGAGAAGACAAGCATGGCATTTTTGTAAACAGATTTGCTAACAAATTTGCTCACAAATGCTAACAAAGACCTAATGTACTGATCGCTCACTTGAATTCTTTAACAAAGTAACAGAGAAGCACCTTCCTGAGTGGAATTTTTCATTCACCTAAAAGCAAACTAAATGCTGTCCAACAAGAGCAACAAAATAAGGAATGACCTAAAACCCTCCTTGAACTGAAGAGCTTGGGTTTTTTCCAGAGACCTAATTTTTTTTTTTAATTGTCTTTCGCATTCCAGAAGCTGAAGCCACTCCCGCAGTCCTGAGAAATGCACTCCATGGTGAGGCACTGAATCAACAGGAATGTTTTATTTGGAATGAGTCCAATAATAAACTGCACCTGTCTGTTTTACACCCTGCCTTGCAGCTCTGGTGCATTGTCTCATTCTTCCCAGTGACCTGTTATGCCCATCTCCCGTGACACAGTTTTTAATTACTCCTGCAAAAGACATCCCTCCTGGCACAGTAAAAAGGGAATGTCCACTGGACAGGAGCCAACTAAGGCAGCAAAAATAAAAATCCCGTCAGGCAGCAGGAATCAAAAGATCAACTCAATAACAAACCAAGTGTTCTCCTTTTGACATTCAATAATATGATAACATGCTCATTTTTTAGAAAGAAAAATTGCAAAGTCACTTTGAAGTTTTCACGTTTGAAAAAGTTTGGAGCCTCAAGTGACCTCCGTGATGGGAAAAGGCCCAAGACAAAGGAACTGCATTTCAGACCGTTCTGCACTGCTACCTAAAAGTTCAGAAAATTTATTTTTCGCACAAGTGACTGCTGCAAAAACGCTGCATATTTAATGACAATTACCAGTTTGCCATCAATATTTCTCCTTGTAGCATTTCAAATTATTCAGTGGAAATAATGAAGCTGTCATCTAAAATACTATATGTATCGTAAAATTTTACATCCCACTTAAATCTCAGAAAAGAATGACAATAAACTTTGATTAAATACTTGCCTGTAACAGAGTGAGATGTCAACAGACAGCAGCAAATTCAGAGGGATTCCTATTGACTGCATGCCAGCTTGCTGAGAGCAACTGCATGCAGAGAAACTGTGTGCTGGCAGGATCCTGGCCTGGGCATCTCATCAGCTGAGGAAAATGTTACATTTAAACGCAATAACAATCAAATTACAATAGAAGAAATTTCTTATAATCCTCCCGAACGTCTTCATCTCATCACAACATCACAGATTTATTTTTTTCCCCACATTGCACAGCCAGCTTTAGAGAAGAAAGCATCCAGGGCTTGCGTGCTCAGTCATCTCCACAGATGAATGTCACACTCCACTGAAATCCTGGCTCCTGGCTGACTTTGCTTAATGCCAGTCAACAGGTAAGAACAGCAGAGAAGAGAGGTGTCAGTTTGTCAGGGAAAGCAGTGGTGTATGGAATAAATTTAATTGCACTGGTCCATCACTATTACCAGAGCCTCACAGAGGGGAAGGGGATGCAAAAGAGATGAAGAGGAAGAGAGGTTGAGAGCGGGAAAGAAGGTGAAGCTGTGAAATAGAACAAGCCACTCACGAAAGACAAGAGGAAACAAACACAAATAAAGCTGGACATTCCTTGGGAGGGAAAAAAAAAACAAGAGAGATGAGACAATCTTTAAGGTTTTGAGTCAAAAGACTTGGTCAAATGCCACTACAAAAACATTTTTAATCACATAATGCACAATGAAGAAAAAGGGAATAACAGTGCAGGAATATAAGGAAAAGGTAAAGGCAAAAAGTATAAAAAAAGAACAGAGGCAATGATAATGGATATGGAAAGCAATGTATGTCTGGGAAAATGGTACAAAATCTCCATAAAATCAGAAATCTCACCCAAATCCCTGCATAATTGGCCACAGTCCTGTCCCTTACCTATGTCCAAGTGATCATTACAGAGGTTATGAGAAAAAGATGATGAAGAGTACAGAAAAAAAGCAGTATTGGTTTTCCTTCCCTATACATCTACTGCAATTTGGACTGTTTATCCACAATTCTTTTCTCTCTTTATGCAAGTGCACCTAAGAAAACTCATTTGTGAGTCCAAGGAAGCTCCACAGAAGCTCAGCACAGGAAAGGCACGTCAGTGAGCAGCTGCCAGGCCTGCAGAGAAGGTCCCAGAACACGTCACTGCAGCATCTCCACACTCAAGGTTAAAACAACCAACACACCTGCAGGAGGTTACCCGCGGAGACATCAGCTCTGGTGTGTCTCCTACCCCTCACAAGAAGGACAAGTTGTTCCTTAATAAAGGAATTTGAGGCACCTTCACCTGCTGAGCTTGGGCATAGAAGCAGAATTAGTTCTACCTCGTGGCTGTTTGCACAGTCCCTCCTGAATGGAAGAGAAATTGCTCAAGTGGCAGCTAAAAGTAAACATGGGTTGACTGTATCCCCAGAGAAAAGCATGGAAATTCAGGCTGCTGTTCCTAATAATTAACACAGCTCAGCAATCTGAAAACTTAAAGTATAAGAACATAACATAATCCAAATTAGTGTTCTGCAGCATTTTTTTTCCTCTATTTCTTTTCAATTTTTTACTTTTTTTCTCTCCATTATCTCTCCTCCTTGTAAATGAGGGAATCTACACAGGTGGGTTGATCAAGACTGATTGCAATTAAGATTTATTGTTGAAATTGCTGCTGTGGTGTAATTGAAACAGCTGTCCCTCCATTTCTCTGTACTGCTTTGTTCCAAATGCTAAACAACACAAAATATTGTAGAAACCAATCACACAAATAATTTCTATGTATTAAAATATTACTCTCTATATATATATTTTCAAAACTTTGAGGAAAAAAATATAAGCAGACTTGTTCATTCCAATAGTGTACAGAATCCATTTCATCTTATATCTTTGCACAGGGGCCGAATGCTTTTAGTGGAAGAATTCAGGCATTTTAGTTCAAAAGAAAGAAGGTGGCTTTTTATACCCAAGGTGAATTTCCAAACATTTTATTTTTGACAACTTGAGGTGCCATCTTCAGTCTCAAAACTTGAAAAAAAAAAAAATTATAAGGGACTTATTACAAAGGGAAAACTAATTGTGCTCTCACACAGCCACTGACCCCAAAAATAAAACTTTTGTGTTCAGACATGGAAAAATGCAAACCTTTTGTACCTTCTGGTTCGATTATTATGATTTTTCTTCAGATTATGCTACTCTTATTAATGACTTGCCTTGCTCATTTCCTTGTAAGCATGAGAAACCTACCGCTGATTGTTATCCAAGTGATATTCCCAAAGTAAATTGGCAATTTGCAATATATTGGGAATAGCAGACCCTTTTTCTCTTGTAGCCCCAGAAACCACCCCAAAAGTGAGTTGGCATTAACACAGGACACTGAAAATTCATAAACAATAGTGCAGCAGATGAGGTTGATCTAAGTTGGCAAAGTCTTGTTTTCAGATACAGTGAATGCTAATGATAATAAATAATTGGAAATACCATCTGGACTCTAAAAAATCTCTTTCTCCAAGTCTGCAATTGAATCTCTACAAAAAGAGGATCAATGCAAAAGAAAATGAAAACAGTAAATTAAAATTAGATTTATGCCAACTACTTAAAACTAAAAGCTCATTTAGAAGCAGTTAACACAAAAATGTGTTCTAGTTCAGCTGCAGAGTCTGGCCTAAGCTCATAAAGCAACTCTGAGAGCTCCCACTATCCATCAGGAAACGTTCAGAATCTGCAGGACCAAATACTAGGCTATTTTTTACTTTTATTATTACTACTATCCTTTTCAATTTTGTCTCTAATTGATCCACAAATCTCAGAACTGAGCTTTTAAAAATTGCAATAAAGAAAATACACCCAGTACCACAGATGATCATCAGTCAAGGGTCTCGATGAATGTCTGAGATCTATTCTTGACCAAGACAATACAAACAGCAAGCCATGACCTTTGATTCTTGAGGAGAACTTCCCACTGTCCACTCAGGTTTAGCCAAGTAGCAACTGTGCATGTAAAGTGCATAAGACATTTTTCAGCTGGGTTAAGTTACTTCTGGCTAATGTACCCTGACCTCTGCTTGAACCATTTTTACATTATAAAGCTGTGAATTTTAGAGTATTTAATTCCCACTGTGTTTTGCATACTTCATTTAGTACTTAAAATGGGGATAAATCAAATATAGGAAACACAATATTAACAGTATTTTCTGTGTGCTTCCACTTTGCCTATGAGGTGGAACTTTAATTACATCATTAATAACAATGCCTGCATTTTCAGTCAGTAGTGCATCATTCCTCTAGTGCCATTTAAACTGCATTTGGTCTCTAAACTGTTCCACCCTCTGGAACTGGTTCACTGATTATATGGGAACAGCAGCCTCATCCTGCTGACATCTCAGCTACCATGGCATCAACAGAAGAATATAAAGGCAGGAACCACTTATCATGACCTGAAATTGTTTATTTAGAAAAGTTTTCTGATATTTTCCCTCTCCAGAAAGTTTCTATAGATTTAAAGGTGACAGTTGCTTTCAGGAAGAAAACAAAACAAACCAAAAACCACCAACAAAAAAAATTAATGTTTTTCCCAATTATTCAGCATCCAAACTGTTCAAAACACATTAAAAATAGGGTGTGTGTGCACCAATAGCTCCTTAGTTTTCCCAAAGAGTGACAGAGCTAAAACATGAAGATTGTATGAAAAAATGTTAAAAAAAAAATGTCATTGCCAATGTTTTTGTAGTGCCCTCATGGTGCAGCCTGAGCTCACAGAAGGAGAAGAGACGGAGATGACAGAAGACAACAAAGAGGAATGTAAGGGAAGAAAACCCAGGAGAAGGAACTGCCTTTGTTGTCAAAATTTCACCAACCTGGGGCTGTCTCAGAGAGGCTGAAGGACCCATGTGCTGAGGTGGGAGCTCAGACAAATGATGTTTGCTGGGTTCAATGCCAGCAGCTGCCCTCCCACACTGACCTGGTCCTTATTTGCCCCAGAGCAGAAAAGAAAAAGAAAAAATATGAACCCAAAAGGGTCCATACTGATACCAACCAGTCATCCCCAAACAGATTTTCCAGCTCCTGTTGGAGAGCTGCTATTTTAACTTTGCGACCAGATTAAAGAAAAATACAGAATCAGTAAATGGAATCAGATGAGCACACCTCACCCCATTTTTAATCACCCTGAAGTGTCAAAGCTGTCAGGAGACATTTGGACACGCTTTTCACATATAAGAATAGAAACACAAAAAGCAAAGACTTTCCGGCTAAAATTTGGTTTTCTACCACTAAATTTCTTTGTGTGAAAAAAGCAATAACCTCTGCAACTTAGAAAATATTTTTGTTCTGATTATTCAGCTATTAAAATAGGAAAGTGTCGTTTCATGACAATTGCTTTCGGCAGGAGATATTTTACACTTATATTTGCAAGGAATAGGAATAAAAGGAAGAACAATATTAAAACCTTCAGTGTTAATCTGTATTTTCAAAGCTAAGCACATTTTGACAAACTTTCTAATAGACACTGTTCAAAATTCATAACATATATGAGCATGATTACATTATTCTAATTTATTTTCTCTCCCCTCATGCACAGCAATAAAATTTTACCTTTGAACTTATATTTATTACAACTTTCACTCTATGAAGGGCATGCAGGCACAGAAATATAATAAAGCTCTGCTAATTCCATACATTATTGAAATCCTAACAGTGCAAATGGTATCTTACTGTCTTCATGCATACTTAAAATTTCAATCCAAAACCTATTCCCTTAAAAGGGATGGTTAAGCAACAGCATGTGTTTTTTATACATTTGCAAATTACTGTAGCAGAATTATATCTTATACATTCAGAAAAAAATTATGTAATACTAGTGTTTGTTTAGGTGTTGTAAGCAAAAACTTGATAGATGCTAAATAATTGAGAGCTCCATCCATCAGACTCCTAAGCACTATAAAAATGCAGAGATGGGAAATGCCAGAGAATAGCCTTTGCTCACTCATGGGCTGCTGTAAATTGTGTCTAATTCCAGCAGTAAAAATCCCACTGACTTCCCCAAACTGTGAGGTGTACAGCTATGCAGGATCACTTTGAACTTAATGAAGCACAAAAGGAATTTAGACCAGGAGGATCAGGGGTCACCCATAAAACAACGATACCTGGCCAAGGAAAACATCAGGAATAACACACAAGAGAAATCTGGGGCATCCCTTGACTTGGTGGATAGAGCAGCAACTGATCCAGCAATCCAGGTGAGGGAGGAGCTCCTGCAGTCAAGTAGATGACAAAGTGTAAAAGTCAACTCAAACTGCAAGTGCAATATTGGCAGAGCTCCTCTCTCCTCACAAAGGTCACTGCGCACATTAGCTCCAGCTCCACTGATTAGCAGCTGAGATAGCAGTGCCTGCACACTCCTCGAGCCATCAGCAAAAGAGACAAGCGGGTGACTTTCTGCATACCATGTCCTCATCACGTTCCTGGTAATTGTTCAGTCTCAGATAAGGCACAAATAGGGAAAAAGCAGGAGAACAAAGTCCTCTGAAAACATTAACAGAAACAACAACCTTTACATTTGGCACTGAGGCATCAAAAATGATAGCTATTATTATGGCTGTAATTACATGGCTGGGACTCAGAAGAATTACATTTTGCTTCCCTGGAAACACAGCCACGTGTTTCACATCTAAACCCACAGGAACAGGTCTCCCCACCACGGCCAGTTTGCAGAATGCCTGCAGGACCTGAAGACATGCTGCCAGAAATGGTGCAAAGGGCTCCCAAACTCATGGGGCCCTCCTGGAGGCAAGCAGTCACAGCTCTCAATTTTTGTTCAAATTTAAGCTACTGAGCCATTCTGTGCCATGGCAAATACAAAGAAGACAAGCCAAACCTTGCCTTTGCACTAATTCCCAGAACCAAAGAGCAACGCAGGGAGCAGCTCACCACAGCAAACTACAATGGTGTGTCTCTCCTATATGAAGGTGAACTTTCAATATCAGCTATCCCAGCTACCAAGCCAGAATTCAATAAAATCCTCAGAAACAGGGTCTCAACCATGTCTGCTTTGGAGAAGAATACTCACTTTTAAAAAGTAAGGTTTTTCTCTGAAACCAGATAAGCAGAGCAAAATTTTTACCTGGTCTCAAGCAGTTAGTTGGAACCTATTCCATTACAGACTTTAAATCACCTCATTGGCCACACAACCTCCCTACATATTGAAAACCAGCAGGAAATGTTGAATTAATACATATATGCTAACAAGCACTCCTACAGCCATGAATGTTTAATCCAGTTTTTCACTAGCTGACACAGTCCCCCATGGCTGCTCTGTGGTTTTGAAGCTTTGAGACAAGGGAAGAACTAGAAGGCAAGGGCTGTAGAGCAGGGAACCACAGAAAAATCAGAGGGAAAAGTCTCTGGAGAAAGCCTAGAGCAGAAGACTCACAGCTAAAGAGGAAAGGCAGAAATGTTAACAACTGGAGTGGGATGGAGGAGGGAGAGAAGGACAGGAAAGTGAGGACCCAGAAGTCAGCCTCTTTCTTCAGTAGTTGCAGGGCTACATCTGGACATGATGTGTAGAATACTTCCCAGCAATATACAGGATTTTAACACTTGTGTGCTGTGTATACAAAGAGATGCAAACAGAATGGGTTTTTAGACAGTGCAATACTGGCTGACTGCACAGGGTAACTTATTACACACTGGAAAAAAGGAAGTTCTACACACCTTTGGGGTCCAACCAATACATCTTAATGTTCTGGACCGTGACAAATGATTGGATAACAACTCTTACTCCCCTTGTCACCATCCATCTTCTTAGGAGGCTTATTTCTTCAAATCCTGATGATGAACCTCTGTAGTCACTTATCTGAGCAGTGAAAATTTATTGCCTTTACTAGAAAATGAAATTCTCTTCCAGGAGAACTGCACTGGACACAAAAGGGCAAATTTCCACCCTAGAGTATATGGATGCATTTTCTTTCTCCTTAGTGGAAACTATATACATTTATCTAATGTCAGGATTCAGACCAAAGGGTATCGCCTGTGTTAATAAGAATGGCTAATTTCCAATTAAATAAGCTTACAGATCATCGAGATGCCCTAATGAGGAAAAAAAAAGATAAGGCCACATACTAATCCTGCTTTCACTGCACATATTTAATAGGGCTGCCAAGGCAAAGTCTCCAAAATACTTACTAATTACACTGGACTGCCTCCAGCCACTGTCACTGCCAGGGAATGGGCAAACTTTGCAACAAACCAACCCACCAAGAGTCCAGAAATGATATTATTATTTTGGGAAAGCCTTGAAGGGGTCAAGAAACAAGAGAATAAAGTAGTTCAGGGCTGATTTGGACAGAAAATAGTCTGTGGACTTCATAAGCAGCTGCAGAAAGATATTTTGGCACAGCTGAGAGCAGCTCGCAAACTGGCAAGGTGCAGCAGTGCAGAGTTGATACTCCACAGGATCATGCTGGAATTAAAGAAACACTGTCCCCAGCAGATATAGAACTTGTAGTGCAGACTGGAGTGTAAAAAGAAGAAAAGCCATGGGCAGAAGTCTATAAACTCTGCCGAAATAATCCAAAAATCTCATCTTATTTGTGTGTAGAGTAGCAAAACACGGTACCCCAAGGGTGATTGTTCCCAACAGAGGGAGAGCCCAAACACCAAAGGATGACTGGAAGACCTGATGGCACATCGGTAAGAAAATCAAGTTCCTACTTCTGTCCATCAATAATGAGAACTAGCAGATCTGTGCAGGTGGCATGTGACCCTCATGAGAAACACTACCAGGAGCAGTCTCTGCAGCCTTCTCATCAAGCTGCAGTTGAGCCATTAACAGCTCGAGTCAGGAACCTCCACTCCAGCTTTACAGTGCAAGAAGGGTTGAAAGAACTGCAGGTGCCCAGAGTGACACCATAAATATTGATCACAGTGCTCATTCCACTTCATTAGCCATGGAGCACACAATGGTTCCTGAGGGAGAGGAAAAGGCAGGACCAATTTTAATCGCACTGCCATACTAAAACGCAAACCTTGTGGAATATTATTTCAATTACTGCTGCTTATTCATGCCAATTTCAGCCTATTTAAAAAGTGTTTCTGGACAGTCAAAACTCTGAGCTGCCAGAAAGGTACATCCACGCTACATGAATCAGCCCTGTGTAATGATACCCAAGAGAGCTCTGCAACCAGCAAAAGCAGTTTTTCAGCCCAGCACCTCGACCTGGGCCCCTCAAAAATGCAGGTCATTAACCAGCAGAATTTCTGCTGCTGCAGCTGTGGTGTTTCTGAGCCACAAACTGGTGTCTGGCAATGAAGGGGCCCTATAAACTCAGTACCTTATTCAGACTGACTTACTGCGGTGGGCTGACTCTGGCTGGGCACCAGGTGCCCACCGAAGCCACTCTGCCACTGCCCTTCTCAGCTGGGCAGGGGGAGAGATTATCATGGATTTTCATGGAAGGTTCATGAGGTGAGTTAAGGGCAGGGAGGGATCACTCACCAGTTATAGGCAAAACAGACTCCACTCAGGGAGATCAGTTTAATTACCAGGATAATAAGAAATAAACCCAAATCTTAAAACACCTTTCCTCCCCTCCAGGCTTCACTTTAATCCTGATTTTCTCTTCCACCCCTGTAGCTCACTTGCTACCAAAACCTTGACACTCAAAGCCAATACACCTACATAGTAAAGTACATAAATCCTAAACCATTTAACCTTCAAAAATATATGTCTGGGAACCCTGCCAGAGAATATTTGAAAGGGATTACAGTAAATGTATTAGTTGTCACTTAAAATTAAAATATGGATTTCAATTGAAACTCTATATAAGGGGGACTTTTCCCCCCAAAATCCGTTAGTTAGCAACCATGCTGAACGAAGAGGAAATTGTACAGTCAGCTCAGACTACACAGGGCAAGCTGATATATTTTAAAAGCTACATTTTTATCTACTGAAATAAAACATTTTACTTTTTTATTTTTCTACTTTAATCAGAACATAACCTCATTAAATGACAGTGTGTGAAAAGAACATATAAACTAGAAAGAAAATATAAAAACTTTCTGAATAATTTAATGTTTATTGCTTTTAGACTTTGATATTCTGGTCTTTACTACTTAAATGCAGTTTAAATGTATTACTTGCCACGGCCTTTACGTTAAACCCAGTAAGTCTGCAATTTGTGATAAAACTCCTTATCTCCCTCTTTCTGAACCTCTGCAAAGATCCAAGGTTAATTTGCAGATAATATTACTTCATGAAATAATTATCTTAGTCTCTAGTACTTAAAATAGCTAAATTCAAGAAAGATAGTTGAGCAAATGAAGCTGTTAGGGCAGCAGGATGAGGCTGCCCCCACGGGCACACACATCCCCACCTGGCAGCACCTTCAGAAGGGGCAGAGTCTGGGTACCCCACCTGTGGAGCAGCCACTCCTACAGGAATTCAGGACAATGATGCTCCATGAAAATCAGGGATCCAGCCCCATCCAACCTCCCCCTCCAAGCCCCCAAATGCCAATGGCAAGGCAGCCTCTGCCTTCCTCTTCACAACGCTAGCCCTTGCTGAAAAATTACTCTCTCCAGCCATTCTTTCTCATCCTGCTAATTTTTCCAAGCATCCTCCTATTAAACTACACAAATATATCCATTTAATAAACATCCCATTAACCAGGTCAGCATACAATGTTCACAACTTATTATGGAGCAGCACCAAATCAGTCACAGAAGCAATTATGCAATTTTAGAGCAGACAACTCACTTTAATCTTCATATGGGGCCGGGGATGTACATGCCAATGTTCATTCACAGGACTCATTCATTTCCAGGTATTGTATTCCATTTGTTTCATCCTCACTTACATGGCACTCGTGTCTTTTGATTTGTAAGTTTTGTGGGCTGTCAGAAAATATGAGCTCGGTGCTCCACCCTTCATGTCAGGGATTTTTAAACTGAATTTAAAGGTATTTATACACTTCTAGTGCCTGGGGGCAGTGGGAGAAGCTGGGCTAGATTTTTAGAATCAAGACATATTGTTAACAATAGAAACTATTAGTAACAATAAGCAAGCATTAAAAAAAAAAAAAAAAGGAAGAAAAAAAATACCCAACAACAAACATTAGTGAAGATCTTTCCAGAACTATTTAAAATAGATGGCTGTAGAGAAGAGAAATCAGAGCTAAGAATCTGGGAAGCTACAGTTACAACACAAGGGAAAAAAATGCCTGTTAAAATCCCAGCTTTATTCAAAGACATGCATTTATTGAAGCGTCTTGGGAAAACAGGATGCCATATAATATTAACAAACAAGAACATGCTCTGTCAACCACATGCAGCACCACAGACATTTTGAAGACCTAAATAAATAATGTATTAGAAAACCTAGCCTAGGCCGAATTAATTCAGACTCCAATGATATAAATGAACAGCAGTAGTGGAATTATTTCCCTGGGACTTTACTCATATATAGCATTAAAAGTTAAGGCCTTAAGATATTTATTGATAGGCAAGAAAGTGCTATCCTTAGATCTATGCATGCCCTGGGAGCACTCTGCCCAACTCAGAGTCTCGGAGTTTCCAAGAGAGTTACCAAACCACTCAGCTTTATTTGCAAACACCGTGAAATAGAACAGAACACCCTCTTGGCTCTAGTCCCCTTTGACACAGCAGTAAGTGTACAACAAACAGAGCTGACTTGGTATTAAACTTGGGAAAACCGCTGAAACCGGGCCAGGGGAGTGATGGGAATTCTGCACTTGGCAACAAAGAATGGAATTTGAACTTACAGGTTTATCTTGGTTTTTACAATATACTATGGGCAACCAAGGCCCCCATCCTCCCTGCTTCAAGAACGTATGGAGCCTTTTCTGCAGAACTGCCCAACACTGATTAGGTTCATGAGGACTTACCAGTTCTGCTGCCTTTTCACTACAAAAATGATGTGGTTGTTTATGTCATAACGATATTTGCCAGTAATGAATAGAAATGATCCCCAGATCAGGGACAGACCTAGGTACAGCACCAGAGGAGATGTGAAAGGAGCCGGGTGAACCTCACACCAGCTGGAAGTGACTTTGTCCCTCCAGCAAAGCACCCTGGGCTCACCCAGACCCAGAAAATTCCCTGCTCACTTGCTAATGGCAGACAAGGATTCTCCCTCCTTCTAGAAAAGTCACTTTGCAACCATCTCACTCCAGATACAGCGCCTGAATCCCTATGGACAGCACTGGCCACAAGACCAACCCAAGAACTTTTGAGGGATTATTTTTTCCTTCTCAGGAATATGAAAGGAAAAAGCAGTGTTGTCAGTGTGCTACTGCCCCAGTCCATGTGGGTGTGTTGGCTCATTTTTATCAGTTTTTTCTTTTTCTGGTCTTGATAATTACGAGGTCAATGTGAGGATTCACCGGTTCACAACTCCATCAGGCAACTAATGGCAAAATACAAACCTGAGCTGTCAGTAAGAAGCTGGGTAAATTCGTGCTTACAGTCCGTGTCTCCATAGGAATTTTTAAATAAAACATCTATTTTAAGAACCACGACAAAAGGTGACACTAAAATTATACAGTAGGGGAAGACCAGGCTTCAAATTGTAAAATGCATCCCAACAATCCAGGATGATTCTGTTTCTAAGGAAACTCCACCTCATATATATATGTTCTCTCCACAAACTTGGCTCTGACATTTGCAAGCTGCCTAAAGATACAAACTGAACAAGCTGTTTATTTAGAAGAGGGCCATGAAATATCTAATCCTGTTACTTGTTTAACTCTCCTAGACAAAGGCAGTACCTAATTTGAGGCAATTACAGCCGTACTTCATGCAGACAGAAAGAAAAACACCATACAATGGAATTTTAAATTGTTCTCAATCTCCGCACAGAGCTAATCTTCCTCAACTCACTAATTCACATTCACTCCAGCACTTCACAACAGCTCCCATTTATTAAATACGAGATTCAATTCACAGATAAACAATTCAATAATGTAATCTACACTTAAAATAATAGATTGGCTTCAAAGATTTGGGGGGAATTAGGAGTTTTCCCTCTCTCTAGCTGTTCTTAGCATCATTTCTTGTCACAACTTCAGAGCTGAGGTCATGTGATCGAGGTGCTCTGAACTTGTGTTTCCACAAGGCAGGATCTATGTGAGGACTGAATCCTGTCCCACAGAACTCATTGAATTCAGTGGGAAATCTGCCAACAGGGGAATGCTGAAGAGCATTTAGGAGCCACATCTTACGGCTATTTCCTCCTGCTCTCCAACTTCTCTACTACTTCATCATGTGTATTTCTCTTTCCATTACTACCACCTGACTAATCACAAACGTCTGCTTAATGAAGAGTGTTGGCATTACAATACTTAATTAGAATTAAGAGGAAGATTTACTTTAAAAACCTGACCGACCAATATGCCCCAGAGCCAATCTCAGTAATGCAGAACTACCCCAAAATTTCCACGTTCCCAATTCTTAATTAAAAGTTTGTCAAAACTTCTTATTTTACGGCGGGAGCCTTCCCCTCCAGCATCCATTAACCTCAAAACAAGTGACTAAATTGTTTTTGAGTCAGCTCTACTTCATAAACAGCTTGATAAAAAGAAACTCAAAGAAAGTACAAGACTTATCTTTCATTTCCACTCAACAGCCTTCAGAACTACTGTACAAAGGTGGCTCTCACAATCGCTCCTGTCCAGCACTGAAGGAATTTCAGCTACAGAAAAAGCTTTCTGTAGGGCCACCCAGCAGGGAAGGATTAAATTACACAAAAAATCCCTGCTTTTTTCCCTACACTAAAGAGCTGTGGTCAGAGATCAATGTGAGAAGCCGTCTATTGAAGTTACTGGAATTGTTCCCTTATTTAAGCCTCGGGAGAAGGCTGCTGCTGACACCCAGAGCACAGCACGGAGCCAGACCCAGGGTGCAGCTCTGGCCCGAGGAACAGGGAGCACTGAGACCTGTTGGCTGCTCCAACCCTTCCTCCTACCCTGGCTCCTCCACATCCCTCCTCTCCCTCACCCCGATCCCTCCTGCAGACTGAGCTGCAGGGCAGCCCCCAGCCCCACACCCCACTTCTTACAGATACTCACTACCAGTCTCCTGTCTGCAGAATCAGGTTTAGTTTATTTCTACTCCATACAGAACTTAAGTGGCTTATTTTGAAACTATTTTTTTGTTCCATAAGTCATATCGTGGGATTTGCACTCTGTCCTACTAAACCTCATACACAGAATGCAATAAAATACAGCCAGTCATTTCTTTCCCCTAATGACCTCCTGTTTAATTTAAGCCTTTTATACTGCCCTGACTATTTCTCTTAGGAAAAAAAGTCTTGGCTATAATAATTTTTGAAATGTAAATTGGGCAATTTTCTCTCTATTAAGAACCTGAAAAATATCACATGTGCCAAATACTATTTTCTGGTTTGATTCAGCATGGCAACCAAAGAAAATCAGAATTTGGCATTGTAGAGTTTATCCTTTAGCTGAACACCAGAAAATGTTGAACCTTTTTTTAATGCAAGCCAAATGCCTTAGAGACTCTACTTGGGACGAGGAGGATAAAAAGATGACAAAGTACCTCCATTATTCATATTCCCCAAAAAGCTGTGAGTTTTAAAGTCTCAAATCATGGTCAAGGAGTATGGTCTGCCATCTAGCATATCTACATATGAGAAACCCTTCAGCAAAAAAGCCATGAAATCCCTAATCCCCTCTGGAACCCAATTAATCCAAGAAAACAGAACCTTTATGGATGAGATGAACCCTCACTGTCACATCTCCCACCTGCTACTCCAGGTACCTTCAGCCACATTTGGGCCACAGATGCAGAATTTTGTCATTAGTAATACTTTTCAAACAGATCCTTCCAACCTCCTTGCTCTCTCATCCACTTAGTTAATTTTAGAACTTGTCACCAACCTACATTTTTAACACCATTCTAGAACAATCCTATTTTATTCACATCTTTTTCTGAATCAGAGTTCCCTAAGAAATACAATAACCCTTCAAAAAGAATATTAACTACAGGTATGCGAAGTTCTGATTAGTTTAAAAAAAACAGCCAAGCAGGTATTTCATGCTTCATTTCACTGAGAAAACAGGAATTCTTGTTGGTACTTACAAGTATTTTTCTAGTTTTGCACTGAAACAACTTAGGGTTTTTTTTTTTTTTACAACAGGGACACAACCAATTAAAAAAAAACCCTATTATACAATTTCTTTTCCATACTTAAAAAAGTAGGTGTAAATACTTCAACAATTACAAAATACAATACAAGAACCTTATTTCAGTCTCATAATCAAAAGGTTAGAAAGCATCAAACACAATAAAGGCTCCCTAGACATTAAAAGCAGCTTATAAAAAAAAAAAGTTTGAAACTACATATATGCACTAGCTTGGTATATAAATGCTAATCCTTCCATGAAGTTTCTTCAAAGCACTTGCACCAAAGTAACAGACCTACAGGTCACACACACCCCTCTGCTCTTTAGGTAACCTTTACCACAAGCTCAGATCAACGTAGGTCAAACTTATTCCTTAACATTTAAAAAAGAAAGGGCAATACAGATCTTGCCATATTAACTGATGTTTATATTTTTCTTAATGTTATAGCCCCCATTTCTGAAAGGGCTACCTTGACCCTTTGTTCCTAACCTACAAGTGTTTGAAACTCAGGTTAATTTTTAAAAAACATCAGCACCTGTTGCTCCTTCTCACAGCGCAAAGTGGGAGCTGGGTATTTGAAAACCCACCTCCTCTCTGTTGAAACAGCCCTAGGGAAGAAGCAGCACTAAATTGCCCTCACCATTTTAGCAATGCTCTGAAGTCTTGTAAAACATCTTTTGAAGACAGAAGGTATCAAAAAGGAGCACTAGAAACTGAAGAGAATCGTGGTTTTGCATAGCAATTCATTTGAGGGCATTCTCCACTGACCACAAGCTCACACTTAGCTGGCAAAAAAAAAAATAAGTTCACAGGGGCTGTAATACCTCATAGTGACAGCAAAGGAAGGATGAAAGCTGGCTTTATTCCTAATAAACCCCACCACATCTCCATCAGCCAAATATGAGGAGCTAAAATTACCACTGGATACCAACCGTAGCTGCCTTCTGGGTGACTGACACAAGACACATCACCAGCATTTGAAAAAGTACAGCCACTGCTTAGCTGGAAATCATGCAACATATCTGCATTCAAAGATAAAGAAAATAATCAGAGTATGCTTGAGTTTAACCTCACAATTCCGGCCCACAGCATTCCACCTGTCCAGCATTAGATATTTCAGCCTGTACTTTAGGGAAATATTCCTGACTGCATGACATTTATTTACACATACACAGCTACTACAAGAATCATTTATAGACTTTTCCATTTCTGTTTTCCTTGGCTGGTGGGCCACATGCTTGCTATAATCTTGAATGAAGTAAAACTGTTAAAGTGTGACTAAGCAGAGAAAGCTCTAACTTTCCAGCAGCTTACCTTAAAATTAACCTGAAGCTGATCTTCTTCTTCTTTTACAGACATCAATTTCCGCAGAGGATTCAAAAACAGTAAATTCTCCTGAACATAGAAGTGTCTGTCCTCACATAGTTTGTGCACCAGTCCTAGAGCAGGGCACAATGTGCATTTTGAGTTTTTGAATGTTTCCAGCAGGAGACATCAAATATTTGGCATGGTACCAGCTGCTGGGAGGAAAGACTTGATGGAGGCAACTAAATCCACTCCACCTGGCTCATTAACAACCAGCCTGCTCAAAGAGAACATCAGCCTTTATGACTGCAAGAAACACAGGTCCCAAACCTACTGAACAACTCGCACATCATGCTTCAGGATTCCTCAAACGCTCATAATACTCAGCCCTGCTACTACACTGCAATATCCTTCTTCCTCCATGACTGCTAAATGAGAAATATGGATCTTACCTAAATGCTAATTGCTAGAAAGCTTTGCATGTTGCCTTTTAGAATCGGTGTTTCTAAATGTCAGGAAAACACACTGGTTTGGGATCAGCAGCTCCAGTGACAGGGTACACTGAGATACATTCAGGAACTAAGAGGAAAGAAATTATTTCAAGCTTATTTTCAGTAAACTGAACATGGTAAATCTTTTCTCTGAGAAATTAAACAGAATCTGCAAATTAACTTTATATCATCAATCCACTGCAAAATGAAAAATCATGAACTCTACCTAGGGAAGAACTTGGCTTTGCTGAGATTGAACTCTAAGAGGTCTTTTCCTACCTAAGTGATATTCTATGACTCGTGTTAAAACAGGACTGGTCAGGTGGCTGCTTCCCTCGTGCCCTGAAGGAGGAAGAAAAGCAGCTGTCCTGTGTCCTTGCAGCCCCTTCCTCCTGCAGGATTCAGGCTCAGCTGCTGGGGATGCTCCTGGCCCTTGGGATGCTCTGCACAGAGCAGAGCAGGGATCACAGACACTCTTGGGGACCACAGGACACACTGGCACTGACCTGGAAGCACAGACAGGCAGCTGAGCACACCACTGTTGATATTATACCCACAAAGAGCACAAAGAGTCTCCAGCTCCTCCAAGTTCAGAGCTTCACTGTCAACCCCTGGCAGAATGTAATATTGGATCTTAAACTAACACTGCTTTGATTACCTTACTTCCCTTTACTCCTCGCTTCAATTCCAACAGGATTTCAGTGTCTGCTATGGCAACTGAGTTGTGTGAATAATGGATTTCTGTTTGGGCAATGAACCAAAAAAAAAAAAAAAAAAGGGAAAAAAAAAAAGGGAAAGGAGAAAGGAAGAAAAAACTAATGTTTAAAGTAGAACTGAAGAGAGACAGGGGGAGGATTTAGGAAAAAAATAATTTCAGTGTAAGATAAAATGTTTGTTTAATCTGAAAGGAATATTTTGCTTTTGCTAACAACATCTTTTAAAAATATTTTGAATTTTCAATTTCGTTTAAGACTAGTTCATTTACCAAAAGCACCCCCAAAACATTAATCATTTAATCTAAAAAATGCTGAAAGAAAACATTTTGTCTCTGAAATACTATTCCCCAGTTTTACAAATAAAACTGCCAGATGGAACAGAAAATGGAACAGAAACTGGAACATAAACTCAGAAACAGATGTATTTCAACCCAAACATACATTTTCAGTGAACTTACTAAGATTGAAAAACAAAAATCCTCTTATCTTCTTGGCAAGCGCCAGGTTCTAGATTCCAACTGCCTAGAACCAAAGAGATGGCACAAGAAAATAAACCAGAACTGCTGTGCTGAAGTTCCTCTGGCAGCAGTGTTTTATTCCTGAGCTGCCCCTTTGGCAGATGGTCCATAGCAGGGAGCTTCACCCCGCACAGCCGTGAGTCCCGAGAGCTGCCAGGTGTTATTCATTTATCAGCTGAGCCTGGGAAGGATGCACAGACCCACCCAGGGTGCCTCAGAGCTCCAGGTGAGGCAGGAGATGCTGAGGATGGAGGATTTGTGACAGCTCCCAGGACCAGTCCTTCGGGTGCTACAGGGGAGAGTCAGCAGCATCCTCTGGACTCTGCTCGTCTGGCTCAGCACCTGCATCTCCCTGGCACTGCCTGAACTGTGCATAAGGAACAGAGAGATTATCCAGCACTGCTATAAATACCATCCTTAAAATGAAGACACCACTTATAACAAGTTTGGATTGTTTGCCCAAGCAAACTCATGGCATCCCTGCCCATGGCAGAGGGGACTGAAAGGTCCCCTTTAAAGTCCCCTCCAACTCAAACCATTCTCTGATTCTACGAATTTTAACTCCCACAAACCAAAGAAACCCTGACACCCAAGCTGACAGTACAGGGAGGCAAATACTCAGCAGCTTTTGAGTTGTGCTTAGATTTGTTAACCAGGAGTGGAGTAGAAGAGCCTGAATACAGCAAAATCACCTGACCTCTGCATTAATCCCTGTTGTTGATCTAATAATTTTCTGATTAAAACAATTAAGCCTTTGGGTATGATTTATTTCATATATTTGATTACTTAGATATCATGCTGTTCACTGTCTCAGAGAAATCCTCTCTGCTACTAATAGTACTTCTGGTAGGAATCTGAACAAGCAAAAGCAAATTAATAAATGATGACATGGGAATTCCAGCAAAATAGATTGAAGACTTGTGGGTATGATTCTGAATAATAACATTTTATGACCTACTCAAGAGCACTGCTAATAGGCAAAAATTCACTTATGGTACTGTCAGAAACATTTATAAAATGCTTGGAAAATGAATTGTTACTTTTATGAGTCATACTTGTTATTTCATGAGTTTATTGTTGTAGTTGCTTTTACATATTTGTTCTCAGGTTGTTCTCCTTACCATAATGACTGCTCTGCACAAGCTGCACAACAGGCATTTCTAAAAACAAGGTCTGGCTCGACATTTGTTTTGTTTCTATCTCATCTTCTATTATCAATGCAGCCTAAAACAGATATGGGAAAATGACAATAAAACGGGTGCCCAAATTCCTCCATCAGGCTGAACCCAACGTGTTTATGTATTTTGTAGCACCTAAATCAAAAAACTGTGAAATTACCTCTGAAGGACAAGTACTCCTGTCTAGTCTGAAGTTCTACCTGCTGACCCTGAGCCAAGCCCTGCTGTCTGAATGTCCCCTGACTCACCACACTCAAAGTGCTTGTACCACTTACAAAGACAAAAGGAGCAAAAGATGATTGTGGTCACTCTCTTCAAAAAATGAAACACACTTTGGCTACTGCACAACTGCATTTGAAAATGAAAAAGTTTTGACCATGTTCATGTTTCGTGAACTGGAAACTTTTCAGGGAGTTCCTTTCATCTGGTGAATGCACAATAATGTTTGTCAGTGCTAATCAAGGCTGCCCAAAATCAAATGTCAGACACTTGCAGCCATCTGCCCAAGAACACATTACTAACAGGCAATTATTCAATTCCTTGTTGAACAAGCAAAAACAACCACTCTGAGATAAATCACAAATAATTCCTGAGATGTCTGTAAATATAAAAAAAGAGCTTTCAAATAAATTATTTTATCTGAATTATAGATCAATGTAGCCAATGACACACACAGTCCAATTTTTAGTACAACTATCAATTTTCCTATACTGTTCATTTGGCTTCACAGACTTTCCCAAATATATCCATTGACCTTCACCAGCTAAATAAAAGACATCATCCTAAAAAACTGTATTTAGAAGAAGCATACAAAAGAACTCTTTCTCTATTCGATGCATTACTTGACATTGTGTTTCTACATAGTATTTAATTTAATTTGACTTTTTACACTACTGCCTTTTGTTGATATAGAAGAGAAGCACTCAAGGGATATGGACCAGACACTAAGAGTATCTTGCACATGTTCAGTAACTTATTAACAGAGATTAGAGACACTCCTAGGTAGGAGCAGACACCTAATAATGACAAAGTAATGAGATTACTATTGTCTTCTCATTACTCCTCATCTGTGCTAAAGTGCTGCAGATCACAAAATACAGACTCCAGCTACTACATAAAGCCCTGCTGTCCATAGTAAGTGCTCTGTGGAACCACTTCACTATTACAAATTAACCTATTTAAGAAGCAAAAAGCCATTTCTGTACCTCTAGGCTGAGCACAAGTGTTACACCATTGAACTTCATGCAAGCCTTTACACAGAGATGTTGTTTTGACTGGGAAACCTTCAGAGAAACCCCACAAATGAGAGCTTGACCCAGCTGTGACTTGCTCCCAAGTCGCCCAAGCTCCAGCTCAGGCCAGCAGCAGTTTGTTACCTGGGCCAGTGTGACAATCTCACCAGAAATGATGGCTCTTTAACATGGAAATAAGGGACACTACAAAGGATTCAAAGGTGAGGCTTCAGTTGGTGAAAGAGGTTCTTTAGCCCCTGCTCCCCCTCATCTCTCTCGTGGCATGGGCTGCCACCATGGACAGTACATGGGAGAAGGAAAATGTGGTGACCAAAAGCTCTTTTTTGGCAAGTGAAAAAACAGACTCCAGATGGAAAAGGCCTCCTCCTGTGCCTGAGCCATGGAGAGCCCAGCGTTACACAGCCAAGCAGAGGTGGCAAAGGACACAGGTTCAGCCACTGAGGATGGAATCAGAAGGAAAGGACAAGAAGCCTGATGGCAAACTCTTCTGCAGCACAGCTGACACCAACAGCACAGAAGCTGCTCGTGAAGAGAAGCGAGCACACTGCAGCAACACGAGGAGAGCACCACATCACAAAGTCTGGCATTTACATGAAAATGAAGGCATCTTGCTGGCAGGGATATAGAGACAACCCAAAGTACCCTAATCAACACACTCCAGGCCCAAATGAACTGTTAAGATGATGATATACTGGACTTGGCATTTAACAGAGTCCAAAAAATTTCTTTTTTTCATCCCTACAGGCATTCAGTAGGAAAACTGAGCAATAATGCCAAGCATGGATGACAGAATGACTGGATAAATCACTGGAGTTTAGAGCTGAATTCTACAAAAGACACTTAAGTAAATGAAAATAGCAGCACACAATACAGCTTTCAGCAGGACCAGTGCTTGCACAGAATACTGAGCATGTGTACAATGCTAAGCATGGACACAGGCCTTATGCTATTTCACCTGGAAATGACACATCTCAGTTTAACATAACTCCCTTCTGACCTCCTCCTGCCAACTAACCAGCTACTCCAGGTTAAACACGTTAAGCAAAGCTGACACTTGCTCCAACTTTTATCCAAAAAAAGCAGACTACTTTTTGTAAAGGAAATTTAGGTAAGAGAACATTACAGAAGGAAATAAATAAGGTTATGAACAAAGTAACTACGTTAGTGAATTGAGAGAAGAAGAAACAATTTGACTCTTTTTCCAGCTTCAACAGTAAGGACTCTTCCAGACCTCTCATACCCAATCAAGACTTCAGAAAGTCTTCAGAGTAGCATTAAGCAGTGATTCTAACCTGTCTGGTAACCTGGATATTTCCTGGTGAAATCTTCTCAGTTCTAAGTGGACGCTGATCACATCTAGTAACAATGTTTGCCTCAGGCTGGCGGGGTGGGAAGAGTATCCCACCATTCTTTTTTTACTAGAACATGCACAGAATAATTGAAATTAAAAGGGTATTACAAGACTTCCAATACTTGTTGAACAATTGAATGAAAAAGAGACACTTCAAAGGCCTGGCTTCTGAAGGATCACAGCCACAGAGAACAGTTTGATCAGAGATCAGTGAGCATCTGCCATGGAACACGCTTTCTGTCCCCAGCACAAGTTGGAGCACAGCTTCAACAGTGTGAAGTACCTGGTGCTCCTCAGCAATGCCAGCCTCCATCTGCACTCATCCTGCTGGCCTGGACCTACAGTAATCATCACACATCAGCAGAGACCACTCAGGCAAAATTCAGAGTGAGCTCTTTGCTCTCCTTGACATTCTGGCTGTGTCATTTTGTAAAAGATGAAGATTTCTTTTATTTCCCCAATTCTCACAAACAAGAAAACCACACAGATTTAAATATATTTCAAAGGAATCCATGTTCTTCAGACAAAGCAGCCATTATTTCTTTCTGCCAGGTTCTAGTGCCTCATAAACAACCCGCCATATTTACCACTTACCAATTAACCACTTGTTACCACCCTGAAATTGTTTCCTGTGATTGGTCTCACCACCACTAAAAGAGGAATTCTTCATTTCAGATAACATATCAGGCTCTAAACTTGCACAGTTTTGCCACTTTTGAGATGATAGCACAGTCTTCCTGTGACTAAGGACTGCAAAATTGTGCTCCATGTAATTGAATCTAAAGATCTGACAACAGTGACCTTATCAAGAAATGAAACTTTTGGCTGAGGTTCAAACCATACACAAGAAATAACATCTTGCTGGCTGTTTGTAAACGTCACATAAAAATGTACTTATTCATTATTAGCAACCTGTACACTGAACACTCTGCAGGTCTCAAACTGCTGCCAAGGGAAGGATTACTCAGTACAATCATTTCATTTACATCTTAGTCCTGTATTCACTTTGGCAGCACAACCGAGCATCCCTGCTCATGACTGTAACAGTGTTATCCCAGTGAGAAAATTATTCAGACCACAGGCTAAAACCTGAGGATAGAAGCACTTCTGGGAGCTGGATTGATATTCTGAATGCCCATAGGGCTGCTGACCTCAGTGAGAGCCCTGATTTAGTACAAATATCCCACTTTTGTGGTAATAAGGCCAGCAACGACAACACAGAACCTGCACTGGTGCGCCATCCTCTTCTGGATAAAATGGAACAGAAGGCTCCAGGCAAAATCCTGGGTTCTACTAGCCCCAGGCTTTAAGGAGCAAAACAGTCAACTCAAAAATCTGAAAGTTTTATTAAAAATTCAGTAAGGAGCCATTGTACACAAGCGCCAATTGCTCCGCAACAAAATGTCATTTTAGGAGGCACAAAAAACCACAGGGCTTTTAGGAGCAGAGCCCAGCTCACCTTTCCTGCTCTTGCAGACAGCCTTCAGGACACGGTGACCAGGCCCACATTTCCCTCGGTCGGTCACACAGGCTCCCTCTGACACCACCCACTCGTGACACCGCGCGTCTTCACAAGGAATGGACTCCACCAAATGAGGACAACCAGCCAGGGTGCCCACGGGATCCACCATCACCTGCCTCTGTCTCATCCTAAAGCCTGGAAAAAGCAGAGCTGGATTAACTGGACAACAGAAAAAATAGTCATGCATTAATCCAGTAGTGAGAGGACTATATGGGGCATCTGGAGCTGGGGGATTTAAAGACAAGCAAGTGAACAATATTTACAAACTGGGTTGATTGGGACAGCACTGTAGGTGCCCAGGCATGCAAAATCTAACAGCATGCAAAGAATTCCAGCAACTCACATTTTTCACATTTCTTTTTCCCTTTCATTAACATTAGACAGAAATACACATGTCAAGATATAGACATTTACCAGCGATGCATATATTAATGTTAGAACAGCATTAAGATAAAAAGAGAGGAACAGTTAAGGAACTGAAGATATAAATGACATCTATATTCTGCCTGGGAATCCACTAACGAAAGGATTTGTTTTGAGACACAGCTGAATAGTTTACTAAGAAATTAGTATTCTGTTTTATGAAAGTGTAAGGTTTTCTGATACATAATACATATCAGACTTCTTTGAAATGACATCCTATTAAACTGGAAGATTCAAATGTAAAGTGGAAGGAAAAGGTTACAGAAATAATCATAGAATTGATTACATAATCTACCTCCTCCTGAATAAAACCAAAAGTCATGTTGCTATATACAATGCAGAACTAATACACAAGTATCTTTCAGCAAGTTCTGTTATGTAAATGACACAGAATTCTAAGAAAAAGGCAAAAAAAACCCCTTGAGTTTTTCCTCTTACAGTCTCAGAGCAGGGGCAAATATACAGCATTAGTAGAGGTCACATGGAAATGCTTTGGTCATGAAACAGAAAAGAAAATTAAAAATAAAACATCCCAGAGAATATAACAGATAAAACTTCCACAGTTCTCAAATGAGCAAAAAGAAATTATTCAAAACAATTTAAACATGAAATGCTTTTGCAAATATTATTTTCCATTATTTCTCTTTTTGTTTGAAAATTTTTGACTGGTTGAAATCATTTTGCATACTCAAGCAGTTTTCAGAAGAGCATAATTTCTAAAGAATAATATCCATTCCCTGACGTGCACTCCAAGAAACATCTTTGCAACTGAGAGCCTTAGGAAAGGCTCTGTGAGGAATCTCAACTTGTCATAGCAACAAACATGTACAGCTTTCAACTAAAATCCAGGGGAGGTTGAATTACATTTGCAGATCCTCCTTCTAGGAATTTAAACCAAACCCACAACAATGAGAACAACCTCTTGGGTCCACCTGAGTCCAGATTTCAGGGCCGTGGTACACTGATACACTGCCCTGGAACCCAGGCATGCAGCAGGACTTCCAGGGGGATCACAGAGGGGCAGCCTGGCAGCTGCTAGCCCGAGAGATCATCCTGCACAACTTCAGTGCAGGACAAGAGGAGCTGAATCAGCTTGGAAAACCTTACTTTTTCTCACATGAATTATGGCAAAAAGCTTTTAAAGGTCAAATTCCACTACACACATCCAAGAGCATCATCCTGTGTTAGAGTAACTTTTTTAAAAAACACATTCGGCTCCCGATGTGCAATGTGACACCTCTGCTTTTGCGGTCTTTCTGCAGTATTGCATTCCCTGCTCACCTCTCCCTCCGTGGCGGTGCTGGCAGCTCTCGGGCAGGCAGGGACCCCACGGTGACCAGGAGGACACCGCGCACTCGGCCAGGCACGGCAGGTGACACAGCTGGGAGGTGGTAGGGGCAGGACCCTGGCAAAGCTTCCCGTCGACTGGTCTGGCAACTAATGAAAAAGGAAAAAAAAGGAAAAAAGAAAATCAAGGCTGTAACTCTGTCCTGCTGGTCTTAGTTTTCCAGAATGCACCAAAATCCAGAGATTTTTCAGGGTCTTATCTCCCAGGGCAAAAAGTTAATCCTTTTGTTGTGTTCAGAAAGGCACTTAAGAGTTTTATCTAAATCACCCATATTCAGCAAGCCACTTGAGACTACGCTTTAAAACTAGATTGAGTGCTGATTTTTAGCAGTGCTGGACTAACAAACCAGGATCTAACCCCCACATTTATGGCCAAGGAGACCTCTTTAGACAGGGCTGAAGAGAAAGATACTTAAGCAGGGAATCCAAAAAGCTCCCACTGCAACTGGGAGCCAGGCAGAGGTGGCTGAGTAAAACCCAAGCACAGGGAACTCTCCCCATTCCCGTCAGGGCACTGCCATCTCTGGATTATGGATGCAGTGTCCAGATTTTGGATTTTCTTCACTGACTTCCAATAAAACTGAGCAGAGCTCTTGGATTCTTCTACACAGACACAAACATGAAGCATCTTTCCTGCCTGAGAGAGCTGCCTGCACCCATGGATCTCCAATCCTTTTTATCCCAGAAATAAGCCAATCCCAAACCCTGCTGAGCTCCAGTTTAGTTGATACTGACAATGGATTTGGAAAGTTGACTTTCTTTGTATTTTCATTTATCATAAGAGATTTCTAGACTCAATTAACTTCTCTCACCTTTTTATTTGGGGCAGGGGGAGGAAGGAAAAGAAAGGGAAAGAAAGACTCTTAAATCTGTCCTCTGAGTCATTATATGATATTGCATTTCAATTACATTATGGGCTGAATTTGGCTGTCTCTTTAGATAAATCAATATCAAAGCAGTCTTTCAAAAGGCAAAGGCTTGTTTGAGTTTACTTTGCCATGGCATTACCAAGACTTCATTAATTTTTATAGCTACTGAGTTTGTTTTATCCTCATTTTTATTTTTCATGTCTGTTTTTCTTTGCTTCCATGCACGGAATTGATTTCAAAAGAATTTGCAAAAACAAGCCCAGTATATGAGTAATCTTTCCTTTTTCTGATATTACACCATTTTCTTTAAAATTAATCATTTGAAGAAAAACATTTCTTTTTTTTTTTTTTTTTAGACACAAGAATTTAGCACTCAAAATCTCAAATTTTGATTTGCACATCCTGAAGCTGAGTTTAGACCTGTCAGTTGGAAGTGATATTCAGACCAATATCAGTGCTTATGGTTCCAACTCATCAGAATAATAGGATTAAACAATAGTGTGATTTAATTCTAAGCTGAAAGATAATAAACTGGTAAAAAAGACTATTTTCTGAATGTTTTCTGAGACCCTGTAAGGCCTTTGACATGCTCATTTAAAGATTAGAACAAGGTGGCATAAATCCAAATCATCTGAATGCTCACATAAAGAGACCTTTTCTAGAAACCTTGCAAGTGAAGTGACAGACAGAATGAGATAAATATTAGAGTTTTAAGGATAAGAGTATTTATTTTACCTAGAAGTCTCATGCATGGTTTAACCTGCCTCTCAGCATCAAGCTTTGCAAAACTGTTTCAGTTTTCTGGAAGTTCACTTGGGGAAATGGAAGGAAATAAAACTGAGCACAAATGGTCAACCCAAGGATTTAAGTCCAGTCCTGCTTTGCTCTAACTCAAGGTGTCATTGCCAGGAATGGCTCCTCCCTCCTCACTGATTTTTAGGTTTCTATACTGAATTTAACTATTTAAAATGTTTCTATACTGAATTTAACTATTTAAATGTGGAAGCCTAGATACAGCTGGATGATTCATCTTCCTTGAAAACCAATCAGTGCACCCAACATGATTTTAAATTGATTTGGAATTAAAAAATCCTTTATTATAAAGGAATGATAAGGGAGAATTTTTTTGTGAATCTTTTAAATGCCAAAATTCTCACACACTGCAGCCTCCAAATGGCACAGGTAGCCTGGCTGAGGATGTCCTACTCAGGAAAAAAACCTGACATTATGCCTATGATAAATGAACAGAGCTGCCAGGAATGTCTTTAGGAATGGGCCAGCCTTCTGATTTCGTTCAATAATTGACTCTGTGGTGGCATTTTCCTGCATTCATACAGAAAAAGTGCTTTTTGTGTAATTATTTTCCGTGGAACAACATTAGCCACGTTTTTGGAGGAAGGTGGAAGGCAGAAGCCAGGAAAGCAAAGAGTGGGAAGGGGAAGAAACATCTCTGATTCAAGTAGCAGCTTATTTATGACGCTTGTTCGTACCTTTTAAAATCCTGTGTTCTTCCCAATCCATAGAATAAACTTGAAAAAGCAATCAAGTACTAATCTGGGAGCTTCTGAAACATTGCACATTTCTACAGCTGTTATATTGAATCTATCCTTTATAAATGCAACTGCAGCTGTTCCCAGCACCAGTGTCTAGCCTCAAGTTTGAGTTTTACTATTTGCTGTTATTTTCAGGTTATTGCTACCAGCAGGAGATAATAAATTGGGTTCTAAAGTGTCTTGTTTCCCTATATATTTTTACTGAGGTAATGATTTGGAGGAAGAGTGGAAGAGGAAATCAGCTCTGATATGATTATTTCCATAACGTAATTTTAAGCCAATAAATAAATTATCTTTGAATAGAGTCATGTGGACAGATACTTGCAGGCACACATACCTACACTATGTTAAAAGCAATGCTGACCAAACAGAGGCAGAAATGCATAGGATGGCATTTTGTTTGCAGGGGGTCCTGTCAAATATGGTTTTTCAACTCCTCAGGAGGTAGATAACACTTTTTTCCTAGACTTTAACTACATTTCCCTTTTACAATGAAAACTCAAGTATTTTTGCTACTAAAAATGAGACTTTTCTAAATATCACTAATATTGGACACACAAAGATTATCAGTTCTGCCCCTTACGTATTTTAGGTAATACTTAATTCTCAAGGAAATAAATCCAAATGTTTACCATATGGCAAAACTAATCCAAATTAAAGATTCCCAGGATACAAGGCAGGTACAAGAAAGGGATGGTATATCCTTGTGAAAGCTCTTACTGCCTTTGCTGGGACTTATAAACCAAAGACACTTGGATCAATACAAAGGGAAATTACTTGAGAAAACCACAAAGGAGTGAGTTATGTTATAAAAATACCTTCATGTGTAAAACACAATAGGGGTAAACCCAGCACAACATTTGCCAGTAATTTCTCTAACCTGAAAGACATTTTTATAGCAAAAACAAAACACTGCACAAGGGAAAAGTGGGGAATGCAATCTGACCAGCCTGGAATGGCAGCAACCCCAGTCCCTTGCACCCCTCCATTAAGAGCCTAATGCACCCCATGTCTGATGGAAAGGGTTCCTTTATGCTTTGAGGAAAAATCAATTAGTTTTGAAGCCACTAAGCACAAAGTTGGAGGCCTATTTTCAATTAAAATCCATTTAATAGACAAGGAACAACGTATGAATAGAAGGCTAATCACAGCATGAAAGAGGGTTAATAGTGGATTGCCAAGAGCAACAACGGCTTAATGTATTTCAGAACAATAAAAATCCTCACAATTTTATTAAAGTGACACAGACAAAAAGTATCCCTGTGTCCTCCCTCTGCTGCTCAACAGGACTGTGATCTCAGCTGGGATACTGCATTGTTTTGCTACAGCAGAACTTGTGGAGATTAACAACAGACTCTACATATCTGGCAAAAATTGAGAGTGAGCACGGGGCTCCCCACCAGCAGCCACATGACTGAGCAGATCAGAGGTGACAATTCATTAAGAGTGTCCAGGAAAAACAGCAGAGGCAACAGGGATGCTGGGATGGCAGCAAAGGCAATGATGGGAAGGAAAAAAGGATTCTGCAGGCTATTTCAGCCTTTTGGCTGTTATCCAGAAAAGACTGAAAATCGCTGGAGCAGACCACCAGAGAGGGTGAAAGAAGAAACAAGGAAAACAGGGAAGAAAAGCTATGAAACAGGGAAGAAAATCCATGAAAACTTCATGAAAGCCTTGTAAGAGTGGGAGCTTTGCCCAGTGCCAAGTTCAGCATTCATTCCACAGGAAGGAGAAACCTCTTCTGTGACTGGCACGACAAAAGCACCTCTGTGGATGTGCCTGGGACACTGGGATGTGGCACAGGTGGCCCAAAGCTACGCTGGTGACACAGCCAGCGTGGATCCTGGGAGCAGCCAGGCTGGCCTTGGCACACAAACTTCATTTTTCTCCAGTGTCTGCTGCTCCAGACACCTCTGGCTTCCTTCTCTCTCCCCAGTGTCCCAGTTTGTGGCGTAGCCTCGTGCACACAAATCCTTTTAATTTTTCATCTCGCTCCCCGTTATTGTCTGAACACAATGCAGCTCCCCGGCCTCAGAAAAACAGCAGGACAAAATTACACAGAACTAACCATCACTGTCTGGAAGGGAATGAATCCAGTTCCAGTGGCAGGAAATAATTATAAAAACACAGATGCAATTAAAACGTTAGCTTTCAAAGATAAAAGCCTGGACTAAAACCTTGTATCTCACATGAACTAACTGGGCAACATATTATTTGCTGCATACCACAGCCAGATAAACAAATTCAAGCATTTATAAAGTGATAATTATTCAAGGTCATAACAAATAACTTATTGACAAAAAAAGGCCTATTATTTATAAGGCATCTCTTAAAAGGCTCACTTTTTTCACTGTCAAAGTCTTTTTAAACATTACTCACTTCATTTTAGTTTAATTAGTTTTAAGATATGAAATAACTGAAAGTATTACACCTCTGTAAGACATTAGGGGAATTTTTTTTTCCTTAATGGATTCAAACTCAAATTTTTGAAATGCACATTTAAACACCACTGTCAAGCACTACAACAATCTGAATAAAATCATTTCCTCTCCTGCTTCTACAGGGTTTCCCCTGAAGAAGCCAGCTGTTACATATTTATTTTTCCATTATATGAGTTGTATCTCATAAATCTGCTCAGCATTTGGTGAGCTTACAGATCAATAACTTGGCATCCCAGCAATAAAAATCTGATACAGACTTCTCTGAATATATTTCACACTTCAGAGGTGTATTTCTCACCTTTTCAAGCCAATACAGCCATCCCAGTGATAAATAACTAGTTTGGGATGAGAGGGATCCTTGGGGGGGCAGAAGTTCCACCTGAGAATCTGGTTTCTAGCTGATTCAGGTCAGCCAAGCCCCAGGCTGGATGCTCCTGTTGCTGCACTAGGAGCAGCTCAACAAAGCTTTTTTCACACCACTGCTGACCATTATTTCTCTCCCTCCTACAGTCCTAGTCAAGTTTTCTCATTACTAATATATTCTAACCTATTCCTTTTCAATTTCATAAACCAGAGAAGGAAAACAGGATTTAAACATCAAAGTCCTAAAATTCTAATTTCCGTAGAGTAAATTAATCTTCTCATTCCTGCAGTTTCACCAGCATAAATTTACCAAAAAAAAAAAAAAAAAAAGTGTGCATTTAATATAGGGCTCACACTCCACACAGGGTTCCTATTCACTCCAAGAGTGCATAACCTGCATCAACTCCTACAGGCAGCTTATGTTCATCAACACAGCCCTTTCCCTATAAACATGCAGGATGGCAACAGCCATAAACAACAACAACCTGCACAACCAACTTCCAATTCCTGAAGAGTCAGACCTGGTGCTCCACAAGACCCCTGGCACCCAAGGGGATGGTGGCACATTCAAGCTGGACTTTCCACTGGCATTGTCCTCTTCCCAAAACCACAGTTTACTGAACAGATGCCACATGCACCTGTTTGAAACACTAATCCCCCAGGAGACACACATTGGAAGGTCATGATTCGGAGCAGAACAAAGAACTTGCAGGGAAAAAAATTTGGCACCCTCATTAGGAAACGGAGCATAAAGAGCAAAGGAAGTAAAACAGCACATTTTGGAGCTAACAAAGACAATAGGGCAGAAAGAAAGGGATGAGAATAAATAGAGAATAACATATCTACGAAAGGACTCCTCAAATTAATCTCTGTGCAAGTCCAAAGAGGCACCATTATCTGAAAAACAGAACAGAATGCCAAAATATTTCCCATGTGGGAATCAAGAAGAGTCTGAAAAATTCACTCATCAGATAAGAAAGAAATAGGAATTTTTGTCTATCAACAGTAGGGAGAAAAAAAATTCACTCATCATATAAGAAAGGAATAGGCATTTTTGTCTATCAGCAGTAGGGAGAAAGTTCAATATTTTGAGGAAAACAAGAACATATAAAGGCCATAAAATAATAATTTTGAGACTCGTAGAAGTTGGACTTAGATGAAAGTTCAGGGGACCAGATTCAGCTTCAGACCATTTTGTGATTCTGTCAGTAAAGGGGCTTGTAAGACAAAACTACATAAGGGAATACACAGAGGGATGGATCAGAGAGTAACCATTAGACCTGAACAGGTACTTGAGGATTTTCCAAGTCCTCAGCTGTAAACAGACTAAAGGAGGTTTTGCTGCTACAGCTGGCGACACACAAGTTTATAAAAAACCAATCTGATGTAAAATGAAACAGGTGGAATTGCATCCTAAAAATAAAGCAAAAATTAGTATAGGCTGAGGAACTGCAGGGGAGTAAGTCAGGCAAGGTATTGTGTCCACTAACAGGTGAGGGTTGAATGTCTCTCAAAGGAAAGAGGAATATAAAAATAATAGAGAATTCTCTAAGAAATAGTTTTGGAGGGTAACACTAAAAGCTATCCAAAAAAAATGAAGGCAAACTCTGTCACATACATGCTATTGAAATTAAAGCTCGGATAAAAACAAATATATGCAGATAAATATGATAGAGAAACTCATTAAGCAAAAAAAAAATGCAAACAAAACTTTAGAACCTTGTACAGGCATGAGAATTTGACATGGATTTACAGATGCAATAACACAGATTAAGAAGATAGGAACCTGCAATGACTTCTGGTGAGCAGGTTATAGGAGATACATTTTATTAGCCAAATTTACTATGCTGAGTAAACAATAAAGAGGATTCAAGGAAGCAAAGCATTATTTCAGAAAGGTCTTTTCAGTCCTATAATTAAAACTTAAGCAGACAGGCTTCAAAAACACTCTAAGAAAATTCTGAAAGCACGATCTGAATTGGATCTCATTCAAACAAATAAAAAAGGAAAAATTTCAAGATCTATAAGGCACAAATTTTATGAAAGAATGACAGGGCAGACAGAACCCTAATTAGAAAACTACAGAAAATATGGAAAGAGCAGCAATCCCAGTCACTAGAGACAGCAGGTAACTAGTTCAGAGAAGAGAGGAAATACTTCTGGAGTATTTTATAAAGACTGCCATCTCCCAGACTACTGTGAAAGAGATACAGTTTCCAGATAAATCCAAGAAGCAAAATTAATTAGAAAACAGAAGGATACTCCTTGGTCTTCAGAAAAGAAAGTTAAAAAAAATCCTGAGGTAGAAAATTAAATCTAGGAACTACATGTTTATTAACTGTTTGAACATAAATACAGACACCAGTCCTAGATTCTGAGAGGAATTTTCATTCCTATATCACTGGAATAATTTATTGAGATTGAGAGGAGAGTTGTACTGCCAAACAAGGAAAGGTTTCATAAACAGATTGTTGCATAACATTCTCTCCTACCAGATGTCTTTTTTGTAGGTACACTAAACCCCAAAACTCTTATCTCTTTTTGTAAGCCCACTCACAGAAGAGAAGAAAGCACGTGTGTACTATGGTAGCAATGTCTGGCTTTGAAAATAAGTTAATGATGTGCATTCCTACTTTGCTTAAAAGAGTTTTCATATGAATGAACAGATTTACTTTTAAAAAAAGGTACAAAGAAGGGCAGTCACCACCATTCCTACAGTTTGTTCCAGAAATGGGATTTCAGGCACAGGGATCAAGGAGTATCCAGAGCTGAAGGGCAGGAAGGGCTGTACCACAAATAGCTCACTTGCATATTTTGTGCTACTTTTTGTGCAAAATGTGTCTCCTCTTTAAAAGCAACATCATTTCAAACATGCACATTTGCCACTTCCACCTCTGGAATTACTAGATTACAACCTCTTGGTTGTAATTAAGCATTATAATGTAATAATTAAGCATTATAAATGTAAACATGTTCAAATTGAGTGAGATACTTAAAACCAGAAGGATCTGTAGAAAGGTAATCATGTTAAAATTCAGCCTAAATTAACAAAAGCCTCCTGGGTGAGGAGGGATGTGGACTCCTTGGACAGAAGAGTTAGCATTAAAAGCAGCACAGTCTCTTCACTTAAGTTACCTACATTCACAGACCTCTGAACTACGCATCACTTTACACATTTACCAATGTAAATTTAGCTGTAGCACCCTCAGAATGCAGGAATATTACCAAGTACTTCAAAGACTGCAATATCTTTTCCTTCCAAATACTCCTATTAATAGTATGAACATCCTCCTCAAGGCTTAAAAAACATATAACTTCACTTGGAACAAGACAGGGATTTCTTAGTTAGGGTCACCTCTTGGGGAAGAAAAATTTGAAATCTTATCAATGCATTCTTAAAGTAATACCTGAGTGACAGTTTTCCATTTTCAGTATCTTCAAGTTGGAACCTTATAATCAAAATACAGAAAGATTTCAGCAGACTTAACCTTCTGAACAACTGATATATAGGGGCTCAAGGAAACAGGTGCTCCCTTTCCAAACACACGTTTTAATAAAAGAAGAAATAGATGGGAAGACTAGGCAAATAAAAAATGGGAGAGACATCCTTGAGAGATAAAAGAGCTTTGAGCAGTATGTATAAACACATCACAGATGGTACCTGTCTCCAACTAGGATTCAACATATTTTATCCCAGAATGCTGCTGGAGAGACCACGGGACAAAATCTTCTTTTGCATATGTCATTGGGCCCAGGTCCAAATTCTCCATGGAAGTAGCCAGAAGAATAACAACTGTGATGGATGGTAATATCCCATTAGACTTGCTTGTTTGATTCCTGAATGATCCCTTTAAGGACACTCAAGAGGTGAAGAAAGAAAAATTACTGTGCTTTGGATGGTAGCAATTAGACACTATATTTGCTTATACATAGAGGATTAATTTCCTTATCTTCTCCTCATCACTGAAAAATTGGTACAGTAAAAGATGAGATAGTGATAAATAAAAGTATTCTGCCAGTTATGATTGCCAAAAGAAAAAAGCCAAAAAATATGTAATTCCTTATTTATTCAAAGAACAAAAATTAGTCAGCTAGTAAATGAGACACACTGAATATTACTGGATGAGGAGGGATAACAGGGAAGGCTTTCCCTCTTTCCATTTGCATGTCATTGTGCTGAGAGTAGATGGGATTTTCACTTTCCAAGCACTACTGTACATGTGCAATACTGCTTTGAAATTGCAGTAATAGTTTACACTTTGTACAGCTGCTCTGCACATCTGGGTTTTTCCAGTTGACTATATGAATTTATTTTTTTTTAAAGAATAGAAGTGTAAATACAAGGAAGAGATACCCCAGGGTTTGTGGGTTTTTTTCAGTTGAGGAGAAGGCTTGCAACTTTTAAGCTGAACTGAACTTTGAGCAAGGGAAAAAGCTGCAGGTGGGTCACACACTGGATATGTAGCACCACTCTGGTCACGAGATACGTAAATGCCCAAGGAATTCAGAGGCACTCCTCTAGTCTTCCTGAGAAATTCACAATTCTGACAAAGAATAAAGGGTGAATGAAGTCAGTTCAAGCTCTCTGCTCACCAACCTGCCTCACAGTGGCTGCAAGGAACACAGGGGTGCTCAGAAGGATGAAGAAAGTCAATAAATGCCACACATTTTATCAACAGCACTTTTCTAACTCTGGAAGTCCCCTACATCACACACTTGTGTGACACAAGAGAGAGGGGTTGTGCTGGGAGAGCAAAGGAGTGCCAGATGTCTGGGAGAGGTGAATCAGCTACTGTGCATGAACTGAATAGAAATTAAAACAGGTCTGGTTGTCTATAACCTCAGAGTCTGTGAGGGATGCTGGGACACACATTGGGCATCCAGGAAACACTTGCTTCTCCTCTGTAAGTAAATAAATCTAAGATACAATATTGTGTTATTATCTTACATCTCTGCTCAAAAACACATTCTGCAAGAGCACCACATTGAGTAAATAAAACAGCCTATGATGAATTATTCATTGTAAATCTGTAACTACTTATTATTCTTCTAAAGGAAATATAACTCACTTCCAGAGTCCAAAACTCGTCTGTCTGCTCAGAAGTTGTGACAATATTATTTTTGCTTTCCCCTTCAAATCACAAGAAAGATTGTGTATCAACCTGAAGCAGAGGCTAAAGCCATATCCGGAATGGTGTGTGACAACCTGTTTTATATTCTAAACTAAGACTACACTACAGATAAGTACATTCAGCTACCAAGGGGCTGGGTTTCCTGATATATGACAGAGGAAGAAGAGTCAACTCCAAGCATAATTTAGTTCCTTCATCCTTTGTAACTCTCTCAATGAAATGAACAACAGAACAGGCAGCAATTCATCCCACGAGGTTGTGGCTCCTGGCAGCTCCTCAGGGCTTCCTCTGGTGCCGAGCAGCACCTCCCTGTGTGAGCTTGGATACAAGGAGGGCATCAGCAAGCCAAAGGCTACCAATGACCCCACATTATCTATTTCTTTCTTCCTGTTTCTCCTGCTCAGGTCCACTCAGGCCAGCACTTCAGAGCGACCCTCCACACGCACCCTCCTTCGGCCGGTGCGTCCCCAGTTCCACGACGATCTGGGCACAGTAGACCACCCGGGTTTGGATCCCACCTCCACAGAGCCCTGCCTGCTTCTGGTGGTGAGGGTCCTGTTGGTCAAGGAGCAGAGACACTTGGCAAGCTTTCCATTCCGAGGTCTTCCAGGCAAACCTTTGGGAATAGAAAGAGAACAGGTAAAATGAGTTTTTGAAAGACTACAGGTAAGGGAGAGGTACTTCATTAGATGACAAAATACAATTGGTTTAATCTTTATAGCAGCACTTTCCCATCCAAAACAGGGAATGTTTGGAAACATTTTGAGTGGTAAATTTACATAGGTTAAATAGGTGCTATTTGTCTGGAGCACTTGTGTAAAACTTTTGACAGAGCACCAATCTCCAAAGCGTTCTGAAGCACTAAATCACCCTGACAGCACCTTTGAGCACAGTGTCAAAAATGAGCGAAGATTAAGAGGTTTGATTAAGTGTGAACAGTAGTTTTCAAACATGTGTCTCAAAGCACTAAACCACCCCTCTCTGCCAAGAGCTGAACACCTCACTCTGAAATGCCCCTAGCAGCTGAAATCCTGCATATTTCGATGGAGCTCCAAGCACTTGCAGCTTTTCCACTTTCTAAGTGCCCAAGGTCCTGCCAGTTCCTTCAAGGGATTGGAGAAAGCATCTCAGTTAATTCCATTTTCCACAAGTTGTGATACACAGCAAGCTCGAGACAAAAAAACCTTTCATTGTATGTTCCATTCACACCTAGTAAAAAGCATTAAAGGTTTTCAAGGAATTATAATGTTTTGGGACACAGGCAGGTGAATGTACAGACAACAGTTGTTGGTGTGTACCAGCTTAAATGCCAGGAAGAACTTACTAAAACAACAGAGAAAACAGAGCTGTATATCCATGGAAAGCAGAATTTATTTCCCCATCGTGACTGAAAATGTAGAGTATATTTCTAACACAAATGTTTCCACAGGCAGAGTTCACTTTGATTCACAGGTCACAGTCTGAGGGGAGTAAATAAGAGCCCAAAATCGTCCTGAGCTTCCCAAACACAAATCTTAGGCAATACTGTTTTTATAACCAATCTGTTCACACTTGTGCTGCTTTATGCCTCCACTCGTCCAAATTTCCTGGGTTGTTTTTACCACAGAATCTTTGGGTTTTGTGTAATGTAAACTACGTAAAATAATTTCCTTCCTTTATTCTCAAGACAAATGCTCTCTCCTTTTACAGCAGATCCACAGTTACAACTACATATGTTCCTTAACTGCTGACTGATCACTGTAAACTCAAACACAGTGGGGTGTCTCTGCACAAAAAGCCTTCCACATCATAATTCTGTTTATTCTCCACAGTATCTACTCCTGACAGCTATGGCAAGCAAACCTGCATCTCAAAACCATATGAAAAATAAACACACTAGTTGGAGCACACATGTTCTCTTAACTTATTTTGTGAATGATTTTTTTGTGAATGATTTTTTTTATTAGCCTCGAATTTTGTAATGTATTCACGAAAAATATTTGTGAATACTGCCAATTACTTGCATTCACAGGTACTGTTCAGATGAGCTGTCATGCTCTCTTAAATAACTCACAGCATCTTGTGCAAATCTGGATACACACACAGGGTTCATTACCCCCAAAGAAAATAATAAAGAGCACACTTTTCACATGACAAGCATCAAATACCTAACTCCCTCAACATATAACTCTTTACTTCCTTTTGGGAATTCTTAATCCCATTTCTTGGACCTGCAGTGTTAAGTGCAGCCATAAAGGCAATGAAAAGTGTCCTTCATCAAACACTGGGTGAAGAGGATTCCTCCTCCATATGCCTTCATAACTCTGTGCTTTTCAGATCTACTTTTGAAATTAAAATCTTAAATATAGAACACACGCATCTTTCCACAGCCATGGAAATAGTTGTTTTGAGGAAGTATTTCTTAAAATAAAAATTGACTAAGGTAAAATTCATTATCAATATCTGCCTTAGGAGTCAGCTGTGAACTCTAGATCCTAAAGACTCATTTCCAGGGGTGTGAGCATCTGCTTCTCCTATTCAGTGTGAGCTGCAGGAATTAACACCTATGAAAATTAGGCCATCGGTGATTAAAATTATGCAAAATAACTAAATCTGAGCTCAGAGAGATAATTAAACTTCATCAGCTCTTGAATTAAACAGAAAAAAAATCCCTTTATATATTCTCCCAGAGTAACTTGTGTGAGCATGTGCAAGGACAGCTCTCCAGAGCACCGCTGGCACCAGCTCCAAGCCTCAGCCCTGTCTGCTCTTACCTGCCCATGTCCTCAGCTGTCCAGTGCTCCAAAACAAATCCTGGCCTCCAGGCATAAAAAGGGACACATTCCCATAGCCATTAACAAGCCCACCAGGAGGTCAAAGGGCTGGAGTGTAACTCCAGAGCCTTCTAGCACAGCTCACTGCACTTCCTCTCCAGTCTTTACTACTTCACACTAATGCCTTATCTTTAATTTGGGCATAATAAACCTCATTTACAAAGTGATACCATCACACCTGTATCTCAGCAATAAGCCTTTTTAACAAAAATCAAGTCTTAAAATATTCCCATTTTCCATCATTTAACTCCTGAAAAGCTTTGAATTTCCAACAAAGCAGAGAGTTTTTGCTATATCCCTGTCTTGTAACGTAGCAACCACAACCAAAATGAATGATATGAAGACATAATCATAATTCTGGAAAATCTATCTATTCCCAGTGAACATGAAAGCAACCCATCAAGGATAAAAAAGATACAATACATTGTTTTAATACTCATGACTCGGTGACAGTTATGAAATAAACAAGGGCTCAATATCTTTCCGATTTATAGTAACCTCCTGGTCTCTCTAGTCTACAGGACTTATGCTCTTAGTGTTTACACAAGTTTTATACCTGTATATACCCATTCACTTTAATTGAACTATCCCAAATTTATATCACAATAAAAGAAAGTAGAATCACCTCCTATGTGTTTAAGCTTTTTAAGCACTTAATCCTTTCAGAACAAATCACCAAAGGTAAAACAAAGCGCAAAGCTCTGGAGTCTTACATGCAGTTAAAGTGTTTTACTTTCTTGCATTTAGACTATTGATTATAGATGTTATTGCAAACTTCAGTCATAAAACTAAAAGCCCTTCCCATTTAATAGCAAATTTACACCTGTGCCACCTACCTGTGATGGGACCTTTAACTTGTAGCTTTACCATGGGCATAGAGGTTATATTTAACTGAGTAGTTCTGAGGTCTAAAGTATTTTTGTCATCTTTGGATCCTTTCAGGAGACTGGAATATAACTTCACCCACCTCTCTCTGTGGAGTACAACTCTGCAAGTGCTATCTCTTAAGCTGTTGGTTTTTTTGTCAGTGGATGAAGGCCACACTATGTACCTTCATGCAGCCATGGGGTGCTCTCTGCCCCTGCATTAAAAAACAGCCTCTAGAAAATCGTAAAATCACAGATTGGTTTGGGCTGGAAGGGACCTTGAAGATCTTCTCATTTCAACCCCCTGCCAAGGGCACAGACACCTTTCACTATCTTAGGTTGCTCCAAGCCCCATCCAACATGGCCTTGGACACTTCTAGGGTTGGAGCAGCCACAACTTTGCTGGGCAAGCTGTGCCATCAACTGACTACCCTTACAATGAAGAATTTCTTCCTAATATTCTTCTAAATATAATATTAATTTCTTCCTAATCCCATTCCTTTTGCTCAGTAACTTGTTCTGGTCTATGTCCCAGCCCATTTTCTTTGCTGTGGCTGAAGCATGCTTTGGAAAATTCTTGCCCTAAAACTAAAGCTAAAGGAAAGACTACTTGTTTCCAAATCAACCTAAAAAAAAGAGATTTCTAGGAACTTGGAAAGTAACCAGGAGTCTCACCTTAAAGGATTTAAAAATTAATCTGATTAGGCATACAGAACAAAAGAAGGAGTGGTTTGTGTTGAGACCAGACAAATGAAGGAGAGCCTCTTTTATTTCTGCTACCAAAGCTCCTTAAATTCACCATCTTCATTTAAGGGGTAGAAAGAAAAGATAATTGTTTGGTAAGCCTCAGCAAACTACAGATGAAGTGGCATATATTTAAGGAGGAAAAAAGCATAATCTTTCTAGGTATTACCTTACAAATAGAATGTGGTCACATAAGAAGAACAGGAGCATTTAAGGTTTCTTGTATTATTTCACAAGGATTAACACTACATCTCTCTATGTCTGGAAAGCTACAGCTTTCCAATATGAGCTATTCCAGTAGCTCAGTCACCAATTCCCAAGTACCAACACTAAATCACCAGGCTGGAAACTGAAATATGGACCAATAGCAACCTTTACCAGCTGCTGAAACCTAAATAACATACATTTTTTACTTCTGTTCATTAATACAAAATCCTGGTCCCCACAGCCTTACATCCAGTAGACACACAGCACATACTGCAATATTATGGATTTTCATTCTTGCTTGTTTCTTTATACTGAGTGAATCAATCAAAGTCTAGTAACCAGGCACTGCTATAAAATTCTTCTGCACAGTGTGAGAAGGTCATAGCCTACCACCTGCATTTTGAGATATTACACCCCTAGAAATAACAATTAACTAAATACCAGAGCTGTACTTTTTAATATTTTCAGCTAAGTGGCTCTATTAACCTGCAAGCTTAATGTTATTTTTCTGAGGTAGCACATTAGAGTTCATCCTCACTCATGCAGATACTGCCCTGGAGGTGTTGCCTCAGGTAGGGAGGCATAACAGGATGGGTAAGGTTTCAGAGTTCACAGGCTCATGAAAACCTGGGAATAGCAGCAATGCACTGAAAGAACAGATCTTTTTCTACAGAGAGAGAGGCACCTACAAAAATTATCAGTGGTTTGCAGGTTCTCACCTTTTGTGCTCTCCTGGCTCTACACAACCGTTTGCCCTTCAATACAGTGCAATGTCAAAAAGAGGAAGTGAGAAACCAGGGACAGACCCACGTCTGTTCACTCCCTGATTAACTTCCAGCCAGTCTCCCCCAATCAGGTGTCACCTGCACCCACGCTCCTGTACAAAATCAGCAAGACAATGTGTTAATCTATTGTCTTTGAAATTGATGTGCACTTGGGCAGGAGCAAAAATCACTCTGTAAGAGCCTTTCCGTAGGATGTAATCAGGCAACAGAATATTTTTTTTATACTTCCTCTCCTCTGCTAGCAGGGTGCATAAAAATGATCAGCATTTGATTTTGAATGAGCCCAGTGATACAGAGACACTTTTACAGGTGATGCCTTCCTAAGAAATGTATCTTACAAAGGCTTTATAGAAGGTTTTGGCAGTATCTGGCAAAAGCCCCAGAAACTCATGACTTGAGCACTGAACAGCTCTCCTATTAAACACACTCATTCACAGACAGGGAGATTTTTCTGCATGCATATAAAATTCTATCAATCCCAAAGCATTTTACAGTCAATCTCGGAACATGTCACATGAAAAATCAAGCAATATTTTATTTTCTTTGCAAAGCACACTATCAGGCTCCTCTGTTAGCCTGACCAAGCATAATGGCACAGGCTTAGACCAGAAAGGTGAGATCCTCTCCTTCACACCACAAACCAAGCAAGCTCTCAGGGACTGCAAAGTTTCCCATTTCAAGAAGCACACAGAGGGAAGCTGAGAAAAGTCCAATCTATTACCTCCGAGCAGTTCCCATCTTTCTCAAGCTAGATTGGGATTTTTTTACAGGGAGATGAAGACAAATCATTAAATCTTATGTAAAAATTAAAATTTCAAAGCCAATAAAAGCTCAGCCATGGAGACCTGCCCAGTCTCTGGACAGCTGATGAAATTCTCTGAAACAGCAAGAGGACAAAAGCCATTTCAGACAACCAGAGCAACTGCTCTCAGTTTTTAAAATATGAAAATGTAAACTGTAGTGGGTGTAATTCAAATTTATTTCTACATATAACTGTAACTATTGTAATGGGAATACTGAAAATAGCAATAATTAAAAGAGTATTAGTAACAATAAATAATACCAATAATCACAGCTAACGATGACCAAATCGATGCTCTCTCAGACACAGAGAAAGCACCACTTGCAACCCTCTCCATGCACAAACCAAGCAGGGAGGATCTGCAGGGGCTTCTTTACCTCCAAAACCTCGGGGAGAAGAAGCTCTGGCCATACCTGGGGCAGGGCTGCAGCAGTGCCTTCCCTCCTCCACTGCACGCTTCCCTCTCCTCCAGCTCCGGGCACGGCTTCCCGGCGCCCACGGCCACGCTCCGCACGCGGCGGCGGCGGCTGCGCAGCCCCGCGGCCAGGCTGCCCCAGCCACAGCTGCGCGAGCAGGGGCTCCACGGGGACCACTCCGACGTGGTGCAGTCCTTGGGGATGACACAGGACCTGGAGGTCACGGGGGTCACGGGGTCTTGCAGGCAGAGGCTGCGGTAAGAACACAGTACAACAGCTGAGGAGGTCTTGCTTAATGGACTTCTTTTTCAAGAAGAAATCCATGGTCATTCTGTCAGAAGATCTACATCAACACCAGTGTAACAGGAATGAGAGAAGTTCTAATGCAGGGCACATAACACATTTCCAACGAGCTCTGGGTGCAAACTTGCATGCTGAGTACTTTGTAAATATTGTATCTCATTTATCTCAAGTCAAAACAGATGGACAAGGCATTATATTTGCTCCTGTGTAGCTAGAACTCCATGGTTTGTCCTGTATGGAAAACAAAATCTAAGCCCAAGAGAAATACTGCCACAGGTAACCATTCTAACATCCCACACACAGGACTAAATGTCCTCCATCCATCCATCCATCCTGCTGAACAACTCTGCTCTTTTAAAAAACAGTTAATCCCACACTAATAAGAAAGGTCTCAGTTCCATGAGGCTGTTATCAAACATGTGCTGTCAAACAATGTCAGAGGGTTTTCCAACCTGCCAAACAACCAGAGGCTCAGAAATGCTGCAACCATCGCTGGATTTTGGGACTCAGTAACAGCAGCTGACATCAGGACATGATCTCATTCATTCTGTAACACATCAAGGCACCCTAGGCCAAACACAATGGGAAACCAAATTCTAAGAGCTACCAAATGATGAGATTTGGTATCAAGATACAAAGTCCCAGAATAACATTTTGAAGAGTCCCAAAGCTACAACACATTTTGACTTCTGTATAGTGTTACATGGACAATGCAAACTGACCTCAGAAATTAAGACCACACCTGATGAACTCAGTGTCAACTCTAATTTTTCTTCTCCAGCCTCCAGCTGCTTGTGGTCAAAGCTTTTGCCAGCTGTAAGGAGCAAACACAGGTACACTTGAAAGGTGTGAAATCTAGAGCTGCTGCCAGGGAAGCAGCCATTATCTCTCCTGCTATTCCTTACAGCAGTTTGGCCAACCTACCTCCCTCTAAAGCAAACTGACTGGGGCAATCATGTCAGGATTGCTGGGCAGCCTCATGGTGGGAGTAGAGAAGATAAAGGGCATTCGCTCCCTTCTTCAGTCTAGAAATTGGTCCCCTTTTCACATAGGTCAACAGGAATATTCCCATTGAAACACATCAATTTTGATTAGACCCTCGATCACCAGCAAAACAGAGCATTTAGTGGCTTCTATTTGAACTTCAAAGTAAACCAAAAAAAACCTATAACAACTCAATTTCTTCACCCAGAATAAAACTCAGGATGAATTTACTGAGGTTTGTTTAAATTATGGATTCTCCAAACTTTTGCCAACCCTCTGGCTGGGAAAGCCATCCCTGCCCAGAAATCACCCTTGCACTGGCAAAAGCCTTTGCCAGAGGCTGAATAGATGTTCCTTTCCCTGAAAATCTCCCCCACTGCTCCTTCTATAAAAGGCAAGATGCTAACTTTGTTGACCTCAAGGTGAACGAGACATGGAGCTGGCAATTTCCATCCTGTTCAAGTAGGCTTTTGAGGGAGAATTACAAGCAACTGCTGAACAGAAAGAAAATTAATTAACTTGTACCTACTCACTCAGAGCCTCCAAGTCAAATTAATTGTGACACCGAGCAACACAAAGACAAATGTAAAAACACTCTTTTGCATGAAATTCAGACACAGCCTTTCATGTCACAGATGTATTTAGGACGATCTAATACAGATAAAGCCCAGACACTCGCTGATCTGAGGCTGCAAACCAGACACAGATTTGTGCTGCTGTGGCTGTGTTCATACCAGCAGGGACAAGAACAAGGTCTTAGGGACAGGAGGTACTGTATCAGCCCTCGTTTTAAACTGATTTTCCACATATTCATGTCTCAAGTTAGATCTTCTACTTGGGGGTCGATCTGGTAACGGTGATACAGTAGAGTACTTACACAACTGATGCTTTTTTTTGTGTTACATGCTTGGATTGACACTGTAAAAGCCCAGGAATTGTTTCCCAGCCCACGCTGCAGTGTCTGTGGCACAGGATGGATCCATTAGTGAGCAGACAGCAGCAGCACAGAGCACAGCTCGCTCGAGTGGCACAGTGCCCTCTGAGCCTCTTGTGTGCTCAAGGGCAATAAACCATTTATTAAAAAAACACAAAACACTAGGAAGGAAACCTACTCACATCTGTTTCACACTCCCAGAGTCCTGGAGCAGAACAGCAGAGGAGGAGGGAAAGCAGCCCTGGGTACCACCCTGACTGTGCATCTCCACATTCCTGTGGTCGTGTCACTTCAGGCTGCTGCCCACAGAGCAGCACCGCTGATCTCCTCCACCTCCAGCCACACACACCCCCCACGAGACACAGAAACTGTGCAGCCCTGAGCTGAATTCCACCACCTTCCTGCTCTGGACAAAAAGCATTTCACCAAAAACAGCACATTTTCCAACAGCTGGGTGCCTGTGCTATATGCCCTGCAGTCACAGAGCCATCATATCCCCAACGTGGGAATGAGTGGGAACAGGTCCATCAGCTGGAAAAAGCAACACCACCCAGGAGCCGTGCACCAGTAAATTGGGTTGGGCACAGCACAGGAGTCACCCCTGCTTTCCCTTCCCAACTGCAGCAAGGCATTCAGAAGCACAGGTGAATGCATTTCCTTACATTACAGGATGAGACAGGCAGTTCTTGTTAAACCTTTCACACTGAAAGGATCATCTGTAACTGGGCACACTAAGAAGCTGTCACCACGCTGCTGACACAGAGGCAGCACCAGGAGGACAGGGTACCATGTCCAGAGCCAGGCTCTCCTCCAGCACCTTAGGAAGGCTCCTGGGAAGTCTCATGCCTGACCAGGGAACTCATGTTCAAACCCACGTGCTGCAGAGCAAGATAATCCTGAAGTGAGCTAAGTTAACAACCCATTTCCATTTTTTCTCTTCTTCAGCAGTGTCTCCTATTCTGTAATCAAAGACCCAGCCCTACAGGCTGCTGGAATTCAAACTACCTGCTCTTCACACTTGGCCAATAATATTAACATCTCATAATGGACAGTCTTGCCATGTTTCTAACAGCATCAAGACACTCATTTCCCTTAGAAATTGGCAAACAATGTTAACAGGCACACTTCTGAGAATTGCTAATGTATTTTTAGGGTCTTCAAGAGCTGCCAGGGCTGTTTTGGATACCATACATTCAATCTGTGCAGCAGAGATTTCTTTGGCAAAAGAAACATCAGCACCTTCTGCACCAGGTGGGTGAAGATAGGGAATATTTGCCTGCCATACAACTGACCTAAGGGAAAGAGAACTGGGAGACCTATAACCAAAACAAACACCAGTAAAGATGTCAAAGTTTTGGTGTCTCCAGAACTTAATGCACCAGATCCTCTGTTTTAATTAAAAATAAGTGCTGGCTTCCATTTGCACTACCTTGGCAGACTCTGAGATCTTGGGGCTACAGAGACAGCTGCCTCCCAGCACAGTTTGGGAACTGGAGAAAAAACAGTTATTATTGGACACCACTTTTAAAACCATCAAACCTCAGAATCATTAGGGTTGGAAAAGATCTCTAAGATCATCAAGTCCAACTATCAACCCAGCACTGCCAGCTCCACCACTGAACCATATCCCCAAGTGCCACATCCACACACCTTTTGGACCATCCCCTGAGCAGCCTATTCCTTGCCTGGCCTCTAAAATGTTACTCATGGAAACGAAAAAAGCCATCACTGCTCCTTCGTTTCTTGTGCTTTTAAATAAAAGCAAAAGAAATGAGAGACAAAACTTTTGAAAATAATATTAGGAAATAAAATATCCTTCTTCTCCAACAGCTCAGGGATTTGTTTTCAAGCCTGAGCACTGAGGCTTGATTCCTACATCTGCCATGAGGAATGTGAACATAGAATTCCTCTCCCAGATCGGAATCACAACCATCAGATAGCATCTTACAGCACAGCATTTTCACCTCCAGACTGCAGAATTTTGTATTCATCTAGAGAACAGAACAATGTCAACACTGAAACTGCAATTTTTTTTTTCCTAAAAACATACAACAGCAAAGTGGTTAAGCACAGTCCACTAGGAAATGGATAATGGAAATTTAAATTACAGAGGCAAACAAAAGAGTTGAATGCTGCTCCACCTCCACCTTGACAGGTGGATTGTCCCTTGACTGAGTTTGACCTGAATTTTCACTTACAAAGTAAAGTAAACAGAAACCCAAATCCAAATCTATTATATCACTGTTGTCACCTTACACATAGAATGAAGAGTTTAAGAAATATGTACATAAAAGACTCCTAATCCAGATAATAATAATAAAAAAATGCTTTATAACTGTTTGCTCCTGACTTTAACTTCTCAATAGGCTTAGTTGAGCACACACATCAGGTTAGAAAATCAGGTTAAATTTATTTAGAATTTCAATGTCTAACTACGCACATTTATTTTACTATACTGCAATTTAGTTTCTAACCTAAACAACCTCTTATTAAAAAAAAAAAAAGGAAGTAACTCAAGTGCCTTTGTCTCATTATTCTGCAGATTTTTACAACTGTGACAAGACAGGAAAGCAAAAACAGCAGCATTATTTTTCACATTCGTTTCTTGCATCTTTTTCAGAGTCGTTTTTTTTTTTAATGCATGGAAGTGCTCATGTTTAAATCTGTTACTGGATGTAAGGCTTAGGGCAAAACTATAACATTTTTCTGAACTAAACTGAAACCTGAATTCTATCTGAAATAGTATGAAAAAAATTCCAACTTTTTAAATAAAGTCTTTAAAAGGTTCAAACCAGACCCATAGCATCATTCTATTTTGATGTTACTCCTTTTATTTTCATGAATGCAACGTTTCTACACCAAAATCGTTTCTGAGCAAAAGCAGACCTGTCTCGAAGCCTACTGATGTTTGGCTGTTCAATTGTTGTCATTTAAGGTGTTTTCAAAAAGGTCTGTCTCTTCCTTTCCTCTTCCTTTGTCCCTTTTCCTTCCCTTTTGAGAAATGCTGAACCTCCAGACTGAAAAGATATTTTATCAAAAACATCCCCAGCTCTGTTTCCCTGAGACAGCATGTCCAGTCTTCCACATGCTTCTGCTCCTCTCCAAGTAATTCCTATTTACAGCCCTGCAATTAGACACCAGTAAATTAAACAACCTTGGTAATAAATTTGCCGTTTCATTATAAATTAGGAGGCAGGATGAGGGCGTAGCCCCTCTCCTCTGGTGGCCCATGGTGGTGGTTAGCTGACCACTCCTGCTACCTGCAAGGACTGGGCAGTGGTGGAAGGCAAAGCCCTGGCAGACCAGCAGCTCAGAGCCCACTGTTAAAGCACATCCTGGGATATTCCTTTCCCTGGCCTCAGTTTTCCAGAAGTTTAATTTACAGTGGTGCTTGCTTAGCAGCGTTAGAAATGGGAAACATCAGCCAGGAAAATATAGGAGCACAAATAAGGCACTTCTTTCCTGGCTTACAGCAGACACTTGGCTGCCTGCCAGTCCCCACTACGGGGTTATGCAAATGCATTTACTCTTCTTTATCAGTAGCCAAAATACCATCGCTGCTGTAAAGCAACATCTGTAAGATCGGCCCGCTCTTCAGAAGAATGGCAGCAAATCTGCTGCACAACAAAACGAGGAGGACACCACCAGGGGATGCTTAAAGGGAGTCATTGTCAGGAGTATTTGATATCTGTGACACTCCAGCCCTGGAAGTAAACACTGGTTGGATTTTGGGCTGGATTTTTAGCTTTTAATTTTAGGTCTGAAAGGAGAAAGGAAAAGTGTGTGAGTGTCTGGATGCTGTAACATGACATGACCTTTTCTCCTCTACCCAATCAATGGGCTTTGCTCTTGCATTTAGAGTAAGAGTAAAGGATGGGTCAGGCCCAGCTCTGCAGTAAATCTGAGACACAAGCTCAGCAGAAAAAGACTGCCAGGAGGTGGCTAATGGAGCTGTACACTCCCAAAAAGAGGGCTAGATCAGCAAAAAGCCCAGAAAGGAACAAGGAAAAAGACAGCTCGATCAGGGACAGTCACTAAAACTAAAGCTCCCAGCACCCTCTGCACTGTCATCCAGAAATTCAATGTATAACACAGAAAATAAAACATTCATAGAAAGTTTCCATTTCCATTATTAGAGCAAATATAGCAGTGAGTGTGTGAGGGCAGAGTAAGTGAAATTTTAACAAAATCAGGATCCCCATCCCAGAGCCTCTGATAAAATACAAGAGGCAGGAGAAAGCTAACAAGTGTTAACAGACATAAACCTGCTGCTGGTCACACTGTGGAATGAAGCACAAGTGACTCCATTAAAGTCAAGCAGCTACATGAGCATAAAATCTGTATATTTAGAATCAGCACATAATAAGAGACAAGTAATGAAGTCAAGATGTTAGAAGCTGCTGGAACATTTCACAAAGCCTGACTTTTTTCCAACTGATAAAAAAATACTCCATACTTGGCTATGGGTGTAATAGGAGTGGGTAAGAAAAAAGGTCAGAATTCATATTTTCACCTCAGTGTGTGTGCAAAAACACTGCAGAAATTAACAGGGGTAGAGAACTGGATATAAAATAACCCCTTCTCTCTGTCATTTGAGTTTGTGCAGGCACCAGGAGCTACGGATTACTGAGAAGCAGATTGATTTCTGCAAAATTCAAGGCCAGGATTCTTCAAAAACTTCCCATTTCCTTGAAAAACAGAACACGGTAAGATCTCCAGAAATTCTGGCTTTCTCAGAAGTCAATTTATCAGTCATCTGTAGCTATCGGCACCTATCCAAATCCAAACAGCAGAGCTCAGCTTAAATTTATATGTGAGAAATAGAAAGAATAAGTATTGCTATTATTTGCTGCACATTACTGTAACCTTCACATTCGAATTACAGCTAAGCAACCTATATAGACAAAGATAAATAATTAGATAAAACATTAGATAAGGACAGAAATCAACAACCTCAACAAAGATGGGAGTGCCAGTCACCTATCCTGTACCAGCACCCAAGAGTTACACCCAGACAGGAAGGTTCCTCAATAAGGATGACAATCCCAGGTTTACTCACTGATTTCTTTCCAAAATATTGCTTCTAGCATATTCACAAGGCCAAACTTTTCAGACTTATTTTCAGACTGTACCGATTCATAAGAATGAAGGAGTTTAAGCTGATGCAATCTTAGCCTCTTATACCAAATATATGCAGTACATGACTGAGAATGGATCCTCCCTCTCCCACAGCCAGGGCCCAGAACTGCACAAAGTGATATATAATTCCATTTCGTCAAAACAACAACAGCAAAAAGAGACCCAGAAGAGAATGATTAAAAAATATAAAGAGAATTTAAGCAGTCGCAAATCGTAGAAGAATGCAAAATCTTCAACATATGCTAGAAAGGAATTAAATCAAGAAAAGGTTCATAAAGAAAACATAAAAAAATTCCATTTAAAACTCAAGGACGCACTCATTCACTGTGGTGCTGCCAGGCAGAGCCAGCGCTCCATCACACAAATCCAGCGGGGACGGCACGGAGCCGGAATCGGCCTTACCTGAGCGCCGCGTGCTTTCCATCGCTCCTCACACACCAGGCCTGCCTGCTCTGGTAACCGATCTCCACCTCCCCGGCACGGTGGTGGGGATGAGAGCCGGCAAGTCCGGACGTGCTTCGCTCTCCAGAGTCCGACCCCAAGTCCAGCATCGTCCTCCCCGGCAGCTCCACGTCTCTAGGATGGGGCAGCCGGCATTCGCCCCACGGGCCCAGGCGGAGGCTGTAGGTGTGCTGCTCCTCCCCGAGGGGACAGGCAGGAGCTCGGCAGGCTCTGGATTCCGTCAGGTTGGGGCACGGGGCACCGCCGTAGAGCGGAGGGGCGATGACGGCCCGTGTGCGGTGCTGCAGGCTCCGGGCGCAGCCCGTGCCGCACGGGGACCAGCCCGAGAACTGGGACACGACGCAGTCCCGCGGGCAGGGCACCAGGCAGGCCTGCTCGGCCGGCGGCTGAGGGGCGAAATACTCACAGATCTCGCTGGACACCACGGTCCTGTTCAGCTTCTGCAGGCAGCGGACGCTGCGGCGCTGCAGCCCGTGCTGAGCCGTGACACAAAGCTGGGCTCCGGCCTCAGCGCCCGCAGCCGAGACGAGCCCACACCTGTCCCATCCCGAAACCTCCCACTCGAACAGCTCCAGGTGCCAGTCGCAGACTTTAAAGCACCTCCGCTGGCTCTCGGGTTTGTCCTGCTGGTCGCAGTTGGCGTGGAACGTGGTCCAGCCCTCGGCGTGGGTGCACCAGACGGCCCGGCTGCGAAGGCCCCCCGAGCCGCAGTCCCCGATGCAGCGGCCCCAGTGACCTGCAAGAGAGGGGCCGGTGAGAGGCGCAGCGCTGCGGAGCTGTCCTGAGCGCGGCACACCACCCACCTCTGAGCCATCAGCCCACAACCGTCTGGGCTGGAAGGGGCCATGCTCCTTCCCTTCTCATTCCAGCCCCCTGCCCTGGGCACAGACACCTTCCCCTACCCCCGATGCCCCAAACCCCAACCTGGCCCTGGGCACTTCCAGGGATGGGGCAGCCACAGCTGCTCTGGGCACTCTGTGCCAGGGCCTCAGCACCCTCTGATTAAAGCATTTCTTCCTAACTTCTCACCTAAATCTTGCCTCTCTCAATTTAAATATGTCCCCCTTCTCCTATCGCTATCTGCCCATGTTAAAAAATAAAAATCATATATAAAATATAAGCCATATCCAATGTATTAAAAAGCAAATAACTACCAGCTGGTCCCTAAAATTGGTTAAATGCTTCCTGAAGGCTGCGAGTCGCTTCTCCCAGTGTACTCACATCACTGAATCGCTCGGAGAAATTTGGGGAAAATAGAAAATGCCTCACAGTGCTTCAAATTAAAGGCAAGCCTTTAATTTCTGCAGCAGTAAAATTCATCCCAAATGAATATTTAATTTCATTTGTACAAATTAATATAAAAATGATCATAAAAGAACAATCATCTAATAGGAAAAGAAAGTCAAGTTAGATAAGAGGAAAACAGTCTTAATAGAGCAATTAGTCAACAGAATAAACTGCACTGGGAAGCAGCAGAGTCATCATCCAAAGGCATAAAACAGTGAGGATAAATACATGAAAATAATCACCCTCAAGGTACACTGAGTAAATCGTTTCCACTTGCAGCACGTGGCACTGTGAGAAGTGGCAAAGCCATCATTCAGAAGGAGAAATTAAACCAAAATAAAACCCAGCAATGTAATTTTCAGTTCTGGAGCACACGAACAGACATACGTAATTGTATGAATCTTACTTGAGGATTTACAAGTGAAAGCAATCAGACAAGGATAAATAGAACAATTTGTCTGTGAAAATATTATTCAATAAAAATCCACCAAATCAAAAAAAGTACTGAGGGCTATAAAGTACAAAATTGCTGGCAAACTGAAGAGCAAAGGTAGAGAAAAGCACTCAGGCCGAATCTTAACTATTAAAGGGATGTGATGATCATCTCAAGGGGGTGTTATCTCATTCCTGTTTAAAAACTTTCCAATACCTCATAAAAGAGCCATTTTGTTCAGTACAAACGTTGCATATGTAATTCTTGCCTGAAAATACACTGCAACTGCCCAATCGTTTCTATTTTTTCAAGGCAGAAAATGAACTTGCAACAAATAAGTCAATTTATATTAAGCAATGCTACTGCAGTCAATTTTTTTTTAAATTGATTTTAAAACTACCGGAATCAGTTAGATGTTCAAAAACACACAAAAACCAAAACCAGTCCCATAACAGCTGCAATTATAATCCCAGGTATTTTGTTCAGGCAATGGTGGTTTCATTGGCAATCCCATTGTTCTTTCTCTGTGAATAGAGGAGTTGATCCTCCAGAGACAGGGGCTTGACATTCTATAATGAAAAGTGAAAATAAATAAATAAAAACCCCATATCTTTTTATTTTTAGGAAAGGAGGGAAAGCAGATAGGAACTAAACTACTTTTCCAATAGATCCCATGTTCCTCCTGCCCCAACTTCCAAGCCAGGGCTGCAGCTCTGCCCTCAGTCAGGCACCTTTTGCAGTGGTGGATAGGCTGGGGCAAGAGGAGATTGCAGAGTCCTCAAGGTTTAGACAGCTCCAGCTTCTGCTGAATCCCTCAGGCTATGTGCAAAACTCTTTGTCCTTTTTATGCTTCTGTTTCACACCAAAAGACATCAGCCCAAGGTCATGACAGATACCTTGAATGGGAAAAGGCAGCATCAGACTCTAGTGTGCTCTACAAGCTGTCCTACACTAATGACAGGCTTTCAACAGAATCCAGTGTGCTCAAAATCTAAGTAATAAAAATATTTAATCTTTAAATATGCTTTTGAAGTTCAGTTACAGGGAGAGGTCCATTGACAACTTAAACATTCATCCTTGGGACTTCACCTTGATCTAACAGAATATTCTGTTCTAACGCCACCAAGATTTGAAACCAGACATCAGATTATGCTAATACTGTAATCTAAAGATAATAGCCAAAATTCAGACCTCAGGTCCTGGATGGCTTTTTATTGACAGAGAAAAGTAACAAGGATTAAGCATCACAACATAACTGTATCATTAACTTATTTATTTCTGTGCAGCACTTCAGCAAAGGCACTTTAGTTTTTAGAGATGTGGAAGTTTCAGTACAGGAGAAGTTCCTTTTTCACCAGTTTTATTTAAAGCAGATTTTTTTAACAAATTTCCCTTTATCGATAAACAGAATGGAATTTTACACATCAATAGGACCTTGAAACACATTAGACCAATCAAGGATTTAATATTTCTTAAGATAGTGAATTGCATTAAAAATAGCATTAACCCCCTCCCTGCCGTGGAGGAATGCCAAGCGGTTGCAGCAGAGATCACTCATCAAAGCCAGCACTGCTCTTTCCCTACTGCACAGAACTCTCCTGGGTGCTGCTCATGAACTACTCTACTCATGAACAGCAGAATGATCACTCAAACATTCACAGGACAGAGACACACTCAGCTGAAGCCAGAAGCAAGAAAAAAAAAAAAAACCACCAAGAACTTGTAAGTAATTACACTGTCATTAGACACATTATAACTTGCAATTATTCCCTGGCAAACATACTAAAAACAGAGCCTGTTCCTGGCTTACCAGAAAAAGAAGCATGAAAAATAAGGTCAAAAATCAGATGCAAAACCCATTACTATAGATTTTTTTCACTTCCTGACAATCTCCTCAGGACGTGGCAGTAAACTTATCCACAATGTTTCACTGCTTAGTTAAATATCCTGTTGAGTAGCTTAAATGAGGAGAAAGCTGTAAATACTTCCTCGTTAATAGTCCGCTTTGTAATTAGAATTTAATTATTTTTAGAAGGCTCATATTAAATTTACACTTTTCTCAAAATCTATCTGAGTCAATTCAAAGAAACATCTCAGCACAATGTGAATTATAATATTAACTGTGTTATAAACCCACTGGAATTTAGGCATCAGAAGTCTGAACAGCAGAAACATGCTTTACAACTCCCCATCTAGAGTAATTAAAGAAGACGACTAAATAAGAGGAAATTAATTTCACAGTGATCTGTCTATAGAAAGTACAAAATATGAAGATAAAGGACGGACAGTCTGTCTCCTATGTATTGTAACCTAATCAGATACTGGATGGATGTTTGATCTCATCACAGCAGGACACGGATGGAGAAACAGACTGTGGATATACATGGAAACAGGGAGGCTCCAAGCTGGGTATGAGGAAAAGCCTCCCTGCTGTGAGGATAACCCTGGGAATAGGCTGTCCCAAAGGACGACAGAACCTCATCCTTGGCGGTTTCCAAGATCTGACTAAACAAACCCTGAGAAACCTCAGGGTGTGCACTCAATGCTGAACCTGCTCTGTGACCTCCTGTGGTCCTTTTCCACCTGGGTTCCTCTGTGTAGGAGTATCTAACTGAAAGAAGGCTTTCTCCAGCAGAATGCCAAAAAAAAAAAAAAAAGGTTTTTCACTAATAAATACCACTGAGATATGCAAAGTACCAATAAACACACAGCAGCATTAATAAATCCATTAGTCAACCAAGCCAAAGAGAAGTTCAACCAAATCACTATTTCCAAAAATGAGAAGTGAAACAAAATTTGCTGGGCTTACACAAAAACTGTAACAGACAGATGAGGTGTCTTTGTTTATGAACAACTGTGGACAAACACATCCCACTGTTTCTTCCAGGGCATCTGTAGCACTACAAGCAATGACATGAAAGGGATTAATAAGTCAAGACAATCTGTTAAAGCAAAATTACACATTGTTCTGTTTCTCATCTTTTATCAGCCGGAAAGAGCTGTACTATCACCCCATTCAGCTTCTCTAACCCCTTTCAAAACATGCAATAACACAGCAACTAGAGTTTATTTGATGCACTGTGCACTGATTTGTTTTTCCTGCCTTCAAGACCTACCTACAACTGCATCATAATTGTGTCTGAAAGGATGCAGTGACATCTGCTCTCTGACACACAGGTCATGCACACACAAGGCAAGCAGGCTACACAGACAATAATTACGCTTTACAGACAAAATAAAACACCACTGAACACCAAACTTAAAAGAGGAATCCCAGTAAGAGCTGCTTAGTAAGTATGTTATTGCTTCATAAGAATTGCTAGAATAATTATGCTCTTTTTATTGTGACATTTTAGCTTAATTGAAACCATTTCACCATCGGAGAATTCATTCAATAATAAGCATCTCCCCCAATGACTCTGCCCCTGTTGCTATGCTCTGATTTGCAAACTTAGCAGAAGATGAGCAATTAGTAAAACAGAATATTGTGTTAGTAATTTCTATCAGATAAGAGATATGCTCCAGTGAAGGAACACTGAAAAAATTAATGGACAGCCATTGGAATAGTCCTATTTTCTACCCATTTTTACCCTCTCTTTCAGTTTAAGTATCAAATTTAGGAGCAATCGTTCAAGACCTTAACAAATTGCTTTTGAACAGAATCCCCTAATTCTTATCCATCATAACAAAGATGTACAACTTCATTTACTGAGGGACATAACTCCCCAAAATCCCTGCAGCATCCACTTTAATTGAATACTTCTGTTTGAAATGTCCCAGAAGCCCTCTGAATGTCATCCTTCCACCAGAGCACAGTTATGGGGAGTGCAAAGCTCCAACTCAGCCTGAGGATTCTGAGAACAGGTAACAACTGACTCAGAGAACACATAAGCCTTATTCCTAATGGCACTACAGCTAATTAATTACTATTAGTAAGAGAGAAAAAATAAATTCCGCTGAATACGTTTCATCAGAATAACTGGTTGTTTAATGAGCAGGTTTTATGAGATTTATGTAATATTAATGTAATTTCATGAGAATTATGCATGTTTTATGAGATTTGGATGTATATTTATTTCTCATATGCCAAAGCTGTTGGAAGATCATACAAACTACAACATAGTTCCTCACCAATATTTTTTTTCTTGGCATGATACAAAGGCATTGTGGTTCTTGGCACATTATGCCAAGAAAAGTAATTTTAAAGATTTAGATAAGGACCCTACAGCCACATATTTTCTTGCAGACTAAACAGGCTAAAACTTTGGAGTCTAGGACACCAGATCACATGTTTCAGTATTTTATAATACAAAGTAATGTATAGCTGTAGTTGGCTGAACTGCCCATTCCCTTGCTTTCTAAAAGAGCCCTCCTGTCTCCTTGCCCTGCAACTACTGCTACATCTCAGACAAAATAGAGATTATTTTCCTTGCCTATTCTTAACTGTCTCAATTATTTTCCTATTTATTATTAACAGCAATGTATTAAATCCCTTTTTACTATGATTTATGAAGGATTCTATACAAAAGACAATTGTCCTATTTCCAGTGTGTCACACAGGGCATAAAAAATTCCTCTGATTCCTGGGATACATTTTAAATATATGCAGCACTTTTTTAAACTTTCATGACCTACACAAATGAGCAATTCAGCAGCTTAGTTATTCATCTTATTTCACATCTGAATAAATGTGAAATTTAGTGACTTACAGCCATGCAGCGGTTTGTTCCAATTTTACATTTCAGGTTTTTTCCTTATTATCCATATGCTGTAACACTCTAGACACACTCCAGCAAGAAAGACGTTCTGCAGCAGAATGTAATGAACACCGCTGTTTATGAAAATACAGAGATTTACTAACCCCTTGGCACTGGAAGGCAGGATTTCCCAATATTAAGAACTAATGTAAACGGTATTAGCTGAGCTACTCAATCATGTGCCCACACCCCGGAGACAGCCCAGGGAAAAAAAAATATTCTTTCCTTTCAACTCTCAATTAAAAAAAAAAAAAAAAAAAAAAAAAAAAAACCACCCAGACATTCCAAAACATTTCTGTCATATTCATCCAACACATTTTGAGGGTCTGTGAGAACAGATTTCTGGCCTTGACAGCAGTGGCTATTAGGATATGAGACCATAATGTATATAAGCTTAGGTATTGAAAAACAAAAAGAATAAATAGATCTTATCAACAGATTACAACTCTAAATTGTTTACTGCATATGAGATTAAAACCACCTCAGTGGTTTTATAAATAGCTATAATCAAATTCTGGCCTTTTTGGAATTCCAAACATCTATAGAAACCAATTCTTTTAAAAACATAATAGCCTTTGTAAGGTATTTGTAAATGTAACATTAAGCGCAAAAGAAATGTTTCTTCGGTCGCTCCAGCTTGACTCTGGGGTTTGTAATCCCCAGTAGGAACTGTTATTTCTCAGTGGAAAAAAAAAAAAAACAAGAATCAACACAAGACAGGTTACACGGCACCTCCTGTAACACAAACCACCAGTTTACCAGTGGGGCCCGGGGGGAAATCCTGGGCATGGCTGGACACCGCTCTCAGCAGCACCTTCTTCTGAGCCCCCAGTTATACCTAAATCTTTTCTCCAGTCCACAGGACATCTCAGATCCCTTCAAGCACAATGAAACAAGAAGCTGAGGAGGTCCACTCTGATATTTGCAGAGTAGAAGGAAGAGAGAGAGATTTGTGAATGGGGTTTTTTCTTACTTGGCTCCAGGAACCGGGTGATTCAGAAGTCTCTCCAGTTGGATACAGCTCCTTACATCACTGCTTTCACACCAGCAAGCTTCACACAGAGCTTTTTCTGCTTTTCCCACACACTGCCTTCCCCTTGCTGCCCTTCACAGAGGCAGTCACTCTGAGACATTTTTCAAGCATGCAAAGCCTGGGTTTCACCCCATGTCCATGTTCTGCTAACAGCCCAGCTGGGATGCACTCAGCTCTGGAGAGTCCACCTCATCTGCATCTTCACAAGGAACCTCAACAAACACATCGCAGAATGGTTTGGGTTGGAAGGGGCCATAAACATCATCTCATTCCAATTTCCTGCTATGGGCAAGGACACTTTCCACTAGACCGAGTAACACCAAGCTCTGTCCAACCTGGCCTTGAACACTGCCAGGGAAATGGGGCAGCCACGGCTTCTCTGGGCAACCTGTGCCAAGATCTCATCGCCCTCACAGGGAAGAGCCCACCAACAGTGAAGATTGGCACTCATGGGAGGGAACCACAGTAAGAAACTTTCTGCCAAAGGTCACTGCTCTGAGGCAAGGCCTTGGTGGGACAGCTCGGGGGGAGGCACTGGCAGCAGTCCAACATCTGCTTATTCAAGCTCCAGGACACACAGAGAATTCTTATTTTAGCTCTGTAATAATTCATTACCCAGCAAACACCAAAGATAGAGCCTAACCCCTCTTCCAAATTGTGGCAACTGCAGTTTCTAATTTTCTTACTCTTTCATGAAGCTTAAATTATGTTTGTTCATTGAAAAAAACAGCAAAATTTTAAAACTGTTTCAGAGAAAAAAGTTGTGAAATAATGTAGCAATCTGCACACCTGCAAAACCTTTCTGAAGTATCCAAATTTACTTCACAAACCCATTATCACAGAAACACATGCATCCCCCTCCAGACATCATATTAAGGGAGAACTATAATTTTTTCTGCTTAGCTTCATCCTATTTCCAACTTACATATTTTATAACCCACCACAGCCCAGAAGCCCTCACACATTTTCAGCTACTACAGCAATCAATATGTGATGGTAAAGGAATGGAAATCCAGAGTTGCACATGGAGGTGCTACCAAGTCTGGCTGGGGTGAAACAGAGGAGCTGCTTTAGCTGTCCCTCAGCCTCCTGCAGAGCTCATAACCTACAGATGTGTTCTCCTGGGGAAGTTCTCCAGGTGGGACCTCTGGTGAGCCCCACCTGGAGCAGCCCCTGTCCCTTTGCTCTGGAGCAGAAGTGGGGCTGCCCACAGCGCTTGGAACAGAAAAGGTAAAACACAGACATCATGTACTGCTACAGAAATACCTTCTCAACCATATGGGCCACTCATTATTCCTAATAAACATTACAGAAGAGCTATACAATGGGCAGGAGCCCCATGGAGCCCAACTGCTGCTAATTAGTATTTCTGCAAAGATGGAGAACACCTATAATAATGATTCCCTGGCAACAGAATAATTAATTCATATGAAAAGTTCTATTTTTAAACGTGTGAATTATCAATTCCATAAAAACTGGACAGAGGTTATTGTAGCACTCTACAAATTGCTTTTACTGGGCATTTTCACTTTATTTACAGTCCATATTTAGTTATCCCCTTTCAATTATTAATAATTAAATTTCATTTACTCTAGACATTCCATATTCTCGGAGGAAAGCATTTTGGAAAAGCACAACTCGCTGTGTTTTGTGGAAATAGCTGTGCAGGAATAAACCAAATGAGAAGCTATGCCAAAATGTGGAATATAAGTGTTCTCCAGCAGTAAATCAATTTTACTGTCCCACAGACACAGCAAGCACTGACAGGAGGGTGGCTGAGCAATCTAAGAGGGACAAAGAGATGCAGTTCCCAGTGCATAGCAGGGTGAAAGGTCTTGAGATGCCAGTGGTTTTCCCTTCAGGGAAGAAGGACAGGCGTACAGCACATACTAAAACAAAAAACAAACAAACAAATGCAAAACCAAACCAAACAAACAAAACCAAAAACTAAAAAAAAAAAAAAAAAACCACAAAAAACAGTAACAAAAAAACAAAAGGCAAGCTAAATCCAGTTCACAACAGTTCAGTTTGGAGGGGGGAAAACAATTAATGCAATAGGAAAGCCAAAACAAAGACAATAATGTCCTAACTGAAATAAACTCCCATCATGTCATAAATTCTGTTTCTTGACAGCAGAACAGAATACTAAAATGCTTTGGTTTGCACTCAAGGAACATGATTACCTCATTCAGGCTTGCAGGTGTTAAGATAAGAAAAATCTTGGGAATCTTGTGCCAAGAATTACAAAATATAACTAAGCACATCATATCTGGATGAGTATGTGAAGAAAGAAAAATCTCCATCCCATCTGGAGGCAGATTTTGCCAGGCATCATTCCAAATGACTGCACACAGAGGTAAGTGAGAGCAAAATATGGTCAGGTTAAGAGCTGAACATCAGGCCAGACTGAGATCCAGGGGTTGTATGATGGGGTTGTATTAACCCATTAAATTTTCTTCTAGTTTTAATTTTAATTTCATTTTTTCCTCTCCCAGCTGAGATTGATTCCATGGAGCAAAAGCCAGTAATGCTCTAAGGATAAACAGAGGAGAGAGTACAGAGAAGATAGTTTGGGCCATAAATTGTGTCAGGCTCTTACCAGGAGCCCAAGAGTTTCAAGTCCTGCAAGGTGTTAACCCACAGCCCGGGCTGGGAACAAGCACTTTAGGGAAAGGGGCAGAGTTTGGGATGCTTTCTTTCAGTATCTGCACTTCTGAAATAAAGAAAGCTGAAAGTAGAGCATCAGTTCCAGTAAGTTAAAGATGGAAGTGTTCAAACAGCAAACTGCACCCTGAAGTTACTTAAGGGGTCAGCCTTACCAGACTGGTAGATCTTCGCTACCTCTCTGGTAGGTGTTCTGCTCACACTATCCTGAATTTATAGTGGTTTTGCATTTCTGAATAGCCTTCATCTATCACTGAAATCCTAACAGATGGACACTTTTATTCACATTTTCACAGCTTCAGCACAAGGGATAAAACCACCTCCTCTGAGATGTTTAAAAAGCTGATAATACCTAATCCTGAGGCTGGTTTTGCTAGCACAGCCCCACATTTCTTTCAAAAACCACTACCAGATGTGGCAGGCAGCATTCAGGTTTTCTGTTTGCTGAGCAGAGATGAACAATCTTGAACGTGGAAATCTGGTCACTGCTGCCATAAAAGATCTCACTGCCTGATTTTTTGAAATAAAAGAATGGTGACATGGGAAAATATCAGTTACAGATACACATATGCTGTACATGTATTTCACATCCAAACAAAGGCATCTGCCACCACAATGCTAGCCCACACTTTGCAGCTGAAGATTTTTTAGAAGCAGACGTTCTTACACATAAGTAATCATTTAACAAGGCCTCAGAAAATGCAGCCCTTAATAGATTTAATTAACAGGTTAATGATGTGCATAGCATGCATGCTCTCAAAAGCAAAGATTTTCACATTAAGCTTGTTTCTGTCTCACAGAAGCAGCTTTCTGTAGAATATCTGTGCTAATGTAATTGCACATCTGGCACTTCTGCTGCTTTCAGTTGCAGAGATATTTACAAACAGTGCTAGTAATTTGCACAAGAGCACCTATCTGTTCCACTGTTTTACACTACAAATAGATATTTGCATGAAAATCCAACTGCAAAGAGTCCTCTTTTGTACTCCTGAGTGGTTCTATTGAATATATAAAATGATAATTTAGCCTGCACAATAAATCTAACACTTATGTCATGACTGCCTGAGATACCTGCATAAACGAAGCCTGCCTCGGGTTCACCTTGATATAAAGGGGTCAAGTAAAAATTTTTAGATAATTCTAAATTAAACATCAGCCCTGCTAATCATCTCTGGTCCCCTGTGCCACCACATGGCAAAACTAATGTTTTAAAATATAATTTCTTGGCGATGATCATTCATCATCCTCACTGTAACTGGGAAATGATCAAAAACCAGGCCAGAATAATGGAAATCCCACATTATCTCTACTAGTATTGTCAAGATAGTGCAGTGGTTATTAATTTAAATATGCCTCAAAGAACTATCACAACTTCAAACACGATTCAAGAAGATAAAAGGCCATTCCTGCCTCAAGCTGCTTTCAGTTCAATTTAGGTCACATTTTGGTTTATCAGATAGCACCTGAAATCCCTCAACTTACTAAATATTGACAGAAGATGTTGCTGCCCCTGTGTTTAATCAAAGGAGTGGATGAGCCCAAAGTCCTGACTGAAAGGTGATGCTATCAAAGGAACCTTCCAACACCTGCTCAAGCTCAGGAATGGCAGAAAAGATAAGCCAAGACAAATATCCCTTTCCCCTTCATATGTTAAGGCACATCTGATTAAGAAAAATCATAAATTATTTAATAAAAGAAAAGGATATATGTGTGAATGTGCATGATGTACATAACTGATGTCAAATATTTAAGTACACACTGACAGACATAAATATGTGCTGTGAGATATTTATATCCAAATTATCCCATTTTGCTCACGTTTTGGAATCAATCAGTGTTTTCCTGCTCAGTCTGTATCCCACACACCAAAAGCATATGTAAAATGTCATGATTGCCAAACCATGGGTTCTGAAATACTGGAGCCAGCTCCTAAGCCTTCCCACAGGAGACACCTCCAGTGCCTTGGAGGTCATGAAGGAGGCTGTGGGTACTTCTGAGGATCAGATTCCGACAGGCAATGGACAAAACACTGAAATCTGGTCACCTAATTATTCAAAATCCCCTGAGAGGAATGCAGACAGGCAGAATTAGGAGTGATTTTGGGGAACAGGGCAATAAAAACACTTAGCTAATAATCCTGAACCAGAGACTTCAAGTGGCTTTTAGTTTTGCTGCTTTTATATGAGTAAGCTGTTTCCATATGAACCAGCTCATTAGCATGCCCCAGCTGGTTCATTAACCAGTACATGAAGATTCAGTATCACCACAAGAAAACAATAAACTGCTACAGAAAGAAATTCCTTAAGAAATGGTGAGCGCTATCCAGGCTCTTCCAGAAGGAAATCCAGCTCTTGGTCTTCTCCCCTGGCTTAAAAAATTGCAAAGTTCAGAGCAGAGTTTGTGTAACCATCCACCAACCACAGGAAACCTGTCTACACCCACAGCAGATGGGGAACACTCAGCTGTAGACAAATTAGACTGGTACTTCAGTGAAATAAGAAAAATTGGTTTTCCCACTAAGGATACTGACATAACTGCTCTTAATTGAGTTCTAATTCCACTAGGAATTCTTCAATTCAATGAAGCCACTTGGAAATGGTATTCTATTATAAATGTCTGTTCCTTTCTTATGATTCCCAAAACAGTATTTCAGAATATTCTGAGGTAAATAAAGGCAATTTGATTTGGGATCCTTTGAACAGTAAGCCATATATTTTACATATACAAAGAGAAATGATTGGTCAAATGCAAAAATCAATAAAGAAAAGGGAGCTAAGAAAATGCAATCCATATTCATTACATGTTTAAAACATTTACAGTCTGCCCTATCTGAAGTTTAGAAATTCAAGATATTCATCATCTTTGAAAATTGATCTTAAATGACTTGCATTCCTTCTGCAATGATGCAGAAAGATTTTTAGTTTATATCTAATCTTAATACTGCTGCACATATAGAAAGGGTGTTCCAAAAAGCATAAACAGAAAGTAAAACCAGGCTGTATTTGGTTAACAATCTGCATAAACTTCAGGTCTTTTTAAAACAAACAAAAATTCCAATTTCTTTAAACAATATTTACTGTTCACAGGATGTGTTTTTTTAAAAATCCTTTTTTAAAGGTGGTATGCTAAATTTAAACTTTTTCTACTTTAATGCCTGAAGAACAGAGAGGAGGAAAACACCTCCTGACCTCTGAGCTTGGTCACTGTCAGGCAATATAGGCTGCATTGTCGTAGGTTCTTTTACTTACAGACCAGTTAGTTTTGTTGTCCCATCACTCTTCCCAAACCACCTCACTGTACCATATTCCCATTCTCCCAGGTATTCTAACTTAAACCAGTAAACACTCTTGACAGGCAAACCAAGCAACTAAATCCTCTTCCACAGTCATTTTTACTCATGCAAAACCACAGTATTAATGATTACTCAGTCATCATTTCCATTTATCTAAATTTGCCTGGTTATAACAGTTGCTGCCCAAAGAATTTTCCCCTGATAATGACAGATGTGTGATCACACACCTTATCCACAGTTAGCCTTATTTATTTCCACAAGCCATCAGTTTGCACCAGACTATGAAAGCAGAAGCTTCCCACCACGTGTCCAGAAAGCCTCACACCAAACTTTGCAATGAAGAGAAAATAAAACAGTGTATGCACTCCTACACTGCCCTGTATCTTCCTGGCCCTTCGGGACAGCTTCCTGCAGAATCCTAGAGAAGAAACCATCAACATGAGCATCACATTTCTCCTGGGAGAAGACTCCAGTGCTGACAACCCACCACCTCCCCAGGATGACCCCCAGCCTTAGGATGCATGGGAGCAAGGGGACAGTAACATGTACAAGGTGGGAGCTGTGTTAACAATAACTGCATTACTCTTCTCCTCTGGAATGATAACAATGATGACCCTCGTACAGCTTCAGCCACATTGCCATTAATTAATTGGCCTTATTTATCTCTTCCTCCTTGGCCAAGAGCAAGAGGAGAAAAAATATGGCTCGCAACACCTTGACTCATATTAAGAGATGGACTCTCCTTCTCAGCGCATAGAGATCTGTGTGTTTTTATTCCTGAAACTGCAATCCCAAATCCCACTGGGACTGCAATGAACCAAGAACAGGGAACCAGGTTCTGCCAGACCAGCCCGGGCAGAGCACTGTGCCAGAGCACTGGTAAACACACAAGTGCCTGCTGTAATGCAACAGATTCAAATCCTGAGTCTTGGGAATAAATCAGCCTCAGTAAGTAGAAATAAAGATGTTTTGCATCAGCCCTCACAGTCTTTACATTTCTTAGATACTACAATGCCTTGGAAGAACAAGTCACTATGGCTCCCTGACTACAAAGTTCAGAGTCTTGGGTATTGGCAACAGACCTTAATCTTTTCAAATAATTCATTTAATTTCACATATAATAGCTGAAAAACACTATGCATAACAAAGAGACTTATGATAGAAACAGATTTAATTTTGTTTAAACATATTATAAACTCTTCCTTAGATTAAGGATGTACTAAAGCCCTTCTCAAGTTTCATATGTGAATAAACCCATCCATAACAACAAGTCTTTAGGGCTTTCTATATTCATAACCTATGGGAAAAACAGATTTTCCCTATGGAAACTGGTGAGGCTTGAAAACACCTTTTTATGGTCACCCTAAAAAAACTCTTCAAAATCACGCAATTATAATGGAATTGCTTATACAAGCTACATTAAAATATTAACTCAGCATCAAGAATACAGATAAAGGGCATGCAGCAGTAACGACAGCATGTGCCATCAGGCCAACAGGGAGTGCAGCATTCAACAGCTGGGCCATTACAACAAGACACTGGGTGCCAATCACACTGATAAAAAGTAAGGGGGGGTTTACTGATCACCATGCCCCAGGGAGGAGGAAGAACAGCTGCTATTTCCTGCAGAATCCGTCATATTTCCTCTCTTCAGGGAATTCAAGCCCCATACAAATAAATTGGTTGGGCAGGCACAAGAATTCAGTTTTCTCCAGTCTATTTTTGTGTATGTCTTTGCCAGCTCAAGGAGAAAAACACTTTTACAACAAGACTAAATATCTCTCCCTGCAACATCCATGTTCTTCACTCAGGGGGTTTGCAGTGTCAGAACCAGCAGACACTTGACAGAAGCATCCATGGCATCATCTTCCAAAGGGAAACGGGGACAAACTGGTCTCTATTTAGTCAATTGGAGGTGAGCAGTGTCCACATTCCTACTCCATTTTTCATTAAACTCTGTCCTACATTTTGGATGCTGAACTAATTGCTAAGTTTCATTGATGAACTTCAGCTTGCCAAGAAACATTTTGCAGTAACTTCTTTGAATTTCCAAATGGGTATCAGGCTGTTATATAATTTCTTTCAAGAATCGACTCGGACTCGCTTCCCACTGATGCCTAATCCATATTGCAATAATAATGTAAATTATCTCTGAGGAGTGGTTAGACGTTGTGGTCAGATCACATTGCAGGCAGACAAGCTCAACCAATATGTAAACTGTGAGGGAGTTTGGTAATGTGCTGATTATGTAAATGGAATTGTTTGAAGTCAAAGATGCGGGCCTGTATTTCACTGATAAAATGTGTAAAATAGGAAAAAAACACTGCGTAAGCAATTAAATTTAACTTTCTAATCAATAAAAGGCGAACTGGGACCTAAATCCACTTTATGGGATTTAGGAATCAAAGTCTTCCTGCAACTCAAAGACGGCTGTGATGCCCATTTGACTAGAGGGGGAACTTACTGCAAGACAAAAATGTCACATTCTATCTTGATACCACACACAAGAGCATCATGTGTCATTAGATTAAGATAATTTGGTCTGATGGTGCTCCTGATCTTCAGTTTGGCTGGCATTCATTGTAAATAAAGCTGTACTCTCAATACTTTTGATGGCAGCATCTCACAGGAGTTTGGCAGATGAGCTCACCTGCCCTTGGTAACGCTTTGGATTCATTTTTTGTAGGTCCAGCATTCCTCCGAGGACTCCAGAGGTAGGAATCATATTGTGCCTTTAAACTTGCACTTCATTTCAAATATTTCCACGTTGGCAGAACTTGGGGTGGTACCAACATGCCCAGAGCTGCAAAGCATCAATTCTCCCACCTTGTCCTGTGAGGAGGCCACACAACAACCAAACGTGGTGGCCCAACACAGAGTCAGAGCACGGCTTTGATTTCACTGCTGGCTGCCAAACACAGAGTCCACCTCATTTTTCTTTCTCTCCTCATTCATCCATTTCACACAATCATAGAATAGTTTGGGTTGGAAGGATTTCAAAGATCATCTCATTCCAAACTCTGCCATGGGCAGGGATACCTTCCACTAGATCAGGTAGCTCCAACCTGGCCTAAAACACTTCCAGGGGCATCCACAACTTCTCTGGCAACCTGACCCAGTGCCTCACCACCCTCACAGGAAAGAAATCTCATTTTCCTGTGTTGCCACCAAAGCACGGCACAATCTGCCACCAAACACAAACTCCTCTGCTTAACAGAACCCCAAAAATTCAGCAGTTTCTACGGACACTGCTTATGCCAAGCTTCTTCTTTACCATTACCAGGGAATTGCTGTTCTATATTTTACCTGCCATGAGCTGCAGCTTTATCCATTTCTCAGCTTTGTAAAGCACTGTGCAGGGTCACAGTCTTATTGAAACAACAAACACCCTTATTGGTGACATTTCCACATATGAAAAACAACTGGGAACTACATGCAACACGTACATGTAAACACACTCAGAGGTGTCTACTGATGCAGGAATAACTGAAAGAGAAATTTACAGCACACAGCTGGGGCTGCAATGGTCAGGCTTCAGTCTGAAAAGCACCAAACCACCTCCATCTGCAAGGCCTCTGATAGTTCACTAATGAATGATCAAGATTGCATTTGCTTCAGCATAATTGTGTGCTTTTATATGGATATCTTATTTGATTATAATTATCACAGACTAGAGAAGTTTATTAGGGCCAATCATTTCTTAATGCAATTAAAACCCCAGGGGAACAATACAAAGTAATTTTTATCAGTGATGAGAGCTTATAACCAAAAGGGAGCCTACTTATTGATCACAATTATTCCAAATTATGAAATAAAAACAAATTGCATGAATTTTCCAGCAGTTTTTTTGTTAATACCTGAGTTAAAACAACCAGCTTGTGTTAGAAGTGGCAGAATGAGCTGATCTTTGGGCTCCTTCTGGCTCCTCTGTATTCACCTCTTTGGGGAAGGGATTATGCAGCCTTTTTCTCCTCCTGGATGAAATCACCTAGTCTCAAAATAGCTCTCTGGGCTATTGCCTCTGCTTCCCAACCCTGTTAACACAACACCTCTAATTCTTTCCCTTCCACAACACTGTGACATTTCCCATTAAAATGAGTCCAAAAACCATTTCTCCACAGCACAAATAATTATTTATTCTTTCACCCAAAGGTATTAACATGGAGATTGGAGGGTAAAAACAATAAGAAGTCTCTATGAATGGATTCTATGTACATATACCTTATTCTGTTCTTTTATACATTTTTAGAATACCTCCACCTCAGTGCTGGTAAAACAAATTATTCTCTTCCCCATTCTGTCACTCTCTCTCTATTGTCATCCTAAAGGTGTTCCTTTTCTTTCTCTGCCCAGACAGGAGCCTTGCAGGGTTTAGTATGCTCCTTACTCCAAGCCCTGCTTAAGAAAAGTAATACATAGCACACTGATGGGTGCCACAATGTGATTTATTTCCATTGCACAGTTCCCCACGGTTTCCCCTGAGAACCCAAGTAATCACTGTGAGAACATCTCATCACTGCCACTGGTTTAGCCCCATTTGCTCCCCCTTAAGAGAGCCTTTTGATTTACCACCTAGCATTTAACCAAGATAATATAGTGTGTTCCAAATTCCTCTATAGTATTCTAAAAAATGTTCAATTTTGAGAAATAATATTTAGCTAGTCAATCTGCACTGGATGGCTGTTTGCACAGCTGTTTCCATACAATATAGACAATACCCTACTATTCCTTGCACCACACTGTTTTAGCATTTTGTAGTTCTGATGAATGAGATCCAGTATCTGATATGCTACACAAAAGCTGGAAAGAAACTACCCTAAAAAAAAAAAAGTTCTAAAGAAAATATTTTAGATTTTCTTAGCAAAAACAGAACTAAGAAAATAGTCTGCAGAGGAATAAAAGGCAGAACAGGAAAATACCAGCCAGCATCACCCTTCTGCTGGGATATTTACACCAGAACAGGCTTTCCATCAGCAGGTACAAGCAGGGGCACCCAGAGCCAGGACACCTTCACTGACACCAGCCACCTCACAGGAGCCAAGGAGAGCCACAGAGGCACAGTGGGAAAAGGCTGACTTCCACATAAATCAGCTTCCTCTGAATGTTCTTATGAATCACATAAGAGAAATATCAGAAGAGACAACTGTGACTGGTACCAAACAATTTTGTAAGTGTGCTTAATAGTACAGAATACAGGCATTTTTTCCTGCATCAATATTCCACTGCAAAAGCTTTTCTCCTGAGGCTTAGAGAAATCCTTCCTCCTCTAATCCTGTTTTCCAGTGACAACTTAAGAACTGAAATAGCAATAATTTCCCATCTCCAGTGCTAATTCACTAACTGCCAAACCCTTATTTTCCCTCTGCTGTTCTACTCATCCAGCAGGGCTCCATATCCTCAAGGAACACAAGTTTGAACTGTTCAGCTCAGTGAGGGGTAGCACAGATGGGTAGAGAAGGATGGGGAACCACTTTGTCTTAAATTATATATTTACGGATTTTTAATTTCTACTCTTTGGAAAGAATAACAAAATCATCTTGGATCATGGCCACTTAGCTCAAGGCAGTGATGCTTAAACTCTCCAGCTCCACTGGACACCTAAGACTGGGCACCTTGTGTCCCAGAACAGTAGTTTATAGTCATTTACAATATACAGAATACCTATTAATTTCAGATACTTATTTAAAAAAAAAGCTTCCTCTAATAAATCAGCACTGCTTGTGTTTGTCAATTTATTTGCAGCAGCTCATACGCCCACCGAGCCTTGCACTGGCAGCAGCATCTGGATTTATCACTGTTGTGCTGTTAATCACACTTGTCAATTATGAATTGCAACAATTAGAATGCTGCTTGATCTTTAAACATTTCAGAATTAATAATCAGTGAGATATAAATATATATAAATATATAAATATATAAATATATTTATACATATATGAAGAGGTCTAAGAACAGGATACACACTCGTTTCAGACTTCAAGTCTCAGGTAATTGCACAGCAGACACTTTAAGGGCAGGTTAAGTATTTTCCTTTTTTTTTTTATATGACTGGCGCCAGTTCTGAACCAGAATACTATTTCATCCCAAAATGGAACACTGCACAGTTTGAGTCAATGCCTGTGAAAAATCAGTGGAATGCTTAGATATATTTGTTCTGTATTTTTATGATAAAAAAAGAAAAATTCTATGCCTGCAGTGTGACTCAGTGTCAATTAGACACTAACACCTCAGGCATTTTCCTTCTGGTTTGATACTCAACTCCACAAATGTAAGTTCAAAGGGAAGAGTTTTTCCAAGCCCACATTTGGGCATATCATGTGTTCCCTGTGAAATGGAAATCACCTTGTAGTAGTGGGTAGTGTAGAAACAAAAGTGAACCAGTGTTTTCAAAGGGCAAAATATTATATTAAAATAAGTAAATTAAAATATTATATTTACATGTCCTCTATACATATTTGGGAATTTGCAGCCATCTACAGCCCTGCAATTTCACTTTTGTTAGAGATTTTCTGTGAACTGGCTTAAATGAGAGTGCAGATGGATGAAGAATCACACATAACTAATTTTCATTGACTAGGTGTCAGGACTTGGAGACAAGCCTGTGACAGATACTTGTGATATTTTTGTAAGAACAAAACACTGCTGCTGGGAGGATGGGGTGGGTATGAACATGCCCTCAAGGGAAGAGCCCTCAAGGGTTAATTGAGAGCAACCAGCTTTTCCAGCAGCAAGCTGGGAGCACCCAGGTCATATCCGCATGTGGACCTTCTGCCCAGAGAAGCTCCTCTTCCACTATACAGACACAGCTGAGCTTAAAGATAGTCCTTACATAAAGCTCTGAATTCTCCCACTCTTTCTGTAGGAATATACACATTTAAGTCACCTTTCAAAAAGTATTTTGTAGGTATTACCTCAGAAATCCTTACTTTCAGGAGTCATATCCCATTAATTACCTGGAATGTTTTAAAGCCCTGAGAAGTAGATACCAAAATGGTCTGTTGAGCCACAAAATGCTGAAAACCGAGCAGGTTCATGGGGATAGATGGGGGAAGACTTAATTCACTACACGATGGAAAACCAGGTCAAAAAGGGAAAGGAAAAGCATGCACATGCCTTCCATTGTGAACAGCTTTCTGAGCAGAAACTGAACTGTCAGAGCTCCATGAATCTGAGTTTAAATTGTGATTTTCACTTCTGCAATCTTGCCATTACCCATCCACACCAAACATTAAGCTCCTACTTAAATAGCACAGATTTCACCCACGGTTCTGCCCTAGCAGTGCTATTCTCAGTTTCTCTTTGCCCCTCAGAAAAAGTCCACTAACATTCAACTGTTTCTATCTTAACTGCCCCAATCTTGCAAGAAATATTCTACCAGCAGAGATCAACGGGGTGCACCAGTATAGCAAAATCCCTGATTCTCCATCTTAAATTGATTCTTTTCTCCTTCATACACATAATCTCTTAAGCCCTACATTCAATATTTTTGCACAGCCTATAATGTGTTCCTAAGACACACAGAGCAGCTCCAAACTCATTCCCTGCTCTTCACCATGAAGTGCAGCTCAGTACAGAGGAACAAACACCTCGTTTTCACTGGAGACCCAGGGAAGGAGACCCCACATGGCCTCAGCTGCAGATGACTGCCTGAAACAGTGAAAACTACCTCAAAAGAAAACTTCAACCACCCACATCTTTTGTGTTTCCATACCCAGCCCCTTGCTGGAGAAAGTACACATTTGCACCTAGCCTGAGATAGAAAAACCCAGAAAATATTTATGGCAAAGTAATACTGGTATTGCTCAACCAAATTTATAGTCACAATAAATAAAGAGTTCATACAACATGCAGCCTTATTTTGACTGCTGTTTAACCTTTCCTGACCAGTGCATAGCAGGAAATAACTGCACCTCCAAAAAGGTTGGTACACTTTTTTAAGGTCCATTTTCCTCAGATTTCACTCAAATCCAAACTTTTCTGCAATGGCAGGTGCCACAAGAGGAAAGAGAAACTTTTTTTTAATTGGTCCTCTCAGCCTAGCAGGAATTGTCAGAGAGCAGGGAGTTTTATTCCAACAGCATTCTTCTCTACAATACTTTCATCATTTAAGAAGGTCTGCAATGTTGCAGGGATCATTATCACATGAGGAAGAGCGTTAGGCAAAGCTTTTTATCTTGGTTGCTATTAAGTGCCCTTTTATTGCTGTATCAATCAACTAAATGATTTCCAAAGTCTGGTGTAAAATAGGATGTTGGTAGAGCAGGCAAAGCTGACAGTGGGTGAAACTGTAATCTGTTTACATCTCTGGACTTGATGGCTTATGCTGTTGGTGAGGCATTTCCAAAATCTTTCATTATTGTAATGACTGAAAGACAAAAATGAAAATGAGTAAGAGGTTGTCTGGTATGCAGGTGAATCCTTGAAAACTTTGAAAACCAAAAACAGAGCCCATAAAAGCAGTACTAAAATAACTTTTTATGTTTGAACTCTAAGTATGAGGAAGCAAAAGGAGGAGACAAGAACAACTTTGGAAATAAATGGAGCAAAACTGTGATGATGCAGACGGAGGGGAACCAAAAAGAAGATGGAAGGATGATTTCCCATGAGGTTTTCATAAATCAGGTAAAAAGAAAAAAAAAAAAAAACCTTGGATTTTGAGTTAAGAACTTCAGACTTCAAATTCAACAAACATAATTATGGTTTCCCATGCTAATAACAAGGCCCAACGCTGTTCCCTTCAAGCCGTTCAGCGCTTCTGTCACAACTGCAACACGAAGCACAATCAGTTGCTTTTATTAGAAGTGGTTGCTTTCTTCCCCAGAAACTGAATGTTCAGCAAAAAGTAACAAAATGCTATTTATTAATAAACTCCATTAAATATTACAGTGCAGGGGAAAAAAACAACCCAGTAAGTTGGGTGCATTTCTTTAACTAAATGCATCATGCAAAACTCTGAATTTATAAATGTACAAGTGTATTGGCTCTGGCTGAGATGCAGCACTTTGAAAGTTTCAAAGCAGCAGCTTGAAACAGATGGGTCACTGCTTATAAAAGTTTGCTACAGATGGAGAATTACTCCAAATATTTTACCACTTTACACTTGGATCAAAACTTTGCGTAAAACACAAGTAGTTTTCTCTCGCAACATTGCTCTGCTCTTAAAAAGAGATATTGTTGCAATTATTTTGCAATGTCAGAGGACTTTAATTCTCCAAAGAAACGCCCTGCATATACTAAAAACACACACTTCTGTTCAAAGCTTCTCTTTCCATGAAGGGAAGAACCTCCAGGATCTTCCATTCTCTGCCCACTACATCCCATATCTGCCACCACACTCGTGTGAGCTCAAGCCCTGCCATACAGCAAGAGTTTGCAGAAGCTCAAACCAGCTGCCGCAGCTCAAGTGGAAATAATCTCCTGCTGCTGCAGGACTTGTCCTACAGCCAGTGCTCCCCACCCCAGGGCAGCAGAGTGCAGAGCTGCAGATGGCTGTGAAGGCTTCACCATCAGTCTGGAGAAGGGCGACACAGTGGGGTAACGCCACCTCCCAATGGGGAGGGCTTTAGGATGCTGCCATGCTGGAGCTGGCTTTCTCCAAATGCTCTTCTCCCCTGATCTAAAGTTCTGAGGAGGATGATTGGGAGCCCTGAAGCATGCAACGCCCAGCTGTTCCTCACAATGCAGGAAAAGCCCTCCTTAAACTATTTTACAAGCCACCATTTTTTATCACTTTCCCTCATATATATCACAGACTACATGTTGCCTTTCATCAATTGCCTTTTATTAAGCCTACCACCAGCTTTATCAGTAAATTTTACTGTATATAAAAGTTTTCTGTACTTCACAGTACAGCTATTTCACATCTGATTTTATCTTTGACTAGATGGGCTGTTCAGAAAATTTCAGACAGGACACCTGCTTTACAAATGAATTAACAAATAGCAATAGCTTTGGAAGATCACGGGTGAAAAAAAATAATGAGACTCAGAGGTTCAGTCATTTCACTGCTCCTAAAGGCAACTCATTCTCACCAGGCAGTGGTTCAACAGACTGCTCATACCCCTCTGAAGTCTGAAGGACTAAATGCCTGCCTTTATTTCCTGGGCTTAAATGTCATGGGAACAGAGACAGAAATGATAGAATGTGCTTTCATTATTAAATTTTTGCAAAATTACCGAGCTACAGGTTATATCAAAAGAAACTGCTCCTCAGCAGGTGCATCTTGCTGTAGACATCTCCATCACCTCCTTACATTTGTGATAAAACTATTTTACAAGAGCTTGTAACACTGTAATATTTGTATTAAAACACCTGGAGTACACAGAAGCACACACTACTCTCCTGAAAGGTCAAAAACCAAAATTTTCAAAGTCAAATTTTACTGTCTGTGAGCTCCAAATTATTCCACAACCTGAAAGAGTGCAGCATTTACATCTGAGTAAATTCAGAGGTGTGCTGCTATCAGAGGTGGGGTGACACACAGAGGTTCTGTGTCCCTCATTCCTCCAAGAAAAATCAGAGCACCCAGAGGCTGAGAGTAACATGAACTCCCAAATCCCATGGAACAACAGTGAGCACAAGGAAATCCCCAAACACCCAGCCACCCACCCCCAGCAGGGCAGGAGGTGAGATGTGCTCTGACACTACAAAAGTCCCACAAAATATGCATGAAAAAATCCTTTTTCACTGTAATATATATATGTCTAATGGCAGTAGATCGGTAAACACCATTTCAATTGTCAAGCCTTAATAATCTTCATCCCCTAAAAGTGTTCTTCAAAGCCATGTTTGCACAAATTAACCAAGGCAAGGGTACATGATGCATTGGTGAACTTGCAGTGGGATGAGTAAACACAGTAAGAGAGTCTAAATATGAAAATACTTTCCATAATACTGTTTGAATTACAGGGTAATGAGGTGGTTTTTAAATGTATCTTGTCAAACTTTTGGCTCAGGCTAACATACAACTGTGGCCTTGTTAAAACTAATTCATTCACCACAGACCTCAGCTTCGAAGGAGGAAGAGTCTAAAGTTTCAGCTTAATAATTCATCTGCAATTTTTAAATACTGCATATAAAATATCAATATTTTAGCACTTTAATCACTGGGAAACTAAACACATGCTTAATTTGAAGTTACAGAAGGAATTATGTGAGGCAGAGCGTGGCTGGCACCTCAGATCTACCCTTGGAACACATTTCACTTGCAGACAGGGTGATCCAGATCAGTTGGGCTGAAATGCTCACAGACTGGATCTGCAGCCTGCCTTCTACTCACAGGCTGCATGAAACAACCTGTGAGACATTTAAAGACCTATTTGTGAGACTGGGCTATTACAAAACTAGGGTTTTAATGAAATATTCTCTAAGTCACTGCATTTTAGGCATAAATTTTACTTGGTTTATGAAATAAAGGTAGCACACATATTCTGAAGTCCATAACTGCACAGCTTTGGGCTCCCAGGTACTGAAATGCTTTGGGTCATAAAAGGTACTTTTGGTAAATGCCAGTCAAGGCTTCCCCAAGATAACAGTTTTAGCACACTCTGGGCATCTCCCTCTGCCCAACCAGGGGCTTTGAATATAAAACTGCTAACAGATGGCAATGTTTTACTTTATAAAGTTGATTCCAGTAATAAAATTGTGAATATTTCCACTTCATTTCTGCTGATGCAAATCCATTAGAAACCTTGATATACAAAATAAGCCCACTTCTTGTGGCAATTTAAGTGTGACTGCTCAAAATTTGTCACAGACATAACAAGTGTTATCTGGGCTTCATCCAATCTCAATCAGACTTGCTCAAAGAACTTCACTTCAACCCACACTGCAGCTCTTCTTTATACAAAAACATACAAGGTTCAGGATAAGAGAAAGTTCACATGTTCACATGACACCATTGTATCTTATTCTCCATTAACTGCTCTGAGGGGATAACATCAGTTAACCAGCAAAGTGCAAGCAAAGTGTCAAACTGGGGCTTTTAAATATATGTGCTTTAAATAGTACCTTCACATTTATGTGTCAATTCTATGACACAATGCACAAAACAGAAATTGTCTTTATTACAATAGCGCTACACATCAGCCGCAAATTATTAACCAGTATTTTCTGACAATTCAGTCCCTTTCAATTATTTATTATTTGGCACATGCTTTACATTTTTTCTTAGATTGTACTTCTGTCTTGTCAATAGGAATTCATATTCACTATTCAATTTACATAATGTGTAGGCTCTCCTGAATCATCAAAATAAGCTGAAGTAGCAGGGAAGTGACTTATATGAATATCAACAACTCCTGTTTTTTACTCCTAGTGACATCCATACAGAAGCCAAAGTATTGAAAAATAATACCAAAAAGAACAGGGAATGAAAGGCCAGAGGGCAGGCAGCATGATGGGAAAAATATCTGGCATCAGGTAATAAAGGGTAAGAAAATTGTAATTAATAGAGAAGAGAGGTTTCCTTGGAGCACACACACAGGCAGGTGCCCCCCAGTTCTGTATCCAGCCAAGGGGGCTCCTGAACATGATTTAATTTGGAGCACGGGGCACCTCTGCTGATCAGCAAAGGAATCCTAACCCAGCTCTAAACAGCTGCCAAGAACAGACACTGCAGCCACAAGGCCAGGAAATAAAACTTCATAGTTCAAAAACCAGCCAAAGCACTGGGCAGCAGCTGAAACAGGTGACTCAGTCCAAAGAGGTGTGCCATTGTCACTAACACCTGGCTCAAATTACACAGGGGATCACCACAGGGAAAGCCAACAAAATAAAAAGTACTTTATCAACCACTCCTCTGAATGACACGCTGAACCTCATCACTCCTACCGCAATTTTATTATAAGAAATACCTTTAGGTAGAGAAAGACAAGTTCAATCTTTCTGGTAGGAAAAAGAAAAGTGCATTTTATGATTCTCCAGATTTATCAGGAAATCATTTCTTATGCAATGATAAAAGGCACAGTTATGCTGAAGTGTGAAGCAGCACCAGACACAGCACATCTTCACTGGCAAGGAGAGTGTGTTCCACTTTTCTGCACAACTCATTACTGACAAAATCCCAAGAAAATCTTTATAATGTTCTGTTTCTCATTTCATGACTTTTTACAGCTAATGTGCTTTCAGTCAAGAATAATGTAGTGATTAGAACAGAGCAGGGTAAGAATATCTGGCAATGTAATACCTATAGAATTTAATTAATTTCTCTCCGCCTAGAAGAAATTTATTGATCACCAATTTTTTTTTCTAGCTTCAGATCAATTTTTACATCATTTAGCATAAAGTTTCTAGAATAAATTCATGAGAAGGTACAGATAACAAGCTTTGAAGGTAACAAGATATTGATTTGTGAGACTTTCTATGCTAATTTTAGGATTTGATCATAGCTAATTTAATTTGACTGGTGCTTTTTTACTTTTAGATATCTACTAAAATAACTTGAGGATGAAGATTCCCTTTGACAATAACTTCACAAGACTCCATCAGAAAATAAAGTCAGGAAAACTTCCAGGGTTTTGTACTCACTTGTGCACACACACTCAGGTATGAATTCACACACCAGCTTGTTTAGTGGCAAAAAATATTACCTGGAGTAATGTGCCAGAACACGAGGCCAGGGAGGTCTCAGCATGGAGCCACCTCTGATAAGGAGTCTCCACTGAAATTATAATTTTAAAAATATCAGCAGTAAAGGATGTATTTTGCTCAGGCAGTGTTTAGCACTATCTCATGTCGAATCCCTTTGTGTATCAAGCACTGTGTGCCAAATTAATGCAATTTCCACACTGGAATAGTTTAAGGCATGATTTTACTCACTGGAGCTTTCACATTCCTTGGCACTACCTCTGCGTTTCCTGGGACACCACAGCACTGGACAAGCCTCTTGGACAGGGATTTGTTAAAAGCACAACTCCTGATCCAGGGTAACTGTTTGGCAGCCAAATTAAATAAAATCTAGAAACCATCTGTTTTAGAAACTTTAATGATTAATTTTAGGAAGATGTTCTAAAAATGAGATTATTTTTGGCATAGCATTTATTTGTAAGACATATTGCTAGCAATCCAGCATTTTTCATACCAGGCTTATAACTACATTTTCCAGTTATCCATCTGGGCCCTTTTCAATTCAGTGGTTTAATTAAAACTCAATGGTATTATCAATCTGTTGCATTTTTCATTTTGATGGTTATTACATTTACAGTACAGCAGGAGTACAAATTAGAGTAAGAAGATAAATCTCATCTTAAAATTTCATTTCTCTATCTTCAGTAACTTTCATTGTCATAATATTTTCTAGCTCATTCACGTTCATAAAACAGTTTTAATGATCTATTTTTTTTATTACAATAAGGGAAAACAGGAAAAAAATGCTTTTCAATAGCTTGACACATCTCACAGGGTATCTCTCATCATTCATTCCATCAGTCTGGTCAACAGATGGGCACTACACAGCAAGGCTGGGAAAAGGTCCATGACAGGGGTGATATTAAGTTTTCTTTTCATCTCTTAAACATGTAATTTGGCAGCAAGCAGCCAAGTACATATTTAAGAGACAGAACCAGAGATAGAGACACAGAGAAAATGTAACAGATTCCCCAAAGAAGAGAATGGGGAAACAAAAACTGCAGCGTTGCACGTTGCCAGCAGATTCAATTAATATTTAAGAAGAGCATAGCTAAGCTACCAAGCTACCTACACAGTCCTGGAGGACTTCAGTTTTAGGATGCAATATCCAGGGCCTTAAGGAGTCTATCTATCATCTTTCCTTTGGCTTTGTGCAGCGTTCCCAGTGCATCCTCTGTTTCTGGGGAGACAATTCCCCTTTTCATTTCCAGCTCCAAGCCTTGCAGCAGGGTTCCTACCACGCCAGTGCTGCTTGCCTGGCTCTGAAAATAGCAGGGCATTCGGAGCAACACAGCTAAAGACTTACTAAACCAAATTTTAGAGCTGGCTTTGGTACTTATGATTGCTGCTGAGGTTATACAAAAGAGGGAAGAAACCATCTCAGGGTCCAATGTTCAGTGCCACTGAATGCTTCAGGTTTTCAGGATGAAACATTTCAAATACTGCCTATGGTATGCAATATGGGAACCACTAAGAGGAAAGGGAAAAAAAGGAAAATAATATTCACCCTGTGTCACTTGCTGATAGGCAGCAATCTTAAAACCTTACAAAAATACAAGGCATATTTCAGTTAAAAAGAAAGAACTGTAAGTAAAAGGAAGATGATTTATGAGCCCAAAGGACACAGTTAGCAAAACCTCTCTTTCAGCCTTGCCATAGCAGGGTAGCAATGAACTAAATTTTGGGCCTTGCTGCTCTAAGATGGTTGGATGTGAGAAGTACAAATTGTTTCAAGAGTCATTTCGACAGATTCATGGCAGAGTTCACCAGGGCTATGAAGGTTACTATCCCTCATAATGGTGCAGCTCAGGGCTCCCATCTCTAGCTGAGGGCTTCCCGAAACTCCAAGCTGCCAGAAGTAGAAGGGCACACCAAAAACTCTCTATATTCTCCCCATTTTTACAGAGGATGACAGGCAGCCAGCGTGGGCAGCGCTGGGGACAGGGGCAGCCACTGGGGCACTCTGGGCTGGCCACTCCTGCTGCTCTCTTGGACTCACTTGAAAGAAGGGAAAACCGAGGTTTGCTGAAGGTCAGTAAGAAACACACCTTTACTCTCACATACATCATCTTCTGGCCTTACACCAACAAAGAAACTAGTAAGAAGCATTTATCTGATTAATGTTTTCCAGCAATCAACCTGTCTGCAGGGACACCATTTGTCAGAAGTTGTGCCTGGATTTGTGGTGTTCATCATTTTGCTTCCACAGACCTCACACAAAGCCAGTGGAAATTCTTGCTGACTCAAACGTTGGACCAGAGCCAGTGTATCCACAAAAAGAAGTGGTTAAACAGCTTAAGGGAAGAAAAAAAATATTTAATTTCTTGGTCAAATGAGATTCCAGCTTGGATACTGATCTTGATCACTGAAGGAGAAAAAAAGAACAACACGGTGAATCCTGACAGGCATCATGAAAACATGAAGTCAAAAAACAGCCTGTACCATAACAAGGAATGCCATCTAAGGCTCAAAGTCTGGCTTTTCCTTTTACTGTCAGCACAGGGCTCCTGTGGCTGAGTCATTATAACAGCACTATTTTAAAAAATAAAAAAAAGTTTAGATAACACTACTTTTCAAGAAACACACACAAATAGCAATTCTGCAGCTGATCAGTTTTGACACACCTGGCTATCAAAATGTTCAGCCTTCAATGAAAAGCCTGTAGTTAGTTGAGAGGAGCTACCAAGAGTATGTCTTCAAGCTGACATTCCCAACAATGATTTTAAAAGCACCTTGGCAGTACTGAGTGCACCCATCACCCCCAGCCAGGAACACATCTTACTCCCCACACACACACAAGTGTCACTCACTTCAGCCAACTCATGTACATGTAGCTTTGAAAAAATGCTAAAAAACCAAAATAGAAATTAATCTTAAATGTACATATAACTGCTCTAGGGTCACATAGTGGGAGTACTGACTAGTTATGTTTCTGTATGAGGTATTCAGAGGCACAAAAAGGGCCTGGCACTCAACTTGTATTAACTTTTTATATGAGTCAGACACCCAATTATCCTTTGTGCTGTTGAAAAATCCACCCTCGTCTCTAATTCTTGTATTTGCATAGGAGTTGACATCTATTAAAACATCATTAGGTATGCAGTCAAAACAACATAACACTTCAAAAAATTACTGGTAGTCATGGTTAATTGCCTGTAAAATATTTCTTTAAAAACTCGGTAATTGGATTCAATATTTCAGCTATCTCTTCCACAGATTTTGGGGTTGGATATTTACCAGGAGAGCCTCAGCTAGTGGTATCTGCACCAGAAAGAATAGAAGGAAACTACAACACAGTAGTAGCCTATGCTTTATGAGTAGTTCTGACTTAATTTTAATATCATAAGTAAAAGAACTGAAATGCCTACCAACTCAATATCTTTTTACACTGTTGTTAAAAGGGTGATGTCTATACACTTGAAACAATTTTGTTCCAAATCAAATAGAACAAAATCTTTACAAGAGATGTAAATGATCACTGCAAAGTATTTTATGAAAAAGCTAGAATGAGGCACAAGCTTGTTAAAAGGATCACAGAAATCCAAACGTGCAAAACATAAAATTGTAAAAAACTAAAATATAAAAAAATAATAGAGATTAGCCTTTATAATATACCACAAAAGGTAAAAAAAAAAAAAAAAAAAAAAAAAAAGATGGGGAAGCTGGTTAGAATCAAGGCTAACAAACAGATGAGGTTTCAAGACTGTCAGGAGCTAAAGGAATGCTGCCAACAATATGATTAAGTGCCTCCTGGGTCCTGCGAAGTCACCATTAGACAAGCTCACCCCATCCCTCTGGGACACTGAGTGATCCATTCCCTGCCCTGGATCGAACACTTTGGTTCCACCGTGCCCTGAAGGACACCCAAGTGGCCAGAACACACACAGATATAAAGTATTCCCGAGCAGTGCCCTGACTGCAGCCAGTGCTCCACACATTTCTGGTTGGAAACCCCAGACAGCCCTGCACCAAAAGCTTTTTTAGAATGTATTTTATTCCTGCTGTTGTTTCTGATGTGGCCGCGTTTCAAAGAGCCTTGTCATTGCACAAAGTGCAGCACTGGCAAGACGCTGCGAGAGTTTCAGTACCACACTTCCTCCCCATCAGCAACAACTCAGAACTGTGCTGCACCGTGAACGCGGAGAATAAAAGGGGAAGAAAAGGTAAATTGGCAACAGATCAATAACCTGCCAAGAAATGTTCTGTTTCTTTAATAAGCCAGAAATATAAACTGATATCCAGAATAATATTTTGGTTTGAAACAGAGTGAGAGACTGGAGATTACATCAACTGAACTAAACAAAACACAAAAATGTATCTGAGTGCTTCATCACTTTGAAATTACTGCAGACAAACTGCCTATTTACCCAGAGGAAGCCAGCTATGGACATGAGTAAGTATTTCTCCTTTGTTAAAATGAAAATAGTATTAGGTCTCTTACAGAGAGATATAATACAGCAAAAATTGCAAGTGTTTTCTCATCTATTCTTGAAACCCCTTATAAATGGAAAGGCCACTTAGCAAATAACAGAAATGGATGCAGCTGCAAAGCAAATGGAGATTAAGTAGGAGATGAGCAGCCACAGCTGTATCACATTGCTTAGTACATTAAGTTAAGGTAATCCCAAGGCTGGGATTTAAATATCATCAGCAGAAAAAGCAGTTCCAAGAACCACTCCAAGATGTAGTTTATCAGAGTTTTGTATGGCACTGGGAGCACCCAAAACTGCCAGAAAAGGTGCCTGTCCAGCACTGAAGAGGATGACCATGAGCCATCAGCCAGACAAAGAATTATACAGACTTCTGAAATAAAGAAAGAAATCTGCTTGAAAAGTATTTTTAAATGCGTGATTTTTCTGCTTATAGCAGAGGAGAGAAAGCAGTGGGAGGCAGATACCACAGGGCGCATCACATCATCTGTGGGAGAAGACCCCCCCACACACACAACCTGGAGCTAGGATGGTGATTAGAAACTTTTGGGGATTATAGCTTGAAAAGTGTTTATAAAGTTATATTAAACCTCCTGTACTGCAGCTCAGCTGGTGCATTACTGATACTGGCCCTGAACATACAGTTCACTGCTTGCTGGTTAATTACATCCCATTAATAAATCAATGAAGCGCTTTGATCCTGATTTGATCCATGTTGGACTATTTGAGCAACTCCTCGCTGCAGCAGGAAGGTGTCACAGCCTTCCCTGCCTGTCCTTCTGACAAATTGAGAAACAATATGCTTCACAAAATTTGCACTCACAAACATTTTAGCACTAATTCAGCCCCTTGAAGGAAATTACTGATTGGTTTGAGGACTGACCAGGGAGAAAAGTATTCCCCATTATTTTAGAGAGAGCTAAACATCTTTGCATGAGCAAAAATAATGCCATGCTGACTTCAGGTAAGTCTGACCACTCTTCAAATTCATAAAAGTCCACTGTGGTTTTGGGCAGCTGATGCGTTTTCATATTCAATTTATTATTTCTTCCATTAAATAATTTATCTAAGAATGAGCAGAGGCCTGACAAAACTATTAAAACCACATATATTCTCTTCTGTCTCAGTCTGTTCATTGAATTGTTTTCCCTCCAAAGCAGACAGGCACTCACAACAGCACAAAGAACACCTGGAAGGTCACAGTGCAGGAGTCCGCCTGCTACAACAGCAGCAGTTAGCAACTCCTAATTTGTTATGTTGGATTTTATTGTTCATTTTCTGCTGTAAATTCTGTTTTCCTGCAATTCTGCTAAGCCTAGGTGAACTACATGCCATTTACCAGCGTTTAACTCTCTGCTGACTGGTCCCCATAAACAGCATTTGTTGTCACAGCTATGAATGCCGAGAAGTGGGAAAAACAATCCAAGGGAAAGTATTGTAAAATAAAAGTGACAATTACATTTCCTTTTATTGATGACCCTGAGCACAGTAACGTGCTGGCAAACATCCTTCTTCCCACTCTATCACAGCCCTCGGTGCAGCGTGTCCTACACAACCACTAACCTTCATTTCACCTTTTTTTTTCCTCTTTCCCTGATGGATGCAAAGCTGCACAGGGACAGGACAGGTCCACACAAAAGCAGACAAAAAACAGGGCTTGGCTTGGCAGTGCAGGGGCAAGAGAGAGAAAAGAGGTGGCAGCTCTAGGCCACTCTCACTCTTTCCCTTTCTTTAAAAGTATCAAGCTAAGTGATTGCATTAAAATTAGGAAGGGTGCCCACCTGCCCTCAGTAGTTAGCTTCATTCCAAGGAGCCACTAAAGCCTCCTGGGAGAGAGTTCTTTCTTGAAACAAGATCCACAGGAGCTTATATGCTTGAGAAGGTGGAGCCCGACCTGAATGAAGAGAAGCTCCTAGCAGAAGTATTTCCTGGAAGGTAAATGTATTTATTCATTCTGTGGCCTTTCTACCTTCTGTTAAATTTATGAGCTTTTATGTTCTGTTATATTTTCAGCACTCAGCTCAAAAAACCTCAGTCACGGCACAGAACGAAGAAATCCCATAAAGTCAAAAAGCATAAAGAGAGATTTAACTGCCTCTTCTTAATTTTTCTTTCAGCTCTGGGATAAATCCTCGATGCACACTGAATGTCTCACCTACTCTCCAGTAGGGGTGCACACCTGGAACACCCCTGAAACGGCTGCACTGCTCCTGGGCTCTCACTATAGCCCAGTCCAAACACATTCCAACACCAGGGCCCAGAGATGCCAGGGATGGTGCCAATTCCCTGGCCACCCCACCAGGACCTCCACAGACAACAGGAACAGGATTTCTCCAGAGCCTCTACACTGCCTGTGCTGCTGCCACCCATAAATTCCCACGTGAGTTCTCTACCCAAGCACATCAGCTCTGTCTCATCTGTCTTCAGTAGCTGCAAAATGCTGAGCACTAATATATGGCAGCAAGGGAGTCTAAATCATTCTGCTTTTGAGCTGTCACACACACACACAAAAAGCTTTGGATGAGGCCAGACCAGCCTGCCAAACATAATCTACCACAAAATCTTCTCAAATTAGGAAGAAAAAAAAAAAAAAAAAAAAAAGAAAACAACCTACTTTATTTAGCTTTGGTTGTTCTCCACCTCTCCCAAAACTGTGAGCTATAAATTTCCCCAGAACAGAGCCCATTAACACAATTTCTAACAACCAGTAACACCACAGGTACCAGGCAGCTGTCACCACCATGCCTGTTAAAGCTTTATGTTTTCCCAGAAAAAAAAGCTGGAACACTACCTAGGGTTTGGTTTTGCATCAGAAAAATACAAGACTGAAACATAATTATTATACTTAGACAAATTATACAGGAGCTACCCAGAAGATATTTTATCTACAATCCCACCTGGTTTCCAACTGAAAGGAAATCATCCAGCTTTAAGAAAGAGACTCCAGGAAGGGTCACAATAAACTGAACAGGAGAAAATGAAGCTCTGAAAATTAAGTCTTAGAAGTTTGAAATCTTCCTCCACAAGACCAAACTTCCTCCTTCCTTACTCCCATAATTTTAGTCTAAACAGCTGTGATAGTTGCAATGACTCCTTTAACTACACCTGAAGCTATGCTCATTTTAGGAACATACATTTCTCTGGGGATGTTATATATGTAGAATAAAGTACCTAGGATTATACATATCACTTGAGTTGGAAGAGAAACCAGAAAACAATGTCAATATTTCAATTTAATATCACAAAGCAAAATTCAGGGAGCTTTTCAGGAACTCAATTCCTGCTCTTTGAAAGGAAGAAACTTGGAAAAGGAGTTTCAATTTCCAAAACTCCATTCTTATCTTCCTCGTCACTTGCACATGAAATCATTCCATTTGGTGATGTTATATGGGAAATTCTGCTACTCTCATTTCCGAACAGAATCACTGAAATAGTGATTAGCTGTAAGATTTTAAACTGAAAGCATGATTTAAACAAGATAGACTATATACAAGAGTACCCAAAAGACTGGATTTTTTTTTGAGTTTCCCTATTTATTTTTTTTACAAGAACATTTCAAATCTCTTGGTGCTGTGCACAGTCCAGTTCAGCTCCTTTCTCACTGACTGAGAATGAAGTTGGGCCAAGAGCATCTCAGGTGTGTGGTGCTAGTGCAGTGAGGTTTTCACTGCTGTGCAGCAAATACGAAGCGATGTTTGAATGTTCCTGACTCTTCTAATGTCACCCAGCAATACAGATAATGGCATGAAATGCACAGTCCTCGAGGTTGGCAGAACAGATGGAGCCTTAACCTTTATGGGAGACTCTGGTTACACAGCTTCTGCATCTTAAATAATTTACAGGATCTGATCATATGGGAGCTTCAGCTGTGGAAACAGACGCTGCTGAAACAAGATCTGATCCAATCTGTTCATTTGCCATTGTTCAAAACCTGGGAAAGGTGAACAGGTCGCCTGGAGCCCATGGCACTCGCAAGCATGGGATTTCCAGCCCCATACACTTGTTTATTCCTGTTTATTGCATTCAACACAACCCAGCATCAGTTTGTGGTACACCACATTTGCTCTAGCTAATCAACTTTAATCCAATTCTGCTCCAAAACCAAGCATCTTTTCCTCAAATTACAGTTCAGGTGCACTGCAGATGATGATGCAAGGTAGGCAATCACTGCACGTTATCAGACAAATACTTACGCAAAAAATAGTAGCTTGTTCTTAAGGCAGAATATCTACAGATGGGTACAGCAGTTCAATGGGATTGAAATGGTAAACAGGACCTCAAGTGTAGATTGAGGAAACTTTAGCCTGAGAGCAGCACTTGTGCTGACCCCCAGGGTAGGCAGTGCTGGCACAGGGACACTCGGGGGCTGTGGACACAACACGGAGCAGAGCAAGCACATAAATGTGCACGTTTGCACTTCCACAGAGCAGCAGAGACAAGTGAGGGAGCAGCACAAGCACATTACCCAGGGCAGAAATACACACAACAGCCCATTTTTAGTATGCCTCATCAAACAGCTGGGGCAGTCTGAAAGCTCCCCAAAACCATTTAGGAGAAGCATAATAAAGCAAAACAACCCCAGTTCAGATGACTTTAAAATTCCAGGCTAAATTCTGCTTTATAAAAGCTGATTCACGAACAGACCAAATATTGCTGTTCTGGGATGCACAACAAAGAGTGGGGCAGATGGTCTGGGGTGGCAGCAGCTTCACTCATCTGATTTTAATCCATCACCACAACCCTGTCAGAGCCCGAGTCACGTGTGTTTCACTTTAACTCACTTGCTCGGTTCACACAAGGCATCCAGAAAAAGCTCACTGAACAAGATGTACAGCTCATATTTACTACTCAACCCTGCCAGCATTCCTGCTTTTTTAAACAAGATTGGAGAAATAAATTTGCTCTTGGCTGCGAGAACCTCGCCAGCTTTTCCATCTTAACTGTGTTTTAATCGGATCAGCCCTTAAACTTTTCAAAAAACAGTATTTAATGAAAACAAACAGATGTACAACTGCCGAACGTCACCGGGAGACTGCTAACATGTGTCATCACCAAGTTTTAATAGCAAAACTAAAAAAAAAACCAAAGATTGAGAGTTTTGACAGGGAAATATGGTTGCTATAGAAGTCCAGCTTCCACAAGACAACACTCCCAGCAGAGAGGAGTTCCCACGCACAGCCCGAGCAGGTGCCTGTGCCAGAGCTGGCGTGCACACTTCAGCCCCCTCCTGCCCTCCCACTGCCCACCCTCACAGCTGCTGCATCCTGCTGATTCAACAGAAAATCCTTACAAATACAGGGGGAAATATAGCTTCCTTCACATCAGGCTTCATATCGACTCTTCCAGCAGGACCTGAGCCCCTGAGGAGAGGGAAGACGGGTGCCAAGCCCTGCCCAGGAGAGGACACATCTCTCCGTGGCAGCAGTTCTGTGCTGCAGCCTCCTGCATGAATACACCCACCTGAAGAGGTTCCAAGTCACCAGCCAAGGAAGCTTCTCCAGAGGACAATTCCACTTGCAGCACACTCAAAAATACCCCCATACACATTATGATCCCTATTTCTAAGAATAAAGCTGAATAAAATGGTTTTTCCCTCTGCTTCCCACAGGAAAGCAAAGCAAAGAGCCCGTCTAAACTTTCCTCCCTTTTCTTAATGAAACTTTCATTGATTTTTCATCCTTGTGAATCATTGCCTTGGAGCAACTTCTTTTAGCTGCAGGTCCTCACGTTTAATTTGTATGTAAGCTTAAGGGAAAGTTTATCAACAGAGGCTCCAGAAAGATACTAGAAGGGTTTTATGAAAAAGCTATGAAATTTTGCATATGGCATTTACCAGCCTAGTTTAACAAGAACGAAATAAAAAAAAAGAAATCCAGAATAATGCATGGCATTAACAATCAGCAGATTCCTGTGACATCCTATGGCACTTCCATGCAGCTGTCAGTGCACAAAGCATATTGAAGCCAGGCTGAATAAATTTGTTCTGAAAAAGAGTAAAAACAAAAAACCACCAGACATTCATTCAGATGTAGTGACCTTCCACATGTTAAAAGCTACCCAAAGATTAGGAGAACAGAACACGTGTGTGCGTGTGTATCCATAGCATAACAGGACAGTTTCTGGCACTAAAATGTGTATTTGAGTTGGGCATAAGGAAACAGCTAGGATTTAGTGAATAAATAAATGAAAAATCCATCAGCAATACATTAACAGACAAGACAGCTTTGCCAATACCAAAGACATAAAAAGGAACAAATCTCTGATAATTTATTCTTAAGCTAAAATTTTCCAGCTGCTTCAAGTGTTATTTACATGGGAAAAGAACAACTAAAATGCTATGGACCTTTTAGCTCTCATTCATGCAAAATACATTCATTTCACTGGTCTAGGGAGGGAACAAATTTATGGGTCAACAAGCAACATCCAGGGTACAGTAATTCAAGTAACTATTACTCAGGTTTGTCTCTAAGAAAAGGAGGTATCCTTTTGCTTAAAAGCTAATCTTTTGCGTTGTGATTAATATTGTCTAAATGGCACTGTCCACAAGAAAAGTATTGGCTAGAGTTGGTTCCACAAGACCTAAAAATAAGGATCTTTCACAAAGTATCTAGGCTTCTGGGGAAAAAAAAAAAAAAAAAAAGAAAAAGAAATTAGTAAGTTGAATCATCTGTCACTTTACCAGCCCAATACCTGTTATCTTTGAGAGGTGAAGCAAAAGGAAATCTAGAGAGAAATCTTTGCTCCATTCTCTCATGTCTTTGCTTTGCACTGAAGTATCAACTCACTAGCACTGTCCTAATGATGATAAACCAATTTTCCTTAAATACTTCCCAAATTGCCTGATTAAGGAAGGAATTCAGTAGTGTTTCCCAGGTAGTATCCCTTAATACCCACTGGAAGAGGAGCCTGCAGAGCGCTGCCCACGCAGCCGGGAGCGAAGCAGAGGAGGGGGCAGAGAAACCACTGCTGGTCACAGCAATGACCCTGAACAACAAACAGCCAGTCAGAGACCCAGGCTGGATTGTGCCAAGGGAAGAGAAGTCCTTGAACTGCACAGGAACAAGCACAGGATGAAGCCAGGTGAGATTACTTATGTAGCATCTCACTTCTCACTGAAAGAGAAGTGGCAACACCAGCTCCAGGAGCAAAAAGGGGATTTAATAAAGATAAACAGATTGAAAAAAAATCATGTTTGTTGATCATGACAATTAGGTCTTCTATTCCAAAAAGGTTTAAGAACTGTAAGTTATTGCTATGAGGAAAGGTTAGGGAAATTTTTAAACTCTCACTTAAACAGGCCATAGCAAAACACTAAGAGTAAAAGAAAGAACATCTATTAAATCCTACATGAAGCAAACATGAAAAGGTTGCTCAGCTGCAAGATAACTGAGTAATGTAACCTTTCAAAGCAGCAACGAAAAGCGATTAGACCATCCCTTGGATTGAAAATGATTGATCATGCTGCTGGTATTGGAATTGAAGCCGACTATAATGCTTTTTATGTAATTGCTTTATTGAATGTAGCATAGCTTTATTTGGCAATATAGTCAGAACACTGCGAGTTTTACCAGTTCTTGAGCTCCTGATACACCACAGACACACAGTTCCAATACATTTGTCCCAATGACATTGGATTAAATGGCACATACTGAGGTTGCCTCCTGACCTTTCAGTTAAGGTCTACGGGGAATCTTCTGCCTGCAGAATCATCTAGTTGATTTGAGTACCAGCAGCTTTCCATCCTCTGCATCTGTTTGCTGGTTTATTCCATAAACTATATCAAAAAAACCTTAAATCTGATTTGGGCCCCTGTGTGCTGTAGTAATTAAATAATTCTGAAGACTTCGAAAGCTGGCTCATCCATTTAAAAAAAAAAATCAATCAAGGACAAGTAAATCACAGTGAAGAAGAAGAGTAAGTAAAACTTTCTTTTTTATAGTGGAGCACATTGAAATATCTATGGGAAAAGCAGTGGGGGTGAAGAGTTGTTTGATTTTAACCTTTGTTTTTATCTATAAAAAACAGCTCCAAAATTTAAATGTAACTGCATAGAATTACCTTTTCTCACCTGCTTTTCAATTTCCTTGATTTACTATCCCCTGGTATCACTCCCTGCTCTTTGAAGACAGTCCTGGCAAAGGTCAGCAGTCAATTAACCATCAATAAATACCCAACATGAGAGTGACAATTTCAGGCTGCCTGAGCTCCCATTACTAAACCAAGCAACATGTTCGAAAGCTCATAACAAGAGGCATAAAGTACTTTGGAGTGTTCTGAACATAAATATAATGCTACCTTTAAAGCAGTAAGTATGAAAAATATCAAAGGAGGTATGTAATACCAAGTTTTATCATCTATTGCACACGTATATTGATTTAACCGAGACACGCTCACTTATCTACAAAGCAAAAAATTGGGTTTTAAGTACTGTACTTTGCAAGACCCTTAGGGCACAATAACATTACTGTCATCATTTACTCTGACTTCCCTGTCTCTCATTTGATCCATCCCCAGTCTTCTCAAAACGTTGCAGCTCTGTTTCTATTTCTGCCACCATGCCAGTGCCCTTGGCTGGGTGGCAACACTGTAATTATACACGGGTGACATAAAACACAGGCAAAACTTAAAAGAAACACACACAGAAGCACTGACATCTAAGCAACATATTTAACACTCAGACACACAGATAATTTTCCCAGTGCTGTGCAGGCAAGGATGTTCTCAGGGTTTGGGGAAGGTTGTTTTGCACACTTTCTCGTGTTTAAAATTGTCTGGGGACAATCCTAAAAGCAAGTTCATCTTGGCATTTTGCAGAGGAATGCAGAAGATAGAGGATTGATATTTCCTTAAGAGAAAAGTGGGATCAATAACAGTTAAAAGTTTGGATTAAACCTCATTATCAGATTCCTACAACTTCAAAACGAATCCAAGTGTGCCTCCTGTTAAATGCAGACACAACCTCCAATCTGCAGAATCACAAATTTCACACTAACAGTGTTTTAAATCAAGATACAGCTACACAGCAGCTATGAAATATTTAATGCCAAATGAAAAACAGATGTACTGAGTTAGTTTAACTGAAAATACTGAAGTTTAGATAAGTTATTCTAGTGATACACAGAGCTGCAAACAATTCACTGAAATTCATTTTCCCTTCTGCTTGCACACAGCATTATTTTATTAATGCAACCAAGAATATTAAGGGAATGACAATAAAAACATCAGTGCTACCTTATGAGCACTATAGTTAATAACAGAACTTCCAGAAAGTTTCTGGTATTTAATCAATAAAGCCTCCTTTTAATCCTTGTCTGTAAAAATTCTAATTCTGTACCCCATCCAGACAGCTGCTTCAAAACTCTGCAGCTAATACACATCAAAATTTATTGAATGCATAGAAAATTTAAAGTATAGAAATAATTTTTTCTCTATCCAGTGTCTCCACTGTGAAGATCTTCCACAGATAGAAGAAAAGTGTTTGTTTTGCTTAGAAGCAGATGAGTGATATAAATGTAACTAATGGGTCAAAAGATGTTAAAGATGTTACAAGTACTGAAGTTTTCCCTTCAGCAGCTTCAAACCTGTGAAAGTTATGATTATAAATGTCACCATGTAGAGAAGTAAAACATGCCTCACATGTAGGTGGATATTATTACACTACTGAAATTTGAAGGTCTTTGGATCTCAGGGGTGACAGAATAAACCCCAAAAGACACCAAACAGTGAAAAATTTCAGGTGGTAACAAAATAAACACCAGATGCCCCCTAGATTTGACCACATGGGTGGCACACCCAGTCATGTTTCATATTTCTGTTGACTCATTCAATGGGTCAAAAAAATCTTGATAAAGACTTAAAGAAGTACCTACCTTGCACATTTAATTTTTAAGCATATTGAAAATATAATGCTTTAAATGTCAGAATTTTTCAGAGGCATACAGCGTGAACTATTCTTGCAAATGAAGCGTAGGAACACCTTTAAAGCTGCTGTTGACTAAGCCAGGGAACACGAACCCTTCATTACCACTTAATTCTGTGCAGGGTATAAACACAGCCCCGCACTCGCTCACTGTTACTTGGGCTGTGCTGGTGACATCAGCCCCTCCCCAAAGCTGAAAATCTGACAGCACTGCTTTAAAGAGCTATGAAGAGCTTTTAAACAGATCCAGGGAAAATAATACAACACCCAAGCAGCAAATATATTGCTTCAGGTAACTCAGGGAGGTTGCCTGGTGCTGTCCCTGGGATCAGCTGGGTACCATGGCACACGCACTCAGCAGCATGGGCTCTGCGTTGGAGGTGCTGGGCTGGCTCCTCTTTGAACATATGCCCTTTCAAGTGAAATTAATCACTCTCTTTATCACTCCTGCAGCATCTGGAGCCATAATCATTACCCAACTGCTGGGAAAGAAATGAAACCACTAATCGCACGGGGAGCAGGGCTTAGCGTTCAGAGCAGGAAAGTTTTTATTAAGTTCTCATTTGAAAAGTGATTTTTCATGGCTGGCCTTCCAGGACATGCCACACAAAAGCTGGATCTGCTGCAGCAACTGTCTACAACTCACCCCCAGCATACAGAACCAATGTATTTAGAACCATTATAATGAGGGTTTAACATGCTTTTCCAAACATAGCTCTATAATCCTAAATCACTATTACAAGCAAGTACTACATGGAGACACATTCAACCATGAGCTTGAAAAGGTCTCTGGAAGAAGGAACTGCAGAATTCTGCAAAGAGGTAGAGAACAGGCAGTGGCATCAAGAGCAAGGAGCAGGCAGTGCCTCTGCAATCACACCCTGCACTTGGACTGGTCTCAGTCCAGGCAAACTGAAACTGACACTCAAAACTCCTGAATTAAGTGGTCATTTTATCCTATCTGTCCACTAGCTGAGGGTTACTGAATTAAATCATGTCAGGACTATGGAAACAACCTGAATTTCCACGAAATATCCCTTCCAAGTTCTCTATTTCGTGTTCCCGGCTTTTGCCTGGTCTCAGTCCAGGCAAACTGAAACTGACACTCAAAACTCCTGAATTAAGTGGTCATTTTATCCTATCTGTCCACTACCTGAGGGTTACTGAATTAAATCATGTCAGGACTATGGAAACAACCTGAATTACCACGAAATAGCCCTTCCAAGTTCTCTATTTCATGTTCCCGGTTTTTGCCATGCACATTTTTTTGAAACTAAGAAAGAATGTAATATTTTTTTTTCTTTAGAAAGAAAAGAAAAAAATATAATTATAATGGCAGGACTATTCTCAAAAACAGCAGCAGAAAAAAAATCTAGGGAATAAGGGTATCAGAAGGCAGACTTCCCAAACCTCATGAAGAGTCCCTAGAAAGAGGCAGCAGCATAACTTGCATACTGAGAACAACAACATGTATTTTAGGGATTTCTAATACAATTTTGTGTTATTTTCACCCACAATTGTGCTCTACACAAGAGCTGAATGAGGAAGTGATTACCCTTATATACTGAAGCCATTCAACTAAGTGGCAAAGTAAAACCCTTAAGATAGACTTATTTAAAAAAAACCTGCAGGGTTCTGAACAAGGGCAGCAGAATAATTAAATCTAGTACTCCACTAAAACAAGCTGAAAATGTGATCATCCATTTTTAATGCTCCGCCTATACATAACAACAGACATCTTTCCAACAGCTGCATTCAATTAAAAAAAAATTAACCCCAATGAAAAACTACAAAAACATCCCAATCTGTTTTTCTTGCTACTCACTGTGCTTCTTTTGTGACTGAAATATGTACAACAATACAATCTAACAAAGTTGAATGAAAAGTACCACAATTCCAATAATAAGCTATCTTTTTATTTTTTAAAATGAACTATTTAAAAGAAACCACTTTTGCAGATTTTCCCCTGTGACCCCCAGCTCTGTTCCCATAGTAACCATTGAGGAAAGAAAAGGATGAGAAGCCTAACATACTTTTCCCAATACCAACAAAAAACAGAAAAAAGCACCTTATTCTCAAAAACCATATTCTCAAAAAGAGAAGAGGGACATTAAAAGATTAGTGTGAATCTCCTGTGCAATCTAGTTTAAACCACCACCTACTGAACATCTGATGCTGGTTGACAAAGATGTTTGCTAAAGTAGGCAGCCTTACTGTAAAAGAACTGCTGAAATAGTTTTGCAAGCCCAACAATAACAAGATGATCAGGCACATGCTGCAAAAGCTCCCCTCTGAAGGCAGCCAGCCCACAGCCAGGCTCAGCTCACCTCTGCCAAGAAACTCCTACTCCAGGCACATCAAGTGTTAATTTCAGCATTTATTTCAGGGCTCTTTCAGTTCCTCCTCTGCTTGCCTTTTTAGTTGGATTGGTACTTGGTGCTGCCTGTACTGCTGCTGGAGTGCTTTTCTAGGAAAATGTAACAACTCAAGGATTCCTTCTTTAAGCAGTGCCACCAAGACCTCCCTTTGCTGTCCACAGCTCCCCACAGGAAACCAGAGCTAATAAACAAGCCAAGTTTTACAGGCAAGGAAAAACAGCACAAGTTTAAGTATTTCTGTACCAGCATCCCAAACTCCTCCAGGAGCTATTCCAACATCTGTCATGATGGCTGGCACTCTCTGTGCCACAGGTCCTTCATCCATGTCCCATACAGGGTGCTTCCAGCTCGGTGGGATTAGGACAAGACCCAAGTGGGTATGCCATGGGCTGCCCTGGCATTTATCCAACCCAGCAGCAGACTTTAGCACCTGGAGGAAAGGCCAGGCTGGAAAATTATGTTCCAGCATAAGAAAGCTTCTCCAGCTTTTATGGAGCTCTTCTGGTGTACATTTGTCTTGCTCTCTGCCAAACTCCCCAGAATTTCCTGGCTGAGGACACAAGGTCTCCACCAACTCTGAAATGTCTCACCCATCTAAACATGAATTGACCGACTCCTGCAAAGGTTTATAAATTAAGGCAACAGGTGCATCTCCACAGCTCCAAGACAAGCTGGATTCGGCTGTTGAGAAAACAAGACTTGATGATGATACTAATAGCAGAAGTGGAATAAGATGGGTGGAGCAGCAGAACCAAATGTAATAAAATGTTGAGATTCATGGAACAGAAAGGTGGAAATGTGGATAGGCAATTGTAAGGAACAAAGAAGAAAGAAAACTAAATATTTATCAATCTGAAACAGCTGCACTTCTGTCTGAGGAAATGTGAGATTAGCTTTGAGGCCACTCTTAAAGCTTCTCAAATATCAGTGACTAATATCAGCCAGCATATTAAATTTTGCTCCTAATGAAATTTTGCAAAACAACTTCCTTTGAATCTTCAAATGTTATTGTTTTTTTAAAATGTTTTGTAGAAATAGAAGCATAATTCATACTGTCTCATAAAATGTTATTTGTAAGTAATTATTTTAGACAAATTTAGAACTAAGTACTATTTTTTTATTTAAATCACTTTTTTAACAGCTACATAATGAAACTACGCCAACACATTAAAAACAACTACACTGCTTCAAATGAAACTGTTCATTACAAAATATTTTTTTTTAAATTATTCTGAGATATTTTAAGCCAGACATTTATAACTCCAGTTAAATACAGTAAAACATCAGTAGGTGAAATCTTAATTGAGATTTGATACAATTCTGAGGAGCAGTTCTAAGAAAATATTTAATTTGACCAATCAGTTCTAAGAAATAAGTTAACTCACAGGAGTCCAGAAGCTTGGTATCCTCAATTCATAAATGCACTAGCAGCAATGACCAAAAGAAGAATTACTTAAATTAAATAGTCCGGCTCAGGAACAGAAGCATAAACTGACCATGAATAAAGTAAAGGTAAAAATAAGAAGATTTATCATTTTAGAACAACTTTTCATTACCAGGTTTATGGCAGTGTCCTGGTTATTTTGAGAACAGAACTTAATAGGTTTTTTTTTAGAACTACTAACTGCATCTGCTGTCAATACTACAAGACTGCAATCTATAACCCCGGAGCACCACTTCTGTTCCAACCTCTTAGCATAGCAAAGATCTTTTGAATCATACAAAGTTTGATTATATCAAGGCCAAATTTCCACTTGGAAGTTTCAGCATTTAAAACTCCATCCACGCAGGCAGCGTAAGAACAAGCCACAATTAGAATGTTTACCACACAATGAGAAGTTTGGAAGCATCAGTCAGATACACCACAAACCATCCAGACACCACACAAAGATCACTAAAAAGCCATTTGTGCTTCATTCATGAGCCGTTGTCCCATCAAATAAAGAAACCACTTCATTTAGGACAGATAATCACGCTTCATTCTGTTGAGCTTTGGGAAAACTTCACTTGTTGCAGAGCTATTTTTGAGTCTCCTTTCAGCAGGTTTCAGCGCTACTGTCCTTTGAAGACCTGGACTCCTTTTAACATTTGGTGTACGTGGGTAAAAGCTTGTCTTTTAAGACATAAGGTCAAAGGCACTTCCAAACCAGCACTTGACCTTCATGAAATTACAGTCTTGAGAAAGGGCATTTTATGGCAGTATTATCAGAGAGCAGAGAACAAAAGGCCTTTTTCATCATAGCCAGGGCTGGCTCACCCACACTCAAGGGTGGTTCAAAGGTTCCTCCACGTTAGAAGTTGTTCCCTGAAAAGTTCATTTCGTCCCTTTTCCATTATGGATTGTTTCTGAGGAACGACTAAAGATCAAAACCCATCTGCTAACCCTATTTTAAAGCTAACTTTCAAATATAGGGAGTAACTCCAAAATTAAAGTTTTTATATGTTCACCTCAGGCAGGAGTACTTACAGCTCACACACCTGGCTCCCAAAAGCCCACAAACTCCAGACGTTTAATGGTTTCTTCCTCAGGTAAAAATCTCTCTGCTGTGATCAGAATCATTACAAACCCATTTCCCAGTCTGATACCTCACTTTCAGTGCTCTTCCACTCATATCAGGGAGCATGTCCCTGCTGGGCTAAATAGCCATCCTGATTCATTTTTTCTAGAGCAGGAAAACTCACTGGGACACAACATCTGGGTTTCTAACAGTCCCCTTCCTCCCTTCCATAGCAGAGAGAGGATTATTCCCTGATAGATAGCATTTTTACCAAAATTAAAGAACAGTTTTTCTAATAATTAGGGCATTTTTATCCTAGAAAAACCATTTTTACAATAGTTCCCTCATTAAAAAATAAACCCATGTCATTGCTTTAGCTCTGAGAGCCTTTTATGGGCTATGTCCCTTATATCTTGCATTCTGTTTGTATTTTGGGGGGAAAAGCACATGCCTGGGGTGTAGTTTATGGAGGAGCTGAAGACACCAGCAGTGAAGGGGAGCCAGAAACCTGTCCATGATCTACAAAAAGAGTATCTGGAAAGAGACACTCCAGCACTTTGTAATCCTAATTATCAGCCCCTTCCTGTAAAGTGCTCAAAATATTTGCTTGTTTCTTACACTTAATTCTGATTTTGGAGCTAAATTTCAGAGAAAAAAAATTAAAAAAAAAGAAAATTAAAAAAAAGAAAGAAAAAAAGAAAAAACAACTAGAATTATGATGTGGACTCACATATGTGTCAATATTCTATGTAAAGTTTTAAAACCCTGAATGGCCATCACTAAAACATAGGCATGCTGGCATTGCAGAAATTCCAGGAACTCTTAGGAATACTCAAGTTTTGGAGAAAATTAACATGGTGAAATATTCAAATTGCTAACTGGCAACTGCATTAAATACTATTAATTTACAAGAATTTAGGGTCAAATTAATTTAGCAAGCGCAAGAAAATTATTCAGCTATTTGATGTTGCTGAGTAATTTAGCTGATATGATTATTGTTTTCATGTTTAGTGGCCACTAAATGAGTATCTGAAAAGAAATGTCTGGAAACCAGAAGACATGGGGTACAGATATTAATTTGTAACTTCTAGAATGTAAAAGCTCAAATTAAATGGTTTTAAGACAGGTCACAAATAAGCAACATGCAAGTGATAGCCCTATGAATAGCTGAGGGAAGAGTATGTTTAAAATTACCTCACACTGCCAAGTTCTCATGTTTTAGAATTTCAGAGCCTGAGGTTTTTTAGATGCAGTGATTTCAGTACCGTTGTTTTCCCCTAGACCAAGACCACCAAGCCCAGAATAAAAATGTACAAGTCTTCATCAGACAGTGTCAAGGATTTAGCTGAAAAAAGTCTGTATTATAAACTGCAGCAATGTTATGATGTTTTTCCTTTTCCCCACCCCCATCCATGTTAAGGATGCCTCCCTGGATTTGTGTGTGCTAGGAAAATTTATTTCAGTACATATAAATTCATTTTCATAAAGTCAGGGCTTTCAGTAGCATAATCTTATTTAATTATAAAGCATGACATTTCAATAAGAAGTTTAATTTCTCCCCAGCAGGTAAGTAACTTGCAATGCTTACAACAGACAATTCAAGATTTAAAAACAGAACAGATCATCCCCTTTCCCATTATGGATTGCTCATTTCCCATCAGATTGTTTTATTAAGAAAAAGGACAACAGCTGCAGGTTTGCTTTCTACTGGAATGGATCTGCTCAGCTTTTATTTTAAAAGTTACTTAATTTTAGGTTCACTGTGCTGTGCTTTCATTAACTTTTCATTATTTAGTACTGGGCACAAAAGTCCTCAAACTATAGGATGATTTTTTTATACAATTATTATACAAGCCACAGGTCTCAATAGATCAAGATCTCCATGAGGTACATCCCAGAGTTATTTTATTATTAATATCTTACCACAAGGGGTTACGTTAACCCTTCTACCTCTCCAGATCCACCTATTCCATTTAAGTCACCACCCCTCTCTTCCCAAAACACTTCCTTTTAATCTTCTGAAAGACAAACCTTTGTGACTAATCACACCTGAAAAACCTTTTCAGTTAAGGTATGAAAATGCTTACAAAATCAAGCCACATATGCCACCCTGACAGCAGACTGCCATTTACTGCCCATTGTGTTATTTCTCAGGACAACTGCAAAAACACAAGATTCAGGATTTAGAAATGCTGATGTTTCACTACTACTGCAGAGGAAGTAGGGGCTTCACAAATTACACTTAGTTTCTCAGCAAAACAAAATGTTTTGGGTGAACACACTATTCATTTCAACCTGGAACTAAACATTTGGGCCTCAGATGTAACTTTTATCTAACTTGCAACAAAATACTTCAATGGGGAAAAAAGGGAGGGAGGGGGGTAATGTTTACAAATATTGGAGAAAAATCTTTTTTCCTCAGTTGGGACAACACATTTAGCTGGAACTCACAAGGTATTTTCATATGGAAAACATATCAGTCAAAGTTGTTTTCTACCTCATGCCACTCCATAAGCAGAGAAAGTATATCAAAATACTCTTAGGATTTAAAGTTTTTAAAGTGACTCTCGAGAGATCAGATATTTTTAATCCACTGTGGGAGTCACAAGAACTAACAATTTTCTTGTGCATCTGGAAGAGGAACCTTAACAACAATCCTATTGTGGGGCTTTCAGAGCATGGTGCCCACACAATCCTGGGCACCAAATTTTCTTAGCTCTAATTACATCTGCCCCAGACGCCTTTGAAGCACTGAAAGCTTCTTGTTTTCAGCTGGAATCATCAAGTCAAATTGAAGTTCTATGATTTACAATGCACAGCCCTAATGACTGAAGAAAAGACAGACAGCACTGAAGGCTCTAATTTGTCTTAAGAAAACAACTCTACCTTTCAAAGCTTGTTCAAAAATCATGTAAATAACAGTGAAGTGAAGAAAAGATAGTCATTGTTTATTTCCTCCTCGTTTCACATGCTAGACAGTGTAATGAAAAAGTCTTTAGAAATACAGTATCATGCTGTACTTTACCAGCCCTTCCCCAGCTTCCTATACCGGCAGCCAGGCAAGAAGTTTGTGTTGATCCTGTCAGAAGGACAGGAGTTCTCCCAGAAAAACTGCTTCAATCTATTACCATCTACAGAAATGTAATAAAAAATAAATAACCAAAATAACAAAGACCCTCTCCAAAACAAAACCAAAAAAAAATAAAAGGGAAATTATTTTTCCATCACATTTAATCACTGTGTTGCTCAGTCACAAAAGGCCAAATCTCAAAGGGATCCTGGGCAATGAAAGCCCTGGTTCAGTTGGGCATTTTTGATTAAGCACTTTAAGTAAACATTTCCCAAATTAACCAATCTTTCCATTTCAATGAACATTCTCTGCTGTTGTGTGTTGTGCTACAAAGCAAACATCTGATGCACCATGTTTGGTTGTGTGCAGCTGTACCACCCCACCTCCCACCCACCCACTCCAGCACCAAGAGCTGTGGTGCTCCCAAAGCATCTCCACAGGTTTCCACACCTTGTACACATTCAGCCACTGCATGTATCCAACCTGACTGAGGGACAGAAATCATTCACTAAATGTACCAATGGAATTACAAATAGATTGACCAAGAGCACGGACTTCTGACTCAGTTCACCCTGAGAGATGCTGGTGCGCCCCTTGCATGCAAAAATTAAAAGAAAATTATTAAATATTTCAAAGAAAGCAACATTAGGATAATAATCCAGTAAAAATACTCTTAGATGACAAGCATTAAGGAGTCCAGAATTATGCTCTGGGTGCATAATTGCAACAGACATGTAGATTACTAATGTCAACCACAAATTAACCCCTTCTATTTTTTTAGAATTAAAAAAAAATTAGAACAGAAGACATTATCAGACTTTTAAAATTTATTATTAAACTAAAACACAATGGAGAAGGGACAATCATACCATGATTTAATACAGCAAATACCTAGTAGAGAAGCTAACATATCTTTTTCCTACCTGTTTTCCAGACAAACTGGTGACCTCTCCTGGCTTGCAGATCAGCTGTTTGCAACATTAAGAAAACAAACAAAAGGAAGGGCTTCCCCAGGCTGTGCCATGCCCAATGAGGAGAAACCCAGTTCTGTTGTAGAAGCATAATTCAGATAATTCAGTCTCTTGTATTCTCTGGTCCTAGAATTAACAAAAAAAAAAAAATAAAAAAGAAGGCTTGTTAAAATATGCAAAGCACCAAGGCAACAGGCTTAGCCTAAGGGTTACCTGGTAGCCACTGCAGATTTGCCAGTCCCTGTGTGCCAGATTTGATGAGGACAATTCTGTTACAGGTGCTTCACATGGAGAGGGAGAAAAGAAAAGGAGGAGGGGAAGAGAGAGAGAAGGGCCAGCTCCCAGAGGACCTACAGTCCCATCCTACAAAGCCAGTCCCATCCTACAAAGCCACTGTAAATGCTTTAGCAGGCTCTTAAGAAGAAATCTGCCTGGGCCAACAAATGGCAAGGGATCTAGTGGCAGTGTGTGGTGTGTCCCTTCTCTTCTCTATTATCTTTAGTAAGAATGTTATCTTGATATAGGCAGACTAAACCAAAGTGAGAATGGATTCCATGTACAAAATTCAGCTCCAAATCCACGCCCTATATTTAAGATCCAGGCCTGGAAGTGTTCTAGCTCCAAACCCAGTGTAAACATGGGATACACAAGAGCAATGCAGAAATGCAGCAGGAAAAGCAGGGAAATGGGGGTTGCTTATTACCACATGATGGACCAGCTTGAAAGGGAAAACCAGACACTACACAGGCATTTCTGGGCAATTTGGGACACTCATTCAAGTACCTTTGGATCTTGGAGCTCCAGGTCAGCAACCAATTACTGCAGAGAGGTCTCTCTGACTAAGGGGTTTTAATTGAGCTCCCCAACACTTCAGACAAATACCAGAGGCACATTGTGAATGAGACAGGAGGGGATCAAGCCCTGCTGCTGCAGCAGTTTTAGACCACACAATTCATTTAAGATAATCACTGAGTGGTGCTGGAAGCAAGGAGGAATGTTTCTCTGGGTCTCCCATACAAAGAAGGAGACCAACTCCTAAATGTCAGTTTCAGCAAACACCCACATCGTTTACATACTACAGAAAAGCTCCAAACAGTGGAGATTAAGAGACTCATACAACAAAATAAAATCTTCAAAATTCCAAGTCCATCCAGTAATTCCAATCTTTGTGTTTCTCATTCCACAAGATGACCAACTAGACACTTAGGCAGACTTTACATGAGTTTCAAGTTGTTTTGGATTCATCCATATTCAGGTGGGAACAATTTAGAAAACTCAAAAAACATTCATGGTACTTCCACATCAAACAAGTTTCTGATGTAAATTTACATATTAATTTTTCTGATGCAACAGCTTTTGTATTTATACCATACTTAAATTCTCCACATAGTTCTACTTATTAGTGATTAATCCTACTTTTATAGTTAAAAATGTCACATCTGTACTTGCATAAGGATGGAGATAATACCTGTCTTCAAGATTTGTCTTCACGGGCATAATCGTGGTGATTTTCATTAAAATTATCAGCTATTAGAAGTTCAGTCCAGAAAATTCTATTACATTCCTAACCTTATGAAAAGCAACATTGTCATAGCACATAATACACAGCATCATTCTTGATAAGAAACTGAAGATAAATCTGGAAATTGTACACACTGAATATACAGTAGAGCTTTTAATTCCAGGCTGTATTCAAATTACTTTGAAACAGTTTCTATCGTGATAAATTCGTGCAATTACATTTAATCAGATATTGACTAACTACAGTGGGAGATACAATGTAATATCTGTTATCTGGTTTAGCTCATTCCGGCATTTCAGATGAACAGCATCTCATGTCCAACCTAAAAACCCATCAACCTGACCAAATACAGTAACATGGGCAAGGGACCACATTTCTGCCTTGCTCATGTCTTCAGGGTTAATTTTATTCAGAATTTACATTTAATTCAGAATGCAACCCATCAAGTCCCAGCACCCAGGCAGTGTAACACAGACCACGAGGGGCCTCATAGGAAGCACACAAGCTCAGAAATCTTGAGCATCATTCAGAAGTCCAATGCAGCAGTGAAGTCCTGGGGTGTGGGGAAGAAGGGCCCTCAGAAATCCTGCAGTTCAGCATGTTTTGCCCATCAGGATGGCTGCTCACCTCACACAGAAGAGCTGAGGAGGAGCAACTCGCCCAGTGCCTTCAGCATCGCCGTCACCATCTATGACGGTGGGAAAACAGAGTCACCAACTTTCTGTCAAGGGAAGGAGAAGGAATTAGTGACACTGGCTCCAACACCAGCTCTGTATGTTTCACATACAAAACCACAAAACCGGGGAAGAAAGTATTCAGATGCTCAGATTTCAGTACTGGAGGGGAGCCACACGCCCAGCCCTGCGCAGACAGCACTCACTGCACTTGCAGGGCAGCTCTCCAGGGCCAGAAAATGCCATAAAAACAACACAACCTAAACAGGCAGGGGCGTGAAATGGGCAAATCCAAGGAAACCTCCGATAACAGCTGATAAAGATGCTGAGGTTTTTAATGAAGCACAAGTAGTGCTCAGGAGCTGCTTTCTCAATGCACTGCCTTCATCTCTGCTCTCAAAGGGTCAGCAAACAGCAGCACGTCCCTGGGAGGAGCAGCCTCCTGCCCAAAACAAGGGGTTTCAGTCTTTGGGCAGGACTACAAAGATAACTGGCTGCTCTCCCCACTGAGCAAGAACAGAGATTACATTAAGTCAGAAAAAACAGAAATAAATTAAGACACCACGACAATGGCTCTAATCTCCTCCACCCCAGCAGAGCTCAATAGATTCCACTGATTTACACCCCAGCAATGCACAATGAAAATTTGTATGTGTATCTAGGTTTGTGTAACACAGTTTGGAACCATAGCTGTTCTGTCCTGACACGATAAAAAATTATTGCACAGGCAACATATGCTATCTACAGAAACATGAATAAATTACATTATGAAGGCCACCAACACTTCACATCAAATTTAGTTACATGATATCTCAGCTCCCAAATGTGTCAGCATGGCTAGCTGTAAACTGGCAAACACAGACGAAAAAGGAGGGAAAAAAAGATTTTTTAAATATAAATTTTTATTTCATTGAGACTAGTCATTAAATTCATGGAATTGCTTAAATATCATAAAACCATAAAATGGTTTGGGTTGGAAGGGACTTTAAAGCCCATCTCATTCCAAGCCCCAGGCAGGGACACCTTCCACCATCCCAGATTGCTCCAAGCCCTATCCAAACTGGCCTTGGACACTTCCAGGGATGGGGCAGCCACAGCTTCTCTGGGCACCTTGTACCAGGGCCTCACCAACTTCACATTAACATATTATTTCCTAAATATGTTCAAGGTATGTGCTTTCGTCTGAAAAAATATCTCACTCTTCCAAAATTATCTGGATTTAGTCAATATCCTTTATAATCCAGGCCTAGCCATTTAATAGTTTGCAGTAATGGATTCTCTTGAAATGAAATAATGAGGTCTTATTTCAATATTTGGAGGATTAGTCATAAGCATCCTTGTTATTTTGTTTGGCTTGTATGGAATCTTGTTTAGAAAAACAAGGATATCATCATTAGCTGTAATGACTGGGAATATACAGGCAGTCTTGAAAAAGACACGTGCAAGTTTTCTAATGATCATGACCATGCATTTACATTTTCTAATCCATTGCTAATTCTCTTAATGACAGAATTTAAAAAAAACAGTTTTGAAAAGCAAACTTATTTTAGAAACCTGCATTTCTGCTGAAAGCATGGCATTCCAGCGACAAAATGTTAGAAATAAGTAAAGATGCATACAGCTGACAAGTATCTTATTTCTGAAGTGATCAAAATTTAATTTAATTTTCAACCTCAATGGAATATCCAACAGCCAAATTCCAGCCAAATCCCTGCTTAGTTAGAGAGGGGGGAAAAGCCTCTGGGAAACTTTTCCCATTTTCCAGCCACTGCTGAGCAAAGGCAGGTTTTTCTGAGTGATAGGCACTGTGCTAGTCCAAGACACATCAGAGTCCTCAAAATCATCCAACACTGAAAAACAAAAGACTGATGGTCTCAATTTGACTCTACACTCTCACATAGTGCACTGTTAAAGAAGGGACCAGTTTTGGGTTTTTTTTCCTGTTTCTCCAGGTCTCCATGGGACAGGGGTTTCTCCAGTCCTTCTGCTCCATTTCTACGGTTTAGGCAAGCTCAGCCTGGCTCTGCTCCAACATGGATTTACAACATATTTAATACTGAATTTAGAAAAAGATCAATTTAAACTGATCCAAACCTGAGACATGATTTCAGCCTTGTCATACATCAGTTCAATTCCCTCTGACTTCTCTGGGAGTTGTGACCTTTCCCATCATGGGTAAATCTGAGCTACTTTTTGGTATGAGATAGGAATGCTGACAAGGACACCTGGGTAGCTCTCTCCATTTAAAACATATGATGCAATTAGAATAATCCCAAATACTTTGAATAGCAACAACAAAAAAGAAGAGCCATTACAGATGATATGTGTGGCTATAAATCATTTGGCAGGTGTCTAGCACAAAGATAAGCATCCTTAATCATGAATAAATTTTCTTAATACAAATGTAAGCAGTAACTGTGCAACTGTTTGCCTATTACACACAAACCCATTGCTCGTGATATCCCAGGATAATCTGGATGTTTATATCCTAGTCTTTATCCTCAGATAAAGTCTGCCTTGCCTGCTCAGAAAGCTGTTATCCAAAAAAGCTAATTCTATCCTGTTCTAAAACAGCAGAATGCCTGGCTTGTAGCAGCAAAGGCTGAACACCACAGACAAGAACTGCTGACCATCCCTGGGGGAGAGATTTCCAAAAAACCATGCCCTAGTGTTACAGGCATGGAGCGTAACAAAACAGAAGTGTTTGGACTATCACATATGCCAAACTAGGAACAGGCATTCAAATGTAAGTACCTATGTGCCCAGTCTTTTATATAATGATGAACGTAGTTACACGAAACTTCCCTTATACTTCCGTATCTAAAACACACCCTACACATTTCTCCACTTACACATTTGGAGGGAAACAGTCTTCTGGTTAAAGCAGAGGCACCCAAAGTTCACTCCACTTCCAACTCTGTCAGAAACTTCCTGTGTAAAATGTCACCTAAGGTCACGCTCCGACACTAATACTCGACTCTGCAAGTGCTCCCCATGCTTTCAGCAGAGTGACTTTGCATATATGAGAATGGTAGCTTGATTTTCTACACCTCTATTGCCTCACCTCCAAACATGAACCCAAAATATTTGTTCTTCTTCCAGGAGCATTTGAGAAAATCCTGGTTAAAAACATACAGAGCGAATGAACAAGATTTATACATGAAGCTGACAACTGCCTGACAGCACTTTTGTCCTAAGTGGTCACTTATTGGGAATCCAAACATTAACCTGCACAGTTCTCTGGTAATTTGCTGCAATAACTGTAGGGGTAAATAATGCCTGAAAAAGTATTTGGTGTTCACACATCTTCAGAGAGATCATTCCAAACAGTGAGCAGACAGTCTCAACCAGCCTGCTTTGAGCGGGAGGAATCCTGCACAACCTCAAAATCAGCAAAGCTCAACAGAAATTTCATGGTCCATCTTCAGGTATAAACTTCAACAACCTTCCTCAATAATCCATTGCTAGAAAGCTCGGTAAGTCATCACTATCATCACCACTTATATTTGAAAGTTTAGGTATTTTAGAGATGTCTATAGTCAAAACAGTAAGAATCTATTAATTATTTTCCTATATTCTTCTATTCAATTGCATCCAATTCTTGTTCCAAAGCTATAGAAGATCCGAGAAATTAAAAGCAAGTATATGAAATTACTGTACTGCCAATTAATTGCTTCTTAACTTACATCTACTTGTTTGGGGTAAAAAACACGAATCCTAAGTTTTCCTCCTTCAGTCTCTGTACAATCTAAAAATGTAACAAAAGCGGGTTTGAATTTAGAAGCTTAATTATAAACTTAGCTAAGTGGATTATAATGAAAGATGTTCCAGCAAGGGTGCTCAGACTGATGCATTATGACTACATTAAAGAAAACACCAGAGAATAGACTTTCCATCAGTAGAACAACTTTAATTACAATAGTGCTGGAGCAGAACTGCTCTGTTAAACAATGCTGCTCATACTTCTTCACTCCGAGTACTTCCAATGGACTCCACGGGAACACACTTGACTTTCAAGAATATAAAGTATAAGGAATTTGCAGACTCTTCGCAGGAACCTGGTTCAGGAGATCAGTTAAACACAGCTGAAGCAAAACTTGCTTCATTTGCACACAAACATGGGTGATCTACACTCCCTCAGAAGGGCAGGAGACTTCCAAGGCAAGGATTCAGGAGTTTGTGCAAGGCACCATCCTGTCCATGACAAAGCCTCCTACAGCCCCCAGGCCCACGGAGAGCAGAAGAAATGATGCTCAATAACCAAGAGCTCCCCAACATCTCCTTCTACAAACTGCATTCAGTGTGACCCAAGTGAAATCCAAGCCCTGGACTTCTCAATGGGATTTAAGAGCCACAGACCTTTTGGTGCTGTATCTCAGCACTCAAAGCAGGGTAATTTACCTTCAGAAATGTTCTTCAGGCCATGATCATACCCCTTCCAGCAGGAACAAGTGCAGAGCAATTAAGATCAAAATGCTCAAGACTGTCAATAGGCTTCTCTCATGAACTCAGGCATTGATTTTTTTTTTTTCTGGGCAGCAGAACATAGAAAGTGTCCAATAACTTTTAAGTAACTTTTTCAGGCTGCTCGTGCACTTTTATATATTTAATTAAATAAAAAAAAGAGGCTGCAGAAATGCGAATATCTCATCAACACACCAACAATCACCTTAGAAACTTAGAAAGTCCCATTTTTTGGGGGACAAATAATTTTGGGCGGTTATTTTATCTAGGTTATGTATACAACCTTTATGCATTATAGCTGAATGCCTCATGCCAGGCTTCTCAGGCAGCACAGCAGAACACAGCCTGGAAGCTCAGTGATTTCTTGACATTATAGCACATCCTTTCTGTAACAACAAAACTTTATAGCTTTGAGGGACAAAAAAAAGTTTCTTTTTGTTTATTTTTCAATGGATAGAGAAAAGTTTGAGTCTATTATCAATACTGCTCTGCTGTAGCTTTTATCATTGGCAATGGATGAACTGAAGGTCCTTTGAAACTCAGCTGTATCTAAGAATTGCTGTCACAGTTGCATAGATCTTGGATTACTGTTAAATTGCAATTAAACAAAGGCAAAGGGAGCTGGCACTACTTCCAACCCCATTTCAGTAAATGCTATTGCAAGTTTTTGTTCAAAGAGGATTACTCTCACTTCACTGGCAAAGCATTGCATATAATGCACATTCAGCAGTATAATACCATTTGAAAACTAGTATTTGAAATTATTTTCCTTTAAAAGGCAAACCTGGAAATCAGACTCAGTAGAGAGCCATGTCCCTACTTTAGCAGCAGGACCATTCACACAGAAAACAACAGAAAGGTTCAAAGTCACCAATTACAAGGCAGCAGAGTTTCAAAAAAGAACAAACAACCTCATAACCTCTACTGCTGGAACAATGGCAGATTTCCTGAGCATTTCCATTAAAGTGCTTTCAGTTCAGAAATTAAATTCCTTTACTGCAGTGATTTTCTTCTGCATTCTGATATAACTTTATATTATTTGACATTAGTACAGCATTACAGGCTGTAGGTCAGAGGCTTTTTTCTCTCCTCACTGGAATATGGCCACCATGTAGAGTTTATCAATCTTAAACACAAGGTCAGAATAATACAATCAAGCACCACCAGGCATATGAGCTCAGCAAAGACTTGGGCTCTGCCTAGCAGGGAAGGACCATCTGCTTCCCTGCCACAGGACTGGTGCAGCTGAAGCTTACATCCAATTTAAACTGTTACATTCTACACTTCCACACATCAACCAGAGCAACTGGGTGCATGCACACACCCAAACCCCTCACCAAAGAAACAACTGCAAATAGGCAGAAAATCTTACCCATTTTAGCCTGTTAATCAGTTCTGGGGAGAGTATGTGGGGTTCAGTTTTGAACTTCTAACCGCTGGTGACTTTGGCTAAAATAGCCAGCCGAACATGCAGAGGCCACCCTCAGTACTTCTTAAATGTATAATTTTCCCTCTGCTGTAACACACACACTAAGAATAATTTCTTTTCCACAAGATCTGTACCTCTATTTGTAGGCAGTCATTACTATTTTGCCATTTGCACTACCTAGCTGTAGCCCATACCCAAATGAGCTAATAAGAAGAGAGACACATGCACATCTACAAAATAGATCCCATTTAAAAAAACTCATTTCCAAAGTGCTGAAATAAACGTTTATTCCAATGCATCCTCTGCCATCAGCTGTTTATTTCAGCGCACCAAAGAATAAACTTGTAGGAAAGGAGAAAATAAAGAGCACAATGCATGGCAAACACTGAACACACAGGCTCTACAGAGTTCATCAAGCCCTGACACTGCCACTGCACCTCTTCATTTCCTACCAAACACCATCCATGAAGTCTTGTGATGTAGTCTCCTATAACCAAGGTTTCATCATTTCTACAGAATAAAATCCTGTGTAAGTCAGGTCCCATGTCAGAACATGTATTTTAAATAATTCTAGCTGGATTTGTCAAAATAAATTAATCAAAAATGTTTTGTGATTCCTTAATCCTGATTCATTGATTTTCCTTCTATTTACTTTGCAACACTGATGTTAAGTGGCCCAGGCAGACACTGTAACAAAAGGGTTAAGAAAACTATATTGCTTAAATAAAAAGTAAAGATAGAGTGAAGGCTTAAAACACATAATAAAAACCCCAAATATTGGTATAAAGAACTTCTAAACATTGCTTCCTGAACACACACACAGATGCCAATGTGCACACACCGCACTCTGAATTCAGCTTTTACTGATTGCCACACAGACTTCACCTCACCAAGACCAACACAGTGCGGTGGCATAAGGCTTGTACTGGAAAGCAGCATCTGCTTTTTAGCTGGAATTCATTCTCAGAAATGCACGAGTAAATCCTTTTGCCAAACTTCCTCACACTGCCACATTTGGGATGCCAGGGAATGCCTCCAGACCCCCTCTCCCCTGCCATGGCAGTATCCAGGAATAATCTGCCTCTCCACAAGATGCACACAGCAGCCAAGTGCCACACCAGCACATCCCACCACCTCCTCCAGAGAGGGAAGAGCACCAGGCATGTGCTCCAGCTCAGCAGCTGGCCCTGGGATGTGTGCCCAAAACTCAGGCATTCCCAGGCACTTGGCAAGAGCTGCAGAACCAAGTGTAAAAATGTGGGGTTTCCTATCAAAACCCATTCATAATACCTGCACATTTATTTAAAAGTGAACTTGCTTTCAACACAGGATCAACTATGCACGACAGCAACAAAAAGCTCCAAATTGTCACACAGGCAGTTGGAAAGAATGACACTACCCTTTAAAGCAGTTGGAGCAACCAGCTGAGTAAAACCATAGATCTAGTCAGGAATTCTGTGATTCTGTTACCTTTCCCATTCCTTTTCCCCTGTTGCTGGCTATAGTCCCTCACTGTATTGTATCACATAGGAAAGTCCTATCTCTTTAGGGTGAAAAATATATTTGCCCTGAACACAATATAATATGATTCACACCGGGGGCCCTGACACTGTTGCAATATTGATACAAACAAATAATCATAATGATATGAACTGCTAAAGGACCTCATTGTGACACTATTTAAGCAAGGTCAATTGCGTGTGCAGGTTGTTCTTACTGGAGTTCACGTTACATCACTGGTCCCATCATCCTGACCTTCCCTGCTGTCATCCCCATCACAGTTCAATTAACACAGGAGTCCTGCAGGGGCTTGATGAGCATCTGCTGCCTCTACCCGGCAGTAATTCAATAAGGGAGCGCCATAGGAAGAGATAATGAGAAGTCAGACCAGTTGTTCTGTCTCCCTCCAGGAGAGCAGATGAGTTTGGTTTATGGGAAAGAGCGTGACCTATGGAAATTATCAGTTAATTTTATATTTCAGACCTTCAACATGCAACTTAACGTGTTGTCTGGTTTCTCTGGTGGTGCTGCCCACAAGGATCCAGAACCACTTTTCCTGGTGAGTCCCTTATTAACAACCCTTCCCACACCAAAAGGAATAATCTTTTCGAATTTTCTTTCTGCCAGTTCCACCAAAGGAATGGTTTCTATTCATGCATTCAGCAGTGGTTGGTCTGAACTAAAAAATTAAACACCTGAGCAGAGAAAACGGGCCAAAACTACTGCTGAAGTAATTCAGGCAGAATGAAATTCACACAAACATCAAACCTGGATGAAACACTTCCACAAAACCAAAATCTCCTACGCTGCAGATAGTGTCAGCCTGGGTCTTCTCTCCCTGCCCCACAGGACACACTGCTCACTGGTGCCCAAATTTTGTTTCTCCTTCCATTTCCTTCTGCACCTTTCCAGCAGAGACTTCCCTTTAACTTCCACCTATCCTCCAACTCTCTCCTGTTGCTTTAGGAACATCTATTCCATCAGCAAAAACTCAGAGGTGCCTACAGTCCTTTCATCTTCTATTCCACCACTGGATGTCACAGGGACTGTGCCTGAGGGATATAGCTCCGTGTGGATTTATTTTTGCCTAGTGATTGCAGTGTCCCTATGAGTTTTGCAGCTTTGTTTCAACAATCTTATTCACTGAAATAGGACATTAATTTAATTTCAAATACAATTTTCTATTTTATGTCTCCTTAATATCATTAAGGCACAGATTTACTGAAGATGATAGGCATGGGAGGAGAAAAAAGGAAGATACATTTCCTCCCTGAGTTCTGCAAGGTGATCAGTGAACCACAGTGAATTTACACAGCTGCCCATTCCCACAGCTCCACATTCACAGCTTCATTTCTCTCCAGATCAGCTTCAATTGAGCCACGTCCTTTCCCATCACACATTTATCTGCTCTGCCCCAAAGACTGCTTGCTGCTCTGACCACTCTTCCCTAAGAGCACAGCCCCCAGGGCAGCTCATTCCTCACTCCCAGGACAAGACAGGTTGGCACATCCCTACTTCAGTCAAACCTGCTCAAAGTAGGACCAGACAACAGTGAACCACACAAGATACTTGACACTGTCCCCAAATTCTTTGTTTTGTTTCTGTTCCCACCAGAGAGCTCAGTCTGCCAAGCTCATGCAAACTGACATGAGATCTGAGGCTTGGCTGCCCTCATCCAAGTCCCACAACCAGGACTTTCCCCCGTCTCAGTCCATTCTCTTTTCTCCATTCCGTTCTGCCATCTCTTCACTCGCCAGTTTCAGCACCTGCTGCACATCTCCTCCTGAGCACCTTGTCCTTAATCCTCAAATCCTTTCTATCCTTTGCCCTTAATTCTCTCCCATACTAAACTAGTTGATTTCTTCCAAAAGGCAACAGATATAATTTTATTACATCCTTTATTACCACCTTTTCTCAGCTTGTTTTCTTATTCCTTTTCTCACCCTACAGCATTTTGTTCCTACTCCTAACTAGCCCTTTATTCACTTGCATTTCCCTTCTATTTTCTAATTCCCTGGGAGTCATTTTCATCACTCTCACATATTCTTCTCTATTTTTTTTGCCTTTCCCCCCCCCCTTGGAGAGGAAACACTAGACACACTACATTATATCCAAAAGAGGATACTATAACAATTTTACAGTTACAAATAATCAGCATTTAAGAAATCCTGGAATTAAGGTTGCCTTGCAGCAATGTATTAAGATAGGCAGGTTTCATGATTATATCTATTTTTACCATATTACTAAAGTCTATATTAAAATACAATTTAAATCTATCTTTGACTTTTTTCTTTTATCTATTCATCACACTTGCTTTCAACCCTCTCTTAAAGCCTTACTCATACTTCTCTTTGAAATAGGCAGAAAGTACCTGTAAATCCAATAACTGCAATTACAGAAAATGTTATTTACTTCACTCTTAGCAGTTATGTGCACCCTTTAAAAAAAGGCTTTTTATTTAAATATATTAGGTTAAATAACTCAAAATTTGATAACCACAGCATGGACTAGCTTCCATCTGGTTAAGAAAGAATAGACACAGCCTATGCAACAAATGCTAGAGAAGTTAGTCATGTTCACTGTCTACTTTTTATTTAAAGCTGCATCTCAGCCTTAATAGCAAAGTAAAACAGATATATAACATATATAACTATATATAGTCAGTCATACAGGGCACCCCGGTAAGTAAGGCATATAAAATACTGTTTCAGGAGAAGGATGGAAAACAACTCAAGCGCCACGACAGGCCTACAGGGGTATTTTAGGAACACAGCAGTAGGAGGAGCCTGCTGAAATTCCTCAATTCCAATCATCCATACTTGACTTGCACTTTGTCCACTGAAGTTTGGGATGGTTACAGCAGAAAGACATCCAAAAACACATTTGTCATTCTAGCCCAGGTAAACTCATCAGACTTTTGCTGGTTCATATATTTTCCTGATCATTTTTTACACTTTTCCCCATTAGTTGAATTAATAAGTCAATTAATGCATAAAGCCTTCTGTGAAAGCACAGATGTTTACCAGACTTCAGCCTTCTTTTCTACGTGTTCCAGAATTTAAATAAAAATTGAGCCAACCTTCTGGAGAAATCAGTGCTGGCAGAAGCTCTATTTGTGGGTTCACACCAAGAGAAATTACCAGCGTCTGCAGTGAAAAAGCTGTACTTATACCTGAATAAAATAGTCCTGCTAACTGAAAGTATTTAGGACTTCTTTACAAATACTCTCAGTATTAAAACCTGCATCTACTCCCAGAGGTTTGTATTCCACATTATTTGAACTATTTTACATTCCTGCAGCATTTTCTTCCTTCAGAAAGACATGAGTCTGAACTAAATACAGGACTTGATAGCACCAGTAATCCAATATATCTGATTACATAAACAAATCTAAAATTAAATTAGAAACTTAAATGGCAGAAATAAATATATTGCAAGCCCTGGGTATTCCTTTAAAAACTGGCCTACCAGGTAATATTTGGCAGAGGTGATACAAGAGCTGGGTCATAATTCTATGGATATTTTTTTCTTTATATGGTAAAAGTAGTAGGAAACTAGGTTACAACTAGAGTTAAAACTCCACTTACTATGTAATTTTTACTCAGTACCTGAATCCTTTTTTAAAGGACTGCAATTGCTTTGAGTTATACAAAAAGATTGATCTGTAGAAAGTGGAAAATGTCTCCTGTCCTACTTTCAAGAGTGGGATTTTGTCATGCCAGCAAATGTTTCATAGGATCATTTCAACTCTAAGAAAAAGGGGGAAAAAAAAAAAAAAAAAACAAGAGTTTTTGTCCTGTGGGAAGAATTTCCTCTGAATTACAGGAAAACACAAATTTGCAAATATAAATACACTTAAAATCATGGGCTCTGCTTTTCCTCTATTTGTTACTTTTCCTGCGAAACAAATTCAGCAGTGATTTGGATTTGGTGGTAATGAATGCCAAAAGCAACTTGTCTTCCTCTTGCCAAGGACCTCCATAAACTGCAGTTCAGCAAAACAAGGCAATCTTCTTATCCTGTGTAAGAGCTCAATTAAATCATCATTTTAACATAATCCTATTTAGTGGCTCTCACATTTTCTGTCCTGATGCTAGTGATGTTAATGGTTTTAAAAAACAAGGGAAGTAAATATACAGAGGTAGAAGGGAAGGACAGAAGACAGGAAAATGCAGCTTCTGTTTCACTGAAGAACATTTGATTGCAGAAAAAAACAAAACAACAGCAGACCAGAACCAAAGCACCCCAAACTCAGAAGCATGGAAACAGCTTGCAGAGAACATAAAATCCAACAGTCTTCCTAGACCCCAAACCAATCTTTCAAACACAATACAATTGTGAGTTGAGAAAAACTGCTCCAAGCAAAGACTTCCCAGCAATTTCCAAAAGTTTGCCTGCTTCAATCTGCAATACTTATTTAAAGGTCAACACCTTGCTAAGGAAATCAATTATTATTACAACAAACATTCAAAAAACCACACAAGAGGGCTCTAGAACATCCCTGAAATGCACACAGCTCTTTATGCAGAAGCGACTAATCTCCCAGAGTACTATGTAAATTGGCTAAGCTTAAAAGTTGCATTTAAAATTATCCTCAATAACCATTACAAAAGAGAGGTACCTACCCACTGATAAATTAGCAATTGTAATAAGGGACTGTAAGGCTAAGGGTAAATTGATTGTTGTTCCTAATTTTCCCTTTATTTTAATCCAAAACTCTCCAAACTGCAAGAAATAAAAGTACAGGCGAGAGGGTGAGCAAAAAGCTTTTGACTGCATATAAAACATCTAAAAATAGTGCTTCAGTATATTTCCATGTGCTGGAAACAGCAGTGAATATCATCTATATAAATCTATTCCTAGCAGAGGTTTTCAGCAGCATCCAAGACTTGAGAATCAATTGTAAATTTGTATTTTAGATTAATCAATAAGAAAAAGCACAAGACACCCTTTAAACAATATGCAGCATTTAGCAGGCAGATAGAGCTATGCACCACCTCATACAAAATAGATAGAGACATTACAAGCCACATATTTTTAATCTTAAGGAATTTATTTGGGAGGAACTTTAAAAAGTGCTTTTAGGAAATCACTTGAGGAGGTTTGTTAGCCGTGTACGCCCCTGCCAAGGCTGTGGGTGCAGGATGCACAAAGGGATCTGGCTGGTGCCAGGGGCTCCGTGGGCAAGGCTGGAACCCACGCACACACAAAAGGGAGGGTTTCCCACAGATCCCTGTGATGTGCCAACACCTCCAGCAGCTGAAGAGCTGCACTGGAATATCAATGTGTGCCCTACCTTCAGATGAACGAGCTGTCAGCACGAGGGAGAAAAAAGGCAGGTTCGCAACGACATAGAACGTCGAGAAGCTGCAGATTCCTTTGCCAAGCCCACCCGGAGAGAAGGTCACCTCAGCAAAGCCATGAGGACTCTCCAGGCTCAGATCAATGCTGCCAGGCTCACTGAAGCAGCTGTCACTCTCAACACTCAATAGCCCACAAATCCCACAGGAATAAGTGACAGATGTCACATCTCCCAAGAGTGAAAAGATGATAGCATACACTCAGGAACTGATGGCCAGCTCAGAGATGTTTCTCTTCTTTGCTGGCAAGATTGATGTCTGGTGTATCTACAGATGAGCAGCACTTAATCCATGAGGGAACATTATAGAGACATTGATAGCCTATCTTACACCAACAAGGCAAACAAAAAAGGAGTTTTTCTCCTCTACTTCTGGATTAGGCCAATTGCTATCAGATTTTTGAATGATGACCCTGGGAAATGATTCCATCTCGAACAAAACTTGTAGCAGCATCAGAACCAGATTGAGCAAAACCATCTCATTCTGTTGCCAGTTTGTCAGATTGCTGAAGTAGTACACCAGGGTCAGGGAGCCACCAAGACCCCAGAAGAGGACAGCAGCATTGCTCCAGGCAAGGGAAGGTCTTTGCATCAGAGGCAGCAGGACTCTGACCCTCTGTAAGGTGCATCACTTGAGATGAAGCCTCTCAGGGATGGAAGTGCCAGTAAATAGTCATGTACCGGCTCCAGTGACTCTCCTAAACATTTACCTGCATAGTTTTGTTATCTCTTGGCAGCCTAACACAATCTTGCCATGCCCTGCACACTCCACCAGCAAACACTGAACCTTAACACAATCTGTGATTTGAGACTGTGATTTGAATGTTTCAATTTTTGTGGTATTTCAGTGCACGCTTTATGCACCCAAACTGATATACAGACATTGGAAGACAGGGAAAACACTGCTCATTTCCTCCCTTCACACATTTGCTGTATTAAATATAATTGTTTATTAATGCAGAACAACTTGTCTAAAATAAACTTGTCTAAAATAAAGAACTAAGTCTAAAGTCAACTTTCCCTTTTGTCTCACATAGCATTTCTCATCAGAGAAGAGACAGGAGTTGCTCTCAGAGCTAAAAATAAACATAATATTCTATGAAAACAGGTTAATTAGGAATGAAGTTACAGCAGTATCATTCTTCCTGCTTTTGTACATATACACTTCTCTAAGTACCCTCATGCAAGTCCATACCTTAACAGCTCTTCAAGCACACCCACCAGCACCTGCTCAACATCCATGCTTGTTTCTATTCTAATACAGAGAAGTTTCTGTAAATTCAAAATCCATTCAAAGATTGTTTGCTACTGTTTAATTAACTTCTGAACAGAAGTTAATTAGAAATAGAGAGTTTCTTTTCCCCCAAAATTTGTAATTTTATTTTCTGTAATAAACACTGACACTGTTAAAGGAGATCACTGTGCACATCCAGTCTCACTTCCCGCATTAAAAAGACAAAAGACCCACCCTTAAAATACATGTATCCATGCCAAAACTTCTACTGAAGCTATATGTATTTTAAATATGGATATCACTTTGCTTTGAAAGCGTTAAGAGTAGGGAAATAAGAAATTGTGTATTTATGTAAATTCTTCTTGCAGTTAAGCATCATTTATAGCTATAAATTTGAATTTTAAAGAACCAAATTAACAAACAAACAGGTATGTAAGCAGTGAACCCTGTTTCTTCTGTATCTTTCCATTCCAATACAGCAGTATGAGTCTGACAGATGGAAAAAAATGACTGGGGAGAAAAAAAATCATTCTAACCTTTTTAGGACTACCCTCAAATGTGACCAGTGATTTCAGGTGCCCCTTGCAAGACACAGCAAATGGGCTGGGATTGCAGAAAGCAGGTGATGAGAAGCTCCAGAAGCCAGACTCTTTTACAGACATCTTAGAGAAATGAAAAAGAAATGTATCCAAAATTATTCACATTACATACACTACTGCAAGCTCTCTTCTGATTGCCTTAGGGGGGTTAAAACAGCAGCCTGTGAAAAATAAGTGTCCATCAGGCTCCTTGTGATTTCCAGACACGCTCAAAAAAAAGGTTATGCTTATACATAATCCTGACATGCCAAGTGTTATTTGGGGATTTAAAAAGACATTGTAACAATCCTAATAAAAGCTATTATACATTGCTATAGGATATGAAAAATAATGATAGATTAAAAATGTTTTTTAAAACCCCAGCTTGTGCAAACACCTAAGCTTTTGTAAAGTGACTCCTTTCTGAAAGGATCCAGTTCAAAAATTCTGCACTAGAGGAAAGAAAGGCTGAAGAGAAAGGAGAAAAAAACCTACAAAAATTATGTCTAGACAGATCTGGTGCATACACTTCTTAATTAGTGTAATATATATGAATTTTTCATGATGAAAAATTCGACTTCTAAAAAAGAAAATCAGTATGAATTAAAAGCTCTCTCTAAATCTTTCTCTAAAAGACTACAAGGAGCACTAGATAAATCCTGTATTAAAGGAATTTATGCCATTTGATATGAAGTATTACAATACTGGACCTGAGTCGGCCGTCACTGAACTCAAATGTAATTTTTTAGCAACTTAATGCACTTCAAAAACAAGTTCCTTGGTTAAAACTCGTTTCACTTTATTTCCAGAAGGAAAACTGCCTTTCTGGATAAAGCCCTGGAGCATGTAATGTATGCAGATGTGCAGTCATATACATAAAATACACTCATTAATGTACTTACTGAATGTGTTTATTAATAACCCCATTTCCCACAGCCTCTCAGAAATATCACAGCAGGAATACACGTATGTATTGCAGCAAAGTGCAAAGATGGAAGAAAAAAAATCCATCAGAAATCAAGCTCATACATTTGTTTAGCATGACTCCTCAGTGCCCCAGTGCCTCAAACAAAAATGGCCTCTTGCATCTCAAGTTGGGTTTCTGATGTAAAACAAAGTATTATGAAATTTACCAAAATGTAATCTGAACAGTAGCTACCCATCCTCCTTGCTAAAAGTTATGCTTTCATTTTACAAGCAATGAACTCAAGTACAACCCCATCAGAGAGAAAAATGTCAATCTTTATTTCCTTTATGGTTTTACCCAATTAAGAAGGTGTCTCATGGATGTACTGAAGCCTGGATTTGTATGGATGCTCCCTAGACACTTCCCTCCAGTTTCCAACACAACCTCAGCTGGTTCCTCAGCTCACCAAACTCCTCCTCACACCCCCCCTCTCCACACAGGTAGATGGGATGCCCAGCACACGTGGAACGCTCACCACACGCAGGATGCTGCAGCCTTCCCACCCGTGGGAGCACTGAGTTTGTGTCTGCTCCAGGCAGACACCAGCCCCCATTCCACACACAGAAATGTAATTGCCTTTGGCAGACCTACACCATGAAATTTGGTTCAGACCATGCAGCAGAACACAGGCACGCACAGTCCAGGCTAAAAATAAAATTTAATAATACATTACACACAAGCTCATAATCAATTAGCATATATAATTTGGCAACATATTCTATATCATTTGATACAAAATTGATTGTCTGCAACTGGCATGGTACAAGACCTACAATTAAAATTAATCACTCCTACTACAACAGGAAAAATATTTCCTCCATATTCCCCCTATAGTGCACCACTACTTTGTTTATTTTCCTTAAGGACCCAATCTGTAAATTGTGCTATTATATCACAATCTCCTTTATCTCAGAAGAGGAAGTTTTGTCTCTTTCATGGTGGCAACATAAAATATAGAGACACCACCTTGAATGCATCCTAAGGGATGCTCAGAAATCCAACAGAAAATTAAAAGCACCTTACACCTTAATGCTTTAGAAGAGCACAGTGTGGAGAGAGGGAGGAAATCACCTGATGTTTTATATTGAAATACCCAGTACAAAACTGCAAGACAGGACTATGGCAGTGAACCCTGACTGAGCATCCAGGGCAAGGTCCAGAGCCCCACAGAGCCATAGGGGCACAGATGGTTTGAAGTCACATCCACTTCTGGATCTGCTGGTGCAGGTGAAGCTCAACAGAGAAAAACCAAACCTGGTACTGCTGGGGTTCTGAGGGAGGCAGCAGCAAGAGCCCTGTCCTCGCACACCTGCAGTTATGGGGTGGATGGTGGAGCTCCCCAGGCTGTCACCTGGAGCCTCTTTGCTGAAGGGACTGCACGGACCCTGCTGCCACCCCAGGGCTGTGAGCCAAGCCCAGAATTTGTCTCTGCCAGCCCCATCTGGTGCTCCCGGGGTGCCCGAGCACAACCTCTCTGCAGCAGCTCTCCCACACCAAACTGCTTTCCCTTGCTCCTCACAGCAGTTAAGCAGCACACAGAAAATTGACTCATAAGGGTAGACAAATAATACATCACACACCGCAGCGCTAGGAAATGTTCCTGTCTTTTGAAAGAAACTTGCTGCTGAAGCCTTAATTTGAGGGAATTGAAAGCCTCATAACAATTTATGTTGGATTAAGGTTCCTGCCCAGTTAAATGCCAATACTGACAGTCCTAGATGAGTACCCATCTTATGACCAACCACCAACCACATGCTTACAGACACACTGTATTTATCTGCCTTCCCTCACGGCAGATTATGTTCTTCAGCGGATGCAAAATCTCACAAACCAACTACACCAGCTGAGAACTATGCTCAATCTTCCAAGCACCTCCAGTAGCTGATGGGCACCTTCACTCCTCTCAAAGTTTATCACCACACTAGTTTCTTCAACTTGTGGGTGACATGCATAAGAAAAATTAGCATCTCTCTGAAGTCATTCTTGAGATGGCCAGCTAAGCCACTGGCCATCTCCCCACCAGCCAGTCCAACCAATTGCTGGAGAGCGACTGGCTCACATTAGCAGGAGCAGGCATCCTTCAGTCTTATCCATTCTCCCAAGTTCATAGAAAAGTTCTTTCAACTTTTGAGAGTCCATAACCTTGGTGTGACACGCCATTCTCTGTGAAGGAAGAGTCCCCCTGCTCCCTGAACAATGAGCCATCCCTTGCAGCAGGGTCTGCCCATCACCACTCTATCTGCAGCATCAGCCAGGGAACAAAATGTCAGGCTGACACTAGTAAAGGTTTCGTGCTTAATGGTCACATTTGAAACATGTCACAAAGGAAAAATATCAAAGTGTACCTGAAATTTTAGTCCATCTTTAGCTGCAGATTCCTTTCACAGCATCTTCGAGCTACCAGCAGCGAAGATGAATTCAGCAGCACTTCTGCCCTGCAGAGTTCCATTACCAAACCAATCCCTTCCCACCACTGTCCTGTCATGCACCATGTCTGAGCTGGAGACCAGGACATGGGGTAGTGTTGGGGCTGGGCACCTGATGCTTCTTTCCTGGGGATGGAGCTGCTCAGAACAGTTCTGGCTTTTATCTCCACTGCCTCTCTCTGATCAAAGCAAGGCTCTTCATCCTCACCTGAGCCTGATTAGGAATACCTCCCATCCCCCATTTGCAGAGATGCATTAAACAAATGCAAATGTTATACAAGAACAGCCTCTTCTCATGCACTCTCACAAATGTAGGTATCTCTCCTTTCTCTTCTAGCCTTCTTCATTTCCATTTTACTTTTAATTTGCACACTTCTTCCAGCCTGGTTTTAGCTAACTTACCTCACTACAAATGATTTATAAAGTTTAACAGTAATCATGTATCATTGTCGACATACATATGTTTGACTAGACTCACAGCACAGAGCTTGTTTTAGCTACTCAGAAATTATTTGCTATATAACAACACAGATGATTCACTTGATATCAGCGTTTCTGATAATGTATTGTCTGCACTGAGAGCAAGGAACCATAAGACAAATTTGAAGAAAGATCTGGCCACTTTCAGTGATAATTCACTGCTTCTCCTTGCAGAAGCACTGATGTATTTTGTGTCCAGTCTCTGACACCTTTTAGGGGTTCTGTCTGAGAAAGCTCTGATGGGCAGAACCTGTCCTCAAGAATTCTCACCATGTCTTCCTTTCTGTAACTAAGCAATACAGACCATCTAAATAGGCATACCCAAACTAAGACACAACTTTGCCAACAACAATCAGCTAGTCCTTCAGGAGACTCGAGCTGCTCCTGGGATAAAATTCCACTCCTGAAAATCAGCCTCACTGGAGAACATATTTATTTGTCTGAGTTGTGTTAAATCCTGAAGCCTTACCATTTCTCATTTCAAGTTATCAGAGCTCTGGAGAACCCACAAAACATCAAGAGCCATCACCTGTGCTCCTGCAATTCACATGTGTTATCACCTATCACACCACAGCATGGAGCAGCCATTTCCTGTGACCTTGAAGTTACCTCTTCCTCCTGAGAGACACACAGCATCATTTTAATGAAGTGCTGGCAGCTTCTGGAACCCCAAATCATATTGATTTTATCATGTCTGTCTTCATACATCTGTAATCCCCGATGACTCCAACATCAGTATCAGACAGCACAAGCATTCATCTTTCAGTTTGCTGTCGAGTGAAACGCCAGCAGCTGACAGCCCCTGCTCCGTGGGCATCTATCTGCAGTGTAACACTGCTAAATAGAATCTCATTCTGAAGTTGTCTCACTTGGCATTTTTTTATTTCAACACCTTCTTCATTACTTTATTGGCTTAAACATAAGGGTGACTACCAACGACACGTCCGAACTCACGCTGCTCTGCAAAATCCGTAAGTTCATCTCTAAAACCATGCCTACTGCTGGATGTTCCTGTGTTGGCTGCCCCTGGGGTCCAGAAGCATTTGTGTCCCTACAATCCCCTGGTTAGCTACAGTATAACCCAAGCTGTCTGGGGGAAATGAGAGCAATACTACAGAGTGTACAGAACTTTCCCAGCCTTTTCATTTGCTTAAAGGTACCAGCACCTGTAGTATCATTACCAGAGCTCTCGGCAGCACTGGACCTGTTTTTCTCACATGTGCAAAAGCACCAACAACCTCTGCAGTCACTGAGCATCTGAGGCACCACAGTACGTTTAAGGCTTTTCCTCTTCTTTTCCTCTTGTTATTCTGGGTCCTTTAATGACAATCCTGACACGTACTATACGTACACAGATAACAAGAACATGATACCTGCACAGTCATGGACAGTTTGCATGCCAGAGCTTGGGAAGCACTTTTCAAGGAGAATCCATCTGCAGTAACTAACTCACTTAGAGCTCTAAAGCAGCTTTTTCCTTCACAGGAATGTAGGGAAGTGTCTGTTACATGGAGTCTGAAATTCAGCCTGATGGGCTTACTGCCAGTTTTTGTACAAAACGAGCTTAACACACTACTGGTGGCCACAGTGCAGTTTTAGGTGTCAATCATCCCCTGATTGATGAGATAAGATGTGGCTCTAATACCCAGTTCCTCAGCCCAACCACACACAGCACCTCTGCTCCAGGATGGAGAGAAGGAGGGCCAGGAGGAAGGACATACCTTTCTCATGTCTTACTGAGCCCACAGCCCAAGACTTTTTCTTCAGCAAAATCAATTCTTTTTACACAGGTTTGACAGCAGCAGCCTGAAGGCAAGGAATCCATAATCCACCATGCTCAGATCCATGTTTCAGTGCCCAGCCAACACACAACACACATCATCTGGACTTCCCAGAGCTGCCACAAGTGCTGGGACACTGCTCCACAATTTCAAGGAGCTCACGTAAAAATTGATTCAGCAGAAGCACAGATATCTGTGTCTGTGTTTTCTATAAAAGATAAGCTGAATGATTTCTGATGACCATCTGTTAGGAATGGCTATTTAACATTCCCATTTTGACTGTAATTTCCATCCATTATTTACCAGATCCTGAGCTGTATTTGCCAATGGTTAGAAACATAATTTAAACTACAATATTGTGTCAACAACCACTACATTGCAATGTGGCATTTTGTAACATGCAGATTTAATAGAAGACAAATTCAAGCTTAAAAACTATTTTGTACTGAGGTACAGCATTAAGCATCTCACTCGGGGAGTAGAGAATGACAAGTAGGTGGGTGAACAACCATTTCAAAGGGGATAAGAAACTAACCAGCATCCAACCAGCACAGGGCACAAGCAAATTCCAAAAAAGGCACATCTTTCCCTTTTCTTTTTCTCATTTGCTGGCTCTCAACTCATATTCCTCAAAATCCCATTCGAAAAGGTTTAATTCTGCTGCATTGTTTTTTTCTTTCAGTATATGCATTAGAGCTTGTTTGGTATCTTCTACTCTCTTTCTTCCTAATTTCTTTGTAAAAATATTAGCAAATTTTCCAGGGAGAAGAAACTGTCAGACCTGGAGTGTAATCTGGCATATTCCCACCTATTAGGATTAAACTATGTTTGACCCCCATGTGGTGGGCTCGATGTGGTTAAGATTAATGAGTCAATTATTTATAGCCAAGGTAGAAGGCCCCCAATTGTTTCACTATTTCAGTATTAACCATCACACTCCCTCTGTAGTGTTTGATACCAATAAAATAATTGTGAGCCATTTTCAGCAAGACACCATGAATATTAGATTTACTCCAAAAAAAATACAAAAAAAAAAAAAATCCCTGAGACAAAAAGAAAATGGGATAAGTTAGAGCCATTGGCCTTAAAGCTTTTCATTTGACAAAGTTATGTTCCCACAAGATATTTTACAGTACAGCACCATCAATTGCTGCTGTTTCCCCAGGGATCTGGGCTTACAGCTCCAAACACAGGCATGTTAAGGCACAGACAGTCCCCACAGACCCTCACAGGGAAGAGAAACCCACACACACACAGAAAGACTTCTACACAAGGAGCTCTTCCAAGGTTTGCAGGTCTCTATTCCAACAGACTTCCCCCAGCACAGCTCAGTACTTGCTACTATTGAATACAGACATGGCTATTATAGTGCAGCTCACAGAAGCCCACAGGGAGGGACCAGGTGATGCTCTGCTCTTGAGCAAAGCCTGACAACTGGTTCAGGAGCTGTGCACATGCTGTGACACCCACGCTCAGCAGAACAAGGAATGCAGAACTCCTGACAGAGCCTGGCTGGAGGAATTCAGCCATTTGCTTAAGGTCAAACCACAGGTTTTGTTAAGCATTTCAAACCAGGGACAGTGGCAAGTTCCTCTGAGTAATGTGTGTCTAGGAAACCTCACGTGACATCTCTATCTATGCAATAGATAAAAACCAGTCTTCCTTAGGAGTTACAGGACAGGACTTCTGGTCTAAAAAACACCTGAAAGAATGTGGAGATATACACCTTTGGAATTTCCACATCCTAAAAACTCAGAGTGTAATCTCACTTTAAGAGCTGGTCCAAATTTATACTGAAAAAATCTTTAAAGTTCTCAATATATAAGCTTATGTAAGATGGACTTTAAATCAGCAGCTTTTATAATATGCACTTCAGTTCACCAGAGGTAATCAGTAGACATTTTTAACAAAGTTCATTATAAACCCTTTTAAACATGAACTACATTTGAACTTCCATATCTTATATGGCAATGATTCGCTTCAGTTATTCTCTTAATCCAAATAAAGAAAATGGATCAGCCATAAAGCCCTCCAAACCAGGTAATCAGAGCAAATGCTTTAAATTGAGGCAGAGCTGCAGAAGTTGCACTTTAGGCTTTGGTCTGATTTGAGGAAGTTAGTTTTGCTGCTTTGTTCAATTTTAGCTGAAAATGTAAAACACAGAAGCATGGCTTGCTCTAGTTCTGGTCCCCAGCCCTGGAGCTCGTTGTTTGAGTTTCACTGATGGACATCACCAGCCCAGGAGCAGGACTGCCACATCTTGGGAGCAAGTGCCTCCAGAAGAATGGGTTGCTCCACCTCCCCAGCCATGCCTGCCCTCACCTTCTGCTCAGTTCACCAACACAGCACTCATGGGAGCTGCTGCACACCTGCCATGAGACTCCCAGCGGAGGCAAAGGACCAGCTCCCAGGTTGAGTCAGACACACTGCGACAGCATCCCAGCTGCTGCACAGGGGCTCCCCAGGCCCTCTTCAATTTTTATGCCAAGTGAAAAGCAGGCTCAGTGCCCTAGGAACCTCTGCCACGTTCACTGGAGCACAAGGGTGATAAAAATGACAGAGCTGTTCTTGGGGAAGAATTCAGAGAAGCCACACACTGCTAAGGACTTCTGGGCACTGCTGTGTGGGAGAGGGAGTACAGCTCCCATTCAACAAACCACACACCACTCACAATCCTCTGCCCTGATTTTGGGAGGAGAGGCCTCAGTGCCCTATAAATCAGCAATCAGAGCAAATGTCACCTGTCCCAACTACAGGAACAGTTGCATTCTGGAAAGGTTTTGCTGTCATCTTCAACAACAGCAGGATCAATCCTATCAGATGTAAACTTCCTGAAAGAGTGATAACCACAAGGTGACATTCCCTAACTGAAGTTGCACAAAGCACTTTGCAGTAATCATACTCTGAAAGTAAATAAAAATACTTTTAAAAGTTAACAACTTTTTCCTTTTACATGAGCAGTCTTCAGAAACACTATGATTATTAAAAGCCAATCAGATAGCTACTACAAGAAGAAAATATGTGGAGTTTAGTTATCAAATTTCCTTAGGGGAAAGTGTTAGAGATTTTTATATGAACTTATCTCTTACTTTTAGCATTGAATTCAAGATTCAGTCAAACAAAAAACAAAATAAAATGCAAGCTCCCTGTTACTTCCATAGGTCTTTTAGTTAAAAAAAAAAAAAATTTAAAATTTAACAGAATATAAAACGAGCCAAGCTGGAAACACACACATCTTTCCAGTGCTCTAGCAAGGGGTGGTTTTCTTCATTAAGCACAGTAATAACACATTTGTGAGGTCTCTGTGCCCCCCACTACGTATGTGGCAAGTTAATGAGACTCTGCTGAGGGTTCAGCCTGTGGCTACAGCAGAGCCTGTGTGTGTGAGATGTGGCTGATGCCACGTGGCACCTTCTCCCTGACTGCAGGAACAGCCATCAGGGAAACGGGAGGGGAGATGCATAGAAACTTCCCACAGCCACCTTTAGCTATCAGGAGCAAGGTAGAAGACACTACATTAGAGTAAATAATCAATTCTGCAGAATTTATAATCAGTCAGCAAGTGATGGCATTTGGTGCAACCAGGAAACCAAAGCCTGTCTGTAAAATATTTTGTCAACGACAAGAAAGAGTCTTTAGGAAAATTTCTTAAATCTTATCCCCTTGCTTAGACTAACCAAAAAAAAATGCATTTATATGTTCTTTTGGATCAATGGCAGAGGAGGAAGGGAAAACAACCAGCACAACATGAAAGACAGCAAGCAGAGCTGGCGTGGTATGGATTGTGCAGGTGCAGCAGCACAGCTTCATGGCCCATGGTCCTGAACTCTTGGTAGTCACCCCAAGAACAACCAACAACTGCAATTAAAATTCCTCTATCAATGAAAACTTAGATTTATTTACATCTATTCATACCTGTTATCTGCAAAATCTACTGCAAGTGTTTAACTTACTGCCCTGTTTATAACATGGCTTAATTAGGCCCCAAGGGTGACTTTTAATCTAATTTACACCAAATAGATCCTAAATCACCAGCACTCACTCAGATATACTCCAGAGTAAACAAGGTAAGAAGTTACACAAAATGCCTAACACAAACATTTTTGTTTCCTGGGTTTTGTAATAGCCAAAATCTTCTATAAATTTCTCTCAAGCAAAGTTTTAAATCATTTTTTCTCTACAGACTCAATTCACCACTTTGCAGTGCAGTCTATAACCTGCTGCTTTAACCTACAAAAACTGCAGGGACAGGGCACTGCTGCTCGACAATCACAGAACTACTGACAAGAGGGAAAAATTAATCCACACAGAGTGCCATACTGCTGCTGACAGACTGCTAATGGTTTAGCTGGCTTAGGTGAAAGTTTGTGTAGCTGTTTCTGTGACTGAGTGCAGGTAAAGCAGCGCTGTCCCCCAGGACACCTCCACCACAGCCACTGCTCAGGTGCACAGGGCAGGGCTTCCTCCTGGTCAGGGTTCATTAAAGAAATCAGTTCTTCCTGATCCGAGCTCACTTCAGGAATGATTCCCATCTGCAAGTGGGATCAGAGCCCTGCCTTCTCTCTGTTTGCATTTTGCTTGGGGTAGATAAATGCTGCCGCAGGGGACACACAGGGATCCAAAACCTCCCTCCACCCCTGCTGCACTTCCCCGGCAAAGCCACAGCCTCCTCCAGTCCTGCTGCCAGCAGCGCTGCCCATCGCCTGGAAAGGCAGGAGAAGGTGTCTGACATGCTCTCCTCCTGTGCCCCAGAGAAATGCATTAGCTGCCCAATAAACCTGGTTATCTATTGAACAGACAAGCCAGAGTCCTGCGAGCCTCCTCAAAATCAGGTTGGGAACGTCCCGGCAATTGTATTACACAACGCTGCCCAATTCATCTTTTTATTCAAAACCACTCCTTACAGAAGACAAATGAAAAGCTGAAACAACAGAATCCCTCATTGCTCCCAGCATTCTTCATTGCTAGCAAAACTGTTCCAGTAACAGTGGAAGACAAATGAGATTATTTCAAGGCTGCAGGCATAAATTATGAATATAAATGCTATGGAATAAGTTCCTTCCCACTGCCCCTGCTCACATGCGGTCAGGGAAGCAAAATGTGTGCAGGGAGATGAACAGGATAAAGCCAAACAGCATTTTAAGTCTTGCCCTCAGGAACTAACACTTGATGTGTGTGTATATATATATATATATATATATATAATGTGTGTTTGTGTGTATTTCTGTATTGTTTTATTTATTTATTTTTAAGATTGTGCCCAGGCAAAACCTCTGCTTTCAAATTTTTTCCCATTTCTCAACACCTGGGCAATTAAAATTAAAGCAGAGGTTCACTTTACAACACCATAGCCCTGGAGTCCCTCATTTTTTAAAAAGTTTGCTCTGTAAAGCCTGAAACATACAGTGCTCTGAGGTTTTTTCCCATTATCATTTTTCAAAGCTTGGCTCTGGGTTTGGTTTGGAGGGGTTTATTTGTCTTTAATTTCTATGCTAAAGTGCTGAGAGGTACAATAAGAATAGGTGCACACTGTTAATATTGCAACTTCTCTGCGGATTTATTTGAAAAACAGTGGAAAGACTAAAATGAGTAAAGACTGTAGTTTTCCTCTTCATTAAACTTCTCCTCATCCATGCATAAACACCTAATTCTCCACTGAGCTTCCCAGAGTATTAAAGTCATTTGAGAAAAAACACAGACAGCATCTTACTTACATTTTGTTGTACAAAAACACAGTTACTGCTCTGCAGCAGGACAGCAGCAGCAACAGGCACTGCCACCACCCTGCTTGGAAAGGAAGGTTATCCAGCTGACAATCAGGCTGGAACTTTTCCAGAAGAGATGACAAGAAAACAGATGGCCTTCTTCTAAGAAATCCAATCCCAGACTCATAGAAGGGTTTGGGTTGGAAGGGACCTTAAAGCTCATCTTGTTCTAACCTCCTGTCATGAGCAGGGACACCCTTCTCTGGACCAGGTTGCTCCAAACCTCATCTTGTGGCAGCAGCTCTCTGGCCACAGAGAGCAGGCACAGACTTTCCCAGGCATTTTCCTGGGGAAAACTGTGAGAAAATCAGAGAAAAAATTCTTATCCCCACTTGTTGCACCTGCTGTTGTGCACATGTAGAATGTGTCATGGGGATTTGTTTACCAAAAAGTGATTTCTTAATTAGACACTGGATGGTGTTTAAATTAATTGACCAATTAGGTCAAAGCTGTATCGGACGGGCTGTAAGGGATACTGAGTTTCTTAATAAGTACAGTATAATATAGTATAGGATGATTTAATAGAGCAATTGATCAGCCTTCTGCAATCATGGAGTCAATGCTAATTATTACCCAGCTGGGGGCCTGCAGCAACATCATCGGACCTGTTCCTGAACATTTCCAGGGATGAGGCAGCCATGCTTCTCTGGGCAGTGTCTTCCTGGTCCTGTCACTCCAGGCCCTTGTCCCGAGTCCTTCTCCAGCTCTCTTGGAGCCCCTTTAGGCACTGGAAGGTGCTTTAAGGTCTCTCTGGAGCCTTTTCTTCTCCAGGCTGAACAGTCCCAGCTCTTCCAGCCTGTCCATAGCAGAGGTGCCCAAGGACTCAGAGCATCTTCGTGTTCTGCTCTTGACTTGCTCCCTGTCCTTGGACTCACTCCATAACCCTTGCACTCCCTCCAGGAAAAAGCAGCAGGGCAAGGAATCAATGAACCTTTGTAGGAACAGCACACCCAGCCCTTTTGTAGGGCAGCTTCTGAATAATGAGCACAAAGGGGAAGCTGGAGGAGAAACAGAAGACTCCAGGGAGTACAAGGACAGCAGGCCAAGGCGCCGGGACAGAAATGTGCACACAGCACTGAGGCTCTCCAGAGTTCACTCATGAACCCATCCTAGGGAATGTCCTACTGCATCCCAGGGACGTCCTCCAAAAATAAATTGTTTTGTGATTGCCAGTGCTTAAGTATAAGCTTCAGGGTTTTTTTTTTAAACTTCCATGGACCCGCCGTCAAGCTTTCTTCTCTTACAGCTGAACAGCAAAATCACAGCAATTATAAAGTTGTTTTAAAGTTGTAGCTCACTTTGGAATGCACAGGCTACTTTGATTCTGATAACCATGGTAATCACAACTTTCTGCACTTAAAATGTATCCCTGGATTTAATATTGTATGTAGAGAAACAAAGCAACAGCTTAGAATTAGGTTTAATCCATCAACCCTTTAGTTCAAGGCTGGCTGAACAAAATAATGAACATGTGGTTATGGAAAAAACAATGATTATGGATTGAAACTTGAAAAAAGCAGTACTTTCAATAAAATATTACTTCTTGAAATCTATCAGTTGCATTGATTATACAGTCTCACAGCATTTTTTCCTACTTAAATATTAAAAATCACATTAAAAAGTTGAGGCATTAGTTATGGATGTTGATTGCTTTGTTCTAAAGTCAGCAACAGTTGCTCTGCTAAGCTTCTTCAGCCTCAGGAAACATTCACCCATTTGACTTTCACCACACCATTTGCACAGAAAATAACAACTGCCATAGAAACAACTCTACAAAAATAAATTCTAAGAAATATTACATTTGAGAATTCTGTCTTTTATGTGACAGCTGGAGCGCAGCAATGTTTTGAATGGAAGCAGCAGTCTGTGCCTTTATCCAGATATTCTGCTCATGGACCCCAGCCTTTACTCAGGTAAAAGATTCCTGTGGTTACTTTAAGCATGGACTATCATTAAGATAAACCAATAAAAGCCAATTAATGCCACAACATACCACATGTGGTTTATATACAACATTTCTGTGACAGCTACACACAAAGGTAAGCTGTTAGTTCTAGCAATTAGCAGTTTTCATTCTTTGCTAAAGTAATGGCACTAACCCAGAGAGAGAAAGGTGATGAAGATCCCACCATGGCCATTAGTAATCCAGCCAACAAACTCCTGCTCTCCTATAAAACCCACCACAGCAGTGCACAATCCAGGGACACCTTTTCAGGTAAAATTTAAGTATAAACCAACATATATAAGATAATGAGGCCATTTCTATCACCCCACACCACCTCCAGCTTCCAGTAAACACATGAAATACTCAAGCTTTGCTGTTATAGTTCATGACGTTACCCCAGTACCTCACTAAAATCACACATCTGTAACTCTGAGTGGGTGTTTAATCATTTCAGTGCAGGTTCTGTCACCAAAGTTTTGCTGTTGTTTTAGACCAAAAGTTAAAAGCAGTGAAAACCCAACAGTCTCCAACTGTATTTAAATCATGGGAGACCAACTTAGAATCACAAAATGGTTTGGGTTCAAAGGGACCTTAGAGACCATCTAGTTCAAAATCCCCTGCCATCAGCTGGGATACCTTCAACGAGACCAAGCTGCTCCAAGTCCCATCCAGCCTGGCCTGTAACACTTCCAGGACATCCACAGCTTCCCAGGAACCCTGTGCCAGGGCCTCACCACCCTCACAGGAAAGGATTTCTTCCCAATATCCCATCTAACTCGGCCTTGTCAGTGTGAAGCTGTTGCCCCATGTCCTACCACTGCGGGCCCTTGTCCAAAGTCCCTCTCCAGCTCTCCTGGAGCCCCTTCAGGTACTGGAAAAAGTTCCAAAGTCTTTTAAAGCCTGAGGGTCAGTCATTAACCTTCCTCCCAACAGTTCAGCACTGGCTCAGCACAGCTACCATATGAGATGTTAACAGTCATAGTATCTTTGCTAAAGGTTAATCACATCAATTCCTTTTTTCTAAAGCAGAGATAAAGATCTATTGGACTGTTCATTGCTCCTCTCTCAAAACAGAGGGGAGATTGCTGAGAAAAATCTTCAGTTAATCACCTGGAGGAATAAAAAAGCAAGGAATTTTACATTATTAATGAAAATCCAGGCAATTAGATAAGTAATAGCTTCCTTCCATTGCATAATACAGTTTAAGTTGCTTATAAGGCTTCCTAACGGACCACATTTCAAGCCAAATTAAAGCAGCTTTCCCAGTTATAAGTCTTGTCTTATGCACTCAGGAGCTGCAGGTTGCATCTATGACTGTCATTAAAACTGAACTGGAGTGGTTTATTTCATCCTGTAACTTTTTAATATTCTGGTGGATTATGAAGGTTATCCCTCTCACATATATTTTACATCAAAAACATGAGAGAGATGCACCTCACCACAGCTCCTTATTCAAAATACTCAACTGAATATCCGAATACTAATCCAAGTCCTAGATCTGAACGAAGCCAGGAAGAGTTGATCTAAATGCAGGCATCCCTCATCCTAAGTAAATCTAAATCTCCACCCTCATCCTACCAGCTACAGTCTCTCTGGTGAATTACCAGAAATTCCACTGGGAACATGAAAAAATTATTGAAGAACTTCAGTCAAGACCAGAATATTTCATTAAGCTGTCTCAGTTGCAATTAGAGTTTTCAGATAAAAAAGTATTTTGCATAAGGATGCTGGAAAAAGTTTTAGACATTCAAAAGATAGAATCTGTCCCTGCGGGTGCACATATGCAATTCAGAAACTGGGAGGAAGGATTCATCTGCTGCAAAGTCAGAGGAAGAACTGAAACTCACTTTGCAATACAAACAGTCTTCACAAAGCGAAAGATCTCTTAGCATAGTATTAGGAAAATAAATATAAATCTTGGGTAGACTTTCCCACTCAGTGGGCTTCAGTTTCCCATATGAGGAATGAGCACAAGTTACAGTTTGCTGTATTAAGCAATTCTTCTTCTCTCTGGCACACAACAGTCTTCACTGAATATTCCTGGGTCTGTGCTATGCACCCCAGACAGCCTTCGCTATATGTGACAAAACTTAGATAATTTAATATAAAAATAATTATCACACACACACTCTGATAATATTCATAGGGAATATGTGATGCCTGGCTAAAAAAAAAAAAGGACAAAAAAAGAGTGCAAATCCTGTACATGAACTGGCCTCAAAGTCACTGGTCTTAAAAAAAAAAAAAAAACACTTTATGTAGTTCTCATTAATATTCTGCTCAGAAATGACCAACAAACAGAATAATGAAACTACTAAATGTCAGGATGTGACATACTGGCAGAATTTATAGCATGCTAGCACTAGAACACTTATACAACACTATGTTCATTTTTAGTAAGTCTTGCTGCTTTTTACAATAATTCACACTTTTTAAAAGATGTAGCTTTATGACGCCCCAATGAAACCTGGAATTCCTTTTAGGTTTCATTAATTCAACCACAACATTTATTACAATAGTAATTAACAACAGCACCACTTTTGGAAAAAACCTAGCTAATGTATTCAAGGAACATAGCAAAGGAAGAACTGCCTGCAACACTGAGCTCAGTTCCACAGCCACAGAGTGGTGTGGTGGAAGTTTAAACTACAGTTAAACCATAAAGCTTCTCTGCATGCCTCCTCAAACACTGCCAGCAACTGCAAGCACCCAGTAACAAACCAAGCCCAGAGTAAAACACAGTCAGGGCAGCAGAATGAAACAGGAACACACAACAGTTCACGGGCATCACCATCCGCTGGGTCGAACATCCAAATGATCCAGGAACAGACATGACCCCATGTGCTACAGAAGAAAGCCAAAAATCTCATCTTTCTTTGCTCAAGATGAACATGCTTTCCATTCCTTAATCCTCATAATCCAATTAACCCGAGCCCAGAGACACCAGCACACATCTGCTGTGACCTAAATCTAACACACTGCAGACAACATAACCAAACCCTACAAAATCCCATATACTCAAAGTAATATGCCAAAGAGTGAAACTCCCTTGGGTACAGCAGCAGAAAGAGAGAGATTTCAGATACAAAATTTCTCAGACTGAGATGCCGCTCATCCCAGGACATCTCTCATTATTGTTTAAACCCTCAGTTTCCAGGCTAAAATAATTTTTGACAAATGTGTGCCCAGGTCGGCTGTTGTCACATCATTCATCTTGAGATGTGGAGTTGATCTTTCCTTCACCTTATCACTAACTTATGGAGAGGTAGGAGACAGGATGGAAGAGGGAGGATAAGCAAATAGGGCAGAACCATCACATCACCTCTCCTGATGTCTGGAATGACACACACACACAGAGTTCCCACACACACATTCCTCAAAGCATCTTAGGAACAACTGCTACGGCTCATAATGAAGTTTTTGCCCCTGCCCAAAACAGGGGGTTGGACCCAGGAGGTCTTTAAGGTCCCTTCCAACCCAAAAGCTTCTGTGATTACTGGGACACAAAACTTAAGCTTGTGAATACAACCCCAAACCCTGGGGCGTTGGACCAACAGATAACGCGATGCAGCCTCACACCACATGTACATTTTGATTTTCCTGAGGCCTTATGAACCCACAACAATTTCACAGAGGTAGTCCATTTCCATGTCTAAAGCTCTGCCTTGGCATCTTTTATAGTGCAGTCACCTGTTCTGAAATGGATTTACGGAGTGTCAAAACAGACCTAAGTGTTTTGGCTGACACATCCCTCTTACACTTTCTCCTCAACAGACAAGGACTACTTTACACATCATAAAAGAACATCTTCACTTCTTCTGGTAACTGTCTCCTTCAAAGTTGTCTGTAAATCTGACAAAGATTCTACCAACCTGAACCATTTCCATTTGCATGGGTTTAATACCAATTTTCATACAGACTTATCACACAGAAGGAGCATTTCCTGCTCTCCTCCGCCTTACAGACTTTTTACACTTCCAGCACTCCTTCAGAAAACAGAAGTCAGAAACAGGTCCTCAATGCACTTATATGTAAAATGACTCAGAAGAGCCTGGTGTAGCCACATGATTATCAAGGGCCCTCTTCCTGGATCAGGAGTGATGGGAAACAAACTAAAAGTATTTTTATTTAAGTCTCTTCCCTCCTTCCAATTCATTTAGCAACAGGTCACTAGACTGCCCAAAAACAGTCTTTAAGTGCAAATGCAGGGTTTTATCATTTCTCCACCACTCCACTGCAGTACAGCTGGCCAATTAAATATTTAATACAAAAGTCCTCAATATTTAATTAGGGACAAATAGCACTCTTTCGCACTTTCCTTGAATTTGAAAACAACCTCTCCTGTTCTACCTACACATGAACATTTAATATGACAAAGATGTACTTAAAGTTATTAGAAGTCTGTTGATAACAATATTACAATGAATTAACATCTTGTCAGACTGCTGCACATTACAGTCTTACTACTTTATCGAAAAATGGATTAAAATAATGCTTTTGCTGGTCTCAATCAAGTAACGAGGAAAATACACTTGGCTATTTAGGAAAATATAGAGGAACTTTGAAACAAAATGTAAAAGATGTCATTTATTCTCTCATAGCATATTTATAGTGAAAGATATCATTGAAAATATTTCAAAAACTTTTTAAATAACTAAATCTGTCATAGCACATTCATAGTGAAAGGTATCATTTAAAAGACTTTAAATACATATTAAATAACCAAAACATCATATAAACTTTTTTATACGTCGTGGCTAGTATTATTTGGAGATTCTTTCTTATTTTGATGACACGCCCAGTGCTGTAACAACAGGAGGCAATTCCACATTAAGAATGATAGCTTCCACCACAAAAAGGCTTTAACAACATAGATTGGACCTGTTAGTGTCAGAATTCTTTACTATTGGGCTAAAAACTTCCAATAATGCTGATTGAGCAACTAACACAAGCAGCCAGCAATCCAACATATTCCCACCCAGAATCAGAGGATGAAGGAGTCATTTCAGGGCTGCTTCACCACCGTGAAAAGTATTTCCAAGGATGAATACCTGAACCTTCACTATCATCTATAAAATCAAATTCAAAAGAGCTTCTGGAGGCAACTTTTTTTATTCTAAAATGATAATCTTACACACTGGGAAACACAAGTAATTAGTAAATTATCTAGTACTAGTTGCAAATCAGTTATCTATTTTTCCCACACACATTTTAATTTACATAGCTCTAAATGAAAAAAGATGATACAGGGACTTCGTAACTCTAAGAAACCCTGGGGTTTTAGTAAAAAGGCAAAACAACTCCCAAACCACTCAGTTTTTGCTGTTTCTCTGTGTTCATGTGACATGTCCACGTGTGGTACTTCCACCCACCAGGCTGCCAGGCTGGTCTGCATGTGGAATGACAGCCAGGACACACCTGCAACCTGAACTACCAGGAACTGCCAACAACTCTGAAGACATCTTTTCAGCTCAAGAATCAATTATCGTCTCTGAATTCAACCTTCACAACATCAAAGACAACATTAATTTTAACATGAAATACATGTCAAATAACATTAGTGCATCCATTATCATCACCATCGTTGAGCAGTGTGTTATCCTCACTCAATGTCAGGTTGTTTGGAGGGTAGGATCCCTGTCGGAGGTTACCGGGATGGAGCCGTGACAGAATAATGAGGGAATTGATTAAGAAACACTTGCCAGCAGCTCTTTGAAGTGGTTTCTCCTCAGAACAGACCCTTGGAAAGCCAAAAAAAAGCAGGTTTGGCAGTGGCACTTTGTAGGCAGAAGAAACCAGGGTAGGAGGAGTTTCTCTCCAAAGCCCCAGGAGAGGGATGTGCCCTTAACTGCATCTCCTGCACGTGTCCAGCACTGCCTCCAGCACAGTGGTCAGCTAAGACATCTCTGATGGCAGTGAGCCCCACCTCCCTTAAGCTCAACTGCTCCTCTTAGCTCTGCTATCCATATTTTTCTTTTCATCCTACTACTTACTGTATTATTCCAAACAAGAACAATCTTGAAAAAATGTCTGTAAAAACAAACAGCTTAAATATGAGGTGTCCCCGTGATGGAACGCAGGACAAGATTTCCCAGGTCAAAGCAGACATCTATTAGACCTTTGGGTTGTTTATTAGCAGGGGATTTTTTTGGTTTGGGATTTGTTAGGGGGAACAGGGGGTCAGTTTACTTGTTTGTGGTTTTGTTTTCATTGGTTTTGATTAAATGCATGAAAGTGGAAAACATACTCATGCCTTAATGCCTTTGAACAGAAATTGCCTTATAAGCCAACATGTTGTTTATACTATCAATTATTAACCTCTTCCTCCCCTTTCTACTGTAAACATGGTGAAATTACAGAAAGAAAAGCTTTGATTTTATTAACTGTTAACATTTACACAGGGATTTCTGATACCTGCCTTACTGGAGATGAAGACCAATCTTCCACACTGCTGAGTAGCTCCTATTTTCTTCCATATAATCAAAAAACATTATTTAATCTCCAAAGTCCTATCATACGACCATTTCCTTCTTCTATTAAAGAAGGTGAGGCCAAACAAACATTCCCAGCACTTGGTGGAGAGGTTTGCAATAATCCTGAGATCCCCACGGGATCTATTCTAGGAGTAGCTCACTAAAACACTGCTCTCTCACACTGACAAATCTCTCACAGAAGATGCTCCAAGTCTCAAGTTCAAAGTCACGTGGGGCTTTTAAATTCTGTTTACTACCTCAAAAGATTTCTCTGAACAATTTTATGACCTGCTTCAAGATCTGCAATGTCGTTTAGCCCATTCTGGACTTTTAGAGCAATTTTCCACTTGTTTTTAAACAGCCTAACATTACCTAAACCTACAACACAGCATGTGATGCTTGTTGCCATGTAATTGTATGTGCAATTGCTTCTGCAGAGTTAAAGTTTCTTTCCTGTAAATACCTTATACATTATTTAATAGTATATATTGATACCAAAGTACCTATATATAGTATCCTTATAAATATATTATTAACTCCCTGCTTTACAAGGGCTGTCTTCAGTTCATTCTCATCTCTACATCTGCTGCCACTCAAGTACTGTCGTGGTCAAAGTCTAAAGTAGCAAGAAGGAACCAGGAAGGAGAAGGTGAGGTGGAAACATGAACAGACAAATTCCTGAGTGAGGCAACCAGCTCCCTTATGGATGCCATTAAGCCTCTGTGGAAGAGTAAGTGCTTAGACATTAAATTTTTTGCATCCAAAACAATAGTAAAGCAGGATAAATGATGACAAATTAAACTAAACACAGTATCAATTCCTATCTATTAAACAGATTATGCAAATTCTGTTGTATTTCATGTTATCATACCTCATTTGTTTTAGTTACTTCAAATATTCATGTTTTAACTAAATAATTACTTGAAAACTCTGGCATAAATACAGGCATATATTTAAAGAAGCTAAAGATGCACAGAAAGAAGCTTTTTGGACTAATGTGCAGCTTTGCCAGTCTCTGCTTGTGCTCTTGCAGGAGAGCTGAGGATGTGGCTGTGTGTGCTGTGTCAGCCTGGCACAGGGAGCAGAGATTCATCAATCCAGCCACTTGTGACACCAGCAGCAATCCCAGCACACAACAGCAGCCATCACTCCCCAGCAAACACCCAATATTGAGACATAAAAGAGCTAAATAAGTTAGAGACGCTCTGTTGAGCACCGAGGGCAGTCTGCCTTGCAGGATCCTGTTTGCTGCCCACAGCATCCCTCACTGCTCTGGAATTGTTCCAAGTATAATCCACAGATCAGACAGAATAGTTCACTTTTTTTTATCCTAACCAGAAAACCAGAAGTATTTCCTCATCGTTATTTCAAGAGAACAGAATTTTAGAGTCATCCTGTAAAACAGAAAAATACCACGTACTGTCAGAAAATGTATTTCTTAGACTTCCTTGCTTGTCCTCACTGAGATGATGGCTGTATTTTTGGAAATGGAACTACTACTGAAAAAGTACCCACCTTCCAAGGCTAGTCAAATGAAACACCTTTGTAATGTAAAAAACATTTCTCTCATAGCAACAATAACTCCAGACCAACCTAACTGGGGCAATTTCAAAGTAGAACCACAGCGGAAGACCCACAGACTGCAAGAGGGGAAATAGGAGGATGAAAGCCTTTCCTACTTTCTTTTGATTTGCTATAGGTTATCCTTGTAGTTTCATCTGCCTCAGGAAAACAGGTTTCATTTGTTATTACTTATAAAGCATATTAAATTTTGAAACAATTACAGAAGTCTGAACTTTGTTGCATTTTAAAAAGTGAATGTTTTTCAAGGGACTTTTCTCTTTTTACTAATAAACTGAAATGTTTAGCATCTTCACACCAGCAGTGCTTTCCCATTCTCTGAGATTATGGAAAGGTTACAGAATATACACATGAGATAACTGTGAAACCCAGAGAGGCACAAGTATATACACATAGCTCTTCCCTCCACAGGAATACCAAGATTTGAGAGTAACTCTTTATCCAGTGTGAGGCACAGAAATCAAAACTGCACATCAGAGAATGTGATCCCTCCCAAGTACTTTTAATATTTTCATGCACAGTTCAGTCCCATCATGATGCACCTGCTATCCACTGTTCAGTACTGTAAAGGATTTGAGGGTTTCCAGTATTTGGGCTGTGGTGCAGACAGGGAATGGAATGGGATGAAGGCTTTCCACACATTCAAAAGAAAATAAAAATTCCATTTAGTCTTACTTTCAATTAGTCTGCAAGTGTTAAAGGCCTTTGCAAACACAGCTTTTTGTTTTTTAAAGCTCCATTAGCACAAATGTCTCCATCTGAGGCACACACCAGGGTAAGTGGTTTTCCATCTCCAAGTAATTCCAGGTACTAGGGAGGCCACATAACTCTGAACACTCCAGGGCCTTAAAGAACTCAAGTTAACACAGAGGGGGGAAAAGACAAAGACTGAAGCACAGCAAGTATTTCTACATCAAATCATAAAATTATTTGCCTATGCCCACGCTGTGAATCAGCAACAAAGCAGTCTTGGCTCCAGAACCCACAAGCTTCCAGCAATGTGCCATATTAACTCAGTTTTAAACCAGAAACGACTGCCTTTGAGTGCTGCAAAACTAAATCAGTCGCTGATTGACTAGTGAGAAGGTCCTGATTTATAGTGTGCCTGAACTGACCTGAAGTAAGTGACAGCTCTGACTAAAAGAGAGGATCAGTGAAGCCAGAGATTAAGCTCTGTTTCAACAGAAACAGCCTACCAGGATACCTTCCACAAACGAGCAGATGTTTGAAAACTCAGGCTGTGATTCTGTGAATTGGTTAAGAAAAGGATGATATGAAAATCTGGAATATCAAAATATTTATACTAAAAGCTGGAAGCAAACTTTACTCATGCTTTTTCATTTTTGCTTAAATTCTTTCAAGGCATGTTGATAGCCTATTTCCAGACAGTGCTTCTATACAGGGGGAAATTTATTTAAAGCTAAGGACAGGACCTCTGCTTTTGCATTCCCATTTATATCAACAAGAAACCTCATACTGACTTCAGTGGGTTTCAACATTTTCCCATCTTGCATTTCATCTTTTGGATGTGTCCATGAAAAGTGATGAGTGGAAAAAGTGGCATAGAGAATGAGGACAGAGCAGAAAAGCTGTCAGTTCACTGAAAGGTCTTCACTTGAGGTTATATTTCATACACATTTGTCTTACAGAAACTAAACTTTATTACCATAATGTTTCATTAGAATAAGGATATCCATGAGTTATGGCTTCTTAGAGGTTTTATGGACTGGTTCAGTCACACTACATCAGGTACCTGTCATTGTGACATGGCCTCAATCAAGGACCGGTAATTAGCAATGAGTATTTTAAGCATTTCTGTTTGGAATGACAGCTTCTACACAGCAAGGTACAAGATTCAGTAGAGGAGACCCCTTACACAGAGACAGTCAAGTCACCAAAGAGATGTAGGAGAAGAGTTTCATCCTTCTTTGAGGTGAGGAGTAATTAAGTAATTGCTTAAATATAGGAAATTATACACACTTGGATCTGCAAAGGATCATAGAATTGCCAGGGCTGGAAGAGCCCTTTGAGATCATCCAGTCCAACCATCAGCCCAGCACTGCCACTGTACCCCTAAACCACTAAACCTCATCATCCAGCTCCACCTGAACACCTCCATGGATGGTGACTCCACTACCTCCCTGGGCAGCCTCTTCCAATGCCTGACCACCCTAACAGCGAAAAACTTTGTTCTTACACCTAATTGAATTTCCCCTATCTCTCCCCATTTCCTCGAGCCCTCTCACCTGCATAAATAAAAAGAAAAAGCATCATCTATTTGAGTTCACTGGTCACGCTAACCCCTGAGTAAGAAAAATAAACTCAATTATAGTTAAAAGGTTACATTTGTCTGCATCTTTCATCAGACTGGCCATAAACACCAGCATACTCATGAATATTCTCCAGTTAACACTATGGGAAGCATCAAGAATGCAAGAGGAACACTTGACCCCCATCACATCAAGAGAGGCTCCCACACATCACACTGACAAATCTTCCCATTTTAACCATTGCAAATGAATGAGGAAGTGAAGATTTTCTCTCATTTCTCCATCCAGGATTTTACTATTTCAGATCTTGCAGATAAATGACTATTTGCATTTTACCATTTGAATTAAGCATGATCTCTAGTTTATGTAATTCTCTTTCAGCATGGCAAATCTAGTGAGTGAGGGCAGCCATGACCTGGCAGTGGGTGCCCTTGCTCAGACCCAAGTTTTCCAGAGTGTGCAAAGGCTAAACATACTCCCCTCCTGGTACTGCCAAGGTTAGGGGATTCCTCCCAGCTTAAGGATCAAGATGAATAAAAAATTGTTGATAACCAGAAATGCTCTCAATTATAGAAAACAAAATACTGCAAAGCATATTTGACTCTTGAGCATCTCCAGGGAATTTATTTACAGCATCTTGTCAAAATGAAACATCAACAGTGGTGCCCTGAAAAGCAAATATATTTTTCCCCATTTCTTTAGACATTTCGCATATTTCTCTCACACTATTTTCCTATTGGAAACCCCACTTCACTAAGTGTATCAAAGCCATCATCACCCCTTATTCAAGAATCTTCACAAACTGCTTGCTCTCATGACATCTATCAGGTGTAATGTTAACGATTATGGGGAGATTGAGTTCATCTTTTGGTCTTCAACCAGGTAGTTCATCATTCAAACTTTGTACTATTGGACTATAGCTAAATGTTATCTAAAGTCCACAGTTCTCTAATTAACTCCCTTTTCTCTCTCTCTTCTTTCCTTCTGCATCATTTTCTCTTTGAAAAATGGAAACTTACAGATTAGGCTTCTCTACTTAAAACTGAACACAATGTTATACTCTGGGCACTGCTCAAAGACATAGCAAATATTAAAAAAAAAGAATAGGAAATATGTTTTCAATTAATTTTAATTTATATTTTTGGGCCCGGATCATTTAACTTCTCCTACAGAGTGGTTGTAGTAAGCTAGAAACCACTGATAGTGCAATTTCCCACCAGTGCAGTCCAGCAGTGTCTCTAAAGTCAAGGTTTCCTAACAACTTTTTGTGAGAATTAAGACATTTTGGGATGTGAGCTATGTCTGCTGGTTAGGACTCATCTTCCACAGGGATAAACAATGGAAGTTATTAGACTCCATATATCTTAAGCTGCCTCATACCAGCTATGTTTTCTCAGTCACAGCTTTCTAGAGTTTTTTAAGCCCCCATGTGTTCCCCCATGCCAAACCCTGTGGAAAAATGCAACATAACCCATTGCTGTATGTCAGATCAGAATCTGTGCTTTTCCCAAATACCGAAGGACTCTACACACCACTTATTGTAACACAGACTTTCTGCTCTTCTCTTCACTTCTCTTTTCCAAAGTGCCCTTACTTACCCCAGACTCTCAGCTGCAGCAATTCCCAAAGCCTCCCAAACCCCTGCAGGCCCACAGAGGCTCCATGCAGGAGTTCAAACTCAGCTCCCAGCCTTTCAAGCACCAGACACCAATCTGCTCTGTTGTTCACAATCTGTGCTTCGCACAAGGCTGAACGCAGGAAGAAAAGCCACATCCATAATCCTTCCCTGCCGAAGCAGAGGCCTCAGCACCTCAAAGCACAGAGGATTACACCAAGTGCATGACTCTCCGCTGAAGAGCGCATATACAGACAACTCAAAATATTCTGCTACAGGTTTTAGGGAGATCAAGAGCAACTGTGAAGATGGGAAAGAACCAAAAATCCCTAATATCCTCTTTTCCGTTCTGGTAACTGGCATTATTTTTTTTTTTTTGGTTGGTTTTTTTTCGGGTTTTTTGTGAACCTCCTTTCTTAGTACTGCTCCACAACTAATGAATGAGAGTCTATCAACATCTTTCATACAACCATGGAAAGCATAAAAAACATTGCATAAAAATGCAAAAAAACTCTTACAAATAAAACCAATTATAACTTCCCCCATTACAGCAAAGTCATTCAAAACTCAACTACATTAACCTTCATTTCACGCAAGAAAATTCTACTTGGAGAAGTCTGAATACTACCTTCTATGCTGATGGCCTGTGGACTACTGTAAGATAGTCCACACAGAACCATTTAGGTTGGAAAAGTCCTTTAATTAAATTCAAGATCAAGAATTTACAAAGTAATCAGAAGTTAATATTTGTCATCTCAGTAGAATAAACATTTTAGAAACATTTATAAGATAATGACTGGAGATTCTGAAGTTTGTAGTTCCTCAGGAAGTTTCATGTCTTTGAAGAACATAAGTCAGGTTTCACTCATTACTCTAAATCATCAGTTAGAAAGGAAAATGAAGTCTATTTTTTAATGTTCCTTTTCTTGATCTCAGAGGGGCTTATAAACATGGCTTTACTAGAAGAATTTTGGGTTTAATCTCACATCAGATAAAACTTTTCTCTATTTATCTCTGTAAAATTTTGAGGAATAAAGACAAAAAGAGCATGGTCAAATCAAAAATAATGCTGTCACAGCAAAAAATAAAAATTCTTCATCAACTGTAAAGACCTATTGCAACTCTTGGTGTTTAAACCCAGAAAGATTTTTTCATTTATTAACACCCTGTCCTTGTTCAACAGCATACTAATGAAGTTAATCTAAAGGCTAAATTTCAATTATGAATCACAGACCCACATCTCTGCTCCCTGATTACTCAGATAATCTGAATTAAGCCTTCTCTCCAAAGCACAATGGCTGACTGCAGATAAAAGTTCCCAAACATCAAAAATATTCAGTCCAGAAGGTAAAAATCTGACAAACACCTGTTTTCACATCCATTCGATAACTCTCTGGCAAAGTAATGATTTCTAGTTACTTGACAGACTGCTTGCTCACTTAAAATATGCTGCACAGGTTTCAACAATAAAAGGAACTGCAAATGTTTAAATCTCTCAGGCTTACAGCCAAGACAAAGTCTTCAGCCAGAGTAAAAAACGGTTTCCATTTGCTAAAATAATTTAGGAGAAAATGTTTTCCTCTTGAGTACCTACAATGTATTTGTCCTGGAACAAAACCTGAGAGAGCCACCATGGAAAACCAAGATCAGGGAGAGGCTGTGCATCACTTGGCTATTAATATGCACAACTACAGACCGAAATGTGGTGCTTCATGACGTGCCAATGCAGCTCAAATAAGGAGCTGAAGCTGCAGAACTGGAAAAAAACAAAATATGAGTAATAACGACGACCTGGATCATTTCCTTCCAATTGCTTCTGCAAACAGAAGAGTGATGAAGCTCCCAAGAACACCAAACCATGCTGCTCCCCCATCTGAAAGACTGATAGGGAGGAAACACTACATCTGCTTTTTAACAAGACAATAAAAGAAGCTGAAGAGCCAGCCTTTAGTTTTTAGCTGAGAGGATGAAGCACTGAAGGACTGTTCACTTTTGGTGGAAGTCAAAGGAACAAGAAGGAAGCAGAACAGGGAAAGCCCCAAGTCTCAACCTAGGGCAAACCTGGGCCACAGAAACCAGAGCCTTCCGAACAATCTCTTTCAAGTGTTTTCACCATAAAGTGTATGTGATTTCCAGACAATACAGCAACTCTGCAGTCAACTCCTCCACTTCTCATGGGGAAGGAAACCTAGAAAGAGTAAATAACCATAACCAATCGCTGTCTGAACATCTCTAGGAGTAAAAACTTCAGAGATTTTCTTCCAAACCTAGGATAACAGTGTTAAACTCCTGCTTGACACACACTGATCAAGCTCCTTCCTATACTCCAAGAGTCAAGCTTCCAGACAGGGAGAAGACTGTCCAGACTCACTGCCATTCCACAGCATTTAAACACAGGTCAGCTATAGTCATCTAATTTTTCACTGCATAGTAAAGACTTGTTTTCCTCTTTCAAGTTAGATGATGTCAAACATTCATACCCCCACCTTCACAGCAGCCACTGCACTGCTGAAGGTTTCTACTGTCCTAAACACAAATATCAATCTTTTCAATTTTAATATTCTTCAGGATATAAGCACAAATAGTTAATATTCCACCTCCATCCTTAGTCTACTGGTACCCCTCTCCACTGCCTTTGTCCTTCCAATACATGTCACCCAGTGGGAAGTTACCAGTGCCCAGATGATCCTGAGACCATGAAAATAAGTTCTTATCATTTAAAAAAACTTAGATTTTTTTTTTCCAGATTGTCATGATATTTACAATGTTATCTGTTTTGGCAACATTGACACCTAAAACACTGATATATACCTGGAAAATCATTTGGCAATTACATCCTTCCCAAGCCTAAAATCTTCCTGTCGTCAAATACCAAATGGGCACTTTGCTTCAGTGTTTAGCTGGATCCTGTGCAAGTTTTCCTCCGTGCCTTAGTCCTTAAATGAGCTGTTTCTCAGCAACACACTCAGAGTTGTCAGCCTGAGCAATAGGCACAGATGTATATGCTTAGCAATATTCTTGGTGGACGTTGTCATTCATGGTTCTCACCAAAATACATCTTAATTGAGCAGCAGCATTACACCACAAATGAGCCAGAAAAAAAGGCCAACAATAATGACAGACCACTAGAAATAATCTGTTGCCTTCTGGGTAAACTGCTCAATGCTAAAACTTATTATCTGTAAAAGCACCTTTTGAATCACTTTTGTTTTGCCCTGTGGAATACCTTAATGTTTCCACTAGTAATAAAATTTCTGGCTTGCAATACCGCCCTGGTCTATCAGACCGCAAGAGAAGGGAAGGGAAACAATGAAAACAGGGAAACACAGAAGCGCTGTTATTATTAAACCTTTAAGTTACAGAGTTAATTCCAGCTAAACACTTTTATCTGCTGCACTGCTTATATGAAGTGGATGTTTTTTTCTAGAAGGAAATCTAATTTTAGAACTGCGGCATCAAACAACTCCGTGGCCATCCATATCTGCACTGACTCCACTTCTGCTACAAGTAATCTGTTAAGCAGCACACCCCCAGCTGGGGACTGTAATTAGGGTGCAAACTGCCATACAATCCCCTTGCCAGATTGATGAAGGAGACCTCTTACAAGGTGATCCAGAAGGCAGTGTTGAGATCATTAATCATTCATCCGTCGAGGAGAATACAAAATCTCTGCCACCAAGAGCATTACATTGCAGAAGTATCTCGACAGAACTAACTCCTAAAAAAAACAGTGAACTTTTAATTAAAAGGTCAGGTATTAGTTACTGTATTATTTTTTGAAGTTTTAGATAAGTTCACTTAAGAAAGGCCTTTATTCATATGTCAGATGGAATTTGACACTCCTCCTTTGCTACTCCTTTTAAAAGCTTGATAATGATCAGCTCAGAGGGTTTTTAGCTCTGCAAGCAGCATCCCCAGATAGTAAACAAATATAACAATAATCTACAGTGCAAGCTTAAATACCCTGCCAGGCTGCCAATATTTCAACCTGCAACCATTTGTTTTCAGGGATCTGAATCCACAGAAAACACAAGTATTTTCAACAATGCATAACTGCAGACACTGTTAGCACAAAAATCCAGTCTACAGGGAGAACGCCAGATCTTGAACACCTGCCTGACAAGGTCTTCACGGTCCATCCTGAGCACATAAGTCTTGGCTCAGCCAAGTATCAAATGAACTTTTTTTAATACACTTTCTATAATTAAATACTTCAAGTATTTAAAGTTGAGTTTAAGCTTAAGTGTTTCCCTTCTTCATTGTTATTTGATCCAACCGGCAAGCTCACACCATCCTTAGAGAACTCACAAAACAAAAGAGAGAAAAACGCAAAAATCAAGAACACCGAGGTACTCCAAGAGTGTATTGAAAGAGCTGGAAGTATTGGATACAACTTTTTAACCATCTTTTGTATGCAACCTTATGTTTTCCTTACCACATCCCAGATCCTCAGCATCAGAAGTTTCTTAGATTCACACACATTTCACCTGAGCCCAGCCTCAGGAGAAAGGGGAGGAGGTGAACTCCTTTCCCTCCCCTCCCTTGAACTACCTGGGATTTAATAGAATTGCCTAGGAGACTTCTGCTGTTTCAGAAGCAATCAAAATCTATCCTATACAACCATCTACCAGACTAACAGAAAATACATTTTCCTGTAGAATGTGCAATAGGAAGGCAACTTAATCCAAACATCATTACATAGTCCAACAGGATTTGCTTACAAAATCTAAAATCTATCCCAGTGAAGGCAAGCTCCTAGAAGTTAAACAAAAAACAGTCAGCAGGCAAGTACTTTCTCTTATGTTAACTGAAATAGCCAAATCTATATATTTTTCAACAGATCATCAAGAAGCACATATGAAATCAAGAGAAGAAAAAGAAATCTGCCACCCATGGCTATGAAGTTAAACAAATGTAAATACTTTAAAAGCATTCTTGTTTGAAAATTAAGATCATTTCCCCTCAACTCTCCTCATTCCCTAGAGAAAAGAGGGTTTTTCCTAAAGGATGCAGCAAGGGATGCAAAGAAAATGAGTAAGAAAAACCCAACAACATTTTTAGCATCAAGTGCTTTTACAACAAGGACTCCTTTGAAAATCTGACTGTAGATAAAACAAAGCTTTTTATTTGTTTCTTCAGCACTGAGAAGTTCTGATTTCCAAAACCCTTCCTTGCATGAAAAAGCACGTAAGTAATCTTCTGAATATATGAGTGAGAGAAGGAAAGCAGAAATAGCTTCATTATCATCATACAGAATCTTACAGGCAGCTGTGGAAACCCAGGCTCCTGAAAAATTATCGTCATGTTAAAAATGCATAATCCATTCCAACAACAAGTTCTATCATATATCACTGATTCCCTCAATATTTACATTTTTCCAACATAGCCTGAGCTAATAATAAGAGGTCAGCAACAGTAGGAATATGCATAAGATAATTTATTCGGAGGCACCCTATCTTCTTTAATTAGAGTCAGTAACACTAAAACACCACTTAAGAGTATGGAGCACAACTTGCAAAGACAATGGTTCAAACCTGAAGATTACAAATGTGGGAAATCAAGTGTAGCACCATTTGCTGAAAGGCTGTGACAACAATCTCAACAAAGAGTTAAAAGCTTTAAAAAATAAGGAAATAAGTTCTCTGCACTGGATGGACCAAGGCAATCCAGTGTGCACTGCAACATCTAATCCTGCTGGTAATATTTCTTGCACTTTGATCTTGCTCAACGGAATAAAAAGTATTAAACATAACACACAACTGAAGCAATACTTCAGAAGTTACACTCAAATAAATTGTATGTTCATCTTATTTTGGAGTAACAAATGAAAAAACCTCCCCTTTTTGAGTCTTGCTGTATCATCCTTTACTGACATTAATACTGCTCTCCTCCTTAGACAAGCCCTGAAAGACTCTGATCCTTTATATCCTTTAAATGGAGCAATTAATGCTGCTATTCAGAGTTTCTGACCTTTAACTCTCAGTCCCAGTAGTGTTATTCAGATTTCTCTTTTCAAGTTTAGTAGGAAATAGTAACTATTTGTATCTTCCTAAAGGCAGACAGGCATTAATCCTAACCTCAAATTGAAGTCCATTTTGGAAAAGTAATTTCCAAATTTTTCACTTCCAAACGTGCTCCTCTGCAGGATCAGATGCTTCCCAAACTCTGCCCTTCCAAACTACTGCAGTTTAGGTTCTGCCTTCCAGAGGTATTTTGGCAAAACACTTTGAAAATGCTTTCATAGAAGTTCTGCATGCCATAGTGCATTCCACCTCACCATCCTCTGCACTGCCTATTGCTATGATTATTTTCAGTGAAGCCACAGTGCCAAGTTCCATTTTCTTTATTCCTGCTAACATCACTCCCCACTCAACCTTCCTGCCTCACATTTTTCCCCAGCTTCTTACTCAGCTGCCCTGTTGCTTCTTTCAGAAATGTTCATAAAGAGCATCGCAGAATCAAAATAATGTATCTACTATTTACTGTCTTCATCTAATCTGTATTTTAAGCTGTCAAACACAGAGGCTGATTTGATGCCCTGAAAAACCAACAGAGCATGTCATGTTCAAAACTGCCCCACAAAGCATCTAGCATTTTCTTTCCAAAGAGTAAAGAAATATATATATATATATATATATATATATATATATATATATGTATGTATCTCCTGTCTATCCCAATCCCTCTCTCAAATTAAAAAAAAAATAAAAAAAAATCTGATAATTCTAGTCCATCAATACCCTTCTGCTCTAAACCTTCCCTGATAAGAAAGCTCATCTGGAAGACTGACAAGCTGATATTTCTCCAGACCCAGAGAAAGGGTATTCCACAGTCCAGAGTCTTCCAAACAGCCAGGGAAAAAAAGCCATACCTATTTAAACAGAGAGCAAGACAGGCTCAGCTAGAGCTGCACAGGGAAGGGGCAATCAATTTGACAGTAAATGTAATTAGTGTTATAATTCCTGCCAAAATTAGACATGATAGAAGCAGATATAACAAACTAATTTGACATGATATATTACCATTGATGTTCCTAAATATATAGAGGCTTTTTGAAGGATGGGAGTAGGGTTTTACAGATTTTAAGGGAAAAAACAAATCCACAAATCCTGACAAGCCTTCATCATGTCTGTCTCCATCCTGTTGCTTGTTAAACCTCTCCTTTCTGGCTCCTATTTCCTTCACAGTCAAAGTGGCACAAAACATCCTTTTTTGCTGCAGATAACTAAAATCAAAGTTGCATCATGTCTCCTTCTCATGTCTTTTCTTCCCCCCCCTGCCAATCAGAGGCTTCAAGCAACTTGTTTTCTGAACACATTTACAGTCCAAATGCATTCCTGAACACCAGCTCACTTGCTTGCCTCTCTTGTTCCCACTGGCACTCACCAAAACTCCTTCCCATCACATCACAGCTTCCATTCTCTTGGTTGTCACTCACACATCCCTTTTCCCTGGTGCCAGTACCAAATTTCAATAAAATCATAGAAACATGGAATGGTTTGGGTTGGAAGGGACCTTAGGATCATCCCACTCCAAGCCTGTGACGTGGGAAGGGAGCCCTTCCACCTGATCAGGTTGTTCAGAGCCCCATCCAGCCTGGGCATAAAATCTAATTTACACCAGATACTGAAGAAGAATCATTCCCAGCTCTGCCCCAAAGAAGCAACAGGAAGACAGAAATTCTCAGTGCTCAGAGAGCTGGACGTGATTTGGCTTCTCAGTTAATGAAAAAAAAAAAACTTAGAAAAAGGGAAAAAAGAAGTGCAACACACCCCACACCTCCCTTCCCAAAAGAAAAAAGAACTGAACTAGAACTAAATGCCTATTTTGTTTTTGCCTCTGCTAGAAATCAACACTAAAGCTTTCATTTAGTCAGCCAAGCTGTATTACCGAAAAATTATGGATTCGTTTCAGGGAAAATTAACCTTTTGCTTATTTTGTTTCAATTCCCATTTTGCAACAAAGTTTTACTTAAAATTACATCACAATGTCTAGACAAGTTTTCCAAGTTCCCAAATCATCTGACTTCTGAGACAGTGACCCTTCACAAGATATGTGCTCTCCAGGGACCAAACTTGTGTCCTCCTCAACTGGAAGCTCTGGGCTGCTTCATTTCCTGCACACCTGAATTTGCCACCAAAGTACTTGAGATGGAAAAAAATCTAGGCCAGGCAGGGGTATTGATGACTTTTTTTATGATGGAAAGTTTAAAAATTACTTCACCTGAAGAAATAAGTCTTTAACTGGACTTGTCTTTTCTATTGCAGCAAACACTGAGCATATTGCTGTTCATCTCCTGACAAATTACTCTCCAGGAGAATACAAATCATCTGTGCTGAGCTTCAGAAAGGCTCTGGGAAAGAGCTCTGTTTCAACCCCCTAGAGACAAAAAGCCAGCCACAAAACAGACTCCATCCCAGTGGAGAGCCTCCCTCGCTCATAAATGCCAGTTTTAATCCCATTCATGAACGGCGAGACTGCGCTCACCATTACTGTGCCACATCCTCAGGTTGCTCTTCCATCCATTACAGCTGATGTATTCTCTGTTTTATTAACAGTAATTTAATTCAATGTATATTCTTACACAGGACAGGTGATCTTTCTGACTATTTCAAAACATTTCACAAGAGGGAACACAGGTAAATTTTTAAATAGCAAAACAAGACACACACAGATTTAAAAAAAAAGAAGAACAAGAAGAAATCCTATTGTGTGTTTCTGTTTGGACGACTTTGTAAAATAAAGTTTGCTGTGACTGTCAGGCCTCCCACCACCTAAGTTTTCTTTCCTGAATAAATACCATACACTAAAAATTGATGCTCCATAAACTGCACCATTGCTGGAGAAAATGGCAATCACAGAGACTGCTGCTTCCTCCTTTACCAAATGTGTATATCGTGTTTACTACAGATACCTGAAATCAATTATAGAATCATAAATATTTGCAGCCTACAGCACTCAGAAGTGTTTCAGAGGCATATGTTAACGCCCAGGAGTCATTTCCCCCACACTGCAGTGCCCTCAGGCTCACTGCTCTGTTCTCTGCTATCTGCTGACATCAATTTTGCAATGAAAACCCAGCAATTCATTTAAAACAGGTACTTAAGCAAAGATAAAAACATCTGTCTAAAGACTCAGTACCACGGTCCCATTATACACGGACATAAAATTACAAATATATATATATATATATATATACACACACACACACACTCATATACGCCACAATGTGCTGTGGCAACATATCCTCTCCACAAATCCCTGTTGAACACACAGCAGACAGAATTCCACACTGCTGTCACCTTGTGCTGAAAGAATGCCAATGTGAATTACAGGTTATTGTGGGAGATGGATCAGAAACAGCCACAATTATACCTAACGAGTGAAGAGATTGTTTCATTTATCTTTCTTTTGGAAGGCTATGCCAGTCTGACAGAGCCAAATGACACAGTGTCTTTCTGTCCATTCCTGGCAACCTCAAGACACATAAGGAATCCCCCCTCCCTCCTAACAAGCCTGGGATCAAAAGTTTGCCACATTAAGTTATCCTACCTTCAACCTTTCAAAAATACCCACTATTCCCCACCAGAATATCCCTTTCCTGCACAAACATTTTCTGTTTAAGCAACTGAGTCAGGAGAGTGACTATTTCTCCACCTTCTCATTGTTTTTAACTACCTTTAAATCTTCATTCCACTTGTAAAACCCTTTTCTCTGTCTCCTGCTTCATTCTACCCTTTCAGAACACAGTGAGATACCTCATCACACTGTAAACGGGTTTGTACATCCTGCCTTTATCAACACAGAGTCTGCACAACCAAGGGACACTAGAACCACCACAGGGATCAAACAGCAGCTCATCTTGCGTGGGATTCCTTCCCCACCTGCCTGGGACATGCATGGACACCACGCATCACACACACATTCTGGCCCTGCATCACTACCACAGCTTTTTGTTTGCTTTCTTGGTGGCCCTTGAACCTCTTTCCTTACCCATTCCATGCACCTTCTCAAAACAGCTGCCTGTTCTGTCAGTGCAGGTGGTGTAGAAAAAAAAAAACAACAATCCCCTTTTAAAGTAGTTACCTTAATTTCAGACACAAATATGAGAATTAGCTAGATAGGACTGAAAAGAAAAACTAAGATACTTTTCCAAAAAAAAGAAAAAAAAGCATAAGTTTTTTTTCAATCAGAACAAAAGCTTAACAAATAAAAATCACAATAGAAAGGAAGTACAACTAAAAGCATTCCTAATAAAAATGATGCAGCATGTCCTTTATATTCAAGTGTTTTAACTAAATACAGCAGAAGTACAAAAGAATGCCTGAAGATGACTCAATAAGGAAGCATTCAAAGCAGAAAGAGCATTACCAGCATGTTCTTGGTAAGCTTGCCAGTCCAAAGCACAGTATTTTTTTGCTCTATTATTCCAAACCAGACTGCAGACAGTGGGCACTTGTGCTTAGACACAGAAGTAAGGTAGGACAGGTCACCGGTGACTCAGAGGCTGGGTCTGTGCAGCCTCACAGAGCAAGCAGAGAAACCTGACTTCCCTGCAGAGTTCCTGGTTCTAAATGACCCACACAGCTCTCATCCTCTGGCACAAACTCCTGAATTTTTTTCTTTTTCTTCAAATAAACAGCACTTATTTTGCCTGTAGTGCTTTATCTGTTTCCCCTCCCACAGCACCCACTTCACCACCCTAGAAGCAGCTCTGGATGAGATGGGATGCCCAGCTTCCTGAAGGAACCCGCCAGAGTTCAGCATCCCTCAGCTCCATCTTGGTGTCACCAGGCAATCACACCCCCATTTCACACCCCGCCTTCACACCCACTTTATATTTCATTATAATGGGGCAAATAACAGAAAAGCTGGAATGCAATCCCGGTAAAAAATAAAATCAGTATTTTCAAAGCTCAGGTTAAGAAATTAAGTGATGTGTGGGCAAAAACTCAACAGTGTGGGAGGACTCCGAACACACAGAGAAACACACCACAACTGCACAGTTTGGCCATGAAGTCTGATGCCATTGTATCATAAAACTCAGTTATAACAAGGCATGACAGCCCATCCACAGCTTCTCTGGTTTAGAGAAAAAACACACAAACTCTCACCCCTAGGCAGCCCCAGCAGGACTCCCAGTCCTCAGCCGCACTGGAGCCTGTGAACTGCTGCCAGAGCAGACAAATTTTCATTTTCTATTACCTTAACAAACCACAGAGCAGCTCTGTCTTGTGAAAACAATGCTTTCCTCTCACCATACTGGAACAAGCCCCCAATAATTCAAGAAAGTTCCTGAAAACTGACAAGCCAGACACACAGTTTTTGAACACACTTTGAGCCAGTCTATCAGGTCAGTTTCCCTCACCTACAAAATACTTGGAGAAGCTCCCCAAACCAGCTCTGTGTCAGGTGGTTCAAGAAGTCAGGTCTCTGCTTTCCGCCATCCACAGTACTGAGCACAACCCATTAAAGCACAGCATACACCTCTAATGGGGAATAAAAAACTTACCTCCCTGAACAACAGCCCGGGGTCAATTCCACCACCTCTTTAATCTGCAATAGCATCCCTGTTGCTCAGCTTTCATAATCCACTTCAGTTAAGGTATGGGGGTGCCAGCAGCGGTGCAGGGCAGGGAAGCAAAGCTGACACAGGTACCTGTGGTGTCAGTGGAGCGCTGTCAACTCAGGGTAATTTATTTTTTGGTATTTTCTTATCCCACTCTTTGCTTACAGCCTGCAAAGCCACACAAGCTTAGTTGCCTTGGACACCTGGATGAAACCATTCACATCACAGCACATCTTCCACCACAACCCCTCTGCTCACCTACCAACAGGGAGGCCAAAGCTTCCAAAGGACAACCACCACCTGGGTTTTCCACTGCCCAAAACCACCCTTACATGGCTACCTTTGTGCTGTTATTCAGCACTGAGCTTGGCACAGGGTACCTGCAGCATCTGGCACGTTTCTCCCACCCCTGTTCAGGCTCCTCATGTGCTCTCCTCTGTTCCCAACCAGTGGGGTAGCTGCTGTGCCCAAACACTAAAGGAGAAAGTGTCTAAACAGGCACAAGAGCTCAGCTCATCTGAGGGCATGTAAGACACTGAATACTGCTTAGGTAAAGAAAAAAAAATTATTAAGGAGCAATGAGACCCGTGGGAATCCCCATTTCTCACTCAGAAACCCCAGAAGTTCTGTGCCACTAAAGGCAGCAGCCCGAGAGCCTCCACCAGCACAGCACGTCAGCAAACACGCAGCGTGCGATCTTATCGGTGAGGCTTTCTAGTGAACAGACATCCCTAGAAAGCAGTCACTACAAATACCGTTCTCCTGAATATCATTACTGATCCAGAAGTAATGAAATAGCAGATAATATGGCCCCAGGGTACAAATCAACCACCTACCCTAATGCATACAGATGGAGCTTAACAGCTCTTTTGGTCTTCCATTACCAAAGTGAAATGGGATCTTTGAAACACCATTGAGGCAAAGCAGAAGAGAAAGTTTACTAATGAGTGATGTTTACTTCTGATTCTTCAGAAAATGCTTTGCAATGCTGTGATCTAAAATAAAAATCCTCTGTTTTCATGTATGAAGATGACTAGATCCAGCTTCCCCTCAGAGAACCAAGATAAAAAAGCAGAGGATACGATCTCTTGCTCTTCCCTCGTGTTGCAGAAAAGACTGCTGAGAACAGTGTCTCGATAATTTTCGTAATAATTAACAATGAAAACTTTATCCAGTCCCAACAAAGCAAGGAGCAAAACCACCACAACTCACAGCAGGGTCATGCTCTCCTTGATAATGTTTGCAGCAGTAAAAGCAGCAACTTCCACAATGCTCTAAAACCAGCTCAGCACTATGTAAGGTACAGGCAGGCACAGAATCCCCCTGATTTCATCCTCAGGGAAATTCAGCACTTAACACCTCGAGCCTGTCCCCACAAAGACACAAAGTTATGCATTCTGAGCTGGTCTCAGCCCCACGGACCAGCCAAGAACCAGCGGAGCCCACGCGCAGCTCCGCGCGCACCCCGACACAGCCCTACTCCAGCGCCTCACTTTAATGCCATCTCCTTCACCTCTGAAAGAGGTGAAATGGCATTGCCTATATTCCACCGTAATCTTGTCAGAAGCTAACGAGCTCACTACTTTTTTCAGTTTCCAAAAGTTTGAAGATTTCACCATGCAAGTTGAGCAGCCATGCAAGGCACTTGTGTGACACAAGGCACAAACAACAGCAGCTCTCTGCCATCACGTCCTCTCGCAGGTACTTTTAGTAGTACCCAGTTCTAACAGGTAGATTATGCCACTCACCTGCACACACAACAGACATTCCCTGTACAACTTCTTCCAAAAATTACATCCTCAGGCAATCAATTCTTTAAGCTGATTTTCTGTTTTCATTAGAGGAATTCACCAATACATTTCAATTATACAAAAAAACTGGAGGCAGTGGTCAGCAAGTACTTTTTTTATGACCCTCATCTATTCTTTTAAAAGCCTTCTACAGAAACGCTCAGGCAGGCACAGGAGTGGGAGGGAGAGGAGGAGGAAAGGAACAGCATTACAGATACTCATCATATCTTCACATAAATAAAGTCCAAACTCTGTACAGTTTGACCTTGAATTAATAATAATACACAAAATAAATACAAGGACGAGCACAAATTAAGAATGAACGCTCGAAGTAATGAATGGTTAATGAAGGAGCGTATAAGCGTGCCTTGTTAAAAACACCGATTGAAGAATCGACGGAGGGAAAAAGACAACCCAAACACATTGCGATGCTGTGCCTGTGGGTGGGTGGGCAGGTGAAAAAGTAGGGGTTCAGAAGCCAACCGGCGCGACAGGGAGCCCAGACCCAGCCGCGATCGCCCTGCCCGCGGCAGCTGCGCTACTTTCAGCGCTGCTCGGCGGAGCGGAGTTGGCGGCGGTGCCCGCACCGAGCCCGCCGGTGGCCGCGGCTGGCGCTGCCCGTCCCCATCCGAACTCCACCGGTCTCACGGGGCTGCCGGCGCTCCGCGCCCTGCCCCGCTCCTCCCGCGGGGGCAGGAGCCGGGGCGCTCGGAGGAGCCGGACCAGCGCGGGGGATGCGACCAGCAGCGAGATGGGAGATCCCGACCGGAGCGGTCCCGAAACCGCGGAACTTCTCCTGCGCGGCGCGACCCGGCGGGTCCGTCCGTCCGTCCGTCCGCCCGTCCATCCGCGCACCCACACCCCCGCCCGCGGAGCCGAGCCCCCGGACCCACCCTCTCCCCCGGCAGCGGGGCGGCCGCACCTCCTCGCATCCCGGAGCGCGGCATGGAGCCCGGCGCGGCGCGCTGCGGCGGGAGGTCTGCGGAGCCGGCGCCGCGGGCGAGCGGGGCGGGACGGGCGCGCAGTCCCCGCTCGGCCCCGCGGCGCGGAGGGGCCGCGGGCGGAGCGAAGGCGGAGGAGGCGCGGCCCTGCCCCCGCCCAGCCCCGCGCGGGAGCGGCGCGCGCGGCGCCCTCTGCCGGGCGGCGGCGGCGGCACCGGGCCGGGGGCTGAGGGCTGAGGGCTGAGGGCTGAGGGGAGCCGGGAAGCGGCTCCGCCTGGGAGCGCAGGGACCGAGGGTTTCGCGCCGGCGCTACAAAACTCGTCGAAGCTGCATTTTAGTGGTACGCTTGCCCCGCACCGAATCGCCAACACCGCGTTGTCACCAGCCTCCTCACGCTGCTCGCCGTGCAGTGCTGAAGGTGCTCGCAGCGCTTCCGTAACTCCAGGTAATCACAGAACTGCTGAACCGACTGGGTTGGAAAAGCCCTCTGAGATCAGAGTCCAACCCATGCTCGATCACCACCTTGTTAACCAGACCATAGCACTGAGTGCCACATCCAGGCTTTCCTCAAACTCCTCCAGGGATGGTGACGCCACCACCTCTCTGGGCAGCCCTTTCCAATGTCTAATCACCCTTCCTGTGAAGAAATTCCTCCAAATATCCAACCTAAAGGTCCTCTGCCACAGCTTAAATCCATGTTCGCCTGTCTTGCCACTTGTTACCAGGAGCAGAGCCCAACCCACAGCTGGCTGCACCAGGTGGGAGTTGTAGGGACTGAGAAGGTGCCGCCGAGCCTCCTTTTCTCCAGGCTGAGCCCTCCCAGCTCCCTCCGCTGCTGCTCATCACACTTGTGCTGCAGAGCCTTTCCCACCTCCCTTCCCTTCCCTGGACACACTCCAGCCCCTCAAGGTCCATCCTGAAATGAAGGGCCAACAGCCGAACACAGAATCACCATCTTTGCCCAAGGAACACTGGTCCCATTTAGTTTCAAATTCATCTAAGTCATATTTTTGAGGGAAGTAATTAGTGCAAGAGATCACCAAATTGGCGGAAGTCCTCGATTAAGGAGAGAACATTTATTGATTGCAGGGAGGATACTGAATCCATCACTTTTTAAATACATGAAGTGAATGATCTCAGTTTACTTTATCTGCACTATTTAAAAATTCAAATAGGTATTATTCTGCAGAACTTTTTTTTTTTTTTTTTTTGACAGTCATTAAGTTTAGGAGTTATTCAGGAAAAATTAATGCCTATATCTAAGACAGAAAGCGGGGACTGTGTATGCACAACGAAATTACTACAGTATCTATTCCTGCTTTTCACACAGTTCTTATTTCTGTTAAAGAACGGAACATCCCCTGTGTGTTAAAGAACCTGAGGGATAACCTACTCAGGTTTTGAAAATGTCAAGTTTCACTTGGACATTTTCCATTTAACAAGAACAACATATATAGTATTTTAATGGACATGGTTGCATCATCTACGATCCTCGGTTTATTTTCTGTTTACAGAAATATTAAATCTTCATGCAAGGATCGTTCACATCATGTACAAACTCAAAATGAAACCATAACTTCGTGTAGTAGATGCTGTTTAAAAAAATCAGTGTTTCTACTTTCAGAGAGTTCTACCTTACAAAGATTGGAGACAGAAGAGTAGAAATTAAGGCAGAGAGATGGATGATACATATCATAAGATATGAAATCCTGATCAGAGATTGAAACACAAACTTCCTGTCTCCAGGTTCAGCCTGTCCCATTGCTCTCATGAATTATAAAATCCTGGACAGTTCCTGGGGAAGGACAGTTCACCAGAGATTGCACACTGCTGGTCAGGAGTGTTCCAAACAAAGTTTTGTGAGAAAATTTGTATTTGTCAAAGTGGAAACACTTGGCCAAAGAGGATTGGTTTTAAGAAGATTTTTTTCTTGGCTCTTTCCCAGGTCAGAGAGCCCTACCCCCAAGAGAGAGTGGCAGAGGGCACCCACCGGGGCTGCACCAGCCCCAGCTTCACTGCTCTCTTTTTCTCATTGAAAAAATTTAAAGGTCTCATTTTTGCCTGATACAGAATGGAAGACACCTCTTGAAATGTCAGGAGTTTTTTGCAAGTGACACTTCCTTTTTCCTGACTGGCTCTGGACTACAGGCAGTTACACTCTCTTTGCCTCCTCAAAGCCCTTATGGTCTTGTCTGCTAAAAATAGCCCCATTTTGCCCCTCATGCTTAATCTGGAGTTGGAGCATATGGGGAACTGCAGTGCTGCAATTCTTAGCTTAATTTACCAATGCAGAGTTTGCATCTGGATATGGGAGCCTGAACTCCTCCCTGCAGTAGCACTAATGAAAACAAGAGGCAGCACAAGAGGGTAAGAGAATCCTCAAAGTTCTCCAGCCAGCTGAGTGCCAGCTCCCCTGATCAGCCACATTTTGGCTTTGATTATCTTCCTTAGGACTTTCTCTTTCCTCAAAATATTCATGGATGACTGTATATAATTAAGAGATGTGTAGGAAATTATTACAGAGTGAATATGCAGGAAATACATTAAGTAAACCTGCTTTTTTTTCAATTTGAATAGAAAGGCTGAAGGATGAGACCAAGAAGCAGCAACAGGAAAGCAAAAGCACAAAAATATAGTGGAAGGAGCTTGGAACTCAGAGTAACCTGTTAGGTTGGGTTTTAGTCCAGATCACTCATTGTTTCTTTGTGTTTCTGCTGCTTGTGATCCTCTTGTTACATGGCTCTCTCCTGCTTGGTGGGGCTCAAAGAAAGAAAACTGGTACCCAAGTGCTGTGAGGTCTGGAAGGTTTAAGCCAGCTCTTGCTTATGGATGACTGGCCCAGCCTAAGAAGGGAATAACAAAGCCGCTTGAATGACAGCTTGGATCAAGTTCATAATGACCTGGTTTGTACAGGCCAGGTGTTATGTAGATTGGAGCTTGTTATTGTGAAAAATTTTGGCAAGGCTTGCGATGCAACAGCCAGTTCCAGCAGAGCTGGGCAGAAAGCCACAGACTACAGGCAGGTCCATCTTCAGCAAGATGGGCAAAGCAGCCACCCCCTCCTGTACTTGGTACCGCGGGGACCTGAACCAACCTGCCTGCACAGCAGCTGGAATACAGCTTATGCAGGAACAGAGAGCAGTTTCAAAACATGGCACTGCAGGCTTAAAAACAAAGAGGTGATCTTGCATAAAAACACAGCGCCAAGTTTTTGTCTGTTTCTCAGGGAGCAAGGATTCAGAGCAAAACGGTACAAGCCACCCACTACAGCACTAATGGACAGTGAGCAAACTGGTACAGAATGTCCCTATCAAATTATTCTGCATTTGTTAGGAACTCTTTCTTAGTACTTTCATAATTCACTTTTTATGTTATCTAAAAGTAGTTACTAGAGTAATGTGGATGAAGAGCTGTCGAAATTAGGGCTCACCTATGATTTGTTCTCTCAGTCTTTATCATTAATATGCACACTATGATTTGTTACTGAAGCTAGTGGGACTTCAATTTTATTCCTTATGTAGATGGCCATTTTTTTCAAAAGAGGAAGATTAAAAAAAAACTTAGGGAAAATGTCTTGGGTGTAATTTTTGCAATAATAATTAATGTGGAACTCAAGAAATAGGCACTCTTTTCATCAATACTCAGCATTTATTCCTATGCCCCAAGTTAATAGAAGGGACTATACAAATCAGAGCAAAGCCAGTTAGATGAATAGATCAGGTTTCTATTTTTCTTATGTAGACTTATAAGACTTTGTAAGTGTGGTCACAGTGATGTTTTTACACTGTACCACAAAAGCTAGTACAACTCAGGAGAAGAATTCTGAACTATGTGAGCTTTACCAGGATGTTCATAACTTAACCAAATAAATGACAGCTTTTTCCATATGGAATGTTGTATCAGTTTTCATATAGCACCATGGAAAAGCAGCAGAAATCCAGGCAGAAAATGAAAGGCTGACACAATGGATTTGCAGCCCAAAGGCACAGCTTCAGGTAAGTGTTACATGCAGGCCAGGGACAAAGTAGGAGTGGTTAGTTGGGCATTAATGCTCCATGGAAAGGAGGGTTATGAGGAGTTTTGTACATCTCTCACTGTTCCGGAACTTACACTGAGGTTTAAAAGTTATTTTTAATAGTCTATTACAAGCTGGGATCATGAGAAACTGAAAAAAGAAATTATCCTCTCATCCTTAGGGGCAGTGCCTCAGAAATCAATGCTAATGAACAGACTGCAGCACAGGGAAGCTTGCATTTCCCCTGCTGCACCAATTTTGTGCATTCACAAGGGACACTGCAAGTGCCATCATGTGTAATTAGAATCAGGGAACGGGAAAAAAAGGATATCATTCATTCACACTTCTCATGGTGTCATTTCTTTGTGGCAGATTTAACAGAGATTAAACAGGCATTCAGTTTAATACTAGTTCTATTAAGAACCAAGCATAATTTATTTTTAATTATGGAGTTATCAAGACACCAGCATAATTGATGGCAGCCCTGTTGTGATCATATCCTTAGATGATGACTTCTTTAGCAACAGAAGAAATTCATTCAGGCAGGATATTTTTCTTTACCAACATTCTAGTAAGAGCACACCTCTGTGAATAGATCCAGCCAGTGTTAATGCTGGATCCCAACCCACCACCCATTAGTGAGTACAATACCCAAATCCCAGTGTGCATTCCTGCCTGAACCTGAAATAACTTCTGAGCCAGGGTTTGAAATCAATCCTCCCTGTGGCACAGACCTGCAGGGGCTGATCAGCCCCTCTTCCCCACAACCCATCTGTCCCTTCCTATTCTTCTCCACCCAACTGTCCCACAAATGGTGGCAAGTGTTTCTCAAGGGACACAAAGCTCCTTTTTACATGACCTTACTATATACCATAGTTCAAGGCACAGGTAGTAGGGGGTGTAAATTGGAATCATTTGTCCTGTTCAAATATCAAGATCATGTTAAGTGTTATTTTTGAGAATGCAGGATCAGACTTTTTGGTGCCAGTGAAGGGTTGAAGATGGAGGAACACTTACCAAATAAATAATCACTACAAATTAAAGCACAGAGCAGAACTCCTACAAAAGACCAATTATCTTGCTGGCTAGAGAGCCCAGAGCTTAAAACTGTGATACCCTTGTTAATGTCTGAGGAAACACGACAGTTGTATTTGTGAGTAAGAGAAAGTCCTTTTTAAGTACCATGGTGTGCAGGTTAAAGAAAAACATGAGTAGGGTGCAGCATGAAGCAATGCATCTGCCACCTATTCACCAGCCATGGCAGGGCAAGAAAAGCTGTGATGGAGGCTCTTCACAAGCTATTAACCTTTCCTGATTGGAGTCTTGCTTTACAGAAAGTGCAGCAAGCACCTACTCAAAGAAGGGTCTCCCTGCAAATAGTAACTGGCAATAATTTAGCAGCTGGTAACCTGTCAAGTGTTAAGGGTTTTTTTGTCCCAATACACTGCTTATTTAGCAGAAAAAGTGATAACAAGAGGTAAAGAAGGCTCATGCTAGTGACTAGTAATTAGATTTGAAATCTATTGATGACTACAGAGCAGAACACTAAAATTAAAGATATTTTCTAATCATTATGGTTTTGCTTTGGTTTTGTTTTTTTCTCTCTATTAGTGCTCCTGTTCCACTGCTTTAATTAAGTGTTGAGTACAAGGTAGGGGATTTGCTCTACACAATCAATAATGGCATTCTGATGCTGATTTTAAATTGACTTGCTATTTTTAACATGCTGCTTAGCTATTGCCTATCATCCTTAGTCACACTTTGGGCTCTGCAGATACACGCCAGCACAGGAGGTTCCCAAGAAGGACTTTGTCTCAAGGAGGTTGGATCCTGTTGCATTCTTCTGGGGATCCACTGAAGAGAGGAATGCTCCCTCCAAACATGCCAGTGGTGGTAAGCACTTTTTGCATGTCTGCAGAAATCTGGTTTGACTCAGCCACTCTTATAATGAACAGCTTTCACTTTACTGGATTTGGCTGCTTTTATCTCGTGAATGTTTTACAAAGCCAGTACACATAAGTAGTTCTAACACTAAAAAAAAAATCTGCCTTGATAATACTACAGATTTGTGGTATTAGAATGGCCTGAGTTGAAAAGCAACTTACAGATCATCTCATTCCAGCCCCTGCCATGGACAGTGACACCTTCCACTAAACCAGGTTGCTCAGAGCTCCATCCAGCCTGGCCTTAAACATTTACCTTGATGAAATTTATTATTTCAATTGACTGCTGTTAAGTTCCCCATCAAGCGTGAAAAAAAACCCACGAAATAGGAAAATGTTCACTCTATAAATGGCAGCATTTTTTAAGACAAAAAAAAAATTAAATTACAGAACAGAAATGGGATGAAAGAACAAACAGAAATTCAGCCAACAGATTAGTATTCAGCCACATTTTTCAGAAGGTTTCTCTGATTTCTGTTGTACTAGAAAGCAGTCATCACTTTTTGCCTAAAGAACCAAAGATGAGAGGGATGTTCAACTCAGCTCAGAGCCTTTCCTTCTCACCAGGTCCCTTTCCTTCTCCAGGGGCTACTGTTTAATGACTAAACATCACAGCACTCTCCAGAATTTGTATGCACCTTGTGTACCTTTGAAAAGTACTCAGAATACCTGAGCATAAGTCCTCTCTGTCTATACATGCAAACACAATAAATGCATTATACACAATTTTCCATCACCTTATCAAGCTTTTCATAACTTTATAGAATTGCACTTTTCTGCAATTTTAATAGAAAATAACAATTTTAACCAGTTTCCAGCAGTAAGGATTCAATTCAATAGTAAAGATTCAATTCAAACATCATTCATATCTGTGTAAGTGGGATATATGTAGAAAAGAGCTCAACTAAAGTTCAAGAACAGCCACAAAACATTTGAAACTATTTTTGCTACATTTTTTATGGAAGGTTTGAAAAATCATCCCCTACGTTTTTCTTCTTCTGTATTTAAGGGTGATAGTGAATTTGTCTGACATTTCCAGGGAAGCCAGGGGTTTAGGTTCATTTCTCCTGAAGGCTTGCTTACTGTGCACATCATTTCCCACCCAGGCTGTCCTGCCAGAAAAACACTGCAGCCTCCTAACAGCATTTAGGACTTAGTTCAGTGTATTTGTTCCTCTTTTTTTCCATGAAAAGTCATCTCCCACAAAGCCATCCTATGCAGCACATCCAGGAGGAGCAACGGGATGGGGAATAATGGACCCAAACCTTTCTAAAGGCAAAGATCATGAGGTGTTGAATGCCTTAATATTACTGACTGATTAAGGCAACAGTTACTAACTTTATTAATGTTTCCTACCTCTGAAATCCTCACCTAGTTTTTCTTTCTCTGCTTTGCAGTTCTTTCTTTTCCACTTTGGATGCCTGTAGAAGTTGAAACAGTTCATTTAATCCATGGTCTTACTAACTTTTAGGTCTCATTTTTGAATGACATTTCTCTAATTTTTTTTAATTTTTAACAAAAACTATTTTAAAAGATATTTTGTAGTCCTGGAGCCTACATACATATGCTGAAATATCACTTCTTTCACTATATCCTTGGTTTTCAGCATCATATCAGACAAATTTACTGCACAATGTGAGGTTTTTTTTTCAGATGCCAAGAAACAATACAACTATTTTAGGCAAAATCTCATTGCTTCCTAAGGATATAACTAACTGCTAGTGGAACTCTCTGAACTATATATTAGTCTGTGTTGAAGCGCTGCAGGATTAGTTATAATTAACTGTCATCATGTCATTTTTCTCCCAACTACTCAGATTTTTAAAAAAAGGGGGAGAAAAATCCCCTAGCAGCAACCATGATTAAAATGTCTCTCTTTGTTTCCCATCCCAAACTTCATTTTTAACTCACAGGGTCACAAGCGCTTCTCCACATACATCTCAGTTTTCACACGGGTACCTGTGCCTTGTCTACAACACAAAAATAAGCATTTTAACAGCAGCTGGAGAGTCAGTTGTTCAGAAGGTATAAGCAGCTTAAGACAAATATTTGCCATTAAGTAAGTGCTTCCTTTCTAAACCATTTACACCCCCTGGTGTAATAGCTTGGTGGGTACCTCTCACTGATTTATTCATTCATATTGCTTGAAGGAGACTGTTAGAGCTGTAGGCACACATACATTCAAAAATAATTTAAAAGGACATGAAGTCATCAGTGAGCCCATGACAACTAATGGTAGCTCACCAGTTGCAATCTGTGCTAACTAATATTAAACTACCTACAGTTTGGGGTTTTCCTGGTCTAGCATAGGTCTCTAAGCTCTGCAGCAGCATCCTGAGAGTCAACAGAACCCATATCTCCCACCTCTATGATAGGTGATAGCTTTCACCTAATGAATCACCCATGACATGATATTTTTCAGAATACAAATGTTAACAGCAGTTACTACAAAGGTATACTTAAATGAAATTATTATGAGCAATCACTAACTCTGGATGTTGGTTGTTGCTTTTTTGTGGGTCACCACAAACCCCCAGTATTTGCAATTCCCTTGTGAACAGATTTTATTTATTTGGGGTGAAATGGATGGCATTGCAAATATGAATGCAATATTAAAGTAAGTGTTATTTTATAGCAGAATCATCTACTTTCAGTTAAAAATCATGTTTTCATGTTCATAATTCAATTGTTCTGGGGAATTAGGAGAGGAATGATCACATAGGAGGGCAGGGCACTCGTGCACTCCCTGAGTAACATCTCCACTGCCACCAGCAAAGACAGAATATGAGACAGAATATCCCTGGTCGGATCCAGTAAGACATCACTTGTGCTAAGGACCAGAAAACACAAGCACAAAAAATACAACACTACCCCAAGTGAAAAAGATTTAGACTTCTCTCAAAGTTCCAAACTAAGGGAGATTCCCCCCACTACTTCTGTTACATGTAACTGAGCTGTTGCTGGTAACTGACATGTTCTGTGTAAGGTGTGAGGATTTCACTGCCTTGTAGGAGGAAGCTCCTACCAGAGCCAAGGTTTCATTTTGCAGTGTGGGCAGGTAAGCCACACCATACAGGAGCAAGTTCACTTCTTTGGGATCAGCTCTGGGACATGGCTGAATTCCCTCTCCTGTTTATGCAGCACAAGCCTTTCCTCAGCAGTCTGAAGGGCAGAAAATTCCCTTTCTGCAGTCTCCCGGAAACCTCGTAAAACTCATTACTATAAAAACTTACACGGAAAAAAGATGATTTAAACAACATTTAATGAAAGATACAATACCAAAATATTTAAACTGGATGTAAAGAAGTGGGGAAATGATACATTTGCTCAGCTTTTGTGCTGTACTTGTGCATTTACCTTTACTGAGTAGATTAACTTCCTGCTCTGAAGTTAAAAGATATTTGTAACACACACACTAAGGTAGTTTCTGAACAAAGACCCACGAAAGTATAGCTGCATCCTTTGGGCAAATTATCTGAAGAGGTGAACCAATGCTACTGGTGCCAGTGTGCTTTACACGACATAGAGAAATTCATGTAAATCCTCACGTGCTTCCAGGACATGAAGGGCATAGCACATCTCTAATGCCACATCCCTGGCTGAATTGACAGGACAAGGGGGAATGGAAGCAAACTGACAGAGGGCAGGATTAGATTAGAGATTAGGAAGAAATTCTTCCCTGTGAGGGTGGTGAGGTCCCAGCAGACGCTGCCCAGAGAAGCTGTGGCTGCCCCATCCCTGGAAGTGTCCAAGGCCAGGTTGGACAGGGCTTGGAGTCACCTGAGACAGTGGAAGGTGTCCCTGCCTGGGGAATGAGAAAGTCTTTAAAGTGCCTCCCAACCCAAATAAAATAACTGTTATTCTACAGTTATCAGAAGTAGATCTGACTCCATTCTATTAGAGGAACATCTAGACCCTGCCTTTCACGAGCAAATCAAAGCTGTAAAAAGCTTCATCTATCAATAAAGCGAGAACAGGGTCAATGCTATCATTCATTCAAACATGAATGAGAGAAACTTAACTATATGTTTAAATCTCAGCAGCAACTGATGAGGAATTTCATACCTGGAATAAAATAATTGCTCATAAAAGTCCCCAAAGGAAATCAGACAAGGTGGGTTGTTCCCAGCTGCTCTAGAGAAATAATGGCTTTCTTTACCATGTCAGGCATTTTTTGTAGAAGACTTCATTCCTCCATGACTCCCTGAAACTTATTCCTAGTCTTCAGAAATCCTTCATAACCAACATTCTGTTTTCTGAGGTGTTGATTTAGTTAAAAAATATTTGTTCCTTGATAAATACTTTTCCCATCTAACACTTCAGGCAGCCAGCAGCTGCAGGAAGCCCCAAATTGCTTTTATGCCTTCAAACACTGCCAACTGCCAGACAAAATTTAGAGCAGTCTCCACCATTCTGTGTCTCCTTTGGTCCTCTCTGAAACCCTGTAGCCAGCAATGGGGTCTGATTGGCTTCACCTTGGCAAGGGAGTAAGACAGTTATAACAAACTATTGCAATTTGAAAGGAGTAATCCACAACAAGCCACCAACTTCTCTTTCACTTCACATCATTTTTGGCTATAATACAACAGTGCCAAAGGAATTCAAAACATTTTTCTTTTTAGTTTTGTATCTAGAACTACATGAGCCCAAATGAAAATAAATCAGAGGAAACTCAGTGCTCCCCCAGCTCCTACAAAGGGCACCTTGATTTAAATGGACTGAAGTTTTAGAGAAAATCTGAGACTCATGCAGATTTCATTCCTTTGGTTTCAAGAGCAAATACAGTGAGGAGAAAGGGAATGTGAAGAGGAAGTCACAAGCTGTTCAGTTTGCCTGAATCCAGACACTAACATTTTCATGTGGAGATGACCAAAAGAGAAATTTTTTTCTGAGCCATTAAAAGTTACTCAAAATTAACATGCTCCTCTTAGCAGGCAGATCAAGTCCATATAATTGCCAGCAAGTGCCCATAATTTGATTGATGTCTTCTCATCCACGTAGAAATCTGAAAAGGATCCTTGTAAATGATTAAATATTTGATTCCTGGCAGCAAAATGAATGAAAGAAAAAACCCTACATGGCTTTCTAAATGGCAAACACACTGGGCTAGGGCCTGAGGTGGCTGGATTCCAGTGCCTCTACTAAGGAAAGCAGAACAAAGGTAGTTTTAAAATTTCATTTGTGCTCACAACCATAGTGGCAGTGAGAAGGCATTTTGACCCTCAGCACAGTAAATTATTTCCAGTTCTGACAAGCTCCAGAGAACATTTCCCAGCCTGGGATCACTGCAGCACAGGCTGCAGCAGCCACTGCAGAGGCCAGGACCTATGCACAGCCACTGATGAATGCCCTGGGTACTGAGGGAGGCAAAAAGGGACCTTAATAAGGGGCAGGGACTCACCTCTAAGTTCAGAAAAAAGGATTTCAGTATTATATCCATAGTGAAATCTAAATTCTTAACCACAGCAATGATCAAAGAGAGGCCATTTTTTCGTTTTGAGGGGTTAGTTGCACCCATGAATTTGAAAGAGGATGGTGGTTATTTAACCAGAGTCTTTTTAAAAGAAAATCAAGAAAAGACAGAAAAAATGAAGACTAATGAGACAACTTCAGAAGACCACTTTTTCTATAAATGATTTATTAGAAAAGAAATAACCTGGAAACCAGGATTCACAATCTCCCAACCAATCATCCATTTCATGTAAAGTTGCTGTCCTAACCTGCCAAAAGAAATCAAGTGTAAAAAAGTAATGAAAGAAATGGCACATTCCTTTTGGACTTAAAGATAGTGTTTAGCTTTAAAAGGATAATCTAAAAATAAACCCTGCTGCTCACTAGTCTCATTGTATACTCAGAATCATTCGTCTTCATTTAATAGGAAATCGATCTAATATCCATTTGGCATCCAGCAAATCTTTTAGTCAGTGGAAATACACAATTTTATTAATTGTTAGAAGTGGGTTTTTGCAATAAGGAACTAAAAAACATCTGGTAATTAACTACCGTGCACAACCCATGTCTTCTTAGATTTGCCTTATTTCCACATCATCAGCATTGCATGTGTCAAACTTCCTCAGTGTGAGGCAAAACAATTGTTAAAATCAAACTATGAAATAGCACATACTTACAGGAACAGGCAACGTCAACTGCTGTGCCAAAAAGATGACACAATTAATGGTCTAATTATAGCATATTTATAAACCTTGCACTAAATCTCATTTTCTTATGCGAGTGATACCTTTGAAGTTAATGTGACTCAATTATCTTCTCTGTGAGAACTGGTTGCATAAGGTTTCCAGCTGCAGCATACCTGGAAGGTGAAGAGTCACCATCCTCTCAAGGGGTAAATGTCAGACATTTATTGGTCTGAATATCAATAATTCTGAGAACTCTTCCTTGGACTGTATTGCACAGCATCCCAGAGCTTCCCTGCAATGCGTAACAGCGACTACAGATTCAACACAGCTTTAATATTCAAAAACCTTCCTCCCTTCTATGAAAATGTTTTGATGCCTCCATTTTTACCAGAGTTTAAAGTTGAACTGCCAAGCATTTAATGGCCTAATCACAAGGAAGATTGCACAGTTGAGTTATATCATACCAAAATTTAAATAATAGAACAGATATGCTATAAGAAATTTGTAGGTTAAAGGGGAAAACAACCCTCCACTTTTTGACAGTGATGTTATTACTGTGCCGAAGGTAGTAGCTCAGACCTGAGCACTGATCCTCAGAGAGCTAACTCTCCTGTTGGCATTCACTTCATAAATAATCCTGCAGAACAACCAGGCACATCTTGTCTCGTAATAACAAAGATGATCCTTCATTTAGATTTCTCCAGGCAGGAAGGAAAGGAGAGAGGAAAACTCATTTATATCAGGTAGTTTCTCTGCTACTCCTGAGTCAGGCATGCATTGCTCATTTAAACGTGTAGGAGTGCAAATAGGAGGAAGGGCTAAAAACAAAGGCTGCACCTGGCTGCCTGGGAATGTGTCCACGTAAACCTAAATCTGTGCTGGGTTGTCTGCATCCTGTCATAAAGGTAAAAGGAATAAAAAAAAAAAAAAATCACCTTCTGCTCTTTAGACTGTTCTGGAAATTCTTGTGGGTCATATGAAAGAGTCTGACTTCTCAGCTCCCTGACAGAGTGCAAATTCAGCTGCTGTCTTCTGCAGGGGAGATAATGCCACAGCAGGACATTCTTGAAACACTTCTCCTTTTTGCTCCTATATATGTCACGATCTCACAGATTCTTCTTCTGCAAAGGACTAGCTCACAAAGACAGGCTACTCAGCCCAAAAAAAACAGGAAGGAACTCTTCCTCAAAACACAGTGATCAATAACAGCTAATAATTACACAAGGGCCATCATCCCAAAGTAGATTTGCACTTAGTAAAAGGTTAATTGGAAAATATGGAGTTTACTGTGGCCCAAAAAATCCTTAACCAGTTTGTTGCATTTCAGACTGTACCACGACAGTCCACAAATCAAGTGAAGGCCAAGGGGATGGAAAATCCCTCTGACCTAACTGCAGGCTTCAGCGGTGGCAAAAGCTCAACAGTCACATCCCAATAAAACAAAAGCTGGCCAGAAATGGACTTTCCCAGCTTGGCACTTGTCTTAGGATCACACCCAAGAGACAAGACTATTTATTTCTGTTCATTTTCTTACAGTTTCTACTTCGGCACTACTTGCAGGTAAAGTCACGCTGGGGGAGATAACGTTTTTCTCTGAAGTACTTCTCTTGTAAAGTGAGCTTTACAAGTGAGTGCAGATATTAAATATTTGTCTACAGGAAAGAAAGGCTTTCCCAAGTAAACCTAACTTACAGTATAATCTTCATCCAGTAAAGCTGTATTAGATCAAACACTACTTGATGTTCTGTCAGCAAACTGATTTGGGTATCACAGCTAGCAATAAACTGAAGAAATTTTTGCATAGGATTAAATAATGTATAAATAATGTCTGTACCTACTTAAAAGATTGAGTTTAAATGCTGTTTAAACTAAAAACAAATTGTCGAGACATGTTTAAGTGTTCCAGCCAAATGAATCACAGTATGCCCAGAACTCCCACTAAATCTATTTTATCCAAAGAGCTGCATGGATAAAACTGACAGAAAAATATGCTGCTAAAACTGATCACATCAGTTGTTTCCCAACACTGATCACTCCTCCTTGCTGCATCCTTAAGACATATCTTGGATCACTAAATTCCTTTCAAATACTTGCCTACAAGTACCTGTCCTACTTCAGAACTGAATGCATGTTAGTTCTAAATTAATTTAAAGGATAATTCAGGAGGTAATTTTGTCTGATTCTGTAAAGTCCCTGTGGACTTCATCTGGAATGCTAAAGGCTTGAATCCCTGGATCCAAGGTGGGTTTTGTCATCAAAACTTCAGCCACCTGGCAGAGTGGGCAGCAGCTGGTGGGCATCAGCCTCACCTGGGTGCCAGGACCAAGCGCTTCACCTGGTGAGCGCCCTGGCCACCGCCGGCAAACTGCCCCTGGCAGGGGCTGCAATGCCATGCCAGGAAGGGAAAACACAAATCCCCCCAGTTCACAACATTTATTTTGCAAAGCAGAATTATTTGTTCTACCTTGCAGGTAGAATTAAGGGAAGAGTGACTGGGATAGGAATATATAATGATGAAAATAAGGGCTTTTGCTTATGGTCCAGATTCTGTTGTCGTATTGGGTTAATGAAGAAAATCTGAGTGCCTGCACCATAACCCCAACTGCAATTAATGGTACTGGGTTTTACACCTTCAAGAGTAGGCATAAAATAATAAAGAGTGTGGGGCTTGTCCACTGATTGCAGCTGAAAACTTTCAAGGTGCAAGGAGGGATCATTAGTACTTGCAGTGCACGTGCACAAAGGAAGGGAATTAACCTTGCCCACACAGCCTTACCTTTGTCATCACTGGAACTTTGAACAGCTCATTTGTCATTCATCTAAGTGTTCTTTCATCACAATTTTCTAGCAGAGAATTTTATAATTATTTCCAATTACTCTCTATAATATATGCAACTTTCTGCTCTGCAGTTACATTTTACCACTGAACTTTAAAGCAAACATGTTAATTTAAAATCTACTCTGCCAACTGTATGCCACATCTACTCTGAGATAGCTGTCGAAATAAAATCAAGCATAAATATTTACCTCATTATTAACTATAGAAAGATTGTACTTAGGTAGGCATAATAAAAATTATCTTGAATCCTGTCAATGTCTATCGGCTTCAAAAGAACTCAGTCTTACAACAGTTTTCGAGCTACATGGAAAAGTGTATGGAGCTGAACTTTATACAGAATAGCTCCCCTTTTCTGCATAACACTGCACCAGCTCCTCGAGCTCTGTAGCAAGCAGTGAAAGTCATTAGAGAAGCACTTCTTGCCAAACGTGTTTATTTGCCATTGGGCAGCCAAAAACGTTAGGGCTGCAATGGACCTGTTTACTCAAGCTGTGCTGTGTGTTGTAATTATGATCATCAGCCCAAAGGACTGCTAAATTAGCAGAACCAATACAATCGATAAGATCAGGGGAACAAAGAGACTCAGGAAGGAAAGGATCTGCAAAGAAAACTATTTAGTATGACACAGCCACCCTCTGCCTCCCGACTCTGTTGACTCAGCAGTTGTAATGGACGTGTCTGATTGAGCGTCTGGGGCACACCTACAACACGGCAATGGGCAGCAGGAAACGGCAGAGCTCTTGTACAACAGCCGCAGCACTTCTGGTGAGGTTGAAAATACCTCCCACTCTGTTTTTCATGGCCTTGAATAGCAAAGGCATTCATAGATGAGTTCAGAAAGGAGAGAGAGGGCATCATTTATACAGCAAAAGGGCAGAAAAGTCTCCCAAGGCATGTTTAAACATGGTAACTAAAACCTTGTATATTTTGGTCTTGGGTGTTTGAATATACTCCTCTTTGTAATAAAAGGGCAAAAAAAGGAAACCCCACACTAGGATAAAACTGAAAATTTCTTGTCCAAAAGAAAGCAAGGGAGAGAGCATCTGCTTTGTTCTTTATTTCTCTGGTGCTGGTGTGCTTCTCCTAATAACCACCCTGTAAACGTTAAGTAGAGAGGGGAGCATGTTTCCAAGAAAAGGGCACCAGGGTTTCTCACCTCAATATACAGTCATTAACTCTGATTCCAACTCTCCAAGAAGTAAAATACCAGGCTGTAGTTAAAGAGATTTCTCTGCCAAAGGTCAATGAAAAGTTAGTTCCAATGAAGTAGTGCAAAACCCCTGTATCAGTCTGCAGTTCTCTCAGCTTTGTATGACAGACTTAAATGTCTGTGGTTGCAGGGACATGGTCTAGATACTTTTCACAGCACAGCCACTAAAATTAAGTCAATATCTGCCATTAAAAATACTAAAGATATAACATAGGATGGAACTGTTAAGCTTTACCCATGCAGTAGAAATCAGTGGCTTATGTGCCCTTCTTATAGTGTCATATTCAGTGTCTCCATGCTACTTTGCTTTTTATTCTATACTTGATTAAAAAACACTTGTAAATTCAGGATACAAGAAAAATGCTCTGGTGTAACACCAATGGAAATCAGTCTGAGGCTTTTAAATTTTTGCAACTTATTCATTTTTTATAAAATGTTGTATTTTTAAATCTATTGGGAAATCATGCACAATTAACTGCAGTTATTGAAATCACCATTTACAGAATTATATCAATAAATTAGTCCCTCTTAAAAGTCCACTGAAATAATAAAATCTTTCAGGTGCCATTTCAGCTCCCGTTAGGAAAGGGCTGGAGGCTCACATCTAGATAATGCTGACCTTCAGTTGTGACTGGGTTTATCTGGATTAGCATTGTTATTTGCCGGAACTTTAAAAAAACAAAGGGCTAATCAATACAAGGTCAAAATAAAAGTGTCACAGATGGCTCTGGACGTTCCAAAAAGGTGACATCTGTCACCAAGAGCTACTGCAGGAGCTGGCACGATGCTGCAGCTGCTGTTGCTGAGGCCATTTCTGTGGGGAGCTTCTGCAGGCAACATCCACAAGCCATTTCTCAGGCATATTTCATGCCCAGTAGTGGCTTACATGCACCGACAGGGCAAATGGATCAACAGAGTGAAAAATATACCAAAAAAAAACCCCAACCCACAGAACTCGGCCTTTTCAGCACACAAGGATCAGACACAGTTGTGGACACCAAGAATCTTGCACACCACCTAGAAACATGTTCCCAAAGAAATCCTTGAGGTGCAACAGCATTCAGACTTGAAATCCAAACTCAGCCTGGGACACTCTGAAGAGGACATCCAAGACATTCAGAAAACATTACATTTTATATTACAAATACTGCAAAGCCACATCTGTGTATTGCAGAACCATTATGCAGATAAGAATTCAGGATGAACTTGACTGCCTTGGGGAAGGTCAGCCTCAGACTTCGTTCTTTGCATTCTGCAGGAGGGGTTGTAGACCAATAAAAACCCATCAGGTATTTGTTTAAGGAACAAAGGAAACTGGCACGTTAGTCTACACTCTGCTCCACCTTCTCTCTCTGGGTATTTAGTAACTAATGGAAGCTTTACTAACCCACTTTGCACTTTAAATTTATTTGGAGATAAGTTTCTATGAGTTTCCACTCTCAGAAAATGTTTCATAATGCTTCTGCTATTCATTTTTGTTATGGGACAAGTAGGGAAGAATATGCTAATCAGAGACCCTGGAACTACAGCTTCTATAATTGGCAGCTCAGTGTTCTCTTGTAGCCTTAATTTATGCGTACTATTAAAAGGTTAAAGTTGGTCACAGGTCTCCTGTGACTGTCATCTGTGAAATAATGCTGTTGGAAATGCAGTTTGGGTTCTACCTCATTCCCGCCTGCAAATAAAACCACGCATATTCTGCACATCTTTCCCCTGAACACTGACACCTCCAGCAACATAAAATCCAGCAAGCAATGTGACAGCTGCCAAGGTCAATAAGAGTTATACTGAACTGCTGAGTAAGTGCTGGCCACACAAATCAAAGCTGTATGAGGGCAGCTGAACATACACAATCTGTAACTTATTCCAACTACTTTTGGACTGAGACATTTTAATCATTTTTCTCTTCCTCAAAATGTTATATAATGAAATGTGATAAAGTCAAGGGTATTTTGTGAAATCTTTGCTTTGTGTCCTTTGTGTCAAATTACTGATAGCAAAGGGTGTTGGAAAATACATTTCACATTTTTGAGAAGCGTAACACTTAAGGCCAATTGTAGGAGGGCAGTAATATGATTTGTAAAGTAAAAATAAAACAGCAGGAAATTTTAAAGACACATTGGGCAATGCTATCTAGTTGTGACCTAGATTTGACTGTTTAGATGAATTCCTAAATAAGGAAGTCTGCATTGGACAGTTTCAGGGATACTTTAAGCCTTCTGCCTTTGCTATACATATCAAAAAGATTTCAGTATTCCTTTGCAGCTGCATGTTGATATTTAATTATCAAAACACTTTCATTTCCCAAGATGTTGCCAATTGATTGGTAGAGATAATAAAGTATTTCTGGCAGATCCAAGGGATGGATTGGGTTTTATAGCTGAACTGTTCACTCAAAGTCATAGAACAGAAACTGTTGCAACACTTGTAATTTTGTTGCAGTAATGAAATAGTGAGATTTTAGAACAATTGCATGGAAAAATCATTCTGAACTTTGTGCCTTTAGTAAGGCCTTGTGTGCCAAACTCTCGCTGTTAGTGCGTATTTACAGCTGAGTGAAAAGCCCTGCAAATAGAACCTGTTAATGGAAGAGCTGCTGCAGCTCTAACTGGATTGCTGTGACCAGTAACACTCCAGTAATTACAGTGAAGGAAGTGTTAAAAGGGAATGAGGACAGAAACCTCTCCATCATCTGTCACACTCCTGCTTACTCCTGGATTTTTCACTGCAAAGGAGAACTACTGGCAGAAAGGCTCGGCAAGGGCTTCTGTCTTCCTTTATTCTATTTTTAAGGTTGCTAATTGATCCTCTGAGGGAAGGTTTATTCCTTTTAACGCAATCCCTCCATTAATGAGGAGTCTGTACAAGAGAGCCTGGGGGGTGGGGGTGTGGGAGCCATGCAACCTTTCATGCTGGTCTTCTCTGGGATGACTCACTAGGAAGGGAATTTTGAGAACCTTCCTCACACGTCAAGAAATTGTCCCCATCTCCTGCTAATAGTGTGGGGGTTGTTACTGGGTTTGTTTTGGCTGAAAGGAGCCCAGCTGACCTGGATTTTTTAGGCGTGGGTATGATAACAAGTCAAGGAATAAAGGGAAGGAGAAATGAAGAGACCAGATTGTGTTGGAATAGTCATTATCTTGACTGACACATTCTTCCATGTTACAGAAACACAGGTAGTGGCTTCTCTGCTCTGCAGTGGGACATCTTGCTTCAGATAAGCAAAATAAATTCCAGGAGAAGCTTCCCTTTTGAGATATTGCCTCTGCACTAGCATAAAAATAACTTTTCAACTGCTAACTTTCTCTTGTAATATAGAATAGAACAAGCAAAAGAAGTGATGAGGCTGCTGGCAGTCAACACCAGTCCCATCACTGCAGAGGGACTGACAGCCTGTCCTGGGCTGACGAATGGGTTAATTTTATCAAAGCACTACCAGACTAAAGCATGGTTTTATCAAGTATTTCACCATTTAAATATCAAGGCAGTTTGCCAAGCAAAATGGCCCATGGTTAAGAGAGAAGTGTTTCAGTTTATTCATTCCTTGAGCAAAGCATAGTTTAATTTAGGTCTCAGGCACGATCAAGGAACATTGCCATTCTTCTTACTCAAGGGTGCTGTAGTTACACCTACAAATACCACTATCTTGTGAAATGGAAAGAGGCTTTTCCCCCCTTTCCTCCATGACTCTTTCTTACTTATCTGTTCTTTCTGCTATCAGCCAGAGAGCAATGCCTGCTAACTTTTAGGTACCTCCAGAGTACTTTGCAGCCAGTTCTAACAGAGCTCATGGAAAGATCTCTACTCCATTTCCTTTTGGTATCAGAGCTTCTATCTGAGCTGAGTAAGGGCTTCAGTTTTTAAGCTGTGTTCTGATAAGAATTTCATGTGGGATTTTCTATCATCGCTTATTAGGGTATCTGAATAGCTCCCTGTGACTCATTGCATGCAGTGTCAGGAGGAAGACACAATACAGTGAGTTGTCACTGAGATCCTAGGAACTGCCCTCAGTATTTAACAGGGAAAAAAGCTGATTTCAAGTACTAATCTTAAGTAGTCTTAAGTCTATTCAGAGACTTAAACCAAAGAGTCTTTGGTTTTATTTTGATCATTTTGATACATTTGAGGAAAACCCTAATAAGTTCTTATTAAAAGGATCACTCAAAATTAAGAAAAATTCTCAAATCTTTATAAATCCTACTAATTCCCTTTTTTAACATAAGCTGAAGCATCAATAAATATCTATTTTTGCACTAATTATATATAAATTTCTGATATATACAATCATTCAATTATTCTTTTCACTTAAAATAATTCAATTTTTGCTCAGCATAAGGCTCATTTTCAAATGATGTTTTTATGAAATGCATTAATCTAATTTTAGAGTCCAAAGTGAAATATTAAGGGCTTTGGATTTTCTGCCGTTCTCTTCAATTATTGTGCAAAGTCCAAAACAGGACTCATGTATAAGCTAACCCAGAAAGAAATTGAAAAGACTACTAAAATACTGTAGTGTGTGCCTAAATGCAGAAGTTTCCAATTCAGAGCTCCAGGAGTAAGCAGAACAACCACAGAGGGCTGGATTGTATGGAAATTGTATGTATGTATTGCTCTTCCTCCTCCAAATGCAGAAGGGAGTCTCCAACTATTTTGTATTTACACAAAGAGGACTCCTGCTATTAAAACGAGGCCCAGGAAAGAAAGTGTCCCAGGGCACTAGAACAATTAGCAAGGTTAAGTCCACAGCTCTCAAGCAACAAGTGGCTCCACATCAAATTCTTTCCCAACCCCAGTCCACCCTGTCAGCAGCCAGAAGCTGCTCCAAATGAGCACAGATGCCCCATGGCTCCACCTTTCTCAATCAATACCTGGTGAGAAATCAGGATCGCGTTCACATCAGTTTTGAGATGTCTCAGCCACACTGGGATGCAGAATCACATCTCCAGGGTGGAGTGGAGCCAGTTCAGCAGTGCCACTCCACTCGGCGCCTTTCTCACCTCCCTAAAGGGGGCTCAAGTGATCAGTTCTCGCACACTTAACCCGTTTCACCTTCTGCAATTATATTGGCAACTTCCTCAACAGAAGCAAGGGCTCTTTGGCAGGATCAAGTGCCCTGCATTTCTAGATGTGCTACAAGCATTCTGGTGCCTAAGAGAGCAGGAGTTATTGAATCACACCTCTCAAATCTGTTATCAGGAGATTCATCCAGTGCAGAGCTGCGTGTGCTGGTTGAAATGCTCAGCAGGCTAAGCTGGTGCAATTCCACTGAAGGCAATGGAATTGCATAATCCATAGCTATAAAGACATTACCATATTAATATTTTTCTAGACACCCCCAATGAGCATCATCTGTCTTTATTTTTCTTACATGGGCTTCGGTATGGCTTTGTCTGAAAAGAGATTTTATCCCTGGATTTCCTCTGTCAGACAAATCTGAGCTCCAGGGGTACCTTAGCGTTTAGCTGCTGCAGAGCTACATTTAAGAAGCAGATTCTAGACACACACAGTAGTAATCATGTGTCTTTGCACTGGATGTTTTATAACTTTCTCTGTGATTTTTTTACAATTGTTTTAACAAAAATTCAGTGATTTGCCTAGTGTAGATCCAAAAGAGCTTGTTCTTGACCGTTTTGATGCAGTTCTCTGGGATTTTGTGGATAAACGACCTTGCAGAGTACACACACTGTTGTACTTGCAGCACGAGCCAGACAAGAGTTATTGGCCAGGGGGCTGGGGGCTGCCTCAGGCTATGTAAGCATTTCAGGGTTTAGGTTTTGCCTGGTATATTCAGGCACACATAAGAAAATGGAGCTTTTATTTTAAAAAATCAATAAAATGACTGATCTTAAGTCAGAAAACAGTTTTGTTTTACTTTTGCCATCATTGTTTTTTTTATTGCATCTCACATTTGGTTTTTTCCTTGTCTTTTTGCTGCCAGCAAATCAGTCTCGACTTGTGTTTAGACCCAGCTTCCTACAGTACCCTATTTTTCTGAGGTAGTTCCTCCCCCTCTGTTGCTGGTTTTGAATCCTTCTCACCCAGGTTTTCCTGCCACTTTCTCCACCAGGCTGTTACAGTTAACTCTAATACATAGGGAATGGTACAGTGAACAATTACAGCATTTGGAGACAAACTGTTGTTTTTTTCACTCTGACCTACATGGACCAATAAAATAGGAAACCAGATGAAGCAATGAAAGACAAGTTAGTTCGTGTGCTTCTAATCAATTATGTCAGGTCTGGACATACCAAGACTGTATCAAAACTGCTCTAACTTTCTACTCTTCCTCCGTGCTCTCAACCGTTCATTCGCATTCCTATTTCAACCTGCCACCAAACTGTGATGCCACCCCTCTGTCGTGCCACACTGCAGACCAGTAAAATTATCCACGCTAAAAACTACCCCACCCAGATCATTTCATTGCTCTAATTTGTGCTGCTGCTTGAACAATTGCAGGAACAGCCACAGCACAGGTGGAAATTCACCAACCGAGACGAAGGGAGGCAGCTGGGTGCTCCTTAAGCTGGTGTAGCTGTTACACATCTCGTGTTGCAAATCTAGTGTAAATAATTACATTCTTGCTCATCTGGCTTCTTTTACTGAGACTCATTAGTAAATCTTTCTAAATAGTTTAGTAAGACAGGCAGCAGCTTTTCTAACTTTCTTCACATTCCTCCTAAATATTATTTCATAAATGACCTTGTGACTTCCAAAAAGAAAGAAAAAAAGAAACAAAAATGATTCCTGACCTCTGATATCTTGCAAAAATGGTAAGTCTGACTATTTGTTACACTCCTGAGTTGTTAATACCAATAAATGTTAAAGATACAAAGATCAGTTCCTGTATAAATCTTGGTTCAAGGATGACAGGCAGGCAGCTAGAAAACATTTCTTCGTGTCTTTTTCCCCTAATGTAAAACTCTCACTAGAAAAATGATAAGGATAAATGGCACCTATCCAAGTGATTCCATTACAGGAGCTGGTTTGTCTTCGACAGATGATTCACTATTTATAGTGTCTTTAGTGCTGCCTCAGAGTGTACTCTCACAGTCAATCTCAAAGACGTTGTTTAGGCAGGGTAATGTACCTGCCTTCTCTGAAAGACAGAAACTTCTGCAGACAAAGAAAATAACATCTTTGGGGCTGAATTTCTCTACCTACATCTATTCAAAACCTACGCAGTGCTCGAGTATAACAGAAGAGGAAAACCAGTATATAAATCCAGGACAACCCTTCTGACTTTGGGGAGCTCCATGATGCTCCAAGGTGTAAGAGCAGCCCCGAGCAAGGGTGTCATTTCCTTCTGGGAACATTTAGACTGTCCCAGCTGGAGCCAATAACCCAAAAAGCCCAGCTCCAACTTCTCCCAGTGTGCAGGGCTCCAAGCTGAACCCCAGCTCTGACAGGCATCAAACAGGGAGGTGAGAAAATGCAACTTGTGTTTCATGACAGGCACTTATGCCACAGACACTTCCAGACTGCAGCATTTAGGAGCCGTATTAAAGCTCCTGACCTGAGGGAAAGCTGTACAAACCTCTACAAAGACTGAAAAATACCTGTAGTTAAGACACTAGTTAGTACCGAGGATGTAGCCAGGGCGATTTGAAGCCCAGCAGCATTGGGAAGCAGGTGTGTAATTGCAGCACAGGCGAGTTCACAGCATTGCAGGGTAAGCACTCATGGCATTATCATAGCCTGGCTATGCACCAAGAGCTGAAAAGCAGCTGTAGAATCTATTTCGCTGATATATGGGTGTGCAACCAGTACTTTAGTTGCCCAATGCAAAATTGCCCTTTTCACAGTAAAACCCAAAAATGAGTGTTTCTTCTTCCCCATTTCAAAGCAAAATACCTGTTTAATATTGCAAATACTTACTCTCAGGAAATGTCTCTGGCCCCTACAAGAAGGCGTTCAGTGCCTTTTATTCCCTAAACATTGTTATTAGACTACATAAACTGTAAACATGGAAACAATGACATACTTTTAAAGCAGTTTGGATAATAAAAAAATGAAGTGTTCCTTTCTGAAAAATATCACAATGGGAGTTTTCAACATCAAAGCATTTGTCAAGAATATACACAGAACTATCACAGAACACTGCAGCCATTTTTTTTTTCTTGTTTAACATTTCCAATTCACTGTCATCAGCCACTACAAATAGAGGTTACAATGCTTTGCTTTCCTTTGTTGTTTTGGGTTTTTTTAAAGCCTTCACACAATGATACAACTCTTTAAAATACTGAGATAAACCGTCATAAAGAAACATCTAAATTACCTTTGTGGCCTTGTTCTCTAGAAAATACAAAAGCATTTTGAAAATTTATTATTTGGAACACTTCAGACCATGAGTAAACCCATTTTATGCTTAATACTATGTAAAGTAGAAACATTTAAAATCTATGTAGCTGATGTCTGCTGGTTAAACATGTTGTGCTTTTCTGGACTGGGGATTTTTTTGCAGCACATTGACAGAAACTTTGAGAAAAAATATAAACTGAAATCACATCACAGGTGAGAAAAAAACATAAGCTAGATTGACACCTGCAAATCCTGAAAACACTGGGTTTTAGCAGTTATTATCAAAGGGCAGTTGGAATTCCCCAGGGGATGCTGACATATTTTCCAGCCATAAGTGCAAAATCTTCTCTTGTTGATTCTTGCCCTGCACAGCCTCAGTTAACAGATCTGGTGTGCTCATACATGTGCTTCTCATCCTGCCTTCCCTTTCAGAGGTATCTCTGCAATAAACCATTTTCTGGGAGTGATTCATTGCAAATACAGCTTTCACCTCATTTCTTTCTACTCCTTCCTCAAGGTAAACAGGAGTCTTGACCATGTTTTCACTTGAGCTCCTTTCAAATAACATCAGAGCCCCGAGGACGGGGCTGGCTGTACAGGTGGAAGCTGATGGAATGGGCCAACATCCGAGTGAGGTGGGCAGTGCCAGACACCGGGACTGCACTGCCACTCTGCAGCAGTTCATGAAACCTTCTGTCCTATCGAGGGGCCCCAAACGGCAGCTTTCCTTTGACTCCCCATTTACTTTATTTTTTCTTGCCTTTTAACCTTATCATGCTGTCTGCCTCCACGTCTATAAAACATGTCAGCAAACTTTTACCAAAAAACAGAGCAGAAGGCTTCCACATTTTCCTTTCATTCTAGATGAAGGAGGGGATTTGACTTTTGCTTTTCCACAATGACCCAGAGCCACATTCCTCCCAGAGCAACAGGACCAGTGTTGTAGATGTCGGCGAACCCAATGGGAAGAATGATGATGTCTGACTTATTTCAGAAGGCTGAATGAATTCTTTATTATAATTATGCTATGATACATTAATATACTATATAAAAGAGGATACTAAAAACTACATGCTACTCTAACTATCCTATCTAACTAACTCGCCTCACAACTCATGACCCTGTTCTCCAGAATCCAGACACAGAATCCAGGATCTCATTGGCCATCAGGCCCAAACAATCCACCGTGATCCAACCAGGCATTTGCTCCAGGTAAACAATTCTCCAAACACATTCCACAAGAGAAAAACAAGGAGCAGAAATAGAAATTGTTTTCTCTTTCCCTTCTCTCTGTGCACCTTTATAAAAATCCTGAGAGAGAGAGAAATGTGCTTGCCACAGACCAGCCCATTTCTGTGGAAGTCCCCTTAAGGAAGGGGGGTTAGCTTGCCCCTAATGAAACCAAACGTTTCCCACCAAGCAGCAGCATTTAGTCCTGGTGAAAAGATAGTGAAAAATCAAAATTCAAATCTGCTTGTAGCAAGGCAAGACTCCAAGGATTTTTAACTAATCCCAATTGCTCCGGGTTTTATGGTCTTGTATCCTTCACAGCTTTCCCTAAAGTGCCACCTCTTCCTCTCTGCTCTGGGCTGTATTTTGGTCAATGATGTGTGAAAATGCAGATCAGTGCCATTCACTACAACGAATAATCAGGGTTTCCATTGGTGTCATTGACAGAAGAATTTGGATAATATCTGCCTCGTCCACAAAGTAATAAAACACAAAACTGAATGAACCAGATGTATTGGCAATCGATCATTCATCCATCATTTGTTTGACATGAAGATATTTCACTGATTAAAATGTTTTAATGTAAAGAAAAAATCCACATTTCAGAACAAGAGTTTTATAATTGGCAATGAATCCTCAAGTAATTTTATAGATAAGTTAATGTCTAGATGAGTTAAGGGTGAAAGGTAAACTTGACATTAAATGCATAGTTAGGAGTGCCAGAGGATTCATTATTGCTGCTAAAGAGATCCTGGGAAACTACATTACTTCTTTTTCTACTTACAAAAACAAAAGGTTTGTAAGAACATTTATCATCACTGGAGTCCGAGGTAAATAGTGCAAACTTTATGCAGCTGACACTCAGACCATTAAAATAGGTTATTCAGAGAGAAAACTTCAAGATTTAGCTCCGTATTTCAGCCAATTTACAATTTTGAACCTTGTTGACCATATTCCACACCAGCTCCCTATGCAAGACTTGGCATTCTTATATCCTTGATAAAAAGCTACTATTAAAGTAAGAGTATTTTAGTCTTAGAATGTTTCAGTTTTCCAAAACACACAACTGATGTTTTGGCTTTAGCTACTTGGCACCCTCCCTTAATCTTAGCAGAAGTTGCCAAGCAAGGCAAACTACACAAAGCAGGAAATCACAAGTCTCATAAACCATATCTTGTACCAAGCAAATTCCCCGACCTCTGTGCACACCAGCAGCTAACAGGAGCTGTATCCATTTGCACTCAGACATCTTTCCTGCTTTCAGTTCCAGAGGAAAGTCACTCACAGCATCATTTCCCACAGTATTATTGCAATAACAGGAGGCAACATGAAACAAGTCAGGCTGTCCTTCACATCAGAACTGAAATTTCAGGGGGTTCTATTTGCTCCCCAGACTTTGAGATTTTGCATTTCACTGTTTCAAGTCTTCCATGTGACTTCCACTGCTAGAATTCTACTGCTAAACATTGCCTTCATAGTAGCAGTGTCACACTGGAAAAGCTGATCCAGAAGACTACAATTAGTATGTAAGTCCTACCAATGTAACTAAAACTAATTAGGTAATAAAGGATGAGTGACAGAATCAATGTAGTCATAGACTGGGGAGAAATTCTGAGGCAAAGCAAAAAGAATATGTTAAGTGAAAGGAACAGCAATTTTAAGACTGATAGGAAATACAGAATACACAAAGATACTTTACAGTTACTGAAGAACCTCCCTGTCAGAGCATTAAGTGGAATACGACACACCTGTCTATGAAACATAAGATATATAATAGTTATAAAGATTATAAGTCATTTTCAGTATCAAGATGCAAGCCACACCTTTCTGGTGCATATTTAATTATATCTTTGACCTAAGAGATTGTGCTCATATGAATAAGATACTTAGTATGGTACCAATATCAGAAATGAATAAAAATGTGACATTAAGAAAATGAAATATAACCCCATTATAATATAGAGCAACATCAATACCTGATTCTAAAGCATATGAGAGATGATCTATAGCCTACAGAACTGAATAGTCACTGTTAGAACTTCATATTGAGAAACTTATTGTAATGTTTCCAGATGCTCATGGAAATTTTAATAAGGCAGTTACAGCACAATAGGAGGATTTAGGAAACAGAAAGAAGCTGGTCAGCTTATAAAATCAAAACTCTGCTGTAGAGTAGAATGGAAGGGGAAAAGGTCATGTATGGATTGATTGTTGAGAGGACAGTGGAATACACTGAGGTGCACATTTGCCATCAAGCTCCCTACTGATGGCACTCATTTCCCTTTCCCCCTTAAAAGAACACCTCTATATTTGGCTCAAAGGTGGATCAAATGAGCAAAAACTGGAATTGACCTCCACAGGGAGGAGCACTGCACAGGTCTGGGATAAATATTAAATAAGTCAGGGTGTTATTTGCCTTGTTCTGGACTGATGGGTTCTCTGGACATCAATCCTCCCTGAGTTGTGAAGAGTGACAAGTGGTTTGTGGGTGCTTGAGTCGATAAAGCAGTGCCACTGTTTTCTGCAACCACAAATCCAGCTCTCCTGTGACACAACTGAGGATCTGGGAACAGAAGGAAGTGCTGGAGAGAGAGAAGCTCAGTTCTTGCTTTCTAAAATGGCAAGAGGCAGCACTATTTTGTTTTCAGCAGGTAGCCAGCAAAGACACTTCTCAATGACTGTGGATCAGCTCCCTGAATAGTGCCTTCAGGAGAGCCTCCTGCCTCTCTCTCCTGTTCTCAAACCCAAGAGTGCCCTTTATAAGCATTTGATTGTGCCTTTGCAGCTCCCACTATTTGCCAATTCTTGCTTTTTCCGCTCATCACCACCACTTCACCATTTCTTGCATAACACTTTCCCTCTCGTTCTGCAGGCTGAAGCTCCTTCAGGAGACATATTTCTAATTAGGTACTTAGGGAAGGTAAAAACCATCCTTTGCTAACCCCTCTGAGGCCAGTGCCACAGGGTCCTTCCAGCCTGCTCACAGGCCCAGTCAGCCCACAGGTTCCAGGGGAATGAGTCCAACCCAAAGCTGTCCTTGCTCCACTGCTCTCTTTGCTGCCAGACTGCTTCCACCCAAGAACAGACATGTTTAAGGTATTTTCCCCCTACTCTGCTTGTTGTTAATAAGCTGTGCAGCAATCCCTGCTTCGCTGAACAACATAAACCATCATTTACAAAGCAGCTTCAGAACCCTCTAAAAGGGATGAAACAACTGTGCCTGACCTTTCCCTATGGACACCACCAGCAGCATGACCAGTGTTGCATTGACTGTTTCCTTATCAGCATAATAAACATAAACTTCATTGTAACTTGTCCAAAAGACCTCCCCCTCTGCAGCACCTCCTTGTGCTTCCCCTGAGTGAAAGCCAGAACAGTGCATGCCATCTTTATTCAGTTACATGAAGTTATAGGAAAATTAAATATGCCTATTACAAAAATAATATTAAGAATTAGAATTAATACATCCAATTATTGTTCCCTTAATTTAAAGTGAGAGGCTTCATGACTTCCAAGACCTGGCAGGTTTTCAAAGGAGACCTGTGAGCCTTGATATGCAAGCGGCTCCTGAGCTGGGACTTTTTGCCAAAAGGCAAACTCAGAAGAGCAATAAATGGAACAAATCTCAACTGTCTTTGGAGATTAGCCAAGTATTCATAAATGGCACATCTTGCAAAGAGAGGCAAGTGAAGCATCAACAAACCAGTAAACCAATAAACACTGAAATCTCTCTGTTGTATTCATTATATATTCACAGCTCTTTCTAAACTTAGATAAGAACCAATAATAATCAATTTGATACCCTGACTCTGAGGCCTGGCAAAAAAAAAACCTCCACCAAACATACAAACAAATTTGTTTCTGTTCTCGTTGTATAAAGTTTTCCTTCTAACATGATTTGAAAATCAAATCATTCCTGCTGTTTCTTTCTTTTTGAAGGGTTTGAATTTTTCTTAAATGATATGGCTCCCAGTTTCAAATCTTATCTTTATCCCTGAGGTGTTCTTGGAGAGTCTCACTCCACAAAGAAAAACATTGTTAAAACAACTGGAGAAACACCCAGTTAGCCCTTGCTAAGAATCTAAATATCAACCCAAATGCAGAAGCTCAGTGGAAATAAACCCCACAAGTTTAAGGGACATATGCACTGCAGTCACATGTGTGACAGAGGCAGGGCAGGCATCCTTGTCAGGACACCGAGTCTGCAGCAGCACCTTGCAGGGACAAGGAGAGGGCCCAGGCAGCTCTCAGCACAGCTAAAATGCAGTGTGAGCACAAGGATCTAGATCAACATGTCAGGCCAAGTTAGTCACACAGTCTGTGGCATAAAATAAGTCTTTAATGTGTGTGATTATGTCTGTCCCTAGTGACTGGATTAGAGACTCGTGCCTTGCCCCAGAAGCCTGAGATTCTGGGTCCATTTCCCATCACAGCATCAGACACATCCCATTTACAACTCCAGCTGCTCTCAAGAGACTCCAAAACTCCATTTGTGACTCTCTGCTTTTGGTCACAGAGAAAAGCTCAGCTTGCAGTCAGCCTCCTTGAAGAAGAAGGCTTTGTCACACAAGCCACAGGCTTGGCAGCCTGAAACAGTGAATTCAGTCCTGTTCACACAAAACACACACTCCAAGGGAGATTTAGCTCGGGAAGAAGCTGTGACAAGTTGGCAAATGCCACCAAGAGGTGCAGCTGTGGCACCTTGCCGGTGGCTGGTGGCCCATGCCGGGTGTGGACAGTGTGGATCTGTCCCTGCTGCTGCAGCACACGCACTCAGCTGAGCTCATCCCACTCCCTGCCCAGAGCACAGTGCCCCTTGTCCTGGGAACCTGGCACTGCCAGAGCCTGGCCAGGCGTGCAGGCAGGGGTGAAGGGTACACCAGGAGCACTCTAACCCCCAAACAGGGGAGGAAGTCCCCAAATTCAGCCAGGCCACTGCAGACCTGAGGGATCACAACACAGTGTGGTGTCTGGGAGCAGTAGGAAGAGTTTGAAGAGCAGGGATGTGACATGCGGCACCACCAGGAGAGACAGTGCCCAGTGTGCTGTTCACATTCCTTGCTACCAGTGAAGGACTAGAAAGTTTGGAGTTTCTTTTTTTAAATTAATATCCAATTTCTGTTTGAGCAAATATATATACATTCATTAATATTTGAGATTAAAATCTTTATCCAGACTATTTTCATTACTTTTAAATATTTCACAGCCAGTACATGATGAAAAAATCTGACTTTTCTTTACTATTCACACACCAAAAGCAATGCCCAGTTGAAGCTTCATCATTACACATTTTAAAAAAAGTAGAATTGAGAACATACATTGAGATTTTTCATTTTCCCTTGCACAACACCCAATAAAATCTTAAGCCCTGCAACAAAAAATTACTACTATTGCTCCCACCACAGCAACCTCACAAATCACCCTTTAATTCTGGTGAAATGGGACAAGATCAGCTCAGAGCTGAAGTCTCCCAACAGTATTTCATCTAATAGTGGCTATCAGAAACCTGATGCATTTCAACTCTGGAAAAACCTCACTTCAGCTATCAAAACTTTTACCAAGAAATATATTTTTGTTTCCTTTTAGCAGCAGTTTCAGATGGATTGATCAGCTACACTCCAAAAATTTTTACCTTACTAGCTCTAATGTCTTCTTTGGATAAGTTATCAGAACTTTTCCCAGTTCTTACCCAGAGGTCTCCTGTGCAGACACTCTGTGGCACGAGGCTGGTGCTCAGTAACAGTTTGGGGAATATTTCATTGGAATTAGTGGCTGGATTGCACTGTATATGCTTAAGCAGCACTTTTCAGTGCATGTTCTGTCATTTTGGTTTACTCTGAATATTACTTTTTATTTCTAATGTGGTGTTTCTCTGAGCCTTGCAAGTGACAGAAGTTAACATATTTTACATCTTGCTTCTGCTTTGATCTCCAGGATTTTATAGCCCATGTGAAAGCTGTGCTGGCTACTGTCAGTGGCAGAAGTCCCATGGGCAACTCAGTGCCAGGCAACTCTGCCCATCTGAACCCCGTGCTCCGCTCTCACCTTTGAATTCTCCTGGAAAGTGCACGGACAAACTTGACTTCTGCATGAACTTTCTCCTTATTTAAACCTGTCAGTTGCATTATTTCTTTCTATTAGAAACGAATATTATTGTGGGCATTGTTCACATTAATACAAAATACCTCAAAGCATTAGCAAAATGTAATGTTAAATGGTATTTAATGCAGCCATTATTGTCCCCAACCCTGTGAACACCTGAGGTCACTCCAATCCATTGCATAAGAGCTCCAATTCTGTTGGATGGAAATGTGCAAAAAATATAAATGCATAGATTTCATATGAAGAATGAAGCTAAATGTAGTACAACCATGCAAAAAAACCCTTAATGCTGGGGGCATAATATCATGGTCAAAGAATTGAGTTCAACATTACCTACTGCTACTAGATCTACACTGCTACTGCATGTTTTAAATTTCAATTCAGAAAACATGAGGAAAGACTCCATTTTCTTTCCTGGTATAGTCACATTGATATAAAAGCTTTGCTTCTGTATTATGATCACTATTAAGAGTCTACAAATTGTATTGCAGATTTACAACACCACAGGCTATTTGAGAAACTCTCCAGGTTTAAGGTGAGATGTGAAAGATATTTTTCAGTACAAGTTCTCCTGAAAGCACACAGGGGGAAAGAAAGTCCCAGTTTATTAATCCAGCAGCTCCAGCAATTCAGTCTGCAGCACTTGGCAATCTGAATTCAACATGAAGAACCAGGCTCCACTGTGCTCCCATCCACTGCCCAAAGATGCCTAAACACAATTATGAGACAAATCAGAGGGTGCCAGAATGGCAGGGCATAGGAAGGCTTAGACATTTCCTTAAAAAAAAATCTTCTCTCAGTTTCAGTGTATTTTGAGGAAGACAACTGCTCGCACAGTAAGGAAGAACAGATAGACAAGTGTCTTGAGGTAAGACTGTTCATTTCATGCTTTATTAGCACAATCCTATTATATATATTTTTCTCCCTTCATTTTAATTAAAATAACTGCAATATAATGGAGCCATCCTGAAGGCCTCATAGCTAAAAGCTGTAACTTCTATTATAAACTCTATTTTTAGTGGCATACAGTCTTGGCTAGGGAAGTAAAAAACAGTTTAGACTGAAAACTGTCAGGTTTATCTTGACCACGAATGGAAAAAAGGTTGAGGTCTATGGTTTGAAGACAATCTGGCAGTGCTGAGTTACAGGTCACTGACATTGCATTAATTTGAAATGTTCTAAACTCCTCCCACCAAACTCCTATCTGAACACTGCAATACTTCATTTTTTCATATCAAGGTATGCACAGCTTGTACACAGACAAAGATTCACCTTTTGCATCTTGGTGTATTTTAGTCCTTATTTGTATGCACACATCCTCCTCAACAGACACTTCTGAAGGGGCAGTCACAGGGGAAAGCTCAGGGTAGCTCCCTGTCTGCCAGCCCAAGGAGAGGCTTCCCCAAGCCAAAGGAAAGAGGTCACCCAGCCCAGAAAATGAGAAATTGCTGCCCTATGGGCATTAGCAGCCCCGGGCTGGGGTGTAGAGCATCCAGCTGAATCCAAGAGACCCCTCCAAGCAGCACTGGTGCATCTCAGCTGTGCCTCCTCTCACTCCTGTTGGTCATCCTGCCCTGGGGATAATCCTTGACAAATGTTTTCCTCTTCACATCTTTAGGGACTCAAATATATCAACTAGACTCCCCAGTTAATGAAGCTCTCATTTGAATTCAAATCATAGAGTGGGTTTTTTGGGGAAACAAGGGCTCTTGCACCAACCTAACAAGAAGGTGGCACTTAAACACATATGACACTGCTGGCTCCACAAGTGAGCTAGAGGGTGACCAGTGTGTCACAACAGCTCTGCAGCCCCTGCATCTGGGCAGAAGGCAGCTGGTGTCTCCAACTCTGCCCCTGGAAGCAGAGCTCTTGGGATCACCACCTTGTCTGATGCTCAAGACAAAATTGTATCCCAGTCTCCCCAGACACACACACACCATTTAAGTCCATAATATCCCCTCATCAGTGCAGCAATCTACCTCAGAGCTCCATCTGTATTAAAGCACTATGACTTCCATCCAAACTCTTTGGGAGTGATGAGAAATTAAAAAAAGAAACATTTATTTAACAGCAAATGCCTTAACTGCAGTCATATTCCTCTTCAGAAAAAAAAACCCTATGGATGGTACAAATGTTCCCAAAAAGTTATGAGCCTCATCCACTGACTTTCTCTGAATAAAAATAAGGGTCTGCATCAGAAGCGCAGACTTCAACACTCAGCAAAGCAAAACTTATTTTGCATGAACCTGATATTTACTTTTTATGAAGTCCACATTGAGCTAAGAGGCAATTAGGATGGATTGGATCAGTGTTGCCTCAGGAAAGTGTGGCAAGATTCTGAATTGGAAACAAGCACATTATTAGATGAGCAGCTCCTTCTCTCTGCCTCATCACAGACTGTTATATAGATGAAGTTGTGTTTTCTGGAGTGTATAATGCAAAACAAAATTAAATAGATTTTGCTCTTTTCTGTAGGGCTATGCTTCATAAGGGCAAAGACAACCCTGGACTCCGTAGACAGCAGAGGAGACATGAGATTTTATCTCTAGCCCATAATCTGTTTTGCTGATTTTGGAGCTATAGGAGATGGGAAGAGAGGTCTAAAGGAGCTTGTTTCATTTTCCAAAACAACTTATGGGCAAGATGATATTAAAAGCTCTTTTAAGGATTCAGCCTTCACTTATCAAAGTATGGAATTTTTTTGTCACTGACTTCAATGGTGGAGGATCATGTCTTAAGAAATGCAGTTTTTTGTAGGAGTGAGATTAGTTGAAGAGCAGGTTGCCCTCCCTTTGCCACTCATTTCATAATATTAAACACTTTGTTTTAACTCTAACATTCCCCCTTAACATTTACATCTAATCCCACATTTATTCAACATTCACATTTAACTTTATATTAAAACATCACCTCCCTTATGAAACCATGTATGACCATAAAATGTCAACTCCTTGAAAATTCTTGTTGTAAGCATAGGGAAAAATGGGGAAAATTACTTCAAGCAACATAAGAAACTGGTGTGGCTCCTGTGTGATAACCAGTCCAGGGATCCCTTTATCCAGCTCTGCATGCTCACAAATCACTGTCTGCACACCCATAGGATGTGAGGGCTGCCAAGTGGAGGCAAAGCAGAGCCTGAACTGGTGGAATCATCTGCAAAGCCTCACTGGTTTGCTTTCCAGCTGCTGAGGGCACTGAGTAAGGCCAGGCGTCCCCAGGCAGGATGGTGACACAGCCAAGGTACAGAAAAGTTCCAGCATTGCAGCAGGTCCATCAATATCACATTGCTCACACACAAGCCATTTGCCATTTACAGGGGTTTGTTATCTCCCCATCAATGGATCGATGGAATTACAAGCTTATTATGCACAGTCAGGCTTGGATTATAGCACATATTAAGACAACATATGAGGTTTTTTAATACTGAAACAATGTTTTGCTTGTTTAATTTTTAAACACCTTCTACTACCAGAGCATAAATCCTATTATCAGCTTTTGAAGTTATTACGTCAAGGTCATCCTCAACAATATTTACCATTTTGCTACCAATTTCAAGAAACTGTCTTTAGAAGGGTTTTCTATATTTACCAGTTGTGAGTTTGGACTCTAAATCAGTTAAGTTACCTGATTTCAATGCAAACTGGGGGAAAATGTATGAATTAATTTCAGTAGAGATGAAAATGACTCACCAGTATCTCTATTCAGAGAAGCACTGCAATCTATTGTGGTGGTATTGGCAGCAGAACAAGACACATTACCCTTGCAATGCATCAGAGGAAGGAAAGGAAGTAGGCTTGTCCATGAGGGATGGAAAAGCCAAGTAAAGTTGTCAGAGTACTCCTCCATCCCACAAGAGGCTCAGGGTGACAGCAACACTTTTGTTTATTGTTCAATCAGCTTTCTACAGTGCCCAGTCCTGCACAACAGCAGAAGGACAAAGAAGGTGGTCAGTAAAAATGAAAGTGGCCACAGCAGATTTGACCCAGAGCTTCATGAAATGCAGAGGAAATGCTTCAGATGCTCAGCATCTTCCCTGGTGGCTTCAGACTGGTATGTTCTGGTGCCTCCTAATCAATATTCAACAAACCAGAGGTGGCCTTTCTCTGAGAGGCTAATGAGTGCTTATGACCCCGATCTGGTGTTTACCAGATTGTAAATACTGGTACTCAAAAGCTCAAGTGAGGACAGCAGGGCAAAAGAGTCATTTGGTTTAAACCAGTCACAAGCTGCATTTCTCTCAGTAAAGTTATGATAGCTATTTGTCATGCAGCTCTGCCTTATACAAGCAGAACAAAAAAAAAAATAAAGGATTGTGATATTTTTAATATTACATTTATGAAGATGATTACCCAGCTGCTGTTTAATTTCCATCTGTGTTCTGCTGCATTTATACCATTAGTGCCACACTGTGGTTAGACAGACAGATCCAGATTTTGGAGAAAAGAGTGTGGCTGACAATTAGCATATAACTGTGTGAAGCGGCAACAAATGAGCTTTTCTGTACATTGTTACCTATAAATTTAATGACTGCTTGTTTTTTGATAGCTTTTCAAAATCAAGCAAGAGACACAAAGACCCAGCAGTTCTCTGCTGCATTCAAAGTTGGCTCCATGATAAATTTGCAAAGCTTCAGTTTAAATAGGCTAATAAAGTCCCTCCCAGCAGGGAATACGTAATTTTTATACTAAAAAGAAAATTGCAATGCATCTAATATCTATTTGCTTCCTTTTTTTTCTTAAACCTTATTTTTATATAATTCTACACTCATGCTCATAGACCGTCATTTATCTGTTACCCAATGCCAATAATACACTCCTGCCTTCCACATGGTAAATTAAATTCTGTTTTCCAGCCAGTCATAAAACAGGGATGTTCTCAATGTGCTTTAGACAGGACAAGGAACCTCGTGGCCATCTTGAACAACTGCCTGGCGTCCTGGGTCCTGACAGGTCAGCAATTCCACTTTCTCAGAGAGTCACCTGGGAATCCCAGTACCATTACCTACCCAAAGGGACCTCACCTTGGAGCAGAGCTCACAGAACCAGTGCTTGCATCCTCCTGGGACATTTCCATGTGCTTGTGGGAGGCCCCTCACCCCAGATCACCCCCTTTCCTCATCAGGGAAGCACAGCTCCCTTCACACCACTCATGTTCTTGCTCACCTGCCTCTCAGATGGACTTTGATAGCTCCTACTATTTCCTCAGGCCAACACTCTAAAAGTTTTATACCCCTTATCATCCTAGATATCAATTTGGAGAGGCTGCAGTTGATTCAGGCTGTTTTGACCCAGTCAGGAAGTGTTTCCTCTTGATGCACCTTTTTACCATGGCCTCACTCCCTGTGAAAATCTCACTACAGCTGCCTTTGATTTCACTCAGCTTCTGCTGCAGGGCAATGTGATACAGGCAGCCATAAAGCCAAGAACATTTTGGGGGATCTGAGGGAGCTTTTGGCTTTTTTTAATGCCACACAATATTAATTATTCTTGACAGGAGGCTAGACAAACTCCACCAAAGCTCTTTCTTGGAGAGAAAAAGAAATCAGCACCTCTGCTCATACTCCTTTCCTTTACAAATAAGTACACCACACTGATTTTTATAGAATGAGTCTCAGCTGTTTTCAAATTGTCACTTAACCTCTGCCTCTTCAGCCTGAAAACAAGAAGCTCCCTTTCTTCACATATGACACCTTTGATTGGGAATTTTCCTCTTCATCGCTGGTTCTTCACACTTAGAAGAGCTATAAATGGTAAAAAAAGGTACAAACCCCTTATCTTCTGAAAAGCAGAGGAGAGTTGAGATTTTGTTTGGTCTTTTTATTTTCCTTTACTGTATTTTATTTCTTGATTTCTTCTTTCACAAAAGGAAAACCACTTGCTCCTCTTTCTGGGCATTACCTTTCAGAGATGCTGACCATTCAGATTTGGTATTGATTGCAGCATTCATTTGAGCTATTCCTTAGATATAATATCAGGCCTATTACCTGCACGCAAAGGTTCTAAAAGTACATTGTTCCAAGCATGGACACTGTGCTGTCTCAGGCAACCATCCATAAATCTCTTAAAGCACTAAAACTCAAGGACTTGAGCTCATCAAGAAACAGTTATCTCTACACATACATCAAGCCAGCTTTCCACATGTGACAAATGTGCAATTATTTACACATCTAATAGAGACCTGCATTCTGTCTCAGCTCATTGTGAGGAATTCCTTACAGTGAATTCAGAGTAACTACACTGCTTTCAAAGACTTGGGCAAAGCCTGTGTGGCCAGATATCACTAATGAGAGCAGGACGGCTGGCTTGATCCCCTCCTGCTTGGATGCTCTGCATTCCTCCTCTGACAGACAATCAGAGCAATATAGATGAAAGGATTTATTTATTGGGCCACTAGTCAAAAAGTGCAAAGTCATACAGTGAGAGAAGAAAAGAGAAATCATAGGGACTACCATGAACCTCACTTGCATTTTTTACCTTTGGAAGTCTTCTCTTCATTCATTAGAGACTGTATTACTCTAAACAGAAAATCAACTATTCTCATGAGGATCAAATGCACAGTATCTTCTTCCTTCCTAAGAAATACAATTTTGACGGAGATAATTTCCTTCTTCTCAAAGCCAGAGAAAAAAAATGTAGTAGCAAATCTGTCTTAGAAGTAATAACTTACCCATTATATTGGAATAGTATTTAAGTGACAACAAGGCAATCAACAAAAGAGCAACGTTATTTGTTCAGTCAATTTCTTTTAAAGTGATAAAACAATTCAAAGCCCAGGCTATTACAATGCTGATAAAAGAAGAGAGGCAGAAACCTGGTGAACAAGAAGCATGGCAATATAAAATATTCAGAGTACTTACATATAATATAGCTTCAGAGACAGTGGACACAAAATAGGGAAACAATCGCAGTGTTTGAAAACTAAAGCTGGGTAAATCAATGATTGCTAGTTATCAGACATGCCTCACACACATCATTTATTCAATCAGAATCTTTACTTCATCCTCCTTGACAGAAACAATAAAAAACTCCTCTGTGTAGTTAAGGCTTAATCTGTATATCTGAGGAGGACAGGAATCCGATAAATTCATTTCTAGGCAGAAATTTTGCTTCTAATTTTCTTCATAGGTAGTAGTTTTCCAGCTCTCCAGTGTCCTACCATGTGCTTGTGAATCAGAGTTATTGCAGAAGCACTCACATGGAAATAATGGTGGTAATAGTAGTCAGGTTCAGCAGTGCCTTCAGCCAAATGAAACTAAAAAGCATTTGGTATTGGTGACCCTGGAGGTCATCACCTAACTGTGAGGGAAAAGTGGGAGTTATTGGTACCAGAGATATAAAAAACATAACTAAAATACAAGGAAAAGCTGTTTGTCAATTTAATTTTTCATATATTTTTGTCATTCTTATCAGCATTGTGCACAAAAACCCTTGTCATTGGAGATAATCCCATTCTGCTAAACCCCTTGTAAACAAAAAAAAAAAAAAAAAGATTAATTCAGGCCAAAAATCAAAGAAGACCTAACATGGAGGAAGCCAGAAAAGGAACTGAACAAGACAGACTCCATTAGGAATTAATTATAAGGAGCAATGGGATGGTAACAAAGACATTTCCAAGATGTGTCTTCAGACTTGGGAAGGCACTTTGAGAGAAAACCTTGTGTTTGTAAGTGCAGCAAGGCAGGCTGGTGCTGTGGGATGATCTGTCACTTCTCAGAGGGATGATCCATCGTGACCAAGGGGATAGGAAAAGAGCTGGCATTTGGCACAGCTACAATTGTCAAGGTCTGAGAAAACCATCGGTGGTAGCCAAGCACAAGTAATTAAAGTCTAGACAAGATTATTAGGGACTTCTCTGTCCCACAGTCACTGGTGACAGTGCCCTTTCTCGCTTCTCTGCCCAGCCCTCCCATCCTTCCTCTCTTGTGCCAACTCTTCCACCTCTTGCCCTGTCTTCCTTTGTTCTAAATTAAACCCAAGCTAAAAACAACAGATGAAGTGCTTCTGTCACAGCTGACATCACACAGTGAGGATCACATTAGCTAATGCATTAAATAGACACTGAAAACCAGGGAAAGGGATAAATTATACCCTTGTCTGTTTGTTCAGCTGCTCTGCCCTGTCAGTTGTGGTGTTTGTTTGTTAAACTGTCCTCGCTAAGAGCAATATCCTGAGAGCTCTGGGGCTGACAGTGCCAAGGCAAAGGATTCCCGGCCCCTTGCTAAGGGTGTGTTCCCCCTTCCCTTCAAAAGGGTCGGTAACCACCACCTCCCAGGACCCTCTTCTGACCTCTGTGTTTCAGGAGGAAATTCTGTACTCATAGAACTGATGCATTGATCTGGAGCCAGCACGGAATGAAGATGGTTAAAAACCTGGAACCACGTCTAGGATTTTGTGAGATTTGGAAATACATTAAGAAATCAGGCAATACATCCAGAAATCTATACCAAAGCTCTATAAAAAGGAAAATGATACTTCAGTTTTACCTATCATTAACCAGAAAAGCATCTTTTACCATTTTTTTCCATCCTAAGGACAATTTGGGGAACAATAAGGCTTTGAACTGGTATTTCAAAGGAAGATCAGGCCCTTTTGCAACTTCTTATTCCAAGTGATTGATGTGTTCATGGCAAGTATTCTTGTTCATAGATCAAAAGTGATGAGCACCAACCCATACTCTCACATAAAATCACCTGTAAAGCATTCCAACTAAATGTATACCAAGTCCTAAAGACATTCCTTGATATCATGCCCCACTTTCCCACTTGTACTGGCTGACTTCTTGTCTTGAGTCCTGACAAGTCCACTAAGACAGATGTGAGAAAAGGTGGCAGAAAATAGAGGAGAAAGAGGAAAAACGAAGCCATTATTTTTCAGAAATATCATTAGAGATTCTCAGGGATTTAGAACATTTATTTTTTAATACTCAATGCAGAGGCAATTGCAGCCATCCAAGACTAGAGCCACATAAGCAAGAATTAATTTTAAAAAGAATAGTGGCCATTCTGCTTAACCCATGGAGTTTATTCTTTTTGCTGGATCTAGCTGCAAAGTACACTTATTCAAGGAAACTTGCCAGGATACACTAAGTTTAGGGATTATACTAAGGATTAAGCTCATAAGCATTACACAGAACGCTCTACAATAGTCCTTGGATATTCAAATTTTTCACAGATCACTTGCAAAAGGTAATCTGAGGTAAGGATTCTCACACTAGGAGCATTGCAAATACAAATCCAGAAACTCATCCAAACTTGCTTTTGCTCCCAAAACAGGAGGCATGTCCTGGGGTATAAAACATCTGAAAGCATTTGGCCTGAGCTATTGGATAAAGGCACAAATAATGGGACTTTGGGGAAAGAGTGACAACCACCAACCACACATTCTGAGAGCTTCTGTTGTTGCAACAGAGTTCCTCCCTTTCTAAAGGCACAGCCTCCATAAATCATCACTCTTCTAGACTTCAAAGCCACTGAAATATCCCTATCAATACATCACTCAAGTCAGATGCTACATGATCACTAATAGTCACAGTGAGCAGTCAGAGAGCAAACAAGTGTTGATAGGTCCAGTCAATTATTATTGTCTGACAAAACATTACCTCCAGGAGATCTCTTCATTGTGTTTCTGAAGATAATATAGAGTTGTGCTTCAAACCATGACCCTCAGATGCCATAAATTTCAAGGGTTTGCACCAGGACACTCACTCACTTCAGACACTTAAAACTACAAAGCTTCAAGGATGCAGAGCTAACATTAAAGTCATCCAAAATAACATCTGCATCACCCACATGTGGAGACAAACAGCTTGAGCTGCTTTCTCCAGCTGGGCTAAGTGACCTTAGCTTGAATCTTCCTGAATTGAAACTAATGACCCAGAACATCCACTGCAACTATTAAAGCAAATAAACAAACACCCTGACAGCATCTGAATCTTCTCCTTCTCTCTCCCTGATATCTCTACAGATCATCTTGATACCAGTAATGAAAAACAGTTGCCAGATCTGTGAGAGCTCTTGAAACACAGAGCAATAGGCCATAGCTTGCCAGAGAGCTGCCTGGGCTCCAGGAGATCCACACCAAACTGGAAAGAGTCACAGACACAGACCCAGTCCAGCCAAACTCGGTAGATTTTGCCCATGGATGAAAAAAATGTATTACACTTCAGAGAAAATGGGTAACAAACTAGTAACCCTTACCCTGACAGAACAGGGGAGGCTCCAAACTGTCACTGCACACATCACAGTTGAGGTGGCCATCATACACAGAGTGTCACCATATAATTTCACACCACTTCACCCCATACCTGTTGAAGTAACAACCTGCCACTCTAGAAGGCTACAAGCATCTGCCCCTCTTGTTCTTTAGCCCAACCTTCTATCCCCTCATGTTCATGCAGTGCACCTGTGTGCCCTCTGTTCCCTTTGGTGGTTGGTCAGTGCCCCTGGGCACTCCATGGCTCATCGCTGTCAGTGCTGCTCACCTGCTTCTCACAGCTGTGCCCACTGGGGATGGGGCTGGGCCATCCCACTCCCGGTTACCACACACTGTGTGCCTACACCAAACTCCCCCTAAATGCTGGCACCCACAGGCTACAGCTCCCGGGTGTGGCCATGCTGCATCCCTGCTCCTGAAACTGGGTCACAGTTCCACAAATACTCAGAGCCAGACAGAGCCTACTTGGTAGCCCAAAACTAAGTTCTCTTATAGAAGAATGTTCTTTAGATCCATTAGAAGCACTCTCAGTTCCATTTGAGTTGCATTTCAAAATCTTCCTGATTAAACACACCTAGAGAATGGGAAGATATTCCTTTTTCCAACAAGTCTTAGTCTTGCAAAGTCAGACCATAAAAAAAGAAGCCTGCTTTGACTTGATTACGGGTCCCCCTCCTCCCTCCCAGCCTTTTCTTTTCTGTGGTGGCTATAGTGACAAAATAGTCCCAAAATGTCGGCTTTCATTTAGAAAGAAGTTTCCAGCCCCTTTGATCACAAAGCAAACCTTTGAAATGTGAAATGAGTTTAAAGCAATGCATCAATGTGTGCTCAAGTCTTTAGGCACCTGTAATAACAGTAGTTGGACGTGTGAACTGTCCTATTCCAGTCAGCAGAGTGCAAATTCTAAAGTCAAGTTAAATAGAGGACACATGGTTCAGTGATTAGATCACTATTTTGGCATTTGTGATGTTCAGGTTTAGTTCTCTGCTGAGCCACAAAGAATGGGAATTTGAACAAGTTGTTTGGCAGAAGGTTTAAACCACAAGTTCTTCCCAACAGGGACCTGGGGGGTGGTTGGCGCCAGAATGGCAGGGCTCTGCCTCCTGCTCTCCCTTGCCATCTATGGTTGGATTTGCATGGAATCCCAGCTTTTGGCCACAAGACTGGAAATCCATTCAAAATATTTGCAAAGTACCAGATTGTACTCTTTGAACAGACCAGAGTCTCAGAGTTCATTAATTCCATGAATCACGAGAGGATGCAACATTGCATTTCTAATGAAAATATAAAACAAATGAAAAGCAGGACAGCAACAGAGCTGAGCAGTGAAAGGAAAATACACTCATCCTGTAACTACAGCCCTGTGACTGGGCTCTGTCCTGTATGACATCGTAAAAAAGGAATTTCATGGTGTTAAACATTTCATTTTCTGATAGCAGATGAAATAACAAGATAACGGGGTAACTACTGCCAAAAACTAGGGGGGAAATGCCTAGCTCTGCTAAAAACCCCAGAGGATGATAGAGAAGGGTGTTTATGTACGTATATAAAATTAATAAAGTTGTATGTATCATTTACCAATGAAGTGTGGCCAGCAACCCTACAGAAACAATCACAGCAGAATTTACTATTTTCTCTCCCCACAGTTATGACAGATTCAGAGCACCAATGATATTTTGACAGATTGCTCACTGAAAAAGCTCTGGCTGCAATTTATACTTTTTATTTTCTCAAAACCCTTGCCATGTTAAAGCCCAGCAAACCCACAGCTTTATGAATGCACATCAGACTGTGGACTTCAAGAAGACTGCGAAGAGGAAAAGTCTGTACCTAGGTATGCTGTTGAGAAATTTGGCCCTAACAATATTTATTCTGGCCAAACAGAGTCATATCTATCTATGTGGAGCATCCATAATACAAAAATATATCAAATGGTACCTCTAAAAGCCACCACAGGGATCCTATCTGGAGCAGAATAAAAATGGCGTACAAAAATAAAATATTCCCTCCCATTCTTCAGCCCATTGATGCAAGAAAGAAGGGAATTTTCCCCTTCAAGCCAGCCTTTCTTAGACAGTGAGGCCATCCTATTTTCTGCCAAGCTTCAGGTAGCTTTACAAGGATAAGGTCATTTCTTTTAAGATGTACCATTAGCTTCCTTACTGCTGGAGAAAATTAAAAAGGAAAATTGCCTGTCACACCCAGAGAGCTAAGCTGATGATGAAGGCTGAAGTCTGCTCAGAGTTTCATTCCTGGGCTTAGACTTTCAGGTTACCTTATTTATTTATTTTCATGCACTTTGAGTGCTGCTTAAAATACAAAACCTGCCAAGTATTTGCTTTCTTGCAAAGATGATAAATTGGACTAGTTTTCCAATGTGCTGCATATACACAACCCCAACTTTTAGGTGATCTGGAAGGGTCTCAGGTAATTTTATCTTTTTGATGGCATGTAATCTTCAGTGCTGAAATGAGACACATTTTGTCTCTGTTTTTCCCTCACCATCTAACTCATGGCTGGGCTGATGATGCTGGGATTGATGTGCCTAGGAAGAAATACCTGCTATTTTTATTGCTTATATGTTATCTTTTCATTTTACTATTATTTTTCTGCACAGTGTTTGGAGAGCAGTGGACCTATCCCACTGCATCTCTTTCCAAGTGTCAGATTACTCACCCAAGCAATGGCCTTACTTTTCTGGAAGCCTAAAGATGTGTTTGTTAAAGAAGACAATTGGACACACTGAGACAGCCTGCCAGGCATGGTAACTTTATCCATACAAAAAGTGATGGCTACAGATTCTGATGGATTCTGAATATCCTTTTTCTGGGACAGCTGATACCTGCCTCTTTCAGCATAGATTCTATCTTGCTGATATGTCTCAGGGAAACCTTTTAAACCTTCAAGATACAAAGAAAAGGGATATGTTAAAGTAACCATGATAGATTATATTGAAATATCACATAGTGCCAAAATCATGCATCCTATTCCTCCTCAGTTCTTACCTTGATAGGTGAGGGCTAGCATATAAAAATAGTCTTTCTTCTTCAAGAGATCACACAAAGCCGTTTGACTGCAGCAGGATTTTCTCTCTAGGCACTGGCTGGCCTTTTCTTCCCTCTCTGTGGGATAGAGGAACATCCAGCACATCACCACATTTAAAACAGTGATGGTAATGCCTCAGCTAACGCCTCAGAGAGCCAGCAGTCATCACATTCTATGGTTCAAGCTGGCAAACACACTACAAAATAATTGCATGGAGAAAAGATCATTTCCTTGACCTTAGACACCTATTATTGCTGCCTTCCCTACAGCACTTCCTTCGAGCTCCGTGACCTCGCCCAGCACTCTGCTCCTGTCAGCTTTGCAACCCATCTCCAAGGCACTGCCACTCCACCCTGGAGCACACCCAGGGCCTGATCCCACTCCCCCAGACCTGCTGCTCTTTGGCATCACAGAAAGGAGCCACGTTTTAACATTGGGCCTGACTTACAACAGCAACAGCCATCCACCAGCTCTTATCCCAGAATTTCAGTAACTGTCCGAGCAAAGACATCAGTGAATGATAATTTCAGGATTACCAAAGCAAGGACAGAAGAAGCTTGTGTTATGTTTCCCTGTGACCAAGTGTCATTACCTTATACATACAAAGATGTTGGTGGCCATATCATCTTTTAGGAAAGCACTTAGAGAAATAAACCCCAGCCTGTGGCCAGTCTGACACGTATAGAGACACTCTGCAAGATTTTAATAAAGTGACAGCTCAATGCAAAAGCTCAAGCTCCACAAAGAAAAGTAGAAATCCAGGTATATGCAGCAAACTGTGCACTTGAAACCAAGAAGATGCCAGAAAGTGAATGCTTTACATACTTAGGCTGTTTCCTCTCCTCCTCCTACTATTCAATGCATCTTTTTTACAAACAGTTATGGGCCGAAAAATGCATTTTTCTTTAGATCATTGCATGTACACAGGTTTAATTTACAGACCAAAACAATCAACAATATGGAAGCAGTATTTACCAACAAATGCAGGTTTTATTCATATATGCAGAATACTGCTATGCATAAAACATGATGTGAAAAATAGCTTTATGTATTTTTACTGGGCAAACTTAAACTTTGATTTACATCCATTTCACTAAAACTTTATTGCTTCCTCGTCAGATAGGACAGAATCCTTTCTGTATCTTAGATGGTAAATATAGTTAATGTGCTGAGGCTGCAATGGATCAGCAGTGAAGCTGTTTAATAGTGACATAAATTATTTCAGTGACTTCTCCTGCAAGTGAGAGATGACTCCATGTGCTATAAACTAATACCAAAGGAATGATGCTCTTTCATGCTAGCAAAGTGCCTTGGCTATATTGTTTTTGTATCCTGTTGGGGATGCTACAAAGGCAGCATGTATTACAACTATATGCACCTAGGCCATTTTTCTTTGCTGGTTTTAATGCTCTCCTGCACCGAAAATTGAGCTTCCGTGTCTGAATGAAGGCAAAGCCAATTACTTTCTTGGAAACTTCTCTTCAAAGTCTGCAAATCCCAACAGATTTTTAAAAACCTTTCCATTAGCTTAAAAATATATTCTAAAATAACGATGCCTGCAGAAACTAAGAAGCATGAATGGAGCTGGATGGCTTTGGAGAGCTGCGTGCACATCCCACACCGCAGGGGCTGCTCAGCAATGCTCCATCTCCATCAGCCTGTCCCTGTCTCCAGAGACCGTGGTATCCTTCCCAAAGCATTCTGTTCAACCTGCAGTTCAAGTGCACTTCTGCAAGGAAAACAGTTTCTATTTGTCCTCTAATTGGTCGCTTATAAAAGACCTTTCATGTGCATTGTGGTTCCTCAACAGAAATCACGGGAGTACCGGGAGCGGAGCAGGTGTTCCTTACTGTGCCATGGAAAATATGCCATCGAACAGCTGATGCAGAAGGGAGCAGTTTTCACCTATTCAGTGCAGCTCTACTGTCTGTTCACTTTTGTTCTTACCTCCACGGGAATGCTCCTTCTCCTTTTGTACATTTTCTTACAATCTTAATTGTAGTTTTGCTCTTTCTGGGCCTCCCACCAGGGTAGCTTTGGCAGTCGCACAGAACGTCCCCTTGCTGTTAGGTTTTATCCCTGTACCAAAGGGATCTCATGCAGAACATCAGGACCTCCTTTCCTACTTTTCCTCCCTTCCCCAAGCACTCTTCCAATTGTGTTTCTCCCTCCTCTCCATCTCTCTGCATTTACTTGAACTGAGTTCCTTCTTTTACACTCTTTTATTTCTCTGCCAACCAGCACTAACCTCTTTTTCCCTATACCTGCAAATGCCTCCCAATGCCTCAAATTTAATCTGTAATTGCTTCTTCAGTTTCCTCCTCCATCACCAGCTTTTTCATCCAGCTCCATCAATCTCAGCCCCACAGATCCAAGGCAGAAGCTCCACAGCCAAGTTGTTCTCCCCTAGAGCCCCCTTCCCCCCCCATGCCTGTAAGCCACACTCTCTCATAGACTCTTGGGTCCTCACATTTTCTCCTCTATCTCCTGTTAAATGTATTAACTCTCACCTCTGCCTCTGCCATGTCTGAGTGAAGCCACAGTGTGACCGCTTCCTGTCTGTTTTACACCCTGAGCTCTCAGTACTTTTCCACTCTCTTTGAGTGGAAAACAGCAAATTTTTGACAAACTTTTTGATCATAAAAATATTTTTTAAAATATTTCTTAAGTGCAAGAGAAAAAGCCTTCAACATGTTTACTTGTTTTCAGCTCTGTAAAAGAGGAACAAACTGAGCATTTTCATTCTGAGAGGAGGGAAGTGGCAGGCAGAGCCCCTCTCCTGCCCTGGAATATCTGCCTCTGCCTCCATTCCCTCAGGGCCATCCCCCCTGGCAGCAGCAGGCACAGCACTGTCCCACTCTCCCAGCATTATTCAGCACCTCCACAGAAAACTCAGCCCTTCCCAGGTCTTCCTTCCCAGGTCTTCATTCACTTTCCTCACTCCAGCAAGACAATGCAAGAAATATTCCAGCTTTGTTTTCTAGATTTGGCCAGAAAATACAGGCGGTCTGCATCACTCCTCCACCAACCCTGTGGAACATTTCTTCTGAGGGAGGAAGGGGGCTGGGGGAGTCCCTTATGGCTGACTTCTCCTTGAATATAGAGCCCATAAAAGCACTAGTGAACAGTTATTTCCCCATTGTTCATCCTGCTTTCCAATTACACAACATACAAATGGGCAGGCACTGAACAAAACACACAAGACTGGCAGTATAATAACTGAAATATAATCATAAAGAACCCGAAATACATAAAATTTAGACCTGGTGATAAATGTATTGCACTTTGGAGTATTTCTTCCAAAGTTTTCCCAGGAAAGTCTTCAGTTATGTCTTAAAGTCTAAACTGGCTCTCTCAGGAGGAGATTCTGTAAGTTATCAGTCTTTTCTGTAGTGGCTGAAGACTACTTTAAGACACAACAGAGAGTACTTAATCCAAGAGCTCTCGACCACTTTAAACATTATTTTATTGAAACCTATGATGAAAACTCAAGTAATCTGCATGGAAATATCCAGGCGGGTCTCAGGACAGCCCTCCATATTGTGGAGCAGGAGCAGGAGCAGCTCTTAAGGGAATGTTCAAAATGCACCACAATATAAACCTCATCAAGAAGTTCTTGTTTTCCCTGTAGTTCTGAGGCATCTCTGGCACGCTGATTTCCATTACTGACTGCAAGTTTTAAGTTTTCCAGTTTCTTCAATGCAAAATTAAGATGTTCTTTGTCATGTGCTTCGAGCCTTCCATAGATTTTAAACCAAGCCATGGAGCAAATCCTGCTTTTCCAAACTGAAAACTGCAACTGTGTTTCTTGTCCCACTGCCTCAGTCACCTCCAGAAGAGCCTGCAGTGGCCCCAGTTTCAAGTAACCTGCACCTTATGGCCAGACTTCGGAGTACAATAACCCCGAGGCTGTGCTTGCAATTTTCAACAATTAGTTCCTGTCCTCCTTTCTATAATCCATGGATTGTCCCATTCCTCCAGGAAACCCAGCACATGCCCCAGAAAACACTCCAATACAGAGTACTTTCATTGCAAAGATTATTGCTGTGGTTTCCTTTTCTCCTGAATCACGCAAAGGTTTCCAGAGAAATCAGTGGAACTGCATCTGACTGAAATTCCTATAGCTGAGGCTGAAATTGTCCATGTGTTTCCAGCATTTGTAGGAAGAGAACACTCAGTTTAGGTGGCTGATGTGCTTTGTATCCCCAGGCTGAAACAACAACTCAAGTTTTCCTTCCTCCACCCTCTCCTCTCTTATTACACACAGGTTTCCAGTCCTATTACTTCCATAAAAAAACAATGTCAAGGTGGAGGAGGCAGCTGGAAACCTCACTTTAAACACTAACAATATTTTTGTGATTATTTCATAATATATTTTTCTGATGCTTATTTCTCCTGGAATGGTCTAGAAATGCAGTTATTTTACAGTGACTTATTACTGTCATTATTGCATATGATAACCTCAGAGAATAGACTGACATATTTCAAAATCCACAGAAAATGATAATAAACATCTCTGGGATTCCAGGCTGGCTTTTGCCTTAATAGGAAGGACTTTTTCATCCAGGAAGCCTTTGCTTAGCTGTGTGAGTAGGAGCAGAGCTGGATGTCCATTTGTCCATGATTACAGTACCCCATTGACCCAGAATGGTAAAAGCAGAAGAATTCATTCAGATGTTCCTTTCACATTTTCTGGAAAGATAAGACTAAGTTAGGGAGAAAAAATAAATCCAAGGAATTTCTTAGCAATGAAATATTGTCCAAAAAAAGTGCCAATGCATGTAAGGGAGGCTGAAGTTGACAGTTCAAATTACTGACAAATTCCAAATGATTACTTGGGTTTAGACTCACAAAAATTTTGGTTTTCAACTTTTGCACTTGATTATTCTTTCTTCTCTTTTTGCTTGAGTACAAATTCAGAGAATCCACATTTGTAAAAGCAGAGGAGAAGGACAGAACATACACATGAGCTTTTCTTTCATGTACAAACAAGCTGTAAGTACAGGTAAAACTGAGAGATCAGCTGCTCAGAGGTTTGGAGTTCATCTTGTCTCTTGTTTCCCCTGTGACTTTTTGATTCTTGATTATCAAGAAAATCAATAAGGTTATGTCCAGTGATGTCTGGTGCTTGTCTATCAACTCTCTGTGCATGAAAAGTGATCGATTTCCATGATACCACAGAAAAAAATAGACTGCCATCATCTTCCAGCCCAGGCTCTGTACTTGAACTCGACTGACGTAATCAGTCTGCAATCAAATGCTTCCTGTGTCTTTCAGACTTTAAAACCACTTTCAGTGATGTCATGAGTGCACCCCCAGACTGGAAGAACACCAACTTTCCCATTTTTTCAGCTCCCAGTTGGTTTATCGGTTTTGAAGCCTTTTCACCAATTTTTGACTGAGCTCCATTTGAAGTGGGAATTCGTTGCTTCCTCCAGTGCCCTGACTTATGGTGCCTTCAGACCATGACCAGACAGAAGAGAGGCACCTGCCAGCTCTTCAACCTTGGCTTGCCCTGTTTCACTCAAGAGCTGCACCTTTCTTACCTGTTTGCAGTGGTTACAGGAAAGAATTTATAAAAAAACAACTATCTTTTATTACAGCTAGGAATGCAACCATATTTTTTCAGTATCCACATTAGAGCTACCCATTAGTGTTGGAGAAGTGAGTTAACCTGCAGCACAGTTTTCATTATCTTCCCAGTATCAAGTGTTGGTAAGAAAAAGCTACAGTTCAACATGTCTCATGAAAATACTTATGTGAGTCTTTACATTTCTGCAATTTGGTAATTGTTTGCTCCTCATAAAAAAAGAAATTCAAACATGCCATGAGCTCTCCATGTATGAGTCCTATACTGTATCACAGGACAGAATACTCTGATTCAAACAACAAAAACCACACCTTTCTACTTAATTAATCTAAAACTATCTCACAAATTAATCTAAACTAATGAGGAGAAAAAGAGAGCAAAATACTGTTTTCTTGGACAATAGCAGGCTGAGGTTTTTGGCTACTATGTTTTCAGTTGAATAATTTTTCCCTTTTATTCACATTTCAAAGAAACAACTTTACCTACAGCCAGCTCAGAGCAGTCTTATTGCAGTTGTATCATCCATCCATTCAGAAACCATCTGCCCCAGTAAAGCTTCATCAGCAAATCTCTCTGTTCAGCACGTTCAGCTTCAAAGTGACATCACTGATTTTTTTAATAACAATATTTTTCCTTGCAATTTCTCTACCCTTAGACTTGATTGTTCATTTTTGCATTGCTTTAAAAAATCCAGAAGATCGCGCGCACACACACACACACGCTAGAAATAGGGGAAAATCAGAAATCAGAAATCATTCCTTTCTGCATTGCAGTCCTGTCAGTCTTTCATATCTGTGCAAAGTAAGTGCAGCATAAACAAAGTGCCAGGTCTGATTTGACATCAGCTGTGCAATGCATAAATAAGGTGCAAAGCAGAAAATGACTGACCACAGAAACTTTACAGCAGGTTGCTGGGTAGGTACAGAAGTATGGAAATTCTGGATGCCAATAACATCATGTAAATAGGTTCTGTAGGAATACAAGGCTGTATTTCCTACAGGTACACAGTATTTCTAGTATATATGTCACAGCTTCCTTAATACATTATCTCTCTGAACATATGAAATTGATGGGTTTGCACTATCTGTACCTAGAAGATGTATTGGATGGAAGATGTTACAATGTCTGATATAAAAAATAAAAGTGTTGGGAAAAAAAAGCCATTTTCTTAAAATCCAATCACAACTGATTTCTAGCAGAAATAGTAAAGGAATACCTCAACATGTTTGCTCTTGAAAATATTCTTACTGGAGAGATTGAGTGTGTTAACCTTAAGTTAACATCCAGGCACACCTTAGGGCAATCCCTGTGCCAGTGGTGACAGTACCACTCTTGAATTCTGTCTGAATCTGCATTCCATCTATTCACATACTCTACATCTAAGGAAGTATTTCCTTTTATTGTTCTTATTTTACTGTCCTATACTTTTTCTCTGGAATAACAGACAAACATCCTAAGGAAGCAACATGTTCCAGCAGGATCAGCACAGCAGCAAGGAGATGAAGATTCAGGTTTTAAGTCTGAGCCTGATTTACTGTACAGTGTGGTTACTTACCTCCTGTTTATCAACCTAACACTATCTAGAATAGATAGTTAGAATAGAGAATAGAATTCTCTCTGATTTTAACAATTGTTCAGCATTCCTGTAAAATACCACATAGGGTCGGTTGGACTTTTCCTGTTCCTTTACAGGTACGCTTTGACTAAAACCTCCTCACCTTCAGAAATCTGTGCCACCCACTGAATCACTAGAAAGGTTAAAATAGACACAAACTGATGGCTAAAATTAAAAAAAAAATTTATTAAAACTCAAAGACTTTGGGTTCCCCTCGCTAGCACTGAAGAGCTCTGACAATCTCACTGGGTGGCCGTGGGTGACAGCCACTGCCTGAATGGGCGCTGCCTCTGCCCCTTGCCTGGTATTTCAGTATTTCAGTATTTAAGTACAGCTGGGGCTTGAGTGCTGAGGGTCAGATAATGCTACTCGAAGGATTTTGGAGAGAAGCAGGAGAAAGATCCTCAGCAGCTTTAGCTGTGTAACTCAGGATTATAACACGTGTCTGACTCTCTGGAGAGACACCAGTGGGATTTAACCTCCTCTGAAACAATAACAGAAATTACAGCTCAGGGATTGCACCCCTTCACATACACGGAAGGTAACAGGGTGAGGAAAGTAGTGCCAATGAAAACATCAGTATTAAAGGGTACATAAAACTTTCCTGAGTGTAACTTCCGTTAGAATATGAGTGCTGAAAAAAGTTAACAGAGCTCAGAGAAATAAAATGTTAAGTGAGTGGGATTTTTTTTTCCAGAAAGGAAACCATGACTGAACACGTTTTTGCTCTTAAAAACATAATTCTTAAATAGTTTAACATATTGAACATTATTTTCAGTAAGAAACACTATAGGTTCTACCAAGGAAACATATTTTGTTAGGTTCAGCTGTGTTATGGACTTGCTCTGAAATTAGCATACTAAATTCTAGCTAGACTTGCATCTTAATAGAGTTCACTGAGAAAATGTGTGACTAAGAACTTTCCATCCATCATCTCTCTGACATGGATGCTAAAGTCACTTTTAATCTCTGCATAATAAATGGGATTACGTTTTTCCTACCTATGGCTTTATCATGCCCGTTTACAAGAGGCCAATTGACAAATTCTCCTTACTGACAATCTACCTTTTCCCACTGCTTTGGCTGGAGTAGGAGGTTTATCCCCTTGTGCAAGCACCTTTCACTCCCCCATGAGTCACACAAACACTCTACACTGCAGAGGTTGTCTCTGCTGGGGTTTGTGGGCTACCAACACTAGCAAGGTTTTTGATTTCTGGGAAATAGTAAAAGGGTAAATGATACTGAAAAAGAGAAGCAGGTTAACCACACAGAGAGAAGTGAAAAGCACAAGTAAAAGGAAGGGAGGAGAGTGATTTTAGAGAGAACTGAATAAAGGTTCTTTCTCCCTGAACCTTTTTGAACTCCTGGTTTAACTGTAGGCTTTCTTTAATATCTGCATTTCCTCACAGTTCCTCATGTGTATAACATGGGAAAGATCTCCTTATTTTGCTTTACATACTGTGACCAGGCAATCACATGTAATAACTGCTGAAACATATCGTGAGCATCAAGTGCTAAAATCTTTCTTTGAAGGTTTGGTTTGGACCCTCTCAGCACTATGATTTTTTTTTGTCTTCTCTCCTTCTGCTTCAGATTGTTTCCCCACTAAATCTCTACAATTAAAATACCATTAGGTGAACATCACAAATTTGCACCAGAACTGAAGGGAGGGAAGAGCACCCACTGTATGAGGCCAGGAAAAAACTGCTAGGGACAGGTCTAGATCAAGGCCAAACTAAGGAAATGCAACATCACAATCAGTACCCACCCCTTCATTGTATCGGCCTTCACCCCGGCTCCCAAAGCTGCTGTTCCCAAGATGCAGCAGCAGCTCAGTCCTTGCTGAGCAGGTACCTTGTGTGCTTTCACCATGCACCAATGCTCAAAGCCACTGGGTAAAAACACACATGCTGATACTCTGCCTCAAAACAAAGACGGCTACAAGTGGTGATTTCTAAGAGAATACAGGTAAAACTAGACCATTAAACCAGTCTGATAACATCAGGCAGAGGCACTGGGAAGAAATGAGGCCAGAGCCAGTACAGCTGCTTCATTTTGGTGAAGCTGAGATTCTGACACCAACCACCACAACAGATGCCAGAACATGAGCTTCCAAAAATATTACATTAAAACTGCAAGGAAGGTATTTCCACCCCAACTTCCAAAAGGTGATGACATTCAGAGGGGCATAAAAGCAAACCCTATTTCATTCATCAGAGAAATATCAAGAAAGGGTCCAAAGAATATTTGTATATATTCTTCTATGTGTGTGGGGTAGGGTTGAGGGGGGAGGGGGCTTGCCTTTTTCTTAAAAGATCAAATTGAGTCTGAATCACATACAATCAGATTTCCAGAATCCCCTGAATAATTAGCAAAACAAATCCCTCCCAACAGGCTATGTGCTTTTGCCCATGTAAAATAGTCCATATGGAGTCTCAGGTAAACCTAAGTTAAAAGTGTGGAGTATATTTACACTTATCTACAAGAGCAGCATTTTATTAATAGACTGTGGGAAAAAAAACAACAACCAAAGTTAAAACAGTGAGTCTAAATTTATGTTAGGTCACTGAAGACAGACAAAATATTTGAACATATTTCCATGTTTCTTCTTCATTGAGAAAAGTAATTTAAGCCATGTGCATAACAGCATTGACATTTCAGTACTTTAAATCTGTTCTCCACAAGTCCAGTCTTGCTGTTTGATGTCTGTAATAAGAAAAGATTCAATATCAACATATAATTTACTTTTTCTTTTTTTTTTACCTGTGATTTACTGCTCAAATTCCCAAACAAACACAAAATCTGAAAGCAAGGAGAAAGAGATACATGTGATACATACTGTTCTCATCTGTGCAACCACTACAACACCGTCAAGACAGAGCTGGTATTTTGAAGAGGAATAAAGTCTCACTTTATTCACTTTCTTGAACAGACATCAGCCTCAAAGCTCAGACCCTGCAAGATTCTCCTAAGCCACAGGAGTGCTGGACACTGCTCTCCTGCTGTACATATGGTCAGAAGAAAGAGATTTTGTAAAGGTTCTTCATTCCTACCTCTCTTCTCTTTTTATTTTTTTTAATAGGAAAGGTGATGATTCTTACTTAGTTCAGTAAAACATTCTGAGATCAATAGATGAAAAGGTTGATCCATGCATTTAGAAATATTACTGAGTACTTTGCAGCAGATAGCAGTGTGCCTGAAAGCATGCCAAATGCCCCGTTTCTTATTCCACAATTTAGAATGAGCCAAGTGAATGCTGCAGGATCATGATTAAACTTTTAAATGTCACATCTACTAAACAGCAATATCAGTCAGATATTGAGACAGTGTTATATGAACTTAGCTCACATCAGTGAATGAATTATACAACTCTTTGCCCATAATTTGTTTCAATAGGATATGTACACCTCACAGCTACAGTGAATCACTGTGTTCCTCACTTAATGAGTGTGAAAAATAAACAGTCTTTATTCAGCTCCACTTGAGGAAAAAAGAAGACATATTTTATACACTGAAGAGCTCAAGGTATTATCTCTATACCCATCAGCTCCTTGGAATGTCAGGTGTATACAAATCAATAAAAATGATGGCAGACGGAGGCTCAGCCTGTTTGCACATTCCTGAAGGACCCAGTTTGTGAAGATCTGCAGCCCATGGGAAGGACACACGTTGCAGAAGTTCATGGAGGACTTCTTCCATGGGAGAGACCCCACCACTGGAGCAGGGAAAAGTGTGAGGAATCCCCCCCGAGGAAGGAGTGGCAGAGACAACGCGTGATGAACTGGCCACAGCCCCACTCCCCATCCCCCTGTGCGGCTGGTGGGGAGAGAAATTGGAGAAAATCATGAGTTAAAGGGAGCCGTGAAGGAGGGAGGGGTGAGGAGAAGATGTTTATAAGATTTGGTTTTATTTCTCCTTATCCAGCTGTGATTTGATTGGTGATAAATTAAACTAATTTCCCAGAGCCTGTTTTCCCTGTGACAGTAACTGAATGATGTCTCCCCATGAACCTTTCATTAAGTTCCCTCCCCCTGCCCAGCTGAGGAGGGCAGTGACAGAGTGGCTTTGGTGGGCACCTGGTGCACGGCCAGCGTCAGCTCAGCCACAGCACCACGGGAGCTGTGTCCTACAGACTCCACACAAGGTCAAGTAATGATGAACTGCTAATTATGAGACTGAAACACGTGATCCAAGACTATTTTGTTATATCCTAACTCTGTATTAAGATGTTTGGGTTTTTTTGTTTTTTACTTCATTATAAATTTGTTTATCTAAGTTAATGCCTTTCTTAATATATAGTACACATGTTCAGATTTGGACAGACAAAGCCATAGGATATAGTTCATGACCTCCATCTGCAGTACCACAGCATCTGTAAATATCAAAAATCAATCAAAAGAGAGGTTGGCTGGTGTGATGTGCTCAGTCACAGATCAGAGCCTCTCTGGAAACAACCACAAAAATCTGTCTTGGAGCAAGGGAAAATGACACTGTTTGACTTCCTACCATTATGCATGGCACAGAAAATTCTCACTTCCACTGCACAGAAGGATATGTTTCTACAACTACGCTCACTGACAGTCAAAAGTAGTTGAGGCCAAATAATCAGAAAGAATTCAGATCCAAATTGCCCTAAATTGATCTAGCTGTGTTGCAGCCCAGCTCTGCCTTTCTCTAGCCCCACTGCTCATCCTCAGGCAGAGCTGGCCAGCAAAAAGCTTTTTACCAGGACATGTCATTTCTGCTCACACCACTTCAGCCTCCCTCCACATTGCCTACTTTTCTGCCTCGCCAATGACAAATGAAGGAACATCCCACAGATAAATCACATATAACAAAGGCTGGTTCTCCTTACTGGAAGGCTGTGCTCTAAACACCTGCTGACACTTTAAAGCAATGAAAGTCCCTTTCAAATGAAAAAAAAAAAAAAAAAAAAAAAAGGTACCTCAATGCTTTAAGCAACTTTTCCAGAGACCTAAATGTTGACTCAGAAAGTGATGAAACACATCAGGAAAGTCCTAGCCAGTCGAAACAGTACATGCCCCCTTCTCCCCCTTCTGAACAGCCTTCAAGGAGCAAAAATAAAATGTTTTAGTTTTGTCTGAAAACACAGCAAGTTGTTTTCCTCCTTTTAAGTCCATTTGATGACAGCAACAAACCTCCACAGGAGACTTCTGAGATCTTCCTTGGGCAAAATCCAGAAGTCAGTGTATTCAGAGCTACTGCCCAACAGAACGGGAACAGGAAAGATCTCTCTTGACATCTTCCAGAAGTCAAATTCAGATTTTGATTTGAGGCAGGTGCATTTACATGCCAGGAAAAGTTTCTATTTCTACACATAAGATTAGCAGCAAGGAAAGCCTTAGAAGTTCAGACAAAAAACCCGCCTGACCTTGAGGTGTAGAGGTCATTCAAACCCTGCTGGACTGCAAAGCTTTCATCTTATGATAGGGAGGGCTACAAATGAAGACTGTGCCAAAATCTGCTCTCAGCCACTACAAGGCTTGAGCAATTCCTTTTACATTTCAGTGTAAAAACAACATTTGGAACAGTGACCTTCAGCCTTCCTCGCCAGGCACGCATCACACCCCCTACATGAAGGTGCCTCTGAGGAGCACCATTAGCACTGCAGGGAGCAGAGATCCCAGAGCTCCCTCGGGTTTCACCATCTTCCCTTCCCTCCTGCTGCTCTCTAATTGTGCTTTTAAAGGAAGGACACCAGCAGCAAGGATGTCTCTCATTAAAATCATAAATGCTTTCCAACTGCTGCTAGCTCTGTGTGTCCCTCCTTTTTTAAAGCATCTCATGAAGGGTTAAAATGCACAGACCTAACTAATAATTGGAGCTATATGACTGAATTTCTGGGCTTGTTCCTAAGCAGTAATTTTTTGTCTGACTGACAAGGTCCTTCTCTCTCTGAGTAGCAGGGTCACAGAAGCCATCAGTCAATTACCCTTTCCCAGTCCAATGACTGCCTTTTCACCTCTCTGACTAGAAGGACTTAGCAGTGTTATTCACACTTCCCCGAGTGCAAAGCTCTTCATGATCTTTCTGGATAAGAGATATTCTTCAGATAAAAGTAGGAATCCTTGTGATGTGCTGCTCGCTTTTCCACAAACTTGCACTGCTCCACCATAGCACAAGTGGAGTTACAAAGTCACCAAATGCCTGTTTATTCCTATTTCTTCCTCAGCTGCTTTTATTTCCCTCTTCTGCAGTGGTGTCAGAGACTTCAATAAAGAGAAGTAGGGTAAAAAGCCCACATAGCAGCATATGCCTTCCTAGCTCCATTTTCCTTACTGGAACTACATTTGGGATGAATTAGGCATAAAGTCTCTTCATTAGTACTACAGTAAGTAGAGATGCTAGGCAACTGTTGTCTAAAGATATTCAATATACAAGCCACAGGTCATCAAAGATTATGTTACATCTGTAAAGAGTGGACCTAGAAATGAAATAGTTGCATGAAGCCAGAGCCCTTAACCAAAGAGAGATAAAGGTAAGAGCTGAATTACAATTCATAGGTAATGAATTATAGTCCTTATTCTAATGCTGTTCACTTTAGTAACTGGGCACTTACAGCACTTAGGAAAGTAACTTTACTGCAACTTTTCCAAACCTACATCTTTAAAGTTTAATCACCAGGTCAGCTAACAAAATCCTCACTCCCAGTAAGGTAGTGGATAGTGGAAGACAATGGAGAGAAGGGAGATAATTACTGAATTGCAGACTATATTTAATGGTGGCAAATTTTGGATTTTGCAGATCCAAATTGCTTGCAAAGCTTGACATTTCTCCTAAGTGTCATGAAAGGGAAATGTCTGTGACTTGTTCATTTGAGAAGGTAACTCTTGTTTTGCATAATCATCTTCCTCTTTGTTGCTTCCACATTGTTCTGGCATCAGTGACCCAAGAAGTAGCCAATATTTTAAACTGCTCTGTGCATATGGCTTCAATGATGTGGAATGGCTATTTACATAAAGGTCAAAAGCAGAGGTGAGCAAAGTGCTGCGAACATAGAGCTGGCTGGGCTCTCTGTCTCTATTTTCTTTGAAAAGCAAGACTCTCTGCAGGTAGAAGCAATATTGAACACTTAATTGCCCTATGTGGAATCAACCATTTCTTCAGCAATAATAGACTCAGATTAAACACAGTTGCAAGTCTATTCTATCATCATAAGAATTACTCAAGCACTGCTTTTGGCTCTGTTCACAGTGTAACTGGAGTGGTCAGTTGATGTCTCAGGCTTACAAACCAGCTGTTATGTTCAAACTCGGAATTCAGGTTGTCTGTAAGAGGGCTGGGAGGCTGTGTTACTAACATGACTAACTTTCATGATGAAGGGAGCAGAGGCTGTAGAGAAAGTGAGCAGATTGTAGAAGTTCGCACTGCAGATTTTTAACATCCTTGAGGCTGCTCTGAAACCAACCCCATGAGCTGTGACTGTCAGGAGCTGCCAAGAGAAGGGTTTTGTCACTTCTTGAGTATACAGCACCTTTCACATCAAGGCAGTAACTACAGACTGGTAACATTTACTGCCTTGAAGGCAATGAGTCTTCACTGCGGCAATTTCCTAAGCATGTGTTACTGACCTCATTCTCAAAGCTTTTATTTTTACAGGTCATCATAACCTAGTCCTTTTCTTCTCTTCATAAAGGAGCATGTGTGTATATAAAGATGCCACTTAGGTCACTCCCAAATTGTGCTAGACACTCTGTCAACAGCATGTGACACTGCCTTATGACACAGAGACACAGAGGGAGGTGGGGGCAGGACCTGCCCAAGCCTGCAAGTGCCAGTTGTATGATGTGAGAAGCTCTCCAGCACTGACACAGAAGTACCTGTGCCAAGGTGCACTCTAGTAGGTGAGCAATGCTGTCAAAGTCAGCAAGTAATCAAACCTCATGGCATGGAAGGGTCATGTAGCTCATGGCCAGACCAATGAATGCCTGATTTGTCACATTACTATTAAATATATTACATTTCCACCCTTTGGTATCAGTTTTCTCCCCAGCACCTTCACAAGAGCAGAATGAAAGAGAATGGAGAATTCCTTGCTGTAGCTAAGTAGGAGAGTGAGACTATCCCTAAAGGAAGCCACAAAGCTGCTTCTAATTCCTGCCCAATGTTAGCCAGCCTGCAGATAATCACATCGGCGAGGTGTGACTCCCTCCACATCAGTAGGAAACTCATCCTTAAGCAGGAGAAGTAGATTAGCAGGGAACTTTGCTACTCCTCTTCTTGTAAGCCTTGAGAGTTTATGCACAAAGCAGGCGACCTATTCCTCATCACAGACATGCAAATGCCAGACATCAAAGAACCCTTCTAACTGAATTCTCAGCATAATTAATTTTCACCAGAAACTGGTTTAACCTTTTAATCCACCTGAGCTAATAGATAGTAAATGGCCTTCATTATTGCAACATCGGAACAGCTCCCAGTTTTTTCAGATGAAGGCCTGTCACCACATCTTGTGAGGTAAGGAAGTAGTAACCACCCTCCTGCACCGGGGTAAAGCACCAGGCAAATGCCAACTAAATAAACTTTTCAATTTTATGTATGAAACCATGCCTGATAAGGCCACCATTTCTCCTCTCAAAACAGTTTGTTCCACAGCAATAAGTTTTGGAAGTTTAAACTGTCATTTCACATTGCATACTTTTCCACCACCCACACAGGAAAGATGCTCACTCTGGCTCCAGGGAGCTGAGAAAAGCCAGAAAGGGCCATTTTCCCCTCCGAGAGATCTCCCAGTTCATACAGTGCTAAGTGTCAATAGCAGTCTGGCAGCATCCTCACAGCTCAGAGTGGGCTTGAGCCAAAGGTCTAAAAAAACTGAATTCCCTATGGCATGATGAGTCAGCGTGCAGAATTCGAAACAGAATTCAAATTCAAGTTTGCAAGTTTGATAGCTGATATAATGAAGCAAACCAATGCTTCTGACCTGAATTTCTTGAGAGCCACAATCCAACTCTCCCTGCTGAGCTGGGCAGCTCAGGTGCAGCACAGATGTTGCAGAGAGTCATCGATTCCCTTTGTCACAAGCAGGCAAAAAGTGTTTCAGTATCACGAGGCAGCACTCAGGAGTAATCTGTTCTCTACATCTTTTACTTTCAACAACAGAAAAATTCACTGGAGTAATTCAAAGTTAGAAGAAGTTGTAAAGGGTCAAATGAAAATGTATCACACCTCTAATTTCTTTAGTGAATCACAATGCATAAGGGGATTTCTGTTGTCTTCCAAGTCTGACAGCAAAGATTGGATTTATGCAAATTATAAGGTTAAAATAATTAGAGATAGGTCAAAGGTATAAATCAAACATCCAGAGCTGACATGTCTAAAATTCTGCATGCTAAACAATCAAGGTGTTTAAAGCCAAAACATTTATTAGTGCTTATTTACATAGAAAAAAATATTAAGGAAGGATTTGCTAAATTATCTGGTTGTTAAGCATGTGCAAACATTTTTGTCTGTATATTCTACAGGTCTCACAAGGGAAGACAAAATCTTGCTCTCATCTGTACTTCTGCAGCAGAATTAACATTTATGGAGTAGCAGGAGAATATTTCAATCCCCTTGCCTACCTCTAATTTAAAAACTAGCAGAAAACCACCCAAGAAATGGATTATCACAGATCGGTGAAACAGGTGGCTCAGCCATAGCCCAGCAATGCAGGCAAAACGTGCAGGAAAGGATGGGGAAAACAAAGTCCCAATTTAAACAAATGAATAAAAAATTACAACTCTATTTTTTCAACAATTATTAGTGGTGTTCCCTTTCTGTGGAAAGGTTACTGCTGCCTGAAAGAAATAAGGGAAAATGCAAACAAACAACAAAAAAAAAATCTCCCACAAAATTTTATCTTGAAAACTGAAATACTTTTGTCTGAAATATCCCATTCATCAGACTGCCCCACCCATGAGCTCTTCAGAACTTCTGGGTCAGTCCTGCATCAGCACAGGGATTTCAAAACATATTTTTGAGGTTTGGACTTGGCTATTTCATGAAAGAAAAAAGCTATTTTGTGGGTAGCTGTAGTGAAAAATCATTTGCTGTGGAATGAACTTAGTAATGTACCTTATTTACCTATGATGCCTTATTTACGTCTGGGTCCCTTGTTTTTTTCCATTTTTGTTTTAGCAATGTCCTACAAAGAGATGGAGATAGAGTGGAAATAAGAAGAGACACACATTCCAGCTCTGCATTTGTTATCTGAAATTATGGACACCGTGGCCAATATGAGATAATTAATATATCCCTTTTGGTTAGCTTATCAGCAGAGTAGTGTAAAGTAGAGGTTCACATAACATTAAATATTCCATGGAAGAAAACAGACCCTCACATGTTTCGTGGTGAAATAAATTACCAAATAGAACTTACACTGACTTTCAGTAGGTAACATAGTAAATAAATAAATAGATAAATGCATCTTTTAGAAGAGAGGTTTTTGTCCCTGCACTTATCGAGTGAAGAGTGGGAGGGAAAATAGAACCTGAGTTTATTTTAATGTTTTTTCCCCATGTTATGCTTGAAATATCAGTAACTGATAATGGCTTACAATGCCTAGCAAAGAAATAGTGCCTTTTCCTAAACACTGAATGAAGTGGCACTCACGAGGTTTGCTCTCTTCCTTCTCACAGTATGGCACAGCAGTTTTGCTCATACCTGATCCATCTTGTTTCCTCAGTTCCATTTCTATTTTCCCCCATTCATCTCTGTCCTCTCCTTCTACTTAAAAACTCATTTATTGTGCTCTATAGTTCATTAAAATGTTCCTTGCTTCAAAACCACTTTAAAATACATTCTACATATTTACTACTCCTTGAAGTCATTTTAAGTCACTTTTTGTCTTTCAGTTTTGAAGTGACCTCAGATGACTTTCCCTGTGACTGAAGTCCATTTAACACAATATGCACATGTAGCAATTTAGGGAAATTACAGAAAAATTCCGGCAATGACTCCACATCAGTGAGGGAGTGCCCGTGCTGGAGCAGTGTGAAAGCAATCTGTGGCTATTACAGATATCCTTTTCTTTCATTTCCCTGACACTGGAAGAATTTGTTTGGAATTGAGCTGGGCAAACGGCTCACAATTATTTACTTGTTCAATGCAATCTCTTTTTGTTTGAATTCTTTGTGAACAGTTTGCCATCATCTCATTTATTATTTGAAATAATTTGATAAATAATTTCATGATCCGCCCACGTGCACAAGCCAAGCTTTGTAAATACAAGCTTACAATATTCTGCTTGGAATAAGCAATGCTAAGCACATTTCTGTCTTTTGGGGGCATTATTTTATAATTATATTCATTATTCTAAGGCAGTGAAGGTCCACTTAGAAAAAAAGAGAAAAATGTACAAATTATTTCAGTTCAATTTTTTTTAAATTTATATTTAATATAAAAATAAGTATTTAATTTGGATATGAAAAGTTTATATAATTAAATTAAATTGCCTCCTGAAAAAATTACATGTCTAGCTGATGAGATAGAGGTACATGTGTTTTTAAGATCCACTTTTCCTTTTTTCAGCTAAAGAAAGTCAGTTGAGGAAAAATATAAGATACTTCAGGGATGCCATTCTTAAAATATTAACAGCACTTTATTTACTACAGCACCACCCTTAGCAGTACTGTAATAAAAGCTCTGTGTTTCCATTCTTTATCCTGACTTCAAAAATGTTATGTACAGCACTCCTAACACTGCAGTGTGGTTTAAAATTTAGCTTGGAAATGAAACCTAAGAGAGAGGAAAGTTGCTCATTTTGTTTGTTTGTCTGTTTTACTCTTTAGGTACTAAAGGACAGCTATTCAGCAGGAATTGACACCTGTGTCGGGACAGTTTGCAGCTCCCTCCCGGAGGGCATTTTTGGGTTCCTCAATGAACAGAAGCCAGATCAACCCCTCCAAAATAGTTTTATGGGGTTTTTTTTTGTTGATTTTTTTTTTCAAGGGAGCAATTGGAGGCATTGGAGATTTTCAGAACTAGACAAAATAAAATCCTAAGCAATGCCTGATCTGATGTTGTTGGTTTTGTGTGGGGGAGGACTCTGAACCAGATGACCCTCAAAGGTCCCTTCCAAACTGTGTTCTTCTATGTTACAGGTACACAAACTACATGGGAAGAGGCTGCATTTGGAAAGGGCTGAAGTTTTCATTTCTATCTTAAGCTACTGCTTTTTTTTATTTTGATCTTTTTTAATGCAGTTAGCCAGTATCTCTTTAATGAGAGAACTTAGGTGCCATTTTTTCTTCTGCAAAAGGGCAATTTTAGTGGCAAGGTTTATGGTACTTCTATAATAAACTCCTATTAAAGCCTTTTTTTTGTTAGTTTGCTTGCTTTTTGGTTGGGTTTTTTTTAAACCTAAATAGGCTGTAAAATACAACTTTGCACAAGAATAAAAGCTTTGAGTAGTTTGATTGAAAGAATTAATAACTGTTATTTCCTAAATGGAGACATTTGATTTGGAATGCTTGTAAAATACTTGGCTTTTCTACAGCGCCTAAAATCCAAGATTCTGAAAGTGTTTGCTGACATTTCTTTCTCTCTTCAAATACTTCTGTAACAAGGGTGAGAAGTGAGGTTAAGAGAGACTCAAAATGCACCAGCGAGAGACTCCATGACATTTCCAGCCTCCTATTCTTCTGCTGCAGCCACTCGAATTATTCCCAGACTCCAGTTCAACACCTGCACTGGTATGATAAACCTTGGGAGCTCCTGTAGTCAATCAAGTTAATGACATGCACTTTAACTAAGCCACCAAGGCTATGAAGGAGCAGCTAGTTTACAGATGCAACAATTCAGGCAGGTTTATAAGGTCCCTAAATGTATATTTACAAGATAAACAATAATAGACTCATCACACAGCACACAGAGAAAGCAACCAGCCATTCCGGAGACTTAGTGCAACTCCAGCTGACAGCACCAGTTGCAGATGGGCCGTTTTTGCCATTATGGGCCATTTTTGCCATTAAGCCAACCTTGATGCCAGGTCTGTGCCAGTAAATCTGATCACTCTGAATGCTGTTCTGCATTAGCATTGCACCTGAGCCAACGCTGCTTCCCGGGCAGATCAGATCGCATCAGATCACATCACATCACTCTTCATGTCAATCTGCACTATCACTGCTTGCCCAGCTCTGCTCAGGGCGCAGATAAAACCCAGGGCAAACATGTTAATAGATAAGATAAGGTGAAACGGCAGCACAGGAATTCCCACTGTCATTGTTCCAAAAGCCAGTCCTCCTGCAAAGCAGGACAGTTTGTTTAATCTCCTGGCAGTGTCTTAGTGAGATGTGAGCCTGAGCTCCTCAACTTCACTTTGAGCTGCCACTACAGGCTGCATCCTCTGCCAGGCTGTTTCCTAAGGACTTTTCTGTGCCTGTTGATGTATTCTGGAGGGAATTAACTAATTTGAGAGCCAACATGATAGATGAGAGCATTTTTTCACTTTGGTTTCAATAAGGTCTTTAGCTGGGAGAGCTACCAGAATATACTTGAGTGAGCCTCAAAGACTTTTCATACCACAACACAAATTTTAAAACACCCAAACCAACCTGGAGTTACAAATGTGGATTTCACCTCAAGCCTCTCTATTTTCTTTCTTCCTTGACTTATTACTGTGCATTTATCCTCCTAACAGCTTCAGATATTTCACACATTGAGGATCTTGTACATCCAAACTCCATTTGCAGCTCTCTCTTGCACAAGGGTTCACTTTTTATACATTTATTCCTTCTTTCTTCTGTACTTGAAAGCTGCCTCAACACTCCAAAGAGCTCAGTGGAGTACTCAGAGCTAGACAGTCTCTCTCTGTAGAGATTCTCTAGGTGACACATAGTCATGTCAGCATGTATTGCTGTTAGTACCAGCACTAAATTATTCAAGGCCCACATGAAAATCTCTTTGGACACCAAGACATGCCTATGTCTTATGTTAAAAATATTCTTGAGGGCAAAAATTCTGTTTTTCATCTGCATAAATGATCCTCTGAAGCAGAATGCTTCTACCGCACCTGAAATCCTCAAGGTAAAAATTAAAGGTAAATATGCTTCCTGGAATACCAACCTGTCTTCTCAGGTCAAAAATGGCAAGTATAGAAATAAAAACAAAAATTAGGATCCTCTCCTTGCTCGCAGGCAGCCATGCAGTGACTATTGAGTCACAAGAGTCTTAAAGCAAAAAAAAAGAAACTATGAAAATGTGCAGAGGACTTTCTTTTCTTTTCTTTAGAATACCATCGAGCTCACAATTCTGCCGGACAAACTACACCCAGCCTAATGATTCAAAGACTAATTAGAACATTTACTTTACAGCCCATTTGCTGCAGCAACAATGAAGCATTATGTAGATACACTTCTTCCTGCGGGGGCCAGGAAGGACACACTGTTGACAGAATTTTAAATGAAAGGGAAAATGAAATTTCCATTAAACCCTCTCATAAGTAGATCAGCTTGCATTCATTCCTGTAAAGGCTCAGTAGTCCAGCCCTGATCAGCAAAATACTGAGCCCCTAAAGATTAAGAGTAAGCGATCTCAGCATTTTCAGTTTTTACAGTGCTCACATCTCTAAGTTAAGCACATAGTTAAATTATTTCAGAACAGAGCCTTGTACCCCATCTGTGACTCCAGCAGTTTGAATGGTATCCATTAGCCTGTGTATTCTGAGAAGAAAGGAAAAAGAAGCTAACTGCACTGCAATTTATGTTCCTTCTTTTCTCTTGCATTGTAGACAGAATTTCTTATCATTTCTCATTACCTGTAAAAAGGGGATAACTTGAAAGTTTAAGCTGTCCAACACAAACCTTTCAGTTCCTGTAATAGCTAAATTTTGTAAATGCTTCTGTTACACACAGGCTCACTCTGAAATTCAGAAGCTGCTGGAATTAGTACATTTTAATACTGCTTTTTAAACTAAATAACTAGCTTTCCTCATCCTTTCTTTTTTGACCACTGTATCACTAAAAGATCTACTGCACTAGAGGAGAGGTCTGGCACACAAAACCAGACCCTGCTTCTCTATCTGTCATTGCCTAATGACTGCTTTTATTTATCTTTGGATGAGCTGCACTCGTTAAACCTCTTAGATCTTCTCTTCTTCTGCATTGCCATTTGTGTGTGGATTAAGCACAGGGTGCTGGCTGTAATTTTTTTCCACATTTGGTTGGTCTAATGGCCCCATCAAGACTTGTGCTGCCGCAGCTGAGGAGGCACCATGGAAAGGGAATGAGGAGCTGGAGGGTAGAAGTCAGCATCTCCTTAAATCAGAGCTGCTGCTGCAAAGACAGTAAAGGATATCTTAGTGCTAAGCTGTAGAAAACAGGCAGGCTGCAAACAAGAATCATTTTTATGGGCCAGACCCTGCTGGTTTTACTCATGTTGGAAGTCCTGGTGTCATTAAATGTAACTGTATGTGTGAATTAAGAAAGCAGTGTTTGAATTTTTATTTATGTGGTCTCCTGTTCAATAACCCTGGATGGAAATGCATTTGTTAAGTTTTAAATGTGCTCCAGGTTTTATCATTACAAGAGTGGTACTGCCTTCACACAGCATTTCTGAAAAATAAATATACTGTCTGCCATAAACCCACTTGTCTTTTCATCTGAACTCCTCATTACTACATCTTCATATTTTTTAAATAGCAATGCAAATAGACAGGTTGGTGGTCATTACACACTATGTTTCTATATCTTCTTGAGCTTAATTTAAAACAGATACAATTCTGTCTTATGAAAACATTGGGGTTTGATGTTCTAAATAGACTTTTAGTGTAGATGCTTATTCTGACTCCATTATTTTCCCTTTCACCCTAAATAAAGTTTTCCCAGATCACTGTTGCTACTGCAGAGAAATAGATTTTCTATTTTGCCTTGAAAGAAATGTGAAAAAGGAAAATGCTGATGGCACAAGATGCAATTTGAATCCCATGATAGAAAACATAGCCTTAGCAGACAATGCACAGTAATAAATAATAGTATAGGAACACTGGGGTTTTTGTTATCAGAAGAGAAATGCAAGGCACACATTTTTAAACAAATAAATGTTTCCTTTTGCCCTTTTTTTGGTACTAAGAGAAAAGTGGTAGAAAGCAAGACAGTAGAGCTGAAAAATAACATGCCCTGTCTATCATTCAGCCAGTACAGAATTGGTTTTGTTTTTTAATAATGTGCATTGGTTCCACTGTTGTACAGACCACGAACAAAGGACGGGTGACAGATAGAGGTCAGGCACGATTACAACCACTCATTTTCCTCAAGGTGTCTTGGTACCCTTCACCGTTCTTTCCATTGTCATTATCCTGTGTGTGGAATAGCAAAGGGAGAGCTGTACATCTCACTCCTGTGAATGTGTTGGGCTGTTTGTTTTAGGCTTTGCCACAAGTAAATCAGATTTAGTAGGAGTGATTCACCAGGTAGATCTTCTTCCTTAACTATAATAGCACAATACAAGACTGTGGAGTTTCAGGGATGACAAAGCATACATTAAGTGCTATCCAAGAGGATAGTTCGTGTCATGTGCGACTACCAGAGCTTATTACATTGCTCTTGATGTAACAGGGTGAATTTAAAACTTTGTGAAGTGCTGCCTTGTGACTGGCAAACTACTTCTGACATGAAGCTGAAAGCTGCTGCTATTTGATGGCTCTTGGGTGACCTTTCAGAGGAGAAAAGATGGCCTCAGTCCAAGTTATAGCACACAGACATCCATATCACTACCAGGAGCAGCTTCCACTCTGAGGGAGAATGAGTTCAATCACTCTTGTGGGCAGGGATTCCCCAGTCAGACCCATCTTTCAGAACTGCTAATCACAGCTCTCATTCCCTTCCTTGGTATTACAGCTCAGAGCGTGAGCTCCACAGCTAATGCTGATTAGATGCACAGATGATGATGATGATGATGATGCACAGATCACTGGGCAATACCATTTTTCTCATCTGACTTCTTATGCAAATGATCATAGAGAAAAATCAGCTATTATTGCTTATGAGTATTATTGCCACCAAGTACAACAGAAAGTGAACACAAACAAACAGATTCATCTCAAACAGACTCACCATGTGCTGTAATCAGGTCTTTTGAAAAGGTCCACATTACCTCATTCAGAGTTGATTTGTAAGTCACACCATTTCAATGTCACAAACGGCCCAGTTAAATGTCAAAAGAGAGGAATATTAAAAGGAGTTTATGCTTGTGTAACAGAGAGCAGATAACTTCTTTGGCTGTCAGGGCCTGCCATATGTGAAATTACCTTTGTGGGCCAGAATGCAGCCACTAAATCTTTACCCACAAAACTCACAGAAAAGAAGGAACATCCTCCCATCCCTGGCCAGTCAATTAACAGAAATGTTTGTCTTGGTCTGTAAGAAAAATTCCTGTTTCTTTTTAATTCCTCTGTGAGTTTTGCAGACATTTTCCTTTTCCCAGACTTAGCTGGCACGCTCTGTGCTCTTCGATTGTCACCTGCCCCAGGTGGGGGCTACATTTCCACAGTACATTAGGTAGGGACTGCAAAGCATCTCTCCTCTGTATAATAGAAGTTATAATTCCCATTATTATTTTTAATGCACAGTTAACTGTAGAACATGGGAATATGCTGACAGCTCATGTCTAATCACCCCTGTTGCAGCAAAATATGCTTCGTTTACAATGAATATACACACCAGCTCTTTTGTTTCTAATTATCACCAACTATTTGCTGCCTCAGAAAGAGAATGAAATAAGCCATCTAAACTAAAAATTATTATATCCAGTGAAATTAACTCTCTTACAGCTGACTTTATTTATCTGAACATGAACAGGAAGGAATGTACAGGAGTGACACACCAGGAGAAGAGCTTACTCTGTGTCTTTTTAATGGAGTCAATAGCCAGTGTATATAGACTGGAAAATATGCAAAGGCACACAATGCAGGAAACTGTGAACAGTCTGCTTGGAAAGCACAGGCCAGCAGTGACCACTAGGTCATCTTATTAAAGATGAAAAATGGATTGGCTTTGAAATAAAAGCCAGTTACCTCCTATTTAATATCTTGATGTGGTTGCAGGAGCATAGAGGCAAAATACAAAAGCTAAAGCACAACTATAAATACACAAGAAAACAGCAACATGAGAATACGTTAGCAATAAATAGAAAGAGACAGTCTGGGTAAAGAAATCAAGTAACACAAATACTTTGTGCTGGTTTTATTCAAACCTAGACCCATTTGTGATTTACCTTTGAAGTCAGAGGGGCAGGCAAGTGTCTAACAACAGAAAAAGGCAACCGATAAAATAGCAAGCTCCCTAAAAGTCAGCCTGACTTGTTTCTAGGACAGGTTAATAGGCTTCTGAGCTGAGGATTAGTTTTAGATTAACCTCAGAAAAGCTTTTTACACAATCTCTTGTGATATTGTCAAAAATGAGCTAAGCTGGCACAATCTCGATGAAGTTATTGTACAAGTACTAAAAAATGTCTATAAAATTGTTGGGTAACTGCCAAAAGGAAACGATGTGTTGAGCAAAGCTCCTGCAAGAGCCTAAGCTGAGCTCAGTGCTATTCAGCATTTTTATGAATGATTTCAATGATGGAATAAAACACACAGTAATTAAATTTGCAGATAATATCAAGCTGGCAGGATGCATAGGGACTCTTGAGGACAGGATTAAAATTCAAAACTTATCTAAACAAACTGAAGGTACAAATAAGATACAATTCAGGGAAAACAAGTGCAATATACTGTACTTATGTAGAAATCATCAGTTGTGCACATACAGCACATGTAACACCTAATAACCCAATTAATTTGGAAAAAAAGATGTGGAGGATAAACAGTTACCAGCAGAACATGAGTCAGTATTTTTGCTAATAAACTTACCCTCCCACAAGGACATGCAATGAAGATGTCACAGGGAGATGTCACATTTGAATGAGCCCTCAGCAGGCCACAGCCTGAGGCTGGAGCACTGTAGGGAGTTTAATTCACCAAACTTCCAGGAAGAAACAAGTCAGCTGGACAGCTGAAAGTAGCAGGAACATCAAAGGTTTGAAAACACCTTCTCAGAGGAGAGGTTGAGAGAATTGGGTTTGTTCAACTCAGCCAAGACTCAAGGAGACACAACAACAGTCATCAAATAACAGATAAGTTTTGCAAGAGGTTACCCTTACTGCCCACTCTGTTAATATGTTTAAATTGCAGACAGGAGTGTTAAAGGACAAATTAGACAAACTTAGGAATGATTTCAGAGGGCTGAGGGATCTTTCAGAATCTTCCAATCCTGTCTGCTGCCCTTGTCCTGTCAATGTTACTTTTCAAACCTCTTGTAAAAGCATGCTTGTTCTGCCCATGATAATCTAAGAAAAATAACTAAAATTCTACTCTGATTATTTGCTTTAAAATTTATATTAAAGGGTAAATTTCACAGAGTTATTTTAGATGAACTTCAGAAAATGAGTCACCCTTAAGTTACCAAAAATCAGCCATCATTTTTAGGCTAAATGATGGTGCACAGGCCTAAAAAGGGAAATTATTGCAATTGCTGCAGTTATGCAATTGGAGCAATGGCATGTTTGAGGGAGTGAATGACAGATTCTAGATATTCTGATCGCTTTACCATCATCTATCTGCCCATTTTAACAGTTTACACAGACTATCAAAGGTACATTATGGAGGAAACTTAGACTAGAGCTTGTCCAGATAAAGTATTCACTAAACAGATGGTGGTGATAATGAAGCTTAGCAGGGTGAAAGGTAATTAACCTGCTCAAGTGCTCATGACAGGATCCTTGATACAACATCTAAGGGCCTGAAGGCAAAAAAGCAGAAATGAGCAGTAGCTTGAATTCTCAGGTGTGGGATGCCAGAAAGCTGGGCAGCATCAGGGGCTGTTTGCTCACCTGTACAGAGAGAGCTGCACTCACAAGAACACTTGGGGCTCATTCAGTCACTCAGAGGCTGGACAAGGTACAAATTTAGGTCTGGTCCTGAAAAACGGGATCAGAAACCATTCCTGGAGTGGCCAGCTGTGGCTCTTTGGTGACCAGCTGTACCTTGGGGTACCAAGAGCCCTGGAGCCCAGAGTGGCCACACACCACTAAGGCTGAGGAGCAGCCAACTCTGAACATCTCAGATCATCTTTCTCTCAGCAAAGTGTCAAGAAAGAAAACATTTGGATGGTTCAGTTAGCAGTGTGTTCAGTTTACTCTGCTCATTATTTTGAGCCTGCTGCCTTTTAACTACACGTTGGTAAAGTTAATTGAAGCATCTTTTTCACATTATTTTAAACAGACAAAAGAGAACTCACCTCACTATCGTTCATCTATTACGTTTTCCCATATTAATTTCCCCTTAGCACTGTCTTCAAATATCCTGACATTTACTTCTCTGGCAATTGTTTTGATATTTTTTCATCATTTCAGTTGCTCTCTTTAGGACCTTTTCTATTATTTCATGTGGTCTTTGAGATAGAATGCTGAGATTGAACACTTTAATACAGGCAAAGGTGTACTATGAATTCTTGTAACAATACTTGTTTTGTCTTAATACAATCTAACATCTCAATTTCTTTCTAGACTGCACTGAACTGCAGCCTTCTCAATGCTGTTCCCTGCAATGACCAAGTATTTTTCTCGAAGTTGTTACAGCTAATTTAGAATCTATCAGGCAGTATGATTAGTTCCAATTGTCCCTTCAGCATCAGTTACCATCAGCTGTCTACCCTGAAGCTCACCTGTCATTTACTGCTGAGTGCTCGATCACCATTTGATCCTTTGGCATTCCTCCTATCTCTTAGAGTTAACAAGGCCCATGTAATTTCACCTTGTCAGCAACAACAACAAAAAAAGTACTATTTATTGCCTATCCAGACAGTTTTCACAAGTTCCAGTATGGATCTTTGCATTGCTCAACTATTAATCTTTTTCTCAACTCCTTATTTCTCACCTTCTTAGAGCTCCCTAATCCGCAAGAGAACTTACTTCTTATACTGAGATAATTTTTTTTGAGTGACTTTATCCACATAAACTGTATTTACTATTGTAGCTACAAGATTTCCTGTCCTCAAGTAATGAAAGAATTCTAATAGTCTGCAAGGATAATGTTTTCTTTAACAGGAACTATTTTGATTCATTCTTTGATAACAGCTTTATCGAAATGATTCATAAAACCCCTTACCAGTATGATCTCTACATTTCTTGCAGGAACTAGTCAGAAGGCTAAGACTCACTCTCTCAAACCATTTGTACTCCCTCCTTCCACTCTTCCCTTTATCTATTTGCTTTATCTTTATGTTTGCCTTCCACTTAGATTTTCAACTATTTGAGGATAGCTTTTACTCTTTTTTATATTTGGAAAGTGTAGAGCACAGTGAGACTGGAGCGCATACATACAAGAACTACCTTGCAAAGACAATAGTGACATATTGCATGGAAAATGTTTCAAATAAAGTGATTTACTGCTTATCACATGCAAACAGACATTTCTATATCTTCTGCTCAGGTACTTCTCTGCTCAGTCCTGGTACTAATAAAAATAATTCTTTGCTTTCCCAGAGGTTTTCTTACATCAACACTGCACAGATCCAAAATAATGCCACTCTTAGATTAATTCTACTGGATGTACAAGAAATTAATCTGGAGACCTCTGTCTATGCAGTCGCCATCCTTAGCCTTCAGATGGTATCAGTTCAGACAATGATTTTTCTTATCTCCACTTTGGAGTAAGTTTTCTCCTTTTCCTGAGAAGCAGTTCAGTATAAAAAGTAAGGAAATTCCATCACCTTGGTACAAGCCTCCTAACTGTCAACAAAGTAAACTGCTTGTTTGCAAAAGTAAATGATGCTTTCATTATTTTTACCAAATAAAATGGTATTTACACACTAATTAGTGGCAAATAACTGACTGGGGCAGATGGTGACCATCCCCTGTGTGACTGTGCTGTAGCAGGAGGAAGAGCAAAGACGAATGCGACAGAGCAGATGTCCAGCATGCACGTGGAAGATGACAGACAAATGAGTCACACCCAAGGATCCCATTTCCTCTTGCACAAATGGATTTGTCAAAGGCAGGAGTGTGAGGTTGAACAGCAATTGTGACATCTCATAAGAAGAAAAGATGGAGGTCAGCTTGTTGACAGAGGAGAGATTCCAGGAGAGTTCCCAAAGAAGCTGCATCTTCCCCAGGTTCAGGGAATGGTATGACTAAAGGAAAACCTTAAAGCAAGCTTCGTGTGTCATGGCTCCTGCAAAGAGCTTCAACTGGAGCAAACACTACACTTTAAATGGGGCTATACAGTCATTGCTCTTGGAGAAAACAGAGCTGCAAGGTCTGAGATTACGACAGATTTACCTGGGTACACACCAGGAGAGAGGGAGAGAAAACTGTATGTTCCTTCCTCAAGAGAAATGGTAGGAAGAGGCTACCTCAGAGAATGGCAGATTGGAGACAGGGCTCAACAACCTGGTGACCATCATAAGCAGGAACACCTTGCTGGGTAAGTGCAGATCTGACCCCTCTGAACCCTCTTACCAAAACCCATTTGCCCACCACCCACACAGCTTCTTGTTTATGTCACTGTCAAACTCACCAACTCTGCAGCAGGAAACCTAAACATCCCCTCTGCCTTAACAAGAGGCCCCATCTCACTCTGGTTGAACCACACAGATCAGGCCTGGGAAGGGCTAAACACTGAGCAGACCAAGCCAGCAGCTATCCAAGCTTTCCTTTTCATAAACAGTCTATGGATTAATTAAGAATGTCCAGAAATATTGTCTCCTCTGTATAAAGTCTACACTGGAACTAGAAACAGCAAATATTCAAATAGTTTTAAAATCTTTTTTTTTGCTGGTATATTTTTACTTTAGGTTCTTTTCTATGATGCTACAAAAAAAATATCCACAATCAGAGCCGGCAGTCAGCTTCCCTCCTGGGGCACTGGAGGCTGGTAGTGCAGCTGACTGTTATCATGTCAGGAGCAGACAAGGAACTCTGCTCTGCAGTGACAGTGATGAAATCTATTGTTCAGTCCACAGCCAAGATGAATCACTCTCCTTTTCATTTCTTAGTGTCTGCAGACGTTTTAAGTTTTATACGTTAGGTTATTGTGGAAGGAAAAAAGAAAATACCACTGAAGAAGAAATTAAGCAAGACCTAATGAAATGAGTCCATCTCATGATAGTGGGATTTGGCACATTCAGCATAGTCTTAACCTCTAAAGCACCCTTACCAACAGACTTGTTCAAAACACGGGAATAAGTGGGTACAAATAAAGAAGACATTGAGATTGTAGGTAATCAGTTCTACCAAAGATCCCTAAAATATTTGAGCACAATGGTTTCTTGTAAAAATGTCAGAATTAAGTGAATTTAAGAAAAGCAACCCAAACAATCAAACAAGCAAAGATAAAAATACGCACCATTACATCCATTGATATATGACTGACAGATTGTTTATGATCATACCATAAACACTGGAATCTGGGCGTGAAAATGACCTTGAGAGGTTGTGTAACCACCCCAATTCCTATCTGATACCAGTGTGTAGCACTTAGCATTCACAGGTGTAGAAAAACTTAACTACAATTTATGGAAACACAGGTTTCCACACAATATTTCATATACTTTTCAGATTATCTTGTATTTCAGTATCTAATGAAACATCATACTATTCTTCTGCACATAAAATTAATGGCAAGTTGGCAATAATGGTTTCACAAGGTAAATATTTAAGATGTATCCACTAAGAAAAGCTCACAAGTCATAATTCATGTAAAATCAAAAAGCTCTCTGAAATAATTTCAACACAACCTTCATTTTAATGCAGGATAAGTGTATGCAAGCTCTCTTCTTACCTGTATTGTTCGTTTCACAAAAGGCTAAGTTGAAAGACACCTAGAAATGCTCACAAGATGCCAAAGCCAAAAGTGATGTGGCATTTTCTTTCTAAACTTCTGTTTTCAGAAACAGCAGCTTTGAAGTTCACCTTCTGGGAAGGATTGCTCTTACTTATTCTCAACGTAGAGAGAAAGGACTTTTGAGAAAATTTTAAGGAAAGCCATGACCATATGTTTGAGTTAGCACATGTAGAAAGCCTAACATGCAGTTAACAATGTGCTTCCATGTGTGCTTCCATCAGATCAAGGATGCTCATGCACCTGCCCTTGCTCTCCCTTGTCTACCCATACCCATGGCAGGAAGGGAGACACAAAATGCAGCTCACAATCCTTCCTTATTATAAGATTCTGGGTTTTCAAGCCAATGATATAACCTTGAAATCATGTACACACTGTGTATTATAAATAAATTTGAGCTGGAGCTCAGGCTGCAGCATGCACTTGATACACAGCATGCACATTCTTTGTCTCAGCTGGACAGAGGAAGATCAAACAGGATCTTACATTAAAGAGACACCCACCTTAGTGCTTATTGATTTCAATAGAAATAATATTCACCTGTTATGCAGAGCTTCACTGGTAGATTTGAAAACATTTTATAAAAGAAGTCAATAATATTATCACCATATTATAGCTGTGAAATTTGAAGTAAAGGGAGGTAAAGTGCTTTGTCAAGTCTCCAAAAAAAAAAACCAACCGACTGAAGGAAAGTTACATGAAGTCCAGCAAAAGGACTGTGTTAAGAGCAGGGCAGGACACTACAAATGCATTTTATGGAAAAGAGGTGCTAACAGAACACAAGAAAAAGAAAAGAGAAGAGAAAGGTTAATGTAGAGACGAGGATCATACAAAAGAAGAATCTTGACAGGGAGATCTGGAGCAGCACAGTAGATGGGAGCAGATGCTGAAGGAATTATCAGAGCCAGTGCAAAGCAGAGACAAGCAGGGTGTGAGAAAGAAAAATATAGAACGGAGCTCTTTGGTATGGACCATAAAGGGTCCTGAAAGGCCAGAAAAGAAAAGGCTGTAGCAGTCCAGATAAAACCAATGATATGTGTTGGCAAGAGAGGGTTGAAGCTGTGCTCAGGTGGTTTCTGACCCGAGTAACTTGAGGTTGAAGGGTTTTTTAACTTCAAGCTGCAATTCACACTGCATCTTTGCTAAGTCTGAAACAAAGGAGTCTATTTGCTTTTCATGTTTCTCCTCTGCTCTACTTGGATTTTTTTCCAGAGCAGTTTTCTCTTTTCTGCTGATTTATTCTCTCTCCCATTACATTTTTCCCCCTATGCTGATCTTTACTATCAGTTCCCAGATTTTGTGAAAGTACCTCCTCCCTGGATAGTACAGGGCTTTTTATTTAAATGGATTTAAGCTTTAGTTTCACTGTAAGAAATTTCTCTTCTCTTCTGCATTGCCACGACCAACACTGCTGCCCTTTACCTCAATCAACATGATAATGGCATTTGTACTGGTATGCTATCCAGCCTTGATGTCAGAAGACTTTGTGGAGAAAAACAGAGTGACAGAGAATTAATCCATTTCAGATGCAAAAACATCAGGAAATTTTCTGTCACTCCCTCACTGAACACGCCTGTGCGTTTCATAGAACAAACTATATCACTTTGGAAAGGGGCTCAGTATGAGAATAATGCCCTTGCATAGAAGGAGGTTTATTCATATTTGGGCATTTCTTCACTGCTGGAAAGCAGTATGTAGGTGTAAGATCATGTAACTGCAGCTGCAGTGGTAGAATGCAGTAATTTACCTATTTAAGCTTGTGTGTTTGCATGTATGTGGTACATCCCCTCCATCAGTACAAAACCACATGAATTTTACACCTTAACACTTGTACAAATACAAGTCCAAAACTCTGAATCATCTATGATTCAGAATTATCAAAGTCCTCTTCCTCTTGCTTGAGGCTACAAATATGAGTTGACTTTATCACAGTTTCCTAGAGAGGATATGAAATACAACTTCACCATTTTGTCCTTCTCTCTCCTGTCCACGTGCAGATAACCCAAAGTCTCTTTATTGATGGCACTAAGGACATTTCATGGCACAGTTCATGAGTTGACTTTTACAGGCTCTACTGAGTTTTGCAGTATGTGACACTGAGTCTCTTCTTAACTCTTACAAGCTTTTGGAAACAGCTTTTCTAAGCCACAGATCTCTTGGTTTTCTCCAATGCACACTTTAGGAATAAGAATCCAAAACTAGTAGGATGCTAAATTTGTTTTCATAGCATTTAATATTTCATACTTATCCCATTTTTTGAAGCTCAGTCTGACTGGAATTTAGGAATAAAAGTTAAGTATTGCTAGTGTATATAAAATATTGTGTATTTTTGAGAATATGCTGCTTTTTCTGGTGTTTAAGCATTATTGATATTTTTCTGATTAATATCTTCTGAGACCTTCTCAATTTCCCTTAAACAGTCTTGGATATTGCTCAAGTATAAGCAATTCATCTCATTACTTCCTTGTTGGTGTCAGGGAGTGCTTCTTCCTAATGACCATCCACATATGCTACATTTATTAATTTGTTTTGGTCACAAATGAATTAATGCAATTGTAAATGGATACTGATAGCCCTCTGCAACACAATCTTACAAGCAACCTTTCTTGAGGAAAAAAAAAACGTAAAAGGAAAATCTTTACTCCAAAACTGGAACTCCAAAAGTTTCATCTTTTGAATGAAAGAATCACTGAGAACTTAAATATGTCTGTCACCAGGCACAAGGATAGTTGAGCAACACATTGTTGCATATGATTCCTGAAGTGATTAAAGAACCATGGCTCCCCACTTAAAACATCTGGTTTCTGTTTTCCACATTTCTGGACTGGCATTCCTGCTAAGCTCCAGGCTAGCTCAGCCCATGTCAGGTCAACTGATTCACTAGTGAAACCTCAAAACCTTTCTGCACCATATTTTTAAAATTATATCAGTGTGGCTGAATAATGAAACAGGAACAGAAAACAGTAAATTCCTACATCTAAATATTTTGATTTCCAAAGAATCACAACATCAAAATCAGATCTTTTTCAATTTGACTGTTGAAATGGTCCATTGTGATTTTTTGTTCATCTTGAAAGTGCTTGAGCTACTTTCAAATGAAGCACTGTGGCTCAAATAAAAAGATTAAGACTTAGACAAATGTTTTCACAATGCATGTATCTTCTGAGTTCCCAAGATATAAAAGGAGATTAAAAAAAAAAAAAAACACAGCATAATTTAAACTTAAATAATTATATCAAATCTTTGACTCATCATGTGAGGAAATACCAATACTTCAGGAAAGTACATGTGACAAAATCAAGAACCTTCTTAAAATTCAAATGAAGAAAATAATATCAAGGCATTGCCAAAAAAAAATGTCACTTGCAATTTTTTATATCAAGTCCTCAAAATGGGCACCCAGACAATATCTATAGCTGAGGGTAATGAGCAGGAACGAACAGCACAACTTCCAAAATACTGTTTTGCCTTTACAGCTGTTCATGTATTCCATTCTTACCAGCACCACACATTTCTGACATACACATAAATAACCATTAAAGAAGCCTAATGAATGGTGCAGCGTGGACTGCTTTCTTTTGGGCATGTTTCACAACCAGCTCACCAAAGGCACATCAGAAATTAGGCTTTACTCATATAATGATTTATTTAAAGAGCAAGGTAGGAAAGATTGCCAGCTACATCTGCTCATTAACAGGCTGAAACACCCTCTGTTGGTTATCAATGCCTTTTCTCTCAAGAAATCCCAGGAGGCATTTCCTAGTGTGTTTGTTTTCTACTTCATGTGTGTGTCTCTCTCCATTGTAAAACCACTGTGCAATATGCATGGATGTTTGCTGTACATTAATACCAGTATTTCCAGACTGAAGGAATTAGTGAATCTCAAAATAACGCACACAAGAATGTATCTCTTCAGTTGTACCATTCTAAAAATAAGAAGGATCATAGCTTGTAAATGGAGTCTTGCCCCCTCAGGGCTGTGAGGATCAGGAAAAGAGCATTTTTTTAATATCAAAACCAGTATTTTTAATGGAGGCATTTATATGCAGGTCTAAAAACACATCTCTACAGAGGACTTGCAGTAAGGATATGTCTCACTGAGTCTGCAGTGCATAACAAAGCATGGGGAGAACGCCACACATTGAAATGCTGTGCAAATCCAAGGCATCCAAAAATCACTCCCTCATTGAATCAGTTCAACTGATACATTTGAAACAACTCACATTCTAAACTAACCCACACTTTTAAAAAGCATTTTTTTTCATTTAACCTCTTTCTTAAGGTTTCCTCTTTAGACATTAAGAACCTGTATTTACAGTCAAATTATTACGTATGTGACATTTTAAAAGAAACAGAAAAGGTCTTTGGAATAATGCTTGTGTTTTTTACTTAGCAAATGGAAGATACAGGCTGAAGACACAAACTTATTGTGAAATTTCTTCTATATATAAATCACAGAAGAGTAAAAGGAAGTCATTCATTCAGCTGTATTATTAATACTTACCTCTAAGCCTAAAAGAGCTCACATTATGCCTGTCAAAATCCTGAAAATTATTCTTTTTCATGTCTTCAAATATCATGCGATGGATTTAAATCCATTAAAAGAAGATTTGACTTCAGATCCATAGCATTATATTCAAGTCATCCAGGGATATTTGAAAATTTAAGTCTGTAGTACCTTCACAACTGATTACTTTAATGGCATTTAAGATAATACACACCAACTGTTTGGAATTACCTGTCTACATCAGTGTCACATCAAACTAGTCTTTCTGCCTACATCAAGATTTTGTGGCTCTATATGGGAATCACGGTGTTATTCCTGTCATTCACACTTTTAGTGCTGTGCTGTTATTCACTGCTTAAGCTAATGAATAAATAATAGCTATTTTCCATATTTTTGTTAAATTAAACTTTACTTCAGTTGGTCTTTTCTGTTTTTTCACTTCCACTGGGAGGAGAAGGGATTTACAGGTAGGTATGTCTCCTGAATTTAAACTTAGCAGTAAGTATCTCTCTTCCTAAGCAAAGGAGTGTATTAAGCCAACCCCAGCAGTGCATGCAAGCAAAAGCAGAGGCTGCTTGACTTCTCTCTTCATCCCAGCCCAAGCCTGTTTGATGGCTACAAAGGAAATATCCCAGTAAAAAGGATCAGAGAGACACTCAGGAGCCAGAATCCCATAAATGCTGATTGTGTGGCAGATCCTCACATTTTATTTATTCACCCCGCTGTAAATTCCCTTTCCTATGTCTAGATGCTAAATACTCACCCGAAGAGGCTGGGAAGGAGCACAGCCTGTGTCTTCCTCCCAGCTTCCCAAATCCCAACACACGTGCAGACCCTGACCCTCTCCAGTCCAGCAAGAGAAAGCCTGACGGGCGTCCCTGTGGATTTGCTTCCGTGGCCTCTTGGAGACAGCACCAGTAACAGAATGGAAAAATGGGAGACAGGAGGGAGAAGTGTCACACAGGGGCAGCACTAAGGGTGAAACCTCCCAGCAGCTTCAGCCTTTGTGTGCCATATTCCCATATTGTACAGGTAGGAACTCCCTGCCCAGAGTATGGCTTTTTCCAAAGGTTTCTCAGGAGGACTCCTAAGCTAGAGCTGTCTGCATGTTCCAGCTAAATTCAGTAATCAGATATCTGGTAAATCTCTACCACTTCTACAGAAAATAAGAACTGGAAAAAATCTTCAAACTGGATAGACCCAATGAGAATTAGCCAAAAGCACCACCAGAGAGGGAACAGACAAGGAGAGATCCTTGCCCTGCAGTCTGTCAGAGAGCACCTCCTGTTGTGTTATTAAAAAGCCTGCTAGTGCTACAATTTATATAGCTTTGCCTTTATCCAAGATTAATAATGCAATTTTGTGTTACATCCAGATTCTATGATTACAGTGAATATTCTCAGGTGCTACTTGGACTTTGCTTCCATGAGTTCAGCTCCAAGCATCACCTTGACTTCTATGGCTGCAACTAGGAACTACTGTGGCTACAAGAGATCACCTGGGCGAATCCCAGCTTGAGACTGTAGCTCTTGATGCTGCTTAGCCATGTCTAGCCTTTCAGTTTTAAAATGCATTGCAAGGGTGTTTATGACACGACAGTTTGTCATCCAGGAGTTTCCAGACCTCCTCCTGCCTTTCCATCTGGCTTTTGGGTTGGCTGGTAGAATATCAGGAGTGTAGTCCCTTTGCCAAGTCCCTGCAGCTGTGAGCATAGGAAGTTACTGTTCGTCTGGTGGTGACACTGAATTATTTTGATACTGAAATTTTATAATTCATCTTGTTTACTGAACACCTTATGATTAAGTCTTATTATTTAAACTCCACAGGACACCTGCAACCACAAAAAGACTTGCAGCATAAGAAGCAATCACAAACTTCACTTACTCCATCTAGTTAACAAGGCTTTGTATGGAATCTAATGACAGACAACAGGAAAAAATCTTTTACCTGTGCTTGGAACAGAAAATAATTTAAACTACTGGGAAATTTAGCTTTTTAGACGTCATGGAAAATGTATGAGGTGTTATAGCCTAGATGGCTACTGATAAATTATAGAACTTAGGAAACCATAACAACAAAAATTGTTATGGATTGAGGGATTTTGCATGCAAATGGATAGCTGGGATATAAGTTTTAAGTTGGATCCCAAATCAGAAAGGATATTTTCCAGTATAAATAGAAGTGTATCCTTCTTCTGCACACCCTAGGCCTGACAAGGCTTGTAACATTTATGACCAAAGTCTTGTGAGAAAACCATGTTAGAATCAACTCCATCCATGTTAACCCACAGCCTTTATGTTCATCTTCAAACCTTACTGCTCTGCTCCTCAGCCTAATCCAGATCTAAATTTTCACAAAAGATATTAAGGGATAGGCTGTTCTATCCTTGTTGAGCATTGTATCCATGAATACATTATAGGTTTTTATTTTAGTCTTCCAATTACAGACACCATGAAAGCATGCACATTTGGTAGCTACTTTTTAAAGCTGAATTCTCCACAAAGTCTTACTCAATACAGTAAGGATCAGACAAAAACACACATAAGGGGTGTCATAAAGCATTTTCATAGGTCATCCTTTGACACCTTCCTGAATGAAACCAACTTCCTTTGCTGTTTTCAATGGAGTCATCATATGATTAGTCTTCTGCTAAAGCAATTCACAGGTGGATGATTTGATCATCTGCTGTTTTCATGCAGTGCAAAAAGATTTCTCTCCTCTCTCAACTCTGTGGTACAGCATGAGCTGCAGAAGTGGCACCTGTGCCATCTCTGACCTGCACCAGCATCCTCCAGGCCAGAGGAATTCTGGAACCCACACATGGAGGTGACACCACTGGCTGATTGCAAATCCTGAGACTCAAAAAACTGCCTTCTTTTTTTTCCTCTGGTGGTGGTCACACCAAGAAATGCTTCTAACACCAAAATCTAAATAAAAGCTTTCCCTGCTACAAGGTAATAATTTTTTCTTAAAATAGATGTTTGTTCCTCTGAAGTGTTTTTTTTACCTGCCTCTGCCTATTTGGTGACATTCTCTCTTACATCTATAAATTATAGCTACACAGACATAGGATAACAGCTCGAAGGCAATAGAGTGTTAGGGAATAAACATGCTTTTAGATGCTTTCATGGGGTATTTGCTTTGACATTTCCATGTAATTTAGGGTTAATATATCTACCATTACAGCCAAACGTGTAATGCCAAACACTGGGGAGTGGTGAATTTTTCTTTCACTCTTTTCCCTTCAGCTTTAGCACTGCCCCTGATTTTCTGTCGCAGCCTATGAGCGGCAGCGCTCCTGCTCTCACCTGTGCGCACCGGGGGGACGCAGCCGTCTGTCTGCTCCTGCAGACAGCTCAGTAACAGAGCCCTGCCCGTGTCAGGAAAACCTGCAAACGCCAGAGGTCTATGTCCAAAAAGGAGGCAGAGGAGTCCTGCAACTTTATTCGAGTAAAGGGCGAGAGTCCTCTGGCGCACACGCCCTCTCGTGCTTTCGGAGTCTCAGCCTCCCTTTTATCCCCTTTTATCCCCTTTTATCCCCTTTTATCCCCTTTTGTCCCCGGCCGCCTGTTGCTCCCTTGCTTTCCCAATCGGTCGAGGCACGAGGAAGGTAGGGCCTTCCTGAGCCGCTTTGCACATATCCCCCCTTGGACCTACTGCTGGACCCCAAAGTCTACCCCAGGCTCGGGCTAGTGCAGCCCCATGTCTCTCTCAGGAGCCGAGCTGTCCGGGCTCTGTAAGGAACCTGCGGCCCGAAGTCAGCAGGGACACCAAGACCCATTTCAAAGACGTAACACCCATACCTTCACCCATCAAATTGTTTGTAAAGATATTAGCCTTCCTCTCACCCGCAATTCCCTGCTCCTCGGAGGAAAATGGGAGTAAAGATTTACATTTTCCCTGGACTGATACCTGCAAGCCCTCTCTGGCTGTGTGGGCACCGGTTAATGTCCCCGTGCTGGCCGCGCGTTTGCCTGCAAAACCACGGGCGGACTTCAAGGTTTGGACCAAGTATTTCCATGGAAGCCTGTTCCGTGGAGCCGTTCCTCTCTGGAGACTGGGCTGATTTTTAAACCACGCAGTTTTTGGGGTTTGGATACACCAGGCTGCCCTCCGGCGGCGGCCAGCGCGCCCGCTCCCTGCTCTGCCAGAGCCGCTTCCCGGTCTCGCTTCCCCCGCTGCTCCCGGAGCAACGCGGCCGGGCCGGGCTGCTCGGGGGCACCGGCAGCTCCGGGATCCCGAAAGCCTCAGGAGAGCTGCCTGTGAGCTGCACAGGCTCCCAAAGCCCCGTGCCTGAGCTCCGCAGACGCAGGATAACAGATAACAGATCCCCGCGCTCGGGCTGTGACCTCCCAGCCTGGAGGTCACTCCCACCGGACAACGTGTTCTTCGTCATCTCTTATCAGCAGTTTTGAAATAAAAACCTAAACGGCAGCGAGCTGTCTCAAACACGTGTCGTTCCTGCCAGTGGTTGGTGCTCCGTGTCCCTGGGAGCTGTGTCCATGGGGACAGCATCTTCCTGGCGCTCCGTGTCCCCGTGAGTGAGCCGCCTGTGGGCATGGTGTGTTCAGCTGATGCTTTCAGCCTGCCTGTGATTCTTCAGGGACCAATTCTAGGCCGCTGGGTCAGTGTTAGGAAGGAAGCAATAATTGCATTTGGTTTCTACACACTCTGAAAAAACGGCTTCCTTTAGTTATTACAGCAAGATGAATGGAAAATGCTTCTCATTTATTTTCAGAGATGGTTGCTATCACCCTCAGTCAATTGCTATTATCAGTGCTCAGAGAGGAAAAGGAAGTGCTGCTTTCAGAGTGCAGTGGTCTCCCCTGCTCCCATTTGATTTTGAACGCCTCTCAAAAACAGGGGACATTTGGTAATTTGTCACTGTATATTCTAAGAGCTGAATCAGCTCCCGTGCAGAAAGGCTGCACCTGGGGCCAGTGGGATGCAGCAGGTTTGTTCCTGTTCACACTCAACCTGCTCGGATCACAGGCATGGGAGTGGAGTCACCTGGAACCAAGGATCGCTCCCTTCCAGCAATGATGTGAATTTCTGCGTGAATTCAAACACTGGCAGTGGTGGGGAAAGCAGCAGTGTCACAGCTCTGGCTGCTGACAGGGTACAGAGGCAGCCAAAGCCAGCACTGGAAGTCAGTGATCTGTCAATAGGCATGGGGCCAACTTCTCTTGCTTTCTGTGTTTGGTAAAGTTCTTATTTTCCTCCAAACTCAGAATTTTACACTTATTTTCCAACACAATTACAAGGAAGAACACCTCTAACTTTAAGAGGAGAGTGGCCAGAGGAGATGCAAAGTGTTACATTACTATTTAGCAAACTCTGCAAAAGGCTGCTGCTCTGCAGGAGAGGACCTAATGCACATGTACTCTACAGATCTTGGGGCAGATATGTTTTATAAGAATACACTGGAGGTTGTTTCAGCTCCCAAAACATCACTGATAGCTCCACCTTGGCTATCTTATATTTTGTCACAGAAACCTATCAAATGCCAGGCCAGGTCTTCCTAAGATCGGCATTAAAAAGGGAAGGATCAGTCAGTTTGCAATGGACACTAATGGTATGAGGAAGCACTTTATTCAATTATACCATGTTTATGCTAAGTTTGGGAGAAAGCGTGCCCTGCTCAATTATTTTAAAGGGTGCCCTGTTGTTAGGGTTAAAAGCATCTCACAAAAACAATGTGAATGGGAGTATGGCACTCACATCAAGGAGGTCATTTACAGGTCGCCCTCACACCACAAACCTGGGTGCACATGGTAAAAGCACTGCCATAAACAACTGACACAGAGATTTGACACACATCATCAGATCTCTAACAATTAGCTTATTAGATCAGATTTAATCTAACCAGGAATCTGGCGAAGGGTTAAATCTCTACAGTTAAAACCTTCTCTTGCAGAAGATTTTTTTTTTTTCTTAATAAAGAGCTTGTAGCTGAATGGTAAATAAGATTTAGACCTGTTAGAAGATTAAGTGTTCTGCTCTGTTCCTAAGCTTAATCTTAAGGCAATTAATAGTTCTTCAGGTCTGAACAGTAGGGATATGCATGAATTTTCTTAATTCCACCAGCTGAAAGTGAGTTGAATGACTTCTGCCTTACATTGGCATACAAACACTGGCATGGCTTGCAGTGATGTAAATCAGCAGCAGTACAAGATTATCCACCAGCGATCCATAGAAAGAGTAATACATCATAATATATTACAACAGATTAAAAAGATGTAAAAGAAAATCCTCTTTAAAATCATAGTAAGAATAGGGACTGTTTGGATGTTTTTTTCCCTTTAACTTACCCTCCTATTTAACTTTCCTGCTCAAATGGATGAAGTCAATGAAGCAGTTTATAAAAAATAAAATAGTTGTCAAACAGCCTATTTAATCCACATCTGCATTATATTGTGCTTATTGTGAGAGGGGTGTGTGGTGTGACAGGGACATATTTCCATCCTGGAGCATGGAAGATCATGGGCACCACCTCAGTTTTCCCAGGTCAGGATCCTGACATATTTTTCCTGACTTCCCATTCCTACTGTTTCCAAATGAGTATTGCAATCCCATATTTTCCTTTTTAAACTGTATATACTTATTTTGTCAGCCCCTGCTGTGACATCCTGAACAAGGAGTACAAGCCAGCAGCGTTTCTGGGTAATCAGCTGGGATCACGTTTGGACCAAGAGAGAAGTTGTGGATCGATGCTGTGGCAAGCAGTCATCAGCTGGATGACCCTATGCAGTGCCTGCTTTTGGGAGTCAGCTTTAACAGTGCCAAGTGTTAATTTGGTGCTCCTGGTGCCTGACAGCGACACACTCCATGGACCAGCAGTGGGTCACAGAGCAGAGCTGAGCATGGCTTAGGAGGTTCTGGATCACATGGTGGTCACAGCAGCTTTTGTGCCTTTGTCTCCCAAATAGTGACCCATAAAGCAACAGCAAATACAGAAAGTGATCATTATAAACACCCTAATTAGGTTAGCCATCTACTCACTTACAGTGTTATGAACCACTTTATCAACAGGGATTATATCTTTATTGCAGTTCCCACTTTGGGCAGTAATTATATCTAAAAGCCTTCCTGTTCACCTCAGGAAAGGTAAGTTACATTGTTAGTGTTGCAGAACTAAAATCCTCGAGTTCTGCCTCACAGAGAACACATCACATCCCCTCTGATGAGACGGTGTCCTCAACCTACACCCTTTCAAGACCCACAGGCAGCAAATTACCTGCAGCCAAATTAATTATTTTTCCTAACAATGTTACAGCTTTTCTTTTTTTCTTTTTTCTTTTAATAATAAACCATGATTTAACTTCCTAATAATTTGAAATAATCAAAGTAATATCATTAGTGTTGGCAAAGACAGAAATTCCTCCTGACTGGGTGCTAGTCACGCTTCACTGAAAGGCCTACCAGCAGCCCTCCCCCACAAAACAAAGTTATATTGATGTCATTGCCACCTCCTGCCTATTTTTTGGGGGGGGGTTATTTTGGTGTCATTTCATTATTTCTGCTGAGCCCTTGATTTGGGGGAAAAACCCCTTGCACCCCCTCCCCATTTTGGGATGGTCCTCTGTGTCCCCCCCTTTTGTGAGTGGGGCAGGAACCCCCCACATACCCTGACACCCCCAAAAAGACCACCTTGACCCCCCCAGACCCCAAACCCCCCAAAGACCACTCATAACACACCCCACACCCCATAAGCCCCCCCAAAATGAGTCACTCTGCTATTGTCTCTGTTTGACTAAACAAATGAATTTGGTTTTTAGTTAAATTATATTTAAATGTAAAACACTTACAATTTCTTGTTAACTGCATGCTCCTGTGAGGACATTTTCATTGCTCTTCAGAACACTTCTGCCTTCAGGGGCACAGATTTACCTGATTAATTGTTCACAAATAAAGAAAAGAAAAGTATCCATCAGATTTTCTTCTCAGTAACATGTTAGTGAATACCTCTCATTTGTAGCTTTAGAGTTGTGCCCCGTATTCTCAGAGGTTTCTGATTAAATCCTCATTAATTTTTGCATCATAGAGTAAGAGCTTTAAAATTTCAAGTGGGTGTCAAGTTGCATTAGGACTTGTGTACTCATTCTGCCTGAACTGTTATTCATGCACAAACAGTATAACAAGTGGAAGTGTCCTTTTTAAAAAATGGAGGTGGCTGCAGGCCTCATTTGGAACTTCACGGTCTGAGTGTTTGCATGTGTATTTTATAAAAAATAAAATTTTTATAATGGTGCATGTTTGGAGTGTATTTTGGTGTGCATTCTACACCCCATGGTGCAAGTTACTTAAGAAAAACACAACAGTATCATGCCAAGGCAGGTTTCCCTGTTCCTCAAACGACTGCTCTGCATTTCAGTCAGTCTGTCAGAAATTGTTTGTCTGCTTTAAGAACTCTAAACACATTTTTTCCTGTTTTCTCCTGGGCAAAGTTCTGTGACGTGTCTGGAGGTAAAGTTTGTTATAAAAGATGCTTTCACTAGACCAGGAACACAGACAACGTGTGTGCACTTAGACTTCTATGATTTTTTAATAGTGCTATTAATAAACTTCATTGACCTTGTGTTCTATTTTGCTCTTTGGCTCAGGTTTTTGTTTTCTTCTGTCTTGTGTAAATTGTACTGGTATTCCACAGGAAGTTAGAAACACAACTTTCTGTAACTTGCTGAAAAGGGTAGGAGGTAGCAGCCTTCCTTTCCAAATGCCCACCAACAATGCTGTAATCTCAAGTTCTAGGCCATGTGAGCCATAACCAAAGAATCAAGAGGACAGATGCATAATGATATGAAATCTTTACTCACCTGCATAAAAATTGAACTATTTAAACAGTTTCACTGCCACAGAATAATGTAGCTAGAAGCACTTTTTCGCCTCAATTTCCTGATGAAGCACAAGAGCAAGCTTGCAAAGAACAGTGACAGTAGAAACACAGCACACGCACAATGACAAATAAAACTATTCTTATATTAAACTATTCTTGTATTAACTATTCTATTCAAATAAAACTATGTCCTTAAAAGCAGTGTAAAACCAGAGTGACTGCCAATTCACTTTGGAACCTGACAGTGCTGCTCACCTATGGCAGAAATGTATCTGTCTCCACAGAACTTGAATTTTATGCTAGAGTTTGTTTCTCTAGGACAGCTCGGTAAGTTGACTGTGTCATGAAATTCCTAAAACTTGTAACAGAACAATCTCTCTGCAACACAAAAACACATAATCAAATGATGCTGAGGTTTAGATATTTCTACCCGCCAGAACAATGTGACTGGTCAGTATTATTCCCATTATCTGCAAATTTTCTTAAAACTGATCCATACACATGCTTCCTGTCTTTTACTGAGTATGCTAAAACCAAAAAAGGCTGTGTATGAATTTTTCAAATCAATATTTACCTTTTTTTCTTAAGCTATAAAAATTGTAACCTATTTCTGTTTCAAAGTTATTACCAGGCAAGCTGATGTTCTGCTGGATGCTCTCAAAGCTTTTCAGTGCAGTAAATATTGTTGATATAATTTCACTGACATATGGATTAGGATAATACAGATAGTTCATTGCCAATTGTTTGAGATACATTTGTGTAGTAGCAACTAAGAGAAGTGGGAAATAAAACAAAAGCTTGTAAAACTTGCTGCCAGCATCTACATCAGTGAAGAAAGGGGTGATTGAAAACATCCCAATTTTATAGCAGAGACAGAATTGTTATCTTATACAAGGTCAAATATGTAGAGAAAAAAATCATCCCTTATTTGAATAAAGTATATTAATTAGCTTTAACATAGGAGCCTGGAAATAAAATAATTTCTAAAAATATGTGATTATGTATTAAATATTCACCCAAGGATCAGAACAATAAGGTGACCAAGAGACAGTCTAGTATATAAACTGGAACAAACAAAGAATTACAAGCAGCCTCCTTGCAGTGTAATCGATCAAAGACAGTTGCACTTAGAGTTGTGTGTGTGAATGTGTGCTGACAGGGTCCTTTACTAGCACAAACACAGAAAATGAAATGGCCATTTCCCAGTAAACTGCCATCTCTGCTGCTGATGGCTGCCTTCTGCAAGGTGAGTTGGCTCATTCACTCTCTCTCTGTCAGCCTCCAAGCTTGGCTCCGGGGGAAGGAAGCATTTCCTTGGTCATCACCAGCACTCTGATCGTGCACATGGCTGCTGACACCTCCAGGGAGCTACTTCTGTCCTCCAAACCTTAGAGCAGTTAACTGCTCACATGGGGCACCCTCTGATCACCTGTGACTGACAAAGACAAGAGGAAGAATCAAAAGCAAATATTTTCTTTTCTTTTTTGAAGAACTGAAAACAAGAATAACTCATTATCACCCCTGATTAAACAAGTCAATGTATTTTTAAAGTAAGGCATCTCCCAAACTGCATGGGGTGTCCCTGTATGGGTCCAGGAAGCAAAAATACTCTCCTCATACAAAAGTGGAAACTATGAGGAGGAATAACTGTTTATTCACAAGGAATAACTAGTTATTCACAAATGCATTCATTGCAATGAAGAGAGTAGAGTGGGAATGAAACCTACAGCTCACTTGGCAGGCTGTAAGCAAGCAGAAGCAATCCCCAGAGAGGTCATGTAATCAGCATGGCAGGTGGTTGTATTGTTGTCCTACAGGCCATGGAAAATATCCATCAGAATTGACATGCAACACATGAATATCAGTGGATATCAAATAAGGGCATGAAACATTTTTTCCCTTATTTCCAGCAGCCCTTGTAGTTCAGCCACACCAGCTTATCTATTTTTACTTGCAGAAAGGAATCTCATTTCTGTCCTAGTACTGTAGGTGCCTCAGAATTCTCACATAATGCAGACATAGCTATTCTACCGCCAAAATGCTTCTCTGACCTAAACAGTGTTCTAAAAAAAACCATCCAAGATTCTGATATATACAGTGAAGTGTGACATTGTCCATAGCTACTGGCAACGCAGCAGGAGACTTTCACTTTGGAAGGAAAGCTGAAATGTAGGCATTCCCAAGTTAAACAGAGTTTCAGGCTGTCCTGGTAGGGGATGGAGGTAGCACTTGTTTTTCTCACACCGTTGCTGAAATGCAGTGTCCATACTGGCCATGCAAGTATACACAAGACCAGCAATGGAGAAATGGTTTCCTGACCTTTCTAATAACAAGTGTGAATTTGGAAGGCCTTCACATTCTTCATTCCTTCACGTTCTTTAAACTGCTGCACTACTGGTGAAGTAGAAGAGGAGGGAAAAGGATTTTCAGTGTAGCTCCACTACACCTCTCACATACAGATTACAGCTGGTAAGAACAGACAGACCATTTTTCCAAGCTTTATAAAACGTGTCCTTAGGCAGTAGTTTCAAAACCACTTACTCTGAATTTTAAGTCTCATGAAAGTGTTTCATTTTCTCCATGAATATTTGATCCTCACCCAGACAAAGCAAGAAAATTGAAAGTTTTGCAGTCTTTATTTCTTTCCCACTCACTTAACAAGGAATTTGGTAAAGATGATGTTACAAGAAACTAAATCAACCAATTAGCAAAACTATTTATCTCGTTCTTCTGCTGTAGAAGGAACATGGGAGACTTGAGAATATTTAAAGAGCAGTAGAGTATGCAAACCATCAGGGTGTTTCATAGACTGCAGCCACATTTCACACAGAGAACAAGGATTAAAAATCTCATTTAATTATTTCATCTCCCACTGTTGCTGTCACCTACTATAAACAACTGAGCAAAGAAAGATGAACTAGGAAAAGTAAACTAAAGCTTAATTAAGAAGGTATTTTCCTTTCTTTCCTATTCAGGCCCATGCATGTATCATGTCCCTAGGATACAACAGATGTGTCGTTTCCTTACTCTGCTAATTAGAGACACCATATTCCCTGAACAGAGTGTTGGAGGTATATTTTCAACCATTTATTTTAAAACTGACTGACGGTCATGTCTCTAACTTGTGAGTATTCGTGTAAATGCAGCCTATTTACTCACCACCACTTAAATTAAATTGACATCTCACACCTTTTCAAAACTAGAACTGTTCCAAAAGAGGTCAACACTGAAAGCCTTGGATATGACACCACAAAAGTTGTTGTAGGTGGAGCTGAGACAGGAATATTTTTTAGGCTATCAGTGAAAGCCTGTGCCCTAATTATTATGCCTGAATCTAACTGAAAGAGTGGAGTGACTGCTTAGCAGGCAGAAAATTAATGAGAATATCTGTCAATGATCAAAGGACTAACCAAAATCTACCCAATATGTCTGTGGCATGTTAGGAACCTGTACAGACCAGGAAGTACCTAACTTGAGTATTTAAAGATGCCTATCACCAACTGAATAAATAGTGCTGCCAGTAAGAGGAATTTTCTACATGTTTATGCATGGATAAATAACCAATTTAAAGTTGCATTATAGAAGATAATAACCAGGAGGAGAGTGCATAATACAATGTAGGAGCTGGCATACAAAGGGGATGCACAGCTTCCCTTCTTTGGATTTGGGCTGCTAAAGCTCAGAGTGTGCCATTTAATCAGCACAGTGTCTTATGTTTATCTGTCATCCTGCTCTCCCAAGGAAACTGCCATGGCAAATGGACTCTGAGGAAAAGTGTGGTGGCTTTATAAGGACTTGCAGTGGGCAATGGGTGCCCCTGGGTGAGCAGCTCCACGTGGAATACCATGAGTGGGTTGACTCAAGGTCCCCTAGCTCCATAGGGACGAATGTGCCTGAGGTTCTGATTAAATCCACATTATTTTCAGCATTATAGAAAAGGTACTTTAACATTTTGGGTGGCTGTTCAGTTTCTTTCATCTGATGACCCTGTGGCCTGTGTACCATCCTATGCCCACACTTCCAAGGGGTCTGGTCCCATCACCTGCCTGTTCTTTTCTACTTTGTTTTTTATTGTAGGGTCATGGATAATTGACTCTCACTAAGGACAACTTGTCATTACTACCTATTAATTACAGAAGCACACATAACCATAAGCATTAGTGCTACATATGCGTGATCTCTCCTCAACATCACCAGCTACATAACAGGGGTCCACATGCTTAGGTGTTTGAACAGCATTGTAATGCTTTTGGCAGCTTAAAGATAAACTTTCACAACAGCAGCCAACTTCCCCATCTTTAATAGGAAGGACAAACTCAAAGCCTCTCAAAAATCTCTAGTAACTTTGCTGGATACATTAAATGGAAAATGTCTGTAAAAATGTTGAGTATTAGGGCTGAGCATCACTCTTCACATAACAAAGCTATTCAGGGAGGGCATTTCCATCTCAGAAAGTGCCTAATATCTTGCAACATATAATTTGCATAACCAAGAGATGGCAGCACTCCATCAACGCTTTGCCTGAAGCAGTTCTTTGGAAATGATAATGCATCTGTAAGCACCATACCTGTGTGTGTGAACAGCGCTAGGAGACTAAAAACAATGGAATAACCATGGAGCGAGACCTGTGATTATTATTCTATTGCTTTACAAAGGTCAAGTAGAGATGAAATTCATTTGCCAGTAACTTGAATTATTCTTTACCCACCTTTTACTACGAATAGGAGTATTTGTTTTCATTTGGTTGTCTCATAGATGTATATTCTCAAAGCATATTTCATAAGATAAAAAAATGACCTTTCATAAACACTTAAAAGCACATATATATCAAATATACTTTCCTTTAAAACACTTTCTCTGAAGCTGAATAAGTCCCTTCATAATAATCTTAAGGCTCAAGTCATGTGTAAAAATTTAACATTTAATTATATATATACATACACAGGTGATTTTCTCGTGCAGACTGATGCTGGACACAAATTGGAGGAGTTTGGTGTTTCCCAAAGATCTCCACTATCCCATATCACCAGGCTCACAAACAAACAAGGGGTTTGGTAGCAGTGATAATTAGCCTGTTTTACCACATTCACTCCAATTTCTTTTAGATTCCGGGAACAGGGTATGGACTCCAGGAACAGCCTTTGAACAGCGCTACAAGGAAAATGAGCAGCACAACTCTATGGACACTGTGAGGTGATGAGGAAACTGGGTAAAAGGCTGATAGCAATGAGCTGGACTGAAAAGGAAATTGTTGAACTGAGCTGTTGCTGTTGGGTGAGTTTTGAGAGCAGCCTTATTTAAATTAATGAGATTCTCAGCTGACTAATGTTAGCACTGCTTTCCACCTCTGATGTTTATTGCTGAAAATCATTTTCCAAGAAAAAGGCCAGGTTCAAACAACATTGATTATATTTCAGAAAAACACATCACAAATAAGTTGCATAATATCACTAAGGGTCTTACAGGTTTTCACATGCAAATGTAATTCTTGCTTTAAAATATCTGATTAGATTTTCTCTTTTTACAACCTTTTTTACCTTAGTCTAACTCCATTGGTGGTACATTTAATTTAATCCAATACACAAGGAAAATCTATTTGTTTTCTTAAAAAACACCAAACAAAAATTTTTGGTGGCTTTCATTCTTTTTTGTGGTTTTTATTTTTCAGTGTGACCTTGTTCTTCTGTGGTATCTCCAACTCTCCAGAAAACATTCACCACTATTGGATTAATTCCTGATATTTCTACTTGTACAAAATATTATCATTCTTAGAAAATGAGCAAATGGGTTCAGTTTTACTAGCCTAATAGGAGTGGGAGTATCATAGCAGCAAGTGTATCACTCAATAAACAATTCAGTATTTCATCAGAGTATACCAACTGTAGGCCATAACTAGAAACTTAATATATTTTTATTCTGCATTAGTGTGTACATCCTAAATTACAAACAATCAAATTAGATCTGGCAGAAGCTATCATGAAAACAAGTCTAACTGTTCATCTCTTCTTGTTTTCATCTACAGCATCAGCTTTCTCCTCTTCCTCACACAAATTAATCCTGCTGCCTGCAATGAGCTGCAGTGTCACTGGAAGGAGATCCAGGTCACTGTACATAGCACCTGGATCAAATTACTCCATGAAACTGAGCAAGTTCTCCCAAAAACAGATTGGAAGCTAAGTATTTCTATTTATGGGCCTGGAGTCCCCATTCATTATTAGTTCAATGCATTTTCAGAGGGTGGAAAAAGAAATCTTAACATATATCCCAGGAATTTATAACAGCATGTTTCTTGGATTATAATTAGCTCAATAGAAATCCTGTCTTACATAAATATACTTTAAAAGACCATGCAAAATTAAATATAATTCCTGAAGGTAAAAACAGTTTTATTTTTTTAAACCTCTCTCCTATCTATTCTTGTGGAGCTCCTCTTCCCTCCACTCTATGATGTAGTTGTGTCAGAATCAATGATCTACTCATAGATAAAAGGACAAATTTTTTACTCAGCATTGAGTAGATTTATACTGCTTTCAGTTGTACTTAGTATTCCTTTTAAGTTGCTGGGGTTTTTTTATGTGGACAGAAAACTTTAGATAACTGCTTTGAAGATAATTCCCATAGCAAGCGGAAAGCACAAAATATGACTAAAGTTCAAAACTTTTAAAGTTCTGACTTAGGGAAGACAAAAGAGTTCACTTTTTTCAACACAGGGATCTCCAGGTTGTTCAGAAACACTGCTTTATAGCTCATTTCCTTTCTCAAGTTTCCTACTTCGCAGCCTCTACCTTTGTTTGGGATTCCTTGACCTGCTTCACACCCTCAGCCTGCTGGTCAGCCAAAGAGAGATTGTGAGGTTTTATTTCTCTTCCTCATTTCTGTGACAAAGACTTAATTTTAAGTTACCCACTCCCAATACACCCATTTGTAACCTCTTCATATGTGTTCTAAATGCACTTTTACCTTTCTAGGGACGGATCTCCTGAGTTTCTGTAAAGAAAGTGAAATTAAACCCTTTTGCAAATGAATGGATGGCACATTATAAGTTGTATTCCTACAATTTTATTCAAAAGAGCAAAATCTCTCAATTTAAAAAATGCTTAAGGTCAGGACCACAGCAGAATTTAGATAGAAACTTTATAAACTTTGATGTAAATTTCGGGTTGAACCCTCCAAGGTTCTTGTGTCACAAGACCATTATTTGTGGTGTTTTGGGCTACTTAAATGCATATCACTCTTTGATATCTCTGAAGTCACTTCTGGTTCACCACAATTAAAAGAGCACCACTGGTTTCGGGGCATTATTTGATGAAATTTAAGAGCATCTTGAATTCAAGTCAGTAGGAATACCCACGTGCTTATTACTGAGCACGTCTGTCAGATGAAGAACTCGTTGAAAGTTCTTAGGAAGAACCTAAGAAAGATGTTTTGATCGTGTTTCATGTAGAGAAACGTTTGCATTATCCTTATCCCTTCTAAAGTAACAGTTTGCTTAGAGATTTAAGTACAAATTCCAACATTTGAAGCAATTCCACATGAAGCAGAAATAGAGAAGGTGTCTTGAGTAAAACTGTGTATCGTAAATGAATGCAAGCTGCTAAATAACATAGTATTAGAATTTTTAAATGAATGGTTTGGTGACAGAATTTGGGGGGCGGAGCTCAGCTGTGGTAGCCTTACCCATACCAAAACTAAGCTGCTGGGAATTTAGCCAAGCTGAAAAGTCACTTTTGTCAACTTATCTTGAACAAAAAGCTTTCGCCCTGCTTTTATAGCAGTAGAAAGTCCGGTGCTGTGCCAGGGTGGAGAGCCGCGGTTCATTCAGCTCCCAAAGTAAGGCAGATTGGAAAGGCGTCCGCCTGTAGAACCTGGAGAAGCTTCTCCGATCACCTGCAAAGCGATCCTCAGTTCCGTGAAGATAACCCCGTTTAGAATTCAGTGTCTCCGCATTAACATCCCCCATCTCAGCTCCTCTCTCTTCCTTCGAGTACAATCGCCTCGGCATTGTAAATTTGCCCTCCTATCTCCCAGTTTAGCACTGCGTTTGGTAAGCGGCCGCGCAGTTTCCCCTGCCTGGCAGACGCCTCCGCGGGGCAAGTCCCGCCAGCGCAAGATGCGGTTATTAAAGCGATGCACGCTCCCTGCTCCCTGCTCTTTCCTTCCTCCCCACGCCCAAACCGAAGGCACAGTTTGGGTATCACAGTTTGGGTATCACTGCAGGAAGCCGCTGCCCACAAGCCCGGCAGCGCAGCCTGGCACTGGCGCTGCGCTGTCGGGCCGGGCCGGAGCCCGGGGGTCTCTCGCTGCCAGGGGCTCCTGCAAGCCCCGCTGCTGATGGCGACAAACCCGCGTGTCCTGCTCCCCAGCGAGCCCCTGCTCCTCCCTGCCTGATGGAACATTTCATTCCACAGATAAACCCAGCAGCCCGCTCTGCCCTGACTAATGACTCACATCTTCCTAAACGCTCCGGTGAAGTTTGTTTACAGCGCTGGCGCTTGCTACATCGGGGCAAGGAGGGCTCTGTGTTTCCTTTTTTTACCTTTTTTTTTTTAAAGCAAACACAACTGACAAAACTATCAACTCTTTTTATTGTTTTCAAGTTGTATAAACAGAATTAGGCTGCAGGGAGTCTATTAATAAAGTCCTATACAACAAAACCATTCACAATCTTCAAGGCAGGTTTTAATCTCCCAGGAAAAAAATCAATTTTATTTAGAATAAACTAGTAAAGAATGGAGATTACTCCAGGGAATTAGTCTTTAAAGTATGATGGGGAAATATAGATTTTCTTCTCTATAGGAATATGATGTTGCAATGCATATAAAATGTGCCGTAACAATTACATAAAGGCTGCTTTTAAATTTCCAGGCTCATTAGCCCTATAGCTTTCTAGAAACAAGTACTTCTGGGGAGGGGGGAAAAGAAAAAGGGGGGGAAGGCGTGTAATTATAGAGACAAATACCTGGCAGAAAAAGCTTAGAGTCTTGAGTAAGTTCCACTGCATTAATGAACCACTCCACCAAATCCCAGGAGGTCAAAACATATTATGTGTGCGACTCCAGAGCAAAAGAAGTAACCTTGTGCCCTTGCTTTCCATTTCTCTGGCATCTCCAAACTGTCACAAAGGGATCAGTGCAGAGGGTGAAGCTATATTAATACAAGTTCAGTGGCCACCTGGAATACAGCTGCCAAGACCTCCGCTCACAGATGGCGACACTTTGTCTTGGAGGCTGAATCTGGACAAACAACCAAATGATCACAAATTCTGCTTTTGGTTATAGCTGTGTTGCTCTGCAGCTGAGCGTGTCTTCATCAGCTGCGGCAGAGACAATGAAGCTGGTTTTACTGAACACAGAATCTGAGGCATTTCCACTCCAATATAAAAATTGCTCGGTTTTTAACACTTACAGCTTGGAGAAGTCAGAATGACTTCAAGTCCTGACACTCTACATTCACTTGTTAACAGGGTCAGGATTTCACTTTTACCTCTCGTTTTTATTTCTCTTAGCCACAAAAGTGAGACCTGAACTCTGTGCTTATTATTCCCACAGCAAAAATGTAAAGACCCTTTTGTGTCACTGAGAAACAAACAACATAATGCTGTACCACAGGCAAAACCACTTCTCAGATCTTTACACTCTTTAACTGTTTATGCCCCAAGATCTTAATCAAGTATCTGTTAAAGCCTTGCCCTAACAATTAATTAGGGAAAACTCTAATTTGTATTTTGCAGAAACTATAGAGCTACAAGTGCAGTGACAGCTGTATGGTTAGAAGGAAGGTTTCAGTGGCTGGTGTTCACTTACACTTTCAAAGACATTTTAACTTGCATTTTTTCCGACAAAGAAACAATCTAAAATCCCAAGCCTGAATACTCCATGACTCTCAGAAATTGTTTTTTAGCAGTCACAGCCACTTTAGGCAGAAGGTGATCTTGTATATGAGCAAGGAGAAAAGCTCTGATCCAGAGCTGAATTTTGTAACTTTCTTGTCTTTATTAAATTCTGTTATATTCATGAATATTTAACAGTTAAAATATTCTTATTACTGCACAAACATTCTTCCAGCCTACAAATTTTTATATTCTGCCTCTGCTTATACTTTAATTTGATTTTGCTCCAAAGCAAGTACCGTCTATTTTTGCAGAGAATTCAGTTTCCTAGTGGAACTAACCTCTCCTCCATCTGTGGAAAATATTTGTTGGCCTTACTGATGGCAGGACTTTTTGCATTAAGGTTACATTAATAATAACTCAGCTAATTTTGGTGTAAATGGCCTAGAATAAAACCAAGCTGACCAGAGATGGCTTGTGTGGTCTGAGACCCAGCTGAGCTGAGTGTCGCAAACTTGCATGGAAGGGTTTGATCTGGTCTAACTATCACTGAGGGGGGAGAAAAGCTCGCAGAGCTTTCATCAAAAGATTCTGCGAGGTTGTGCCTGTGGGTCTGGTTGCAAACCCGGCAGTGTGGCAGCAGTTAGCGCTTCTCCCGTACACCCACACTGCCGAGGGAAGGTGGCAGCTCTGCTCTAACCACGCACCAGGGGCTCTGCTTACATTGTCGCCTGCAGCGTTTCAGCACCGGCTGCCTTCCGTCCTCCTCCTTCATCCCAACTCCCCTATTCTTTGTTGTAGGAAATAACAACCCAGACAACGGCAGTGTCTCTTTTCCTTATTGGTAAACACTCTCTGGGCACATCTGCAGTGATGATGATAAGGCAGAGGTCTGCTCTCAAATGGGAAAAACAGAATGTCAGTTTACATAATGGCCAGAAAACAAGAAAAAGAACCTACATGCTCGAGCAGTAAGCCTGTTTCTATCTTGCTTCATTGTCTTAACAGGATTCTTATTGTGTTTATATTTAGAGACATGGGAAACTGTGCTAGCCATGCTCCCCATTGTTACTTAACCTCAAACAACCTATATAACACGCTGTCCATTAAGGAACCTGAATGTAGACTCTAATCAAGGTGGCTAAACAAGATATAGGAAAATAAAGCTCAGTGCTTCCTCCTTGTTTGGGAAAAAACAAACAGGAAGGCTCCCTCTTACACTCACCTCAGCAGAAAAGAGGGAAGGAGAGTTTGTTTTTACAGGCTCACAGAAGATTTGAGCTCTCTGTTGTGCACCTGTTTGGTTTTTCATCATTCACGCTCCAAATAAATGGATAGAAATACTTCAGCAACTTACTTCCCAACTGGGAAACTTTTTCTTTCCTTTAGTTTTTAGGAATAGTGTTTATTAGAAATCCATGTTTAAAATCAACTGGAAACCTGACATAACTAAGACAGCAAAACTGTGACTGGTTAATCATCAGAAAGTTGCTTTTGATAACCTGTTAGTGCTTGGGGAAGCTTGCCTGAATGCTGAACAACAAATGAAACATCACCAAAAATTCAAATCCACATAACTGATATTAAATTGAACGCAATGTTCCTAATGACAACAGAAACTTTATTGCTAAGAGTTAATGATTCCAACTCATAGACACCAATGTTGAAGAGGACTAGAAGTGGCAACTGAGCCTGGATGCAAAACTATTTCACACATAGAAAATATTTACATTGACTCTTGGTTAAAAATCTTAATTTTTAAAAACTTTAAAAAAATCCAGCACATTTCAGTGTGGACCTTTCAAATCAGCCAAGGATGACAATACTACAAAATCATCCACAGGTGACATTTTGCAAAATCAGCCAAGGATGACAACCATAAATCATTTAAAGCTTTAAATTAACAAATTTATATAGAGAGCTTTTACCTCTTTCTGTGATGTTGTCTTGTCCTAATTGTGACATCTGAGATTCCTCAATAAGTATTGGGGTTTCTTATAGAAACATTCAAACTTTGGACACTTAATTTAACATAAAATCTTAGCAGTCCCTGGCATATATCAGAGAGACAAGTTGCCATCAGAAAGAGTCCAATTCTTCTTTTTTTTTCAATGATTTGGCCCTAGTGCATGTCAGGCTGTGAAGGTGCTCCATCTGACTAGATAAGAGCCTGAAGGCAAGGTTGCTCAGCTCTATCCCTTAGTAAATATATTTCCTTGGTGATCACACTTCTTACTATCTTGTCACCCAGTCATCAAATATGAGATGGATGTAAAGAGAGTGTAAAGGCTGTGGTTCTTCCTTACTTCTACTTTCATCTTCTAATACCTCTGGAATCCTGTGCAAAGATTAAAAGGAAAAGCAGGAAAGCAAAGCAGGAGGCATGCAGAAGGAGCATCAGTCTCCAGGAGGAGCTCAGGGAACAAGAGATCCTTCATGGCACCTTCCTACACCACATGCAAGGAGAAAACCCTTTCCTGTCCCAGTTTTGTTTCTCTACTGCTCAGGTTTCACACATGTACCATACCCAGTACATGCTGGACTTAGTGCTAGAGATGCAAACAGAATTATCTCTGTGTGCGAGGTCCAAGGCCAGCCTCGCTGGGAATGGCTGCAGTAGGATTTCCATTAGATTTCCGAACGAGAAACCCCTTTACCGTGCTTTCATTTAATTGTCCTCACTGCCTTCTCCTCCCACCTTAGTCTCCCTTTCTTTCAGGTGGTGGCACTGCTGCACCATTTGTGGTGCTCAGCACATCTTCCTCTGCCAGATTTCTGAGTGCATCTTAACAAGTAATTAGAGCAATTTTCACGAGCTCATGCTGTCGGCTCTCCAGCTCCTGCATGATCCAAATGGCTCTCAGGGGATGTTACATTATGGTTGGTTTGTTATTGTTTGTTCCAGGCCAGTGCCACTAGACAAAAGCGTTATAAAACCGGTGAGGGGTATTAATCACAATTTCTTAGATGTTTGTCTGCAATGTCCCTATTCTCACTTTCCCACTTTTTTTGCTTAGCTGTCATTTTGTTCTGAAAGAGCAATTAGGATGTGATGTACAGAGTCCTGTGCTACATAGAAGCTCAGCAATAGGCTCAAATATTTATAAGGTTAGATAAAAAAGTATGAGAGAAAAACAAGCATTGCATTTTAGCAATGCAATCCTAACCTCTTTGTTAGGAATGACTGGATTAGTACCTGAGAGCTTCCTTGCAAACAGCCAGAATCCCACCAGCTTTGAGTATTTCAAGCCCCTAAATTCAACTGAAGCTTAACGACTTACCCATTGTGTGTCTCCGTATCTAACTTGACTTCAGCATACAATGCAGGATGTCCCCTGCTGTGCAGCCCCAAAACAAGCCCCTTTGAAAATAGTATTTATTTCAGTTCAGTTAATCCTTATCATTTCAAAACTCTAATGGCTTTGAAATTCACAGAGATGCAACCCTATCCCTGTGGTAGGAGATTTAGTCATGTAAGAGGAGGAAAATAAACTGAGTAACTAATAACTAATTTATTCAGTTTCTGATCTTATTGATTCCAGGTCTGGGGCGTTTTTAAACCCCTTAATTGAGGCAATAATAAGTAATAATAGGTAATAATAACTTTGGCCTGTCTCCCTCCTGGGTCTTTCCAGCACAATGAGGTTGCTATTGAGTGTTATAAGAAAGAATCTTTCCAATTGAAAAGCCACCAGCACAACTGAGGATTCTCTAAAAATATGGAAGAGAAAGAAAAGACAACCACTTTGATGGGGTGGATAAAGGCAGCTGGACAGCTGTTAAATAGGTTTTGCAAAGAGGGATATCATCTTGGTAGATCACTGACTGAGGCAGCAATAATAACAACAAGCCTGCATTTACATGCTACTTTACACCTTCAAAGTGCTGTGCAAACAATAACTAATTGATCTAGTCTAAAAAGAACTGCTTCCCGTGTAATATCTACTATGTAGTCACAAGAGAACACGTTATTAACTCAAGGAAGCAATTTATTTCAAAATCTATTACCATAAATTATACCAGTCTTCTTTTTCCTCCTTTTTGCAGATATTCCCTCTGCATTCTGATTAATGCCTGGATTAATTTGCTCAGGATTTCTGGAAATTTTTTAAGTGCAGACTTAATAGGAGACTGATAGAAATGTCAGAGGTAATTGATGCTTTAATGGGCATGGAATCTGGAAAAGTCAATCAGAATAGATTCACAAAGGCCTTTTTTAAGGCATGAGGGTAAAGGCTCACCATACTGGATTCACTTCTTTAGACAAGTTTAGTAAATTATGTACTGTGAGTATTCTCTGCTTCCTAAACTTAGAGGCACAAAAGGCATATCAGATCAATGTAGCATTTTCCCATTAACTCCAGATATTGTATTATTTCCTACCTCTTTTTTATCAACATTTTAAAATTATGACATTTTCAACTGAATGGCTGCATAAAATATTTTTTTAAATAATAATCAGTAGGTTGTATCTATCCACACCAGGATAAAAATATTATAGAAGTTGCAGCCATTATATTTCTTTATTTGTCCCTGCTTGTACGGATACGGAAAGTTGCTGTTCCCATTCTTGGTTTGCCTGTTCCTTTAAACAAGGCCTGATCTGATCTCTGAATCAAGTAAATCCTATTAGTCCGTTTCAGCCATGAATACAAAGGAAACATTCCATAATCTGTCGACAAGAATCTAATCCACGTCTGTTTCTTAATGCAATACACACACAATAACACATATATTGTGTGTTATCAGGAGCCAGAAATGTCTTCATCTGTGCATGCTGCTAAAGGTGCAAACACCGTGTTTATCACTGCACTATTTGAAAGCCTTTTCTTTACAGGAGAAATAAGCTGGAAAAACACCAGCAAGTCTCAGTGTGCCCCAACCGGCTGTGACACTCTTGCCTGAAAACGTCTGCCATATATTTGAAGTCAGTTCCCACTCCTTTCCCTTTCTGTCCTACCATGGAATTCTGGCTGCTGCACTTGCGCTACCCAGCCCCACGTTAGCTCTTGCAGTAGCCAGTAAGTAAAAACCATTGTAATGCTGTCTGGCTTGTAAATGAGAAGAACAATAAGGAAAGTCTGAGTCTGACAGCCAGCAGTCCATGGTGATTACAAAGAAAAGGGACCCCATTTTTTACTTGCTTTTTGTTATTGTTATTAAGGTCAGTGTCATTCATCAAGATGCGGAGTTATTTCTGACACGGTTTCAAAGGTCAATTGGTCATGTGCAACGACAAAATAGATTCATAGAATAATGTACCCAAAAACTAGGCAATGTGCCTTTCCACTTTCTATTGTTATGCCCCTACTCATATTTCAGTGCCAAAAATCAACAAAGAGAGACATTTGAAAATACCAGTTGAGCAAACAACGAGAAGAAACTGCAAGTAACTCATTGATGTATAGTTTGAAAGCCATGCAATTTCTCCTTCTAAGCTACCATTGTCTTCATTCCAAATATCCAGTCAGTTTTTAGCCAGGAGAAATATTTCATTGGCCTCCCCATTCTACAAAGCAACAGATTTATTTAAAAGGCTCTAATTAAAGTTTAATAGGAAAACTCAGAGTATAGAGTATAACATCTCATGGTACAATTCATTTGGCTGGCACACTACTATCTTTGTCTTTCCTTCCAGGAGGAATCTTTTCCTGAGTTTTCATTCATGGGAAGTTTTGGGAAAAGTCCGCTGAGGTTTCATCACCACACCCAGCACATTTCCACAGGAAGAACTGATGGAAACAGTAATAAATGGGTGAAGGCTGAATCCAACAACCAGCAGGACACTGAATGAGAAAATCCACTTTTACCCTCTACTGTTCACTAGCTGCACAAATACAAAGCTGTAATACCTTCGGCCACCCTCATCCATCTCCCCTTGATAGGAGAGCAGGAGTATCAGTGCTTCCCATGTTCTAGAGCCAAGCAGAGGAGGATTCTCTACAAAAACAGACAAGAGGCCCTTGACTCCTGTACTCCACTCCTTTATGACAAATAAACTCACTGGGTTTTTGTTTCTCAGTGAATAACTTTTGAAACAAGGACTTTTCCTAGTGAGTTACAAAGCTGAATTTGCAGGGAATATAAACAGTCTGATTCTCTTCTGAACTGATCTATGACATACATTGCATGGGCTCTCAGCATCCAGTCTCACACTGCACTTATGAAAAGTGACATAGCAGTGTTATCTTTGTGTATTTATAGAGAGAATTGAGCATGTAGCCAGGCATGGGTTGGTACCTTCAGCATTTCCAGTGCAGTTTAGCTCGTTTGGTAACAGCATATTTGCTGGCCACCAATATAATGTGAGTGGTCCTGGCACTCAGCATCACTGTTGATCAGTTAATTGCAGTGTAGTACCACCACTGGGGTATGGAAATTATACGGTCAATAATTACCAAGTAAACAGCTGCTTTTGTTTAATTCAATTTTGCAGCTTTGCAAAATTTGTCATGGTAGTCCATAAATTAAAGGGGTCCCACAAGTGGTAAAAAGTGTTCAGTATTAAAAACTTCCTTGGGTTTCTTCTCACTTCAGATGTCTGCAATATAAAAAACAGAAAGCACGTGTTGGAAGATGCATTATACCATTCAATTTGGAGTACAACAACCAAAAAAGAAGTTTATATGGAAGGATATACTTGGAAGTCGATCTGTGAGGCACAAGACACTAGTAATTCCCCCATTACTGCTAAAGTTCATTGTTCATAGCCACCACGTGTCTTTACCCAGCCCTGGTTTTCTAAACAAAAATAAATACACAACTAATACTTTGAATTGGTTATTCAGACACTTTCAGTTTAACAGGAATCAGCCAGTTTAGTTCCACTTCAGACATACAGACAGGCATCAGGAATTGACAAAACAGCTCCCCAAAGTAAAAAATATTCATTATTTAACTGTAGGATCAAAGCAGTCATTTCAAAATGAGACTGAAGAGCTGGGGACATTTCTGGTTTATCTTTGTGAAAGGCTCACTCTGTCAGCCATTGGGATGTGCAGACCTTGCTCTTTCAAACACTGCACACTCCAGCCTGTCTCCCCCAAAAACTCAGTGACCTCTCTACTGAGGGAGAGCCTCGTTTAACCACCCAGTCACAAGTGGGTTATTCCTCTGTATTCTCAGGGTTTGCCCTTCCTAGATAAAACCAGTACTGTAAACTCAGGAGGAGATTAAGACAAATTCTCAAAACCAATGGCTCAACCATTGTCCCTCGACAGCTCTCAAGTGTGGGATCGAGATAAGGCACCTCTCAGAAATAACTTCTTTTTTCCTGCTTCTTCCTCTCCACCGCCTTTTAGACAAACACACTGGGTTAATGCATCTAATGGCCAAATAACAAAGTTAAAACACAATAGTCAAAATTACTGTAAAATAGTTTCAAATTCTGTCATCTATTGTCAGAGCTTTGGTAGTGATCGCATATTAAAGGTACAACTTTTTAAAACAGGCTTCCCAGTTATTCTCTTAATTCCTATTACATTGTGGTTCCTTCTACGAAAGACATTTAAAATATTAGATTATTATTTTGCCTCTGCAAAGACAGAAATAACCTGGTACTAAGACACACTGAGAAACTGAGTTGCACAATTCCTTTAACTCTGTGTATTTTCCACTGGTAGACAAAGATCTTCGGTGAAAGGATTCTCTTTTCTAAAACGCTGGGATTTGCTGGGATTTGCGGGCACTCCTAGGTCTTAATGGCCCCGTTCTGCCTCACCTGGGACCCACTCCCTTGTCCCTGGGGTCTGGCCCCAGGGCTCCATTTAATTCCAGGCTTTCAGTCCTTGCCTGAGCTGCTCTGTAGGCATGTTTTGCTCCAGGCTTGTCTCCAGGATGGACCTTGGCAGCCTGCAGGCTGCCTCCACACTGCAGACGTGTGTTACCATCAGCTGCAAACCCTGGCTGGGGCCTCATCCCCCGGCTGGATTTGGAACCCACCTGTGGCTTTGTCTCCAGTCCCACCCGTGGCTTTGTCTCCAGTCCCACCCGTGGCTTTGTCTCCAGTCCCACCCCTGGCCCTGCCTCCTTCCTCCCCTGACTGGGCTCTCTGGAAGGATCCTGGACCTGGTTCATCCCTTGCCTTGTCTGGGGCTGCTGAGGGACCCTGTCATCAGCTCCTGTCCCTGTCTGACACCATGGCCAGACTCTGAAGGACTGTGCCAGGATCGGTGAGGGCACAGCTACCACAGGGATCACCCTCAGCACCAGTATCACCTTCCACGAAATGGAAGCAGGCCCTTGATGACATAAAACAAAAATCTATAAAGCTGCTCTAATAGCAGCACTAATAAAAACAATTTAGCTTTCAGTCTTGGCAAAAAACGAAACCAGAAGTGTGAAACTTCCTTAGTTTTCCCCTTTAAGCAACTGAAGGTGAAATGAGTTGTTCTGAAGTCCTGCTCAACCCTCCCCACAAAGTGCCTTCTGCCACAACTGATTAAGATGGATGAGGTCCCATAAATATCATTTCATATGCTGTAATTGTCATAAGCCATAAGTTAAACTAATTTATTTTCAAAGAAAGGACACTCGTCAGTTACAGCCTTGAAGTTTCCATCCACTAATTGTTTAAATTCTTCCAGGTGAAAACAAAGAGCTGGAAATCTTCAAGCCTTCCAAATGTAGGAAAATTTTCTGGTGGCACAAGTTGAGAATGGCAGGCAATCATATCCAAAGGTTACTTATCTAGAAAAACAACACTCATTTTAACTCGGGTTAAAACATGACCACCTAAGGAGCTGACTCTATTGATGCGTATAGAAAAGAACCCACGTTATTAAGGGCAGAAACAAATTTTTATAATTGGAAAGGGAGCTAATTTTGCCTGCTGAAAGTATACCAGCCATTACATGTCAGCACAAGGCTTACAGGAAATGGAATACAGAAAACAAGATGGACTTGTTTTTTCTTTTGCTCAAAAAAGCATATTTGTGCTGGACAGAGCACCCTGATGTATGAGCATTTGCACAAGTGTTGTACACAATTTGAGGAGACATATGAGAGTCAGGGGTCAAATTTCCAGTAAGCAATGTTGCATAGAATATAATTATATCATTTATTGGAAGAATGATTGCTTCTGAACTAACTCAATATGTCAGTATGTATAATCTAAGTGCGTTGGCCTATGGATATGCTGAGGTTCGTCAGCAAAGGCTCCCACCTGCCAGTGAAAAATCTAAACTCCATTCATGTCAGTAATCTGCATCTGCTCCTCACTGTTCAGATGCAGTGGGAAGAGACTCTTCCCATAAAATCCCATTGTGCCCCCGCACCCACCATGGTAAAGTCAGTCACCCCTCTGATTTTAATGGGGTTATTTGTTCATTACATGAGCACCCGAGAGCAGAATTTGCTGTTGTATGACCTCAGTGTTCACTGGGCATCGACAGAGCGACGTTTGCCAAACATGAAATTGAGTTTTAACATTGTATTAAAGACCTATGAGGTTCTGCATAATTTAATAAGTTGTCTATTAAATTGAATTTCTGACTCTAAGGTACAGATATCATTCACTTCTGATCTATTGATCACACAAAATATGCAGGCTAAAAGTGTGTGCAACACTTGCTATAAATTTCTAAACCAGACTCAAAATGCTCTGCTAGCCAAGGTATGAAAGCCAATTGAACATCCTGGTTTCAGCCTAAAGACCTTTGCTCTTGATAATTTCAGCCTCCGGGCAAAAGACAATTTTGTATTACAGAAACCTTATTTTATATTTTATTTTATTTTATTTTATTAGAAAGTACTTCAGAATGTATTTGTATGAGGGATGCTTGTACTCCTGAATGCTGAATTATGAGGACTGATGTCACACTGATAAATTGATTCCTTTGCAAGATGTAGCATAGCTTTCACAGGTTGATACCAATTCAAATTTAAAAAGCACTTAGCTTTCAATGTAAAAGAGAAAAAATACTGAAAATATTCTGAAAGATAATTAGATAATATCTTTAGTATTTTGCTGTCATTTTTAAATCACATATATAAATGGTAAAAATGACCATACATTCACTTTCATAAATACCATCATTTTATAGTGACTGCCATTGTATTGTGACCCAAAAATCACGGATAGTATTAAAGCATTCCAGACGAGTAAAGAATTCCCTGGAATTACTGGAAAGATTAGCAGAATAAACACTTCCAGGCTTTCTTGTTCCGTTTGTTTAAATAAGAGAGAAGATGGAGACACTAAAAACAACTGGAGAAGTCACAAGTCTGACAGAAAGCCCTTAACTGGACACTCCCTTCCCCAATGTCCTTCACATTAGCTCAAGCGTCAGTAGACTGTTGTTTGGTCGATCTTTTGGACTACAGCTCCTCTATTTACCAGCCCTTATCAGCAAGAGGCCCAGGAATCCCAAGCCTGTTTGTTTCAAGTCTATTCTCTCCAAAAGGCTCCCCAGAGCAGCTGCCATTTGCAGTTCTAGACAAAGGAACACATTATCACTTGCCTTGTTTTCAGCTCTCCTGAATCTTCCTTAGATTCACTCCGAATCCCTAAGGAATCCTGACCTCTTCACTGTAAATTTGGACTGTGAAACACCTGATTTGTGTCTATTTTACCTACTTGTCTGGTACGGTCCTTGGAGCATTTAAATTATGTTTGTGAGCATGATTGTAACACTAAAAAGCATAAAAATAATAAAAGATATTTTAATTGCTAATGATAAAATGTTATCTCAGCAGACTGAATGAAATGTAACCATCCTATGGTTGTGTTTTACCCCTAAAGAAGCCCAGAGCTTGGGTAATGTGGATAGATGCATACACAGTTTGTAATTACGAAAAGAGCTGTCAATAACACCCCGCCACTGTCACTTTTATTGCCTGACTCCCCCTCCCATAACACCACCTCATTTGTAGCCATGGTAAGATGCCAAATTGCTTTATTTCCAAAGCGTATGACTACGTTTAAAAAAAGCCTTTGTGTGCAATATATTCCACAGTGCTTCCTCTCATTAGTATTGCCTCAGCATGCATGGATTCACGACCAGCATCTTTATTTCATATGGAGGCATCCTTTAAAGAAATTGGATGCTAGAGGGTCTATACATCAATGTTATGATGCTGTATTTTTCAGGAAATCTGTAAATAAGGTCAACATGGCAGGGATATTCCAGATGACAGAATCTCTAATAGTTTTTGAGGAGCAGCCTGTTTCCCTTTAAAAAGTCAATTTGCTTTCAAACCATGCCTATTAAAAAGTGTACTTTGTCTAGCAGGGGCAAAGCACAATTCCAGCAGTTTTCATGGCTCTGGGTAAATATTGCTGGGGTGATATATGCAAGGCTAGCTACCCATAGCAGAGAAGGGGCAGTAATGGGGACTCTGGATCATTGCAAGTGGCTTTGTTTGACTCTGTGTTTTAGGGTCTCAAACATGATGAATTCATAACTGAGATAGTATGGCAAGAGAGAGTAAACAGCAGCACTGGCCTTGTGAGACCTGTACTTCAGAGAGCCAAGAATGCCATTTCTGTGGTTACACATGAAAATTTAAACAGCTTAAGCTTCTTCCAAGACTTTGGACCCAATCCTGACTCCCTGGGTATCACTGACTTCAGCAATGGAAGGTCAGACTATTTCACAATAGAGGGATTTGTAGTTTCTCCTCCCAGGCCCTGTTGGCGGCTAACCAGAGCTCACTATAGAACCTTGAGCTCAGGTCAGAGGTACCAATAGGATCCAGGCCTCCAATGACTGAAAGTCACCACAACTGGGCAACTGAGAAGTAAATGGTGTGGGGGGGGGTGTGTGAAATTAATTCCTGGTGAATGTGTGTGTGTCCACTGTACAGAAATCATCACTGTATAAGGAGAGGAGTAACAAAGGGGAGAAACAGAAACTAATCAGAAGAAAATACAGAGGTGGGAAATAGAAAAGCAGATATAAAGATAATCAAATGAGGCAGGCAAAACCAGAGCATAAAGCAGTCCAGATATTCAAGCCAACTATCATTCTTTGTCTTAGCTAGAACACAGAAAATGAAAAGAGGAAAACTAAATTAATATGAACAAAAGTGAATAGAATTAAAGTGACCAGCAAAGACAAAATAAATGAGATTATTTTTAACAATGGGGATGTAGCTGTGCATCACACACCTGCCTTCTGTCCCATTCTTATAAAGTTCTCTCCCTTCTGCCACCAATTGACTTAGATCCTGTAACTGTCCCCAGAGCATAGGGAACAACAGGTTACCAAAAATGGGTTAGCAATAATAACAGGAAAGGTTTGTGTTTCTGCTGATGAATTCTCATTGTACTGATCAGTTAGTCCATAGCAACTTAAGAACTAGTCTCTTTCAAGAAATAAATGATCAGACAGTGGACATCAAATCTTTAAATTGTCCTAATCTGCTTTTATTTTCAGTCCTTTTCAACAACTCTCAGTTTTCCTTTTTTTCATCCTAGTCCAAAACATCTTCCTCCTTAGTGAAAGTGAATTTGAGTCCTGTTCCTTTCTTTCAAGATTTTATCTCCTGGCTCAGGCTTTGCCTGTTAGCCCATCCCAAACTGTTCATGTTCCTTTTGTTCCGAGGTGCAGCCACATGTTCCCAGCACCATTCAGGTGGGGAACCCACCTGCTGGGTCTTGGAGCCAGTGTGACGGGACATTTCCCTTCCACACCAAAGACACATAATCACTTTGTCACTTTCATGGCACCTATTTTACTGCAAAGGACTTTCCCTTTTAGAGAATCCCCCTAATTCCTTAATTGCTGTCTACTAAAGACCACTTGTTTTGCAGCACTGATTAGCTTTGGAGTGTATACAACCTTTTGTCAGAGGAAGATTTTTATATGAAATAGGCAGAATTCGTTTTACAGGATAAATCCCTCCGCTGTATCTTTGGCAGCAACATCCCATATTGTCAGTGCAGTCAGCTGAGTCTATTGCCTCCAACATCCAAGGAATGTGGGAGCTTAAGCTCAGTGCACTATAGTGGAGAAAGGCATGGGGAGAATAGTTAGCCCACAAAGAAACTATTAGTGGCATTAGCAGAAATTAGCCACATTAGTGGCACCACTCAAGCCCTCTGTGTTCAGTGGATTGCAGGGTTCCTACTGTGACATGTATTCTCTCATCCCTTGTTCCTAAGGAAGTGTCTCAGGTTTCCATCCATACCCACCAGACATTTATTAAGTCTTATAATCTTAGCTGGTCTGCTATGTAATTTCACAGAAGAGTCAGCAACTTTAGGCAGGGTCTGAAGATACCATTCCACCTTCATTCCTGTGTGATTATTGCTTCTGGTTCATCAAAATCAAGAAATTTCCCTACCTAACCTTTCCCTACCTAATCTTTTCACTGTGTCGGATATAATGCTGCTTCAACTCCAAGAAGGCCACAGAAGTGCCCATTCCACGACAGACTTCAACCCACCTCCCTGGACATCTTTATGCATTTTAGCACTGTAATATCTCATTCACCACACTGTAGTCTGTGTTTATTAGAGGAATATAGGATTTGTCCTACTTAGGATACCACTTTCTAGAAAATCAAACAAGTGCCAGGCTGTTATCTGTCACTCCTTCCACCTTTCATCCCCTTCTGGCAGAGATTTAACCACAAGAACAATGATTAAGAATAGTCTGTAACTTGCTAATGCTCTTATCCATCTATATCACTAGCAAAGGAATGTTGGCAAATACAAGTTTACTCTTGCAAAAGTTGTTGCTGAAGTCAAAATTCCCATGGAGCACAGAAATAATGAAGCAGCATCTGGCAAAGTTGTGGTGCTGAACAAAGTCAAGAGTCCTGAATTCTGCCATCAGTCCCTCTGACATATTTTTGGTAATATTCTCAAATAAAATCAAATAAAATCTTTTTCTTTAGTCTCCCTGTGTGTTGAAAAATCCTTCAGCACTTTTTAAAGTTCGTGGGCATCTGCAGCCAAGAAGTTCTAAACACTTCTACTACAAGCTGATTGGAACAAACATGTCTTGGTGTCAAACTCCCCAGCTTTATTTTAAACAAAGCTGTGGAGAAAAAGCTGTTACACAATTATTAAAGTCAAATGGAATTTTTTCAAAAAGCTTCATGTCTGATTACGATGACTGCTATTCAGTATTTTATCTGTAATTCAGTAAAATAAAAAAAAGTCTTTAGTTTGCAGGACTTTTTATGTACTAACAAAAAAAATATTTTAAAGTCTTATCCTGATACTGGTTGAGTCTTTGTTGGCATTTGGCATTAGATTTCCTAATGTATCTCTTGGAACCCTTCCAAAGAAGAAAAGAAGGCAAGACAGAAGAGGGGGCAGAGAGAGAAGAAATAAAGAGAGAAAGAAAATTTGATTTATGTTATTTTTTTGTTTTAATCACTTCTCTCTAAAATAACACACAATGAACTAGAGGGTTTCAGTGGTAAATGCTGAAATATTATAAGCAGTTCAAATGCCTGTGGATTCATCCCATCTGTCATGGACTGCAACTGAGCAGTATAACAGAAAAGATATTAGTTTCAAACCAAAAATAAATCATCCAGCCAAGTCTGTATGTCTAATCCTACCTACACTGCCCTACCAGTGACCTTTCCATGGCCAGGACAAATCATATTCTGTAGGGAATGCATAAATTCATTCTTCATGCTGGCTTGTTTTGGGTCTTTTTGTGGGGAAAAAGAAAACCTCAGATCCCTCACACTGAACCCACCACATTAAAGTTTCACACTTTGGCAATGCTGGGCTTCTCTCCAGCCCAGTCCTGCTTTCATACTGAATATCTCTGAAATTGCCTGCCAGGACATTATAAGGGCTAAGGCATTAGCAGCTGATGCCTGTCCCCGAAGCATTCCTATAAACAGGGAAAAGTAATGGAATCGCACTCCAGACATGAGTAACTGTCCAGGAGATAGTCTTTTACCGATACAAGAGTAAATGCAAAGATAATTTCTGTATATGTCTAGCATCCTCTTCCAAGGCCTAAGCAGGTGCACTTATGGGAAGTGGAAAGTCCACTGAATTCTGTTACACGGAGCAAGAGCAAAGCTTTTTCTTTTCCACACAATTGATTCAGGCCAAGCTAGATTAATTTTTGAAGTTAGACTCATCTTGCTATAATCTTTGTTATGTATAATCTTCATTCATTCATGAAAATGGCCTGATTAGTTCATGCTACTTGTTTGAGAAAGACAGCACCAAACAAACCTAGCAATTGGAACCTATTGGTAGAAGAGAACAACATCATTCTTATTTTAAGAAGATCCCATCAATAGTCCAGAAAAGGGAAGTGAAAAGATGTTCTGCACAGTGGGCTACTACATGAAAACAAAGGATTTATGCTGTATTGCTTTGCTTTAGGACGTGTATTTTAGAGTGGGAAAAAAAGTAAAATTCCTCACAGATGAGAACTAAAATCACAGATATACAGAATATCTGAAATAAAACAGGCCTAAAGTATCTTTTGTGCCTGAAAATACAAGTGCCCAAAAGAACAGGCCTTCAAAAAAGTCTTTATGTGGCAGGGTCCAAGGCCAAACAAGATGTTTGTGTTTGAATCTGGGAAAGGACTCAGGCTTCCCAGATCCACATCTTAAACAAATTATTTGCCTTTGTTTGACTCTGAAAATGCTAATTTGCACATACAAGTTACTACTGTGCACCTATGACCATACAGGTTTGTGGGAGCAAATTTAGAGATTGCTTTCCCAAAGCTAACTCAGGAATCCAAATTTATAAGTCTCCACAAAAAAGGTAAGTTTCTGAAGAGAAAGAATCACCATTTCTAATCAGTTTCATTGATGTTCAGAGTTTCTTGTCACCATGGTAACCCACACACGCAATAAATGGTGTTTTGTTTAATCAGTCATGAGAAAGAAGTCCAGGCATGGTGAATCAGACTGAATCAGAAACAGTTTCCTTTACTACCCTAATCAAAATAACTTCAGTGTAACTACAGGACAATTCCAATCAGCAAGACAGGATCAGGCTGTGAAATTCAGATCTCAGTCCTGTTTTCAGTCACTCCTCCCAGAAGCTCAGATGAAAGTTTTACTTCTATTTCAAAGACTGGAGTTTCTGCAGGATGGGATTAGCTCAAGGTTCAGATTTTACCTCACATTTACCATAGGTAGCTTGCACCAGGCTGAAGTCCAGCAGAGGCAATAGATCTTCAGAGCCAAAAATCTCAAAATAATTTTAGGCTCACAGAGTAACTGAAAATACCACATAAGAAAATCATTCTTAAATAGGAAAAATGCCTCTGATTTAATAACAGTGGAAATTAAGTTTCCTTACTCCAAGTCAATGCTTTAAAGCATCTACAGCTGGAGTCTACTTTGCACCAGAGGAAAAAAAGAAATATAATTAATATATGGTTATACATTTTTAGATAGAAAAATTAAAACCATGTAAACTAAAGGCACTGAGGAACAGGGTGGTTTCTGACATACTCAGAAAACACTTATACTAGTAGCATTCGTGTGGCTGGTCCTAAACCAGTTGTGGAGTGGAAAAGGATTACCTTTGATGTATGAAGATCAAAACCCCCATTTTGTTCAGGTAATAAGATCTCCCTCAGATGGATTTCAGTAATATGAACATGTTTTCCATGGCATGGTAGTAAAAATAAAACAATGCAATAAAACTACATCTAGGACTAAGTCGGTCACTCTTGAATTCTTAGTGGAATGTCAAACAAACTCACAGCTGGTGTTAACAGTTTCTCATGTAACACTGATATGCAAAGAAAAATTATAAAAGCAATGTGGGCAGTAAGACTTGAAATAATTTTGCAGCTCTGGTGACATCATAACAAGCTTGATCAGTGGCCTGATACAACCACAAGTGGCCTACGATACAGCCACAACTGTAACAATTTTTTCCAGAATTTCAGTTTTTAAAGGAGCTTTAGTAATGTGGGTGGAGGAGAAATATAACATAAAACTTGTCTTTTTATCCGTTTTCAGCTCCTGCTCAGACTATAAAATGAACTTTATTCCTTTCCCTTGCTAATTGTACCTTCCCTCCTAGAGGCACTAAAACCTCAACATTATAACAGCCATTGCTTTCATCACACTTTCATAAGTAACTAATTTTTTTTTTTTCAAAGCAAACCGATTTTTTTAATTGAGTACTTGATCCTTGAATTTTCAAGTAGTGCTAGTTTCAGTATATTAGAGAACATTTCAATGCAAATACTTTGGAGAAAGGTAAGATGAAAACAGAGGTTCAGTGTGAGAGAGTAGAAGTAGGAACAAGACCCTGCGCTTCTGGGTCCTTTGCAACCATTGAGTAGAATCTTTCACAATGGTTTCTGAACTTCTGGGGCTCTTCTGTTCAAGGCAGGACGAGTGGAAGTGAGGGATATCGAATGCCATGCCAAAGCCAAGGGGAAACATAAGAGCAGAAAAAATTACTGTGGCTATCAAATTCACATTCCTCGTGGATGGCACCTTGGTAATAACAGCACACTGAACTGCTTTGTTTTAACATATTTGTAATGGGTCCTTTCCAGTGAAATGCTACATATTATGAAAGACTGCTCAGCCAGAAAAAATGCCAAATGTGCTATTTTCTGTGTTTTGTTTAAATCCTGCCGTGGCTCCCATTGGTATCAGTCGTGTAAAGGCAGGGAAACACCTGTACGTTTACTCATTCATCTATTCAGTTCAGCCACAGAACCAAGTTTCCACTGCAGTCTTTGCTTTTTACCTAATTTTCCATCTGAGCTGGCAGAAGATCAAGAAGGTCAAATGATTTACTCGGGATCACATAATGAGTCAGAACCTTGAGCCCAGATTAAACCAGGACAGTCTCTGGCTCCAGTGCACAGGACTTGCCTACTCAGTAAACCACACCAGCTCCAGCTGTTTTCCCTCCTCACATGAACAGAATATGAGGAAGTTTGTAGAGAATCTGTCTAAAGCAGAAAATCATACAGCAGCAGGCTGTCTGTAGTGAAAGGCTGGATTTAAGGTGGGGATAAATCAATACCCAGAACTGTGTGCTACCTGGTACTGTACTTTCCATTTCTTATCCCCTTCAAATATCTGTCTTACCCAAGAAATAGAGAAAGGTTTTCTTAAAATTTTTGTTATCACATGTAATCTCTGAAGACAGAAATAAACAAAAATAAAATATTTCACCACAGAACATTTCCTGCAGCTGCTGAGTTCATGCTTTTATTAATCTGGTAGATGGAGAAGCTGCATCACTATTAGGTAAAATCACAGCAGAGGAGAAGTCTAATCTAGATGAATTACAAGCAAGAGTCAGTGTTTCAAATATTCACCACAGATACAAATTAATCTTCATGGCAGAATTAGAGAGTTCTTACAGGTTACTGAGAACACCTGAAGGGGAATTTAAGAGTACATATAATTTCTACTGGCGTAGGGTAGGAGAATTAGGAATTATCACTGCAGCTTGAAGCTCTCAATTTTTTTTAACATCTTGTCTGAGTTAATAAATCTGAGCTTTAATTAGTTAAGGGCTGAAACTTATCTTGCATGGGAGACCACTATAATACCGAACTTAAAGGGAAGACAGGGGATCTGATGGTATTCTACCATCAATGCCAGCTCTGCAGCAGCCTAGAAAACCAAGGTACACTTTATGTAATTAATCAGCTAGAGGGTTAATTTAAATTAAACACTATTCCCAGTAGGAATGCTGTTGAATACCTTTGAAGAAAGCTATCCATGTATGTCACAAACAAACAGATGAGGGACTCCTGATTTGTTGATCAGTGATGTCAGCCTAAACAACCATTTGAATGCTACACTGGTCCCAGTTCTATCACTATTTACTGTTCTGGCATACAACAGATCTGTTACTTACAGTCTCACCAAGTCCCAGCCACTAAAAATTGACATTTTGGCCTATCCAGCTCTCACCATCCTGACTCTGTCAGACCCTTCCCTTTGATCCCAACAAGCATTTACCAAATTCTCTGTAAAAGGCCATCCAATGGCAAAGGCCTAGGAACACTTCAGCATCTGTCTATAAGTTGGACTGTAACTGTCCCTGAATTCCTCAGTCCTATCACCACTGTGATGTTCCTGTTACCAGCAAAATCCCACATGCAGAAAGCAAACTGGTGAGAGATCATCCTCAAAGAAGATGCACAATCCTCTGGAGGAGGCACCTTTTGTATCCACACCCTAAGTATTGCTCTCTGCATGATTCTTGGTTTCCACCAGTCACAAAACTGCTTCCTGCACCCTGGTAGTGCAGAGACTAAACTGCACCACTGAGGAACAGACACAGAAACACCACAGCTTATAAGAATGCCCTAAAAATAGATACAACCCACGTGATCCAGCTCTAGGATGCTTGCACCGAGAGGCTGCTCTTTCTCACCTACTCACTAGATCATAACAATGAGTGTGAAGGTGCTGACCCTCAGGAAATGCCAACAATTCAAATTATAGCAATGCAGGTCCCCTGAAACACAGACTGTCATGAATGTATTAAACATGTCCTACCTTGACATCCACCAGAATGATGAATAAAGTTTGAGACCATTTCTTTTAATCATATGGCGCTTACAAGTTTGCTGGCAAGATGTACAAATTATTTTATACACCTTTAGGATAAAGGCTGTTTTTGACAGCTTCTTGCTTAGAACCTTCAGAACTGGCTCATAATGGTGACACTCACTCATCCATCCTAGAACAGGAATATTCTGCATTGCTGACACAGGCCTACAGAAGGAATTCCCTTGAGAAGGAGAATGTGCTTTCTTCTTCATGTTGCACTTGTCTGACCTTATTTTCTCTAAAACAAAGATCACTGTGCATACCAATGTGTGCCTGCACCTCTCTTTGTGTTTCTCTGTGCATGTGTGTGTATGTATGTATAAATTTGCATATTAAAAGCTTGACAGATTAATTCACTGTGCGCAAGCTTGCTCCCAAGGAGCACGCCGAGCATCTGGTTCGGTGTACAGTGGGAAGGGCCTCCAGGGATGAGCACAATACCTGAGTCTGCCTGGAACAAACCACCACCACTTCCACTCACAGAGGATGTTAACAGGGCCATAGTCCCCAGCTGCTGCCAGCACATTTTCTTTTAAAAGTTACAAGATAAACTTCAACTTGATAATTCCTTGTAAGTTCGCACAAACAAAATTGACTTATAAGAAAATTGCTGGGACTTAAAAGCTGTGAATATAAAAATATAAAACTCAGATTTGAGGCTGACAATGGCCGGGTCAAATATGCACAAAGCTCTCAATCATATATTATGAATGTCAAGTAAAAGAAAATGTTAATATTCTGATTCCTCTCACGGTTGTCTGTGACCCAGTTATTTCCATTAGTACTACTCACACCCTCAGTGTGACATTTGCTTTGACAATCTGAATTTGTCTGAGGTGAAACTCACATTATATTATCATCTATCCAACAAACTGATTTTTAAAAATACAAGAGAAATCAGTACACTGATTAGAATACACTTTCTACTGGCAATGAGAATCTCAGATATGAAGAAGCTATAACCATTTTGCTCAGGCAAACTTGTTGGCCTGTTCATCAAACACAGACAGCTCCTCAGCTGTGATCAGAAACCCAAAATGGACAGGAAAATAAGTTGAAATTATTCTTGCTATCTTGCTGCAGCTTAAATGCAATTTCAATGCCCTTAAGGGCCATTTTATATTGTTAGAGCTCTGCAAAGATTCCTTAATTGTAAATAAAAGCAACACCTAAATGTTCTAAATGCTTTTTATTTTTAAATTTGTAGTCATCACTTCTGGGGACATAGTTAATCAAGCAACACAAACCAGATGAATATGTACTTTCTTTTGCTGCAGAATAAACACTCTTCAGATTTAATAAAAGTTATTCTGAATTCATGCTGAATCAGAAAAGGAAGAGCAAGCCAGTTTTGACTGCACTCCATCTGCCACAGTGTTTGGATTTTATTGCACGTAACACCTTCGTGTTTTGGTTCAGGCCTCAGCTGATGTAATTGTGGGCCACCATGTGACCTTTAGGAGGAACACTGGCCAGTGTGACTTGGGTGTATCCTCAAGACACAAAAACAAGAAGTCAAATGAAAAGAACTTCATAATATGGCAGCTTCAAATTCTCATGACGTAAGCAAATCTCATGATGCTTTGGAGGCTCACTGATGGGCAAGGGAGGAGAGGCTTATACTTGTGGTTGGCAATGCTGCTGATATTTTAGAAATGATGGCATCAGAAATTCACTTGGAGAAAATCTAGCACTCACAGCCGAGAGAGAGGCAAAGTGCCTTGCCTTCCAGACCCCTCAGAACTGCCCAAAGAGAACAAATGTCCAGATGGCCTCCTGTGAGGACCCTTTCTCTAAAGTGATCTGCCATTTATACTCTTGGAGAGATGGATCTGGGAAGCTCGCACTGACCCACCACAGTCATCCTTACAGAAACTGTGGGGTTTCTTTTTAGAGTCAGGAAACAGCATTTCCTATTTCCTAAAAAAACTCTCTCTAGGAAGTGTTAGATTTCAGGATCATGTGTACTCAAGGACATCCCTCCATTCTCCCTTCCTCTTCCAGACAGAAGGGATAATACACATACACAGACGGACATTTTTACTTGCAGATACAGAGTATGATATTAGACCCAAAATTATTACTATTCACTCAAGATTTTACACAGAATACTGTTAACTTTCACTAATAATGACTTTTTATATCAGGCTCACAAAATTCAATAATAGATTTGTCTGAAAGAAGTTTTTACTTGTCCTCCAAGTGAAATAAGGCATTTTTGAGTGGCTGAGTTGTGCATCAAGAAACAAGAATTGTAAATAAGGAAGTACTTTGACTAGTGCAGAAGATTGATACAGCACCTGACAGCTTTCATTACGTAAATCTAATTTATTTCAGTAAACAAGTGACTGGAATCATGCATCATTTCTAAACGAGCTGACCCTCAGGTTTACATGGTTGGCTGATATGGGTTTGAAAACAGGAAACTCCAGCTGTAACATGAGTGACCCAGACAGCAAAAAGCTAGACACCAAACTAAATTGGAAGGCAGGAAGTCAAAGTTCATGCTCATACCACAAACAATACAAAAATAATGAAGTTCCTCTGAGATGCATTTGGCAAAGCCAAATGTCATTGTGAAGCATAAAATATAAAAGAACGTATAATATAAATGTTTATAGAAAAACAGAGCAAAGAATTGTTGACAATTTTCCAACAGTGTTCCAAAGAGCTATCTATCTGCATACATTTTCATAAACACTATATGTCCACTATAAACCGAACACTGACAGGATGCCTAATTCCCTCAGGTTCTCTTAACTAGGCCATTCAAAAGCTATGGGTTTTGATATCTTTATTCTTTGGTTTCCTAAACCTTGATTTAATTCCCTCTCAGCTCCCAGAATACTGCTGGTGTCCCTGCTCTGTTAGGCACTTTTCTTCTGCTCCTCTGACACTCTATTGTAAAGCAAGTTTTACTTCTCTAGGGACCAGCCTCTCGGCACTTTTGAGCTCTAGAGTGTTCCACAGGTTCACACAAAGCCTTGACAGCCCACATCCAGAAACATATCACATCCTGTTTGCATCAGAGCTCCCCAACGATTTCCCCAGCAGCTACACTTGGTCTGTTGCTGTTACCTCCTGAGACCACATTTCTACACAAACACTACAGAGACGAGAGTATGTGCCTACAGCAGAGCCACGTGCTCACTCTGGGGACAGAATAAGCCAGTGCAGAGGAAAGTCTAACACCTAACAGGGCTACAGCTCTGCAAGTCAGGGATGAGTCCACTGCTGAAGCAAATGGAGAGATTTACATCTGAGCAACTGGTGGTTGCTGGAGCTCTAATCTAGATCTACACAGATCCCTGAAAACAAGAGTTTTATTCCATACCAGGGCTGCAGCAGTTACATTCAAATCTTTCTAATTCCACTCTGCAGCAGACAATGGAAGTTTTAATTTAATTTCATGTACATTTAATTTATCTGGAACAATAATTCATCCCTAGACTCCTGACTAAGTAACCTGTCTAATCACCTGCTATGTGTTCCAGCTGCAGGGCTCCTCTGCATCCTTGTGTTCTGTAACCAACCTCTCTTTGCTACGATCTGTCCCACAGCCTTGAGCTCAAAAACTCCAAAGGTAATTTCTGCCTCTGCCTCTCTGAGAATAACCCTCATCCCCATTATGTCTATAGAGAAGGAAGGATTGATACAGCTGCACCCTATGTATCCTACAGAAGATACTTCTCTGCAGAACTCAGGGGCTGGAGCCTGCAGACACAGAAGGTAAACTCTGCATTGTCAAACATCTGCAAGAGCTCACAGCTGATCTAACACTTCACCACACAAACAACATTGGTATTTTCCACAAACCATGCTCAGATGACTTTTTCTCTGAAGTTCCTTTTTAATCTGGTTCTTTTTTTTTTTTTTTTTTTTTTTTTTTTGCTTTCCAACTTCTTGCGTTTATTCCCTTGACTTCTTTATAACAATGAATCTCAAAAAATATTATCCCCTGTTGAAAGAGTGGGAATCAAGTCACTGCGGGTCTTAGCCAAGGGTCTTCAGCACATGCATGTCTTGTGGAACCAACTCCTGTTTGAGCATGTGGATAAATTCTTTTAAATTGTAACACATGGCAAAAGGAAAACTGAAACAGAAAAGACTGAAATAAAAGACAGGAATTTTTAAAAACTTCCTTTTTATTGAATATGTCTTTTCATAATAGGCTGGGTAATTTTTGTGTTAAAAATATTTTAACATTTGAAACTCTAGTAAAATACTATTAACTCACCTGCCAAGAGTGCAAACCACATCAATTCAGAAGCTTTCCAAAAGCTTTATTTCTGTTAATAGCTACTGCTTACACAGAGGTCATTAGCACATGCCACCATTATTAGTAACTATTTTATTCACAAGAGATATCAAATCTCTTCAAGGAAGGCAAAAACTACAACAATAACAAGTGAAGTTTCCTTTGCCAGCAATATTTTGTAAATGCAAAATAAAATGCCAGTGCAAAGTGCAGACCCACAGGCTTGGGTCTACACTTTGAAGACAATGTAGCATTTTCCATGATGAAAATTTATATAGTAATTTTGAGATTATGGACCCATTCTTCAAATGAAACTTTACTGCCACTATTTACTGTTAAATTTGCTATGACAACACAGACCTGGGTTTGGTGATGCAATAGCACGGACAGAAACACAAGGCAGGAGTGTGGGATAAACTGGTACCTGCATGTACATTGATCTGTAGTGAAAATGCAGATGTGCTAATCTCTGAAAAACAAACACAACATTTGAAGCTGGATATTCAAGGGCTGGCAATAATTTTAAAGCTATAAGGACTCAGGCTGAGCTTGAAATGTGAAACAAATTGAAGACCATATTAAGGCAAATGAATATATTGGAAAATATCTCAGTAACTATTCAGTGAAACTCAGTTTATCCCAATTAAATGCAAGCTTTGTATTTTTCAATCAATGCAATTATAGAGTTACTGCAGTTTCTGTAAAACTTCTCTGATATATTTACAGTGCTCTAAACCTTTCTTGCACACAGTTCCCCATAAGATAAAGAAGTCTACAATTTCAGGGGAAAAACATAGAAAGCATTATCAAAATGGATACATGGATTTAATGACAGGTTTTGTTTTACTTATGCCCGGTGTTTTTACATTTTGCAACTGTAGTTGTGACAGATCTTCAATTTGTTTCCTCACTCAAGTAATTGAAGTTGCAATACTGTTTCCTGAATTTGCAATTTCAATTTGCTCATTCTTCTCCTGAGACTCATCTTTCCTCTTCATAGCAAAGGTTAACAGAATCAGTCAAATATGTCTTATCTGTGTCCCAGATTGGACCAGTGACAATTAGTAGAGAATGTTCTGTGCCTCACCTGGTTTGGCATAAAGAGATTAGAAGTGTTTAGGAAGGGAAAAGAATTATTATCCTCTGTGTTTAATTGTGATGATAGGTTACTAACAATCACTTCAGGGAGGGGGAAAAAAAACTTTTTCCTAGATATTTACAGCATTTTCTAACCAAGATTTTCTAATACTAAAGATCTGTATGCATGAAGTGCACAGAACATGTAACTCAAAGGTGAATGTGGTACCAACATTACACTGCAGAGAGCCTTAGTGCAACACTGACAGGTACACAGAGAGTAGATTCCAGATCTGTTTGTAATTAAGGGTATCTTAGGTCATTGCACAGAGTATCTTATTTGAATATAAATGTTTGATTTCCTTTCACAAAGAAGCAGAGTGGCTTAGCTGTAATTCAATATTATTGCATAGCTGAGGGCAGCCCTTTGCACATACACAAACACACTCGGTTACCACATGCACTCTGATTTATCATCTATCCTCAAGCAGGCACATTCAGTGTGGTTTATTATTTACCCCTATACATGCACGTGTGTTTGCACACACTTACTGCAGACCACTGGTGGCTGCCAGCTTCTGTGCTATCTCAAAAACACAGTGAATATTATTTTGCTCTCTCTAACTATCAAAACAAATCCCATTTCACAGCAAATTCAGTGTGTGCAGCAGACAACTCTCTCAGGCCACTCACAGGGGTTTCTCAGTGTAGGCCTTGGGACACTCAGTGGTAAGAAAACTTCACCATCACGTGAGTTTTCCTACCACAACACCCACACCCTGCTGTCCTTTTTTATAAACTCATGTAAGAAAGCTCAAGTCTGAGTCCTGGTGTAGTGGCACTCCTGTGGCACAGCAGGACTGTGCTAACAGGGAACACACCCCCTTTTGCCATGCTTAAGGAAAATCACATATCTCTTTTTCCCTAAGGCAGCTTGATTTGAACCCAGCATCTTCAAACTCTAAAGACATGCTTGTCCATCACTTGGCTAAATGGAGCAATTCAATAACTAGCAGATGTGCAAACAAGCTCTCAGAGCATTCACTGGTGTGTCCCCCCAGTCTCTCAAGATGCTGCTCGGCATGGCCTAGGACACTGCAGCTCTGCTGAAGCAGCCTGAAAAACAGGCACAGGCAAAGTGTAAATCCTTATAGCAGAAAAAAATGGTTTGCAAGAGGCCAGCTTAGACCTCCCTACTCCAAAAAACTAGAATAGGTACTTTCCTGTGCACTGAACAATAGTAGTTCAACTTGTATGTGTGCATCTAAATAAATGTTATTGAAAATAAAATCTCATGGCATTTTTAATTAGTTGAGAAGCTTTATGTGACATTTCCCTTACATAAAATAAATATCCAAGTTTACATATGCACTGTGGAATTTTTTGATCTCAAATGCTCTTTCTTACTTCATTTCTCTCTGCATCCTTCTAGATAAGGAAATTTGCTATAAATTTGGTATAAATTCAAAACTAATCTCTATTAACTACAGAAACACAAAAGCCTTGCTTCTGCTGTGGTATCTAAAATGGATTGCCTGGGCATGTGCACAGCACAAAGCACATTTTTCAGCTGGCTTCAAATCCCAGCAAACACCACTCAAAAAAACCAGAAAATGAGCAGAAATGTGAAGTAGTAGGCATTTAACAACAATGCTTAAACAGCAGCAATATGTTATTTTGCTCTGATGTGAAGCTGAAATATTTTCAGTTGACAGAGTTTGGAGCTGATCTTTTTCAAGGACAGGAAGGAGAGTTTTTCTAAGTTATTAAATCAGAAGAATTTATAGATTCAGGCACATAGAACAAGATCAGATGTGTCCAACAACTCTTCTTCACATGTGCTGTACCCATCAAAGGATGAGGAGGCCCAACCTGCCAAACAAATGTTTTATATTGAGCTGGAGGGTTCCAAATGTCTCACAACAGTGTCAGATAAACAAAAGGAGACACGAGAAGGTGACAGCGAAGCTCTCACTCAAGTGTTGCTTCTGTTTCGAAGATGAGTGACAGACAAAGAACTTTCCCCCACTTAACAAGAAAAAGAAATCTCAGACTATTCAAGCCAGACAGCCAGAAATATCAAGGATGTGCAAAATGTTTTCTAAGATAAAATAGAAAAATATATTTCTGGCTTAAAGAGAAATCCAATCAAAATAGCATAAATTACGCTTCCAATTGTAACTTTTATAAGAAAATCAATGCCACGGTAATAACATTTCAATAATGTCATTAAATATTAAACTTTACTGACCACAGAGATTGCCCACTTATCAGTTTGATTTCTTTTCTGCTAGAAAATAATTGTATCAGATAGTAATTGATTGGCCAGTAATAATTCATGTAATGAATGTAATAAATATACATTTAGCTCTGTGCAAAATTACTATAAAACAAATCTCCACAGAAGAAGCGTGAGATGGCAGAATTAACAAAACAGGGGACAGCCAGCAGAATATCCATTTTTTTTCTTTGATGGATATTGATTTACGATGCAGTGGAAGAGCTGAAACCACTGCCTGCTTTACCACAGTAAAGCTGCATAACAGCACCAGCCAGGGCCTGTGTCAGCACCCCTGTGAGGGAGTGGGGCAGGCTGGGGCAGCTGGGGACATCCCAGGGCACCAAATGTGACAGAGGCAAGGATCAGGGTCTGGCAGGGACATGAGCAGACCTGGCCCCGCGGTGCCCACGGCTGGGCAGGGCTGTGACATCTCGCTGGTGCAAGGACTGATGGCACTGGGGGATGAAATGGGGTCTTGTGCCATGGGTGGGGTGGCAGAGGTGCCATGGGGCACCTAAGGACTATCAGTGCCCTGACAGCAAGTCAGTAAATCCTATCCATTGAAACAAAAATACAGAAATGTTCACCTCCAACAACCAATTTCCAAGGCAAAGAGGCACCCAGCATCAGAGAAGATCTATTTTGATAGAGCCACAGCCTGGCACTGGGAAAGCTGCTGCACACATTTCCATGTTTGGTTTTTTGACTTTTTAAGTAAATTGATTAAGGGAGAAGTCAGCCTGGGCAGATCCCACAGTCCCATTAGAACCTGTGCATAAATGGGAAGCCTGTAAAGACTCAAATGGAATATATAAAAAGCTTTTTTATATATCACTGAAGAAGTGAACTTGTTTCTTTTGATGGGTATAACAATTTTCCTAATTCAAAAAATATTCCTAGCACTTCCCTACTATTTGAAGTTGACTCACTTGAATAAAGTTACTGCTAATTTAAACCCATGTAAGACAGAAATCAGACATCAGTGCCAATGTCCTCTCTCTGTAAATCAGCAAAATTCCCTCTCTACTAAAAGTGAGATTTCACAGTCAATTTAAGCTGATCTAAGACTGCACTGCTCCTGAACAGGGCAATCCAACTTCCTTTTATCTCCAGCTGCGTGTTCCCACCACTTCCCTTGTGTGGGCTCTAGAGATCATACAGCCAAAGGATAAACAAGATCAGCTCACTGATCCTACTGAAAACTAACACTGAAAATACTTAGTTTTCAGCCAGTCTCCAAAGAGTTGAAAACACCCCTTTGTGTGACAATCTACAGTTAACCCTTGCATAAATTGTTTGGGAAACCTCCCCATTAGACATAAGCCCCCCCCAAAAAAAGGAATTTATCAATAACTGAGTAAAAAGTAAGATACTACAAAAACTTGGCAGTCTGTTGTGAGCAATTGCAATATTTTAAAAGAACAATTTTTTTTCAGTTTAGAAATGTAAACTGAAATTCAGTCGTCACAGATGCTAATGCATAAGAAACAACAGTTCAAATGAAACAAATTTCAGCAAAACACTAATTTTGCACGATATATTTCAAGTCTACAAATACTTAGTTCACATGAGAAATATGATCTAAGGAAAAAAACTCATAATGAACATGTTGTCACACTCTTCTTAACTTTTCTTTAGCATTTTTCTTACCTGATTGTTTTAAAACATTATGTATTTTTAACCTGGAATTGGAGATTTTAATTTGCATATTTTTTCAGGTATCTTTTGCTAACTCTGCTTATAAAGCAATTAGGAAGATCTTTTTTTCCTCTGTTCCCATCTTTCTTGCTTGTTAGATTTTATCTGGGCATTATTGTGATGATAAGCATCCTGTTCTTTTCTGAGGTTCATTTTGTGCTGTTTCTGTTTTTATCTATCTTCTAACGTGTGTTGCAAGATGAGAAAGAGCATTTTTTATGGCAGCTAAAGACACAGCAATAGAATAATGTGGGAAGAATAGGTTGTTCTTATTAAGTTACTTATACCATTGCCAAGTGGTTTAATGTGTACATTAGACAGGCAATGTGAACAAATAACATCATCCTAGATAAAACTCTAAGCATTAATAATATCAAAATAATTGGCCAAGTTCTGAATTTTGAAAACCATCAAGCTCAGAAGTGTAATTACTGTTTTCAGCCCTGTTCTGATGCTTGCATCTTATAAACACACATTTTTTAAACTTAAACATAGTCCTTCTAAGGATGGTAACCCACCTGCTGAGGTCTCTGTGCAGGTGGAATTCCCAGAAAGGACTTAGTAAGAGTTTCCAAGTGTCCCCACACTGTCAAAAGTAAATTAAGGGCATCTATGAAGTCTGCTAAAACAAGATTTTTATTGCAGTCATAATTTTTATGCTGTAAGCACACAAATTAAAACAGGTAAATGTCTTTATTACAGGTCTTTGAAAAACAATCAAAGAGTAACATTTGGTAGATACAGACCTAAACTTGATTTGAATTGAGGACTTAAAAGCCTTAGACAATCTGTCCTATTACTGTGCTCTGTAACATTTGGCTTCTTAATGTGTTCTTCTGTTGTAATGTTATTATGAGCTGGATTATTACCAACTGCTTGTGTGTGCAGCTTTGCTCCTGTGCACTGATTTGTATTTTTAATACAATAGCCCCCATTCACACACTAAAAAATCAGCCAGCATGTACAGATTGTAGAAGTTTTGTGCAGATTGGTTCACAGTCAGTTGGACCTCTATGACTAAACTCTATTTAAACATTAGGTTTTTCATGGTGCTCTCTCAAATCAACAGCAGGGGCAAAAAAGATTACTTTCTTGAGAGTGGGCAACAGTCATCTACACACAAATAAGTCAAATGAGAAAAAATGGGAAGAGCCTTCTTTTAGGTTGATCATGGCTAGACAGGGATTCTTGGAGATTATTCAGTGATTCAGTAAATTCACTAAACATGACAAGATGCTAAACCACTAATGGTTTCTATTCTGACCTTTTCTACTCTTTATCTTTTTGTCTGTTTTTTATCATGTAACCTCTTAGGGAAGGAAATATTGCCTTCTTTTATGTTGGGAAATTGCCCAGAACATTGCAGACACTACCCAAACAAGGAGTAACTATAATAACAAAAAGAGGAGGAGGAGAAGGAGGAGGCTTACTTGACCCCATACCAGCATTCCCCTAAAGACTCCTATTAGACTTGATGGAATGGTAACCTGGCTTATTGCTTCAGCAAAACTGTCTGTAGTAAATTGCACCAATATAATTAATGCCATCAAAATTTACAGCAGAAAGGGAACATTGCTGTGCAATCAAGAGATAGCTGAACTTGGTTTTGAACGAGTCAGGTATGATGGTGAGTGTAGCTACTTAAGAATATACAAATCCATACCCGTTGTGCTGTCCTGAGACAGAGTTAAAGAGATCTAGTCAGTTCTGCTCCTGCCTTCATAACCTTCAGCATGGCCCTGGTAGATAACTCTGTGTGCCCTCATCTCACCATCTGTAAAACAGAGATAACAGTTCTGTGCGTCAGAGCGTTTGGATATCTACAAATAAAATGCTGCATTTTAATACTGTTCAATATTATTAACACAATCTTTCTCCACTCAATAAGGTCTCAAAGACAAACATTTCCCTTTGATCTTCCTTCTGCAGCATGCCCTCTGCTAGTCCTCAACAACACGTTTTAAGTAGCGTATGAAAAAGGCGAATGTAATGAAATTAACCCTGCAAAGACCTCATTTTCCCTAGATTTGATGATGGAGATTCTCTACTGTGATAACATTTTTTAACCTTTATAATTTCACAAAGTGCTCGTACCAGATTCTGTTCATCCCTCATATTTCATGACATGTAGTCCCATTTCTCTCCCATTTATGAAATACAGCACAAGCATGACACTTCAATTTTATAAACTTGCAGTGCTACACAAGGAACGCTGCCTTCCTGTGTCATTAATACCAACATCATGATTCAGACCCACGGCCTCTAAGTCTTTCTTTTAGGTTAATTTATTGCAGCAGTAAACCAATTTCTTTGCTTCCTTCTACTATTTTATGTAACAGTGTAAAAATTTGAAAAGTATATCAAAACTTCAGCTATCCTTAAAAATCTTCTAATATTTCTATGGTCTCACATATGTGATTTTGCCACCAGCCTTGTGACTACTGGCGGGCACCCCAGTAGGATTTGTTTCATTTTGTTGATCCTTATGGGTATTTGGTATACCAGATAGTAAAATAATCCTTTGCATAGTTGTCAGAATCTGTCTCCTTAATTAAGAGTGATCTTGCTCTGTGTTGCATAGAAAATCTGGACTTTAAAAGAACACTGGAAAACGTTTCTACTGGAAAAAGAAGCTGCAAGTAAGTATAAATATAAATATAAATTTAGACATCAAGAGAGAATATGTGGTAAATATTATAAATATTTATAAATATAAATTTAGATATAAAGAAAGAATATATGTTAAATAACCAATTCCTATGGAAAGAATGGCCCTAAAATAACAAGCAGATCAAAGGTATCTTTGAGCAGGGCTGTATTTGCAGCTCTGTTACTGCTCCTGCCTCCTGCTACTGTTCAGCCTCCTGCTATCCACAGGACTTCTCTTGGTGCACAGGACAGCTCTTCATAGCTCCATACTTCGCTGTGGTTTTAGTTTAAGTCCTGGGAAAAAGAGATCTCACTCCACATGACTGTTTCTCCCACCACCCAGCTTTCAGTTTCATTTCATTCTGGACAGTATTAGCAACAAAATATTTAAAATTATCATAAACTGAAAGTTCTTTGTTGTATTTGATAGCTTTCCCACTGAAAAATACTTAATATGCAGTATTACTAATATTAACTATTCTAAATGCCCAAATGCAGAAAATTTGACAATTACTTTCTCACATCAGATTCAAATGACTCAAAATTTCTCTAGTTGGTGCTGGTTCAGACTATGATATGCATGGATTTGAGCTTTTGAAATATCATTTTTTGTTCCAGATTATGATCTTATAAGACAAGACTAGTAGCATTAATAATAAATGCAATTTTGATGGTTTTAGTTAAGGAAATATAGCTGAATCCAAAATTACTCACTTTGTATTGAGCATGTTTGGTGGCAATTTTGTCTTAGCAAAGCCATCATAAGGGATTTAAAACAATGACTTTAAAAATTGAAGAAATCAGTGGAGTTTTAGGCCCTGAGACTTTTAAAGTAGAAGGCTTGATTAAGTGAAAGTTAGTTAATGACTGCAAAAAATGTCTTACAAAAAATACTTGAAATAAAATTCTAAAATGCAGATTAAGAGCTGTAAGCAGTTTAAAACCTAAATTATTCTGTGGCACTGCAAAACCTGTGTTAAAGGTTATCTATGCACACAATACAATGCAAATACAAATAATGCATTTCTACTAAGACAAAGCTATTCCAAAGATACAAGTATAAAAGCACATTTCCTTAAAGCACAATTAAAGCATAGAAGACTGTGCCTCTTTATGTTGCTTTAATGTTTAAGGTAATTGAGAAAACCAAATTGAATATATTTGCATCAAAAATATGTTTAAAATAATTACAAATTTGTAAATTCAAGCATTCAGAATGATAGAAAATGGAAGAAATCTAGAAAATAAAGATGGCTCATCATGCTGGATTTGTTTCTAATTCTATCTATTGTTCTGCAATTCCTACCCATAAAAAATTTAAATCTATAATTTATGGAAACATCTATAACCTTAAGGTCATCACACAGAAATGCCATTATGTGGAACCTTGTAAAAATGTTGCCAGCAGTGCCTCTGCTGTACTCCATAGCTGGCATTTCAGCCAGCCTTCTGCAGCTCAGAGTCACAGTAACAAGATTTTGAAGTTTAAATCTCTTTAAAGGAGAAAAGCTGCTTTTTCATCCCTTTCTCCAAGCGTACAATATAATTGGCAAAGTATCAGGAATAATAAGAAAACTGGTTGACACAAACCCCAGGAGGAACAGAGCAGCTTTTGTTCTGAGCTCTCATCAAAATCTTGGAAATCTTGCAATAGGAAATGTTGTTGGAATGTAGGTTCTTATTCAGAGTTCTGACACGTTAGGCCTGCAAGATCTGCAATCTCTTACCTGCTTCCATAATTATTGGACACCTTTCCTTGTGCTGCCTGCAGCTCAAACAGCTCTACACTTAAATATTTAAAATTTTCTTGATGCAAAATAAATACATTTCATTGTTTATTAATGCATCATTATTTGAGAGAAAAAAAAAGTTTTGCATTGGTTGTACACTTTACTGTGCAAGTAGTCTCACCAAATCTGTTTTTAAGTGCGCACGGACATGTAATTCAAGCTCTCTAAAACTGAGTTACTTCCTTCTAATCAATGTAGTCACTTACAGGAGGGCACCACTCCATAAAAATTACTTGAACTGCTATGTTTTTGTCCATACTGCCTCCACTTATGTATGATGTTAGGATTTCTGGGGAAGTATCTCATAGATGGTAAGTAGACTGAGTTGGATGTGTTCCCATAAGGAAGCAGTTTGTTTTTTCACTAGATGCCTCTTCTGCCTTGGAAAAACAGAGGTAAAACAAACAAACAAACAAACAAGCATATTTCTGAAGAGAAAATATTATTATAACAAAGATTTCTCTGACAGAAAACTGATTATACTATATTTGTTTCTACTACTGTTCAAGAGGGAAAAAAAGTCATTAATATAAATTACACCAAGAAATATTCAGCTCAAGGAATAAGTCCAAATCAGTTTCCACTTACAGCTGAAACCAAACACAGAAAAACCTTGAGGTAAGAAGCAGAAAAAGTGGCAGTGTGCAGGAGGTTTCAGATCAATCAGATCAAGCTGATGTCACCAACTGCCTTTTGGTTATGTCAATGAACAGAAGATGCTCACCATGAACCACAGAAACCAGGGTGCCATCTGTGGCAGGTTGATGGCATTTTCCCCTCTCATGTAACACCATGCTTTATTTTTAGGTGGGTCTGCAATTAAGGGAAAGGAAGTAGAACCTGATCACTACAGCTTTCTCTCCCTTTCAAATTTCTACTCTCAAAAACACAACAGACCTCCTTTTAGCAACACAATAAAATTTTGCTAAAGATCAGAAATATTGTAAATATATTTTAAAAATCCAATGTATTGCCTATCTTCTTGTAAGATGATGCCAATTTTTTTTCCATTTTAACTTTGCTCTCTCATTTTCAGTTTGAGTTACAGCCCCTTAAGTTAGAAACCTAAGAACTGAGCCATCCCTCCTAGGTGGTTATGTACTGTATCCTTGGTTCAGAGTGTTCAGAAAATGGTTCCAATGAAGTAATGAAAAGATGCTTATAAATTATAATTTATCAAGTTCTTACAGACCTCTGAGAGATACAAACATGGCAACATCACAAACAAAAGAAAACTTCAGTGGGTCTCGGTTCTATACAAAAATTAATTTGACAACAGAGATGTATTTAGTAATTACTGGATGCTCAGAATATGTGTAGCTCCTTCTGCTTTCAGAATGAAGTTCAGGAGGGGATTTTTGAGGGTGGAGGACTGAGGGAGAGGAACAAGGGGAGCTGCAGTTGAGTAGTCAGTGGCAATGGCCATTGCTTTACAAAGAAATCATGCCAACTGTAGCAAAAGGAAAAGGAAAATTACTCAAAAACTCGATTTCACTTCTTTGTTTTCATTCTCTTCGTCCACTCTTGTATCTGCAACATTAATTCACTGATTTCAGCTTTCTAGTTATTTTAGAAGCACTACAATGATGCCAACTGGTGTAACCAAGAGCTTTCAGTGAAACACAGAGAGAGGAACATTGTATAACTAAAAGTCAGTTAAACAGTTCCCTAAATTAATTGGTGCTGTGTAGCCCAAGGCTATAAAAAGTCTTGACTGGGCCAGCAAAGTTTCAAGCCTGCATCCTGCCTATCTTTCTGCCGCAGGGAGCCTTTGTATAGGGCTCATTGTTGCACAAAGCAACTCCTTCAGCCAAGCAATCACTGCAGGAATTTAAGCCTTATTTGAGGGGGTTATCAGAAGTCGTTGTTTTGATGTTGCTTAATTTTCAAGAAAAGAAGAGATGCTAATCCAGGGTCCAGTTCATTGAATTGCATTCTGAATTCATTGCTTTTCATGTTAGCTGTGCTCTATTTGTTGGTCCTCGTTGTTTTTTAATTCATTTATATTTTTGAGGAAATACTCATGTTTCTTTTTCATGAGAAACCTCAGAATGTTTCTCTAATCAGCTGATAGGCAACTCCCTTTGCAGACAACCATAGATGTGCACTATTAACTCTGAAGTCATTCAGTTTGGATGTATACTACAAAAGAGGGCATTTCTGCCTAAACCACAGATTTATTTGTCTCTTGGCTTGATAACTCATTCCAGGCAAACATTTCTTCTAACCTCAAATACAGACATTTCTATTTGGATTGCAGAGATAAAACCATAATAGAAAGTAAAATGTGAGGTTTGTCCTAGTCAGTAAAACCTTTTCTACCTTGATCAGAAAAAGAACTGCTCTTCATCAGTTCTTTGGAAATTTACTATAGATATTCATTGACTAATGGCTGAGAAGTCCAATTTTCTGTGTCTGCAGGTATAATCAGGGTTTAGAAGGATATTTCACTAAACCTTCAAACCAGTGCAAACCACTGGAAGTCCATCATCATCCGCATGTTCAGTCTTCTCCAATCCTCTCATTGGGACATTCAGTTAGGTTAAATTATTTGTTATCCACGTCCAAGCTCTTCTTTGGTGTTGTTTAAATGAGGGACCATTTCATGCTGTGTGATCTCAACTTCCCTTGATGACAGCTCTATCCTACTGGAACTATGAAACTGTCAACATCAAGAGCAAAATTTAGGTGTGCAGAGACAAAAATGGCTCAGCATCTATCCCACAAACTCTTTCAATAGAGGTCAGCAACCTCACCATCTATGGGGAAAACTGCAAAGCTCAATATTTCCATCAAACAGCCCAAAATATGGCTAAAAGTTTCTTGCTGGCTGAAAGTACAAGGAAAATACCTTGTAGATCTTGCAGTTTCAGAAAATGAGTAGAATAGTGCCATGACAGACATAGAATAAGACAACAGATCACCTTGATTGAGCAGAGGTGAAAGGTGTGCATAGTCAGCCTTTGGGGCGTAATGCCTTGTAGTAAACTGAGGTGCTATAAGGTGATTTTGTGACTGTGACAGGCAGGCCACACCTGCAGTGTTCCATTTTCTTAGGCACAGTATTGCCACAGTCAATGTAAGGTAATTTGAGGTCACCCTCACCAACAGATCAAACCCAAATTTGGTTAGTTTTTTGGTTGCTTTTGGGTTTTTTTCCTCCTAAAAACCCCAACAGCCTAACTAATTAAAGAAACATTAACTTATCATGCATGTTTCCTAACTCAGCCAGCATGCTGAGATCATCTAGCATTCAAGGTTTTCTTGGAGTCCAGTACACAATGTGTTATCTTCTTTTCAAAAAGCATTAAGCTGCTGCGGTGGCAGGGAAATGGTTTGCCTGGAGTCATCCAGCACATGAAAAGTAGAGCCATTATCAAAACCCCGGAGCCTCAGCTGACAAGTTCCATGTAGCAAGGACTGGAGTGTAGCTTCTCCCTAGGTAAATTAAAATGTTGTGGTTTGTGTCAATAGAAATATGTGAATTTCTACACTGCATTAGGCCCTAGCACATATTACCTTCATTTGTCAGTGGCCAGCAGGAGAAAATGCAACCATCCCCCCACACCCAGCTGATAAATGTTTTGCTTTTTGCCCTCATGCCAGCCATTATATTTTCCATGGATCTCTCAAAATGCATTTTCACATTAGTGGTTAGAAGATCTAATGGCTTGCCCCACTAATGTCAGTCTTGATCCTAGCAATATAATCCCACAATTTCCCTTGTATGGGCTCCAATTCCACAACGAACCAACTTAGGGAACTAAAATGCACAAGATTAACCCTACCAGGAAAAGAAAAGTGAATAGTCATCTATCCTTTTTCTGCCTGAAACTTATTACTGTGGGAGCAGGCATTACAGATTGGAACAGCTCTGGATATATACAATATTCCAACAAGCATCTCCTTTCTGGAATCCCTGTCCACTTTCAGATTCAGCAATCTGAAAATCACAGCAGTGCTCCCAACACGCCAGGGCAGTGACCTCCCTCTGCCACTGGCTCTCAGGCACCCCAGCTGTGTGACTTCCTCAGCCAAAGAGCAATAGGTCACATCTATATTAGGTTCATTGACTGTCCCCTTATTTTAGTCTTGTAAAATTAGAAGACAATAAGCTCCTCCTCTGTTTTCTCTAGGCCATTCATTATTTTATAATTTGCCCCCCTGTTATTCATGTTTGTTCAGAACCAACAGTGTCAGCTTTTTTTGCCAAGGCCCCTGCCCTGAAGAGTCTCATTACTCATTCCTGGGTACCTCCTCTGACAGGCACAACCAAAGAAATATTTTAGTGATTTCAAAATGTACTGCATTTACTCACAACATTGTCATTCATTTTCATAAATGCAAATCTGCCCTGCAGGAATTTGATTCTGTATTACTTTCCTGTTCATGGTTTAATTTAATTACATGTAAAGTCGATACAAAATGGAACTATTCTTAGGAAATAATATTTTACATCCATTCTTTACTGACATAAATTACAGTATCAAGTAAACTGGAAAAGAAAATCCAACCCAGAAAAATACAAGCATATTAATTAAAACACACTGTCTGTCCCTTACTAAATTATACATTTCTAAATCTTTTAGAGGCATGCCTTTTCAAACAACTCAGGGGATTTGCAGTTGCCTACCCAGCTTTTCATTTCTAGGTCACTTGTTAAATCTACCCCAGGTCAGCTCTGACTGAAAATTATTACTGTCTGGCAGCTGGTTTGTAGTCTACATAAAATGAATTAGTGGTTTCATTCCACTTCCTAATGGACAAGTGGCCCCATCTTACTCTTCGACCTGAGTGACACTCCATTGACTACTGCAAGGAAAGAACTAAATAAACTCTTTTTATTCTGTAGGTAGGTCCTCATGGTTAGCAAAGAAACTGGTGGGACTCTCGGGCCTATTATAGTACTACTGTACAAAAGATAAAGCCTTCCATTTATGGAAATCCTGCAATCAGAGCAGATAAAATGTTATTTTGTGAGTTGTTGTGGTGATTATTTTGGTCCTTTGTCATGTGATTCAGAGGGGAATATGCTACAAGTTGTCCCCCGTTACAGTTAAAAGGAGATTTGTCCCCTCCACACCATTGCACAGTGCAAAGGGCAGAGAATGTGTGTACACGTTCTTCCACATCAAGCAAGAAATCACAGGAATAACTCACAAAGGTTTCCTGTTTAATAGTAGTAAAAAGAAAATTGCTATTTGTTAGATATAAAAATAGATTTTAAATGTTTGAATAATACATGATTGAAAACAGATAAAGAGATTTGTTATTTAACAGCAAGAGACGGAAATGATAATGTCATCCATATTTGACTTCTACTGGTTGTACTCTCCTGGCACTAGGAATAGGACAGGTTTACTTGTCTTGAAAACCACCACTATTACACTTTCACACACATTGCATTCCTTTTTTTTTTTAGAGTAGACACAAGTACAAAGGCACCAATATGTATTATTAAAGAACTTTGTGTCTGCCTATTTGTATTTGAAGTATTTCTCACAGAAATAAAGTGTAAGTAAGTCCATTATTTTCTCCAGTTTCTCTTGTCTTTTTTCCTTGGATGATAAATAAGTCTGTGTGACTCTAGTACTATCCCTGTCTGTACCGAGCTAGGACAAATTTCCCCTAAGGTTCCCATTTTTGCCTCCATTTTCATTTGTCATTCTGCTCAGCCTGCAGCAATTCAAACAGACCTGCTCCTTGACGAGAGATCTTCACCTCTTCTCATGCACCAGGATAAGATTGCTTTTCTATGTTTTTTTGACAACTGAAAATAAAAAAGAAGGACTATCAACTTCATCTGTCACCATCTTTTCATGTTCTTTTCCCTCAGTGACCCTACTGCCTCTGTTCCTATTTATTTGCTTCTTCTGAACTTATTCTTCATCTTTCCTCTTTGCTGTCCTCACTCTCTTCACTGTTTAACCTGAAGCAGCCCTCAGTCCACAAAAAAAACCTGTTGCCATCAAGGTGATTTCTCCGCCTTGGGAACAACAGCAGGACCCAGGCTGTGCCTGGCTCCACACTCCCTTCCCAGCTGACCACATCACCGTTGTGAAAAGCCGATGCAGAAGTCAGTCTGGCTCCTAGGGAGATCGCACCTCTGGTACCAGCACTTGCAAGTAAGTGATTGAGCTGATATTCCTCCTTCTCTTACTTCATGGATGATATTTGGTGTTGGACAAGCCCTTCTGGGATGAGGGTACATGTATTACATTGTATATATTTCTTTTCATGTGTTTCAAGTATTCTTTTCACATGTTTTCCTTTTATCTCTTACCATGAAGTTTACTGTCTTTTAGTTTTTATTCTGTGGTCCCTACTCACAAGTTATCTCTCTGAGTTGGAATTTACCTGGATGGGAAGTGGTTTCCATGTCATTAATATTACAAAGAATCACAGGCAGACTTGACAGTGTTTTGTTACCCAGAACTAAGAGCCTTTTCAGGGACTTTACATTAAAGACTGGGCATGAGGCCAGTTAAACACTCACTGCCATTTCTTGTCCATCTGTCCCTGACTGGGGTGTAAGAAGCTGCACAAGTTTTTCTTTGCATTCAAGTGGATATTATCTAGAAGTGGAGACAAGCTGTTGCTCTATTACTTCTATTTCATTGTGTACATCCAATTTATAAGAACAGACACAAATGAGCATTCAAATTCTACAGAGTATTTAAAATTTAAAGATACATTCTGGTAGCATCCAAGCTGCAATAATTAACAAAACCAACTTTACAATGATTTGTGATTGTGGTTATACTTCCTAATATTAACACAATGCACATAAAGTATTTGCTGTTTAGAGTGCAGCCATTCCCTTAGTGGGGTACTAATTTAAAAATCAAAGTCTAAGAACACAATTAAACCTTGCTTTTACCATGTCAGGCACTGGCCTCCTTCTGACCTCGAGATTCTGGCTCTGCATGTTTACATTTTGCTTTTACTTGCCTTTTCTTGCCTTTGATTTCTACCTCTCCAAGAGGAAACCACCTTCCACTGGCAGTAAGACAGATGATGGAAAGGCTCTTGTGTCTCTTTGTTTGTAAGATTTGAATTGTTTGAGTTTGACTTTTATTCAAAGACTAGCATTTGCCTTTCTGGAATCTTCTCTACCACAGCAGTTCTTACACAATCAGTTAGAAACTACTGAATCAAGGATTCTGATTGAGTTCTTGTGATAAGCAGCAGTACAGAACATTACTGATTTTACCCTAAGATACATATTTTCAAGGTACAAATACACTTGCCATGAGCCGTTGTTATTGTACTGGTAAACAGAGATTTGTTCACCAACTCTGGCATAGCCTGGACACTAAAATCTGACATTTGTGGATGAAAGTTGCTTCTCCCTTAGAACAAGATCAGGATTTTAGGAGCTATTCAATACTACTTTGTCTTTAGGGTCCAGAAGGGTACTTCCTCAGCAGCTCTTTGTATCACATGCAAAACTGACCTTGCTACCCTAATAGCTCCTGAGACCCCAAAAAAAACACACACAAAGTTTTGAATTTAACAAAAATGCATAGTATAAAAGTTACACAGATGCCTCTATTCTGTGATCATCAGGTATGTGATATTTTAAGTTTCACAGACATTGCAGCTATCAAAGGAACAGAATTTCAGATCAGAACTTAGGATAATGGGACTGATTCTAGGGTCAACAAACCCAACAAATCTGTCAAAACAGGCAATTGGTTAAAATCCCCTTTTATGGGGAAACTGTTCCTAAAGCTAATTCCTCTGACAGTTAACAACTTGTTCATACTTTTACAGTGTGTATTCACCACGGTATTGCATCCAGTCATCTGTGTGCCAATACTGGTCCCAGTATTTCTTTTCTTTTCCAGATGTCTACTATCTTGCTTCATTGTCCCTTTCAACATCCCTTTTGTGAACTGATGAAAAGAAACTCTTTCAGCCTGTTCTTGTAGGAGCAGCTCTCCATTCTACATTTCACCCCAATCACCCTTCTCTGCACCTATTCCATTTGAATTCATTTTTCTTGTTAAGAATTGTAAAAAATGTTTCAGGAGACACCTTTTCAGTGCTCTGTTTGGCAGCAACAGCACTTTCTCCCCTCAGTACTTCTTTCTCCCTTCAGTGTACCCTACTTGATGCATTCAATGAGCAATGCAGCTTTCCCAGATGTACAGGAGAAATTCAGACTCATCCTGCAACTAGCTCTTCTCTTTGTGTGTTCCCACTTCTGCCAGGTCTGAGGATATTCCAATTTCAGCAGTGGCACCTCATTTTCCACTAACAGTGAATTTCAGGACTTAACTACTTTTTGTTCCAAGGTTAACTCAAAACAGAGTAACCATTGTTCCACCCATGAACCTTGAAGAGTTCGTCTGGTTGCCTTCCAGCAGCCTACTGGTTCCCTTCAGTGTCATCACTGTTATTTTCCTTTATAAATGTCTTTCTTCATATTAGATACATTGTATTAATTCTCAGAATCTAGCTCCATGAATTGTCAGCACTTAAAGAGCATCCTATGAAATGCTTTACTAAGGTCCAGACAAGTGGAACCTACAGTATTTCATTTGCCTAGAGAAGTATGTATCAATAAAAGCTATTAAGTAGCCCTACTACAATATACCTTTATAAACTCAACCTTTTCTTTGCTCTATTTTCAATTTATTTCCATGTTTTTAAATATTCTTCCCAGCAGAGGTTGTTCTAAAGCTTTGCACTCCAGTAGGAAAACTAAAGCAATAGCAGCCATGTTATTCTTTTCAGATGCAGGCCGTGCCTTTGCAGTCAGTAGTCACATAACTTTGTCCTGGTTTTGACAGATTTATTAAAAACTAACCATTTCAAGTGTTAACACAATCCTTTCAGAATTTGATGGAGCTGATAGGGTTCTTCTTGAGAAGATCTGATCTTCTTTGCTTCCACATCCAGCAGAGTGGTTTCCATTTCCATATACTCATTCCTTCTCATTCATATTGGGAATCTCCGCCTTTGTCCACCTATTCAAGATCTCCAGTGTTTTCAAAAGGTGAGAAAAATCTATAATTAGTTTCTCCCCTCAGCTGGATTACAGCACTCCTACCACCCTCAGATCCTTTGTAGGTCTCTATCAAAGCAGCAAAGGAGGATTGACAGACTACATCATAAGTATTCTACTTTTCATTAAAATGCATTTAGAAATCTTTCTATGACTGACTTGTAAGACACATGCTGAAAACAGATCAAGTCTTTCTTAATTCCTGGGTGCATGTTGACAAGTTCCAGAAATTGAACAGTCTCTTTCCAGATGCAGTAAAATGTTAGATACTTTGCATTGAATATGATGCTTAAGTGGTTTCTGAGTGGTTTTCAGTTTTAAACCACACAGCAATAAAACCTTCCCAAAAGATATAATTTTGGTGGAATACAGTGTTATCAAGCAACTTTGCTTTAACATCTTCTTTGCTTAGAAAAGAAGAGGGAATAAAAAACAGAGCTTTCAAACCACAGAGAAACCGTTGAAAACTTAAAACCACAATGCCTAAGAACAGACTGAGTCTATGATTACCTAACTCAAAATGTGGTTTAAACTGGGCATCCTACCAAGTTTTTCACAGAAAACCAGGGGAAAATGGAGTATAAGTATCCATGGTTACAGTGACCCCTGCTTGGCACTTGAGATCTTTCTAGAAAAAGCCAGGTAGAAACATTTGTCAGGGTCCTCAGAAGAAGCAAGGCTTCTTCCTGTTTTTATATGTTAAAAAGAAAAAAAAAGATCGAATATAATTTGGTACAGACTGTCCTGAACACAGACTGTAACCTAGGAGTATTTTTAGAACTCCCCTCTTGTATGTTTTTCACAATATTCTCTCACTACCGAAAAATAACCTCAGAAATATTGAACGATTGCTTAAAATAATGGCAAACTCCTAGAATAGCCAAATTCATCTATAAATTGAGTATTTAGGGCTAAAATTTTTCTTCCCATGTTCAGTTGTACTGCAGTCATGAATGAAGGAACAGGATTGTAGACTACAGTTTTAAATGGAAAAGGTTTGAAGTGTAAATTAAGCTAAATTGGAACCATCATTTTAAAGTATTGGAGTTCCTACACTCCCCAGTTCTTGTGTTCAGGTGTACCTTGGGGATGATGAAAAACCTAAACACAGAGACAGTTTGTTTGGATGGTGCTTTCCCTTTCTTCTCCACTGACACTCACCTGTTCTCTGTTTATATGCAGGTTTGGGGAAGATGTTTTTTCTATGTAGCCTGATGCATAACTAGGCATATTGAAGCGTGAACAACTGTGCACACATGACCAAATACATTCATCACAACACAGCTTCTAGATGTTTCTGTGATGTGTGCAATAGTCAGTGAGACAGTGGAAAAAGAACTGATCTGAGTTCAGATAGAGACTTCTCCTCTCCTTGGCAGGGAGGAGCAGAGCTATTTCACCTTAAGGTCCACATACAAGCCAAATGCAGTTCTCCTTGTGCAAAGGGAAAAGCCAGGAAATGATTTTTTTATGCCCTTTATTTTCTAGGGTGCTCATCTTCTATTCTCCATGCTCCTTAAGGATTCTGCCTCAACTCCTCCTGTAGAGGTGAGGGCTCCACAGTTCCTCATTTTGTTGCTGAACTCCCAATTCCCTATGGATCTGACCTGGATCGGGCACTAGCATGCTGTCACTTTTCTGTAGAATCATCCAGAGTACACACCATGATGTTTGTACAGTCTTTGTTCCAGCCATTATGGAAATCATGTAGATGATGCCTGGTTCAGCAAAAAGTTTGTCTAAAATTGCCTGTTCCACTTCTTAAAAATTAATCTAAACCAGCAAGATGAAAGTTTAGCAAGTTCAGTTGTAAGAGATAAGGTCTTTGTGTCATGTGACTCTTTTTGTAAGAGGTAAGAGATATCCTGAAAATTGGATTTACCTCTCCATTAAACCAGAAAAAGAGGTTCAACATGCCAAAAATTTCTTTAAGCAGTTCTCTTCCTTTCAAAAGGTTGGTCACCTCATGATTGAAGAGAAATCCTACTATGTGATTTTAGTGATTATTTACAAAGTTTAGGCCTCAAATCCTACCTACTAAATTTTCAGACCAGCAAGAGGAAATATCACTATTCATGATAAATCAGCTCAAAATAAGGAGTGCGTAATATCCTACTCATTTCACTGGCAATTAACGAACAGAGAAAGGAATGCACCTACCATAAATATTCCTACAGCTCTCCATCTGCATCCTTGTATTTGGCTATAAATAAATGGATAGAACAGGCTGCATATGGGTGTTAACTCATGGTATTTCGCCAAGTACTGTATATAGAGGGCTTGGCATTAGGACCAAAAATTTGTCATCATCTAATGGAGATTTTTTGATTGTTTTAGAAATGTTTGGTCATGTTTCAACAGACATCCCAATTACTGAGCTATTGCTAATTTTACCTAAGGAGGAAGGACTGACTCAAAAAGGTAAGCTCAGTCTCACTCTTGCACATGTCTCAATTACATATGGCAAACCTTGTTTCTAATACTAAGAAAAAAATTGTTTGGAATTTTGGAATTCTAAAGCGAATTTTCAGGGGAACAGTGGGAGGAGAGATCCAAAAGAAAGAAACTATGGGAATGCTCATTACTAAATTTGAGTAACCTTCCTACTTGCTGAACCAGGAGAAATGCTGGATTCCAAAACAAGCATCTGAGCTGACATTCAGCACCCACATGTACAGACTTTACTTCAAAGCTGATGCAATAAAACTAAAACAGTTGTGAGCTTCAGATGCCAAACTGAGCTAAACAGGAAGAGTGGTTGCTCCTGCTCTGCTTTCAGCGCCACTTTGTAGACAAGTGGGCAAATGAGGAAAGTAAATTATTTCAACAAGTTCAGAAGCTAACAATGTGTGGAAAATAAATGCCTACTATGGCATCCAAAGAAAAGAAGTAGAAGAAATGTGTGAAAATTATAAAGAAAACATGGCACATGCTAGCATACTTTACTACATCCCAAGCACGCAATTCCACAGACACCATTTCAACAAAAGATTGATCAAAAACTGTCAGGGCGGAAACTCAACATCAAAATGTCATTTCCATTGTGTAGAGCAAATGGGTTTGGCGTAATTAAACATAAAGGGATTTGTTTTGATGCAGATAACTCTGAGCACTGCTAGTAGCAGAGGCATGAGGACATGGTCTGATGGAGGCATTTTCAATCATAGAATAATTCAGGTTGGAAGGACCTGTGGATTCCAAGCCAGACCAGGTTGCTCAGGGCCCTGCTCCGTTTATTAGTTTCCAAGTAGCTGAGTCCTGTTTTCACAGGCAGGAGCAGCAATGGCCAGTCTCAGATACAACTTTCTGAAGCTATCTACAAGAAATCAGGACATTTGGCAAATATTCATGTATGCATGAATTGCTGAACATGTTTTCTAATTTATTGATATGCTCTTAAGATATAGTATTCTCTTAGCATGGATCCCCAGAAACAAATCCTATCCTTAGTAATCCAAACTGAAATGGAGCAAGTTTCTAATGGAACTTTACAGCAGAAAAGAACATTATAAGAAACACATCTCACAGCTAAACAGAAATCTATCTAAACGCCCTGAAAGCCAAAATATTGCCTGGTTATAGGAAAGAAACTACTTATATATAATTAGGGAGGCTTTACTTTGTTTTCATAATTTTGATCTGACCACAGTTCTGGGGGAAAAAAGCCACTTCGACATGTCTCCAGAAGTGTTCTGCTATAGAATCATCAAAGATAAACCCTTCAGCCTCAGTGATATGCAAATGATGACATGTTTTTTAAAAGGATTAACAAAGTTGTTCAAAGCATCTTTTTAGTCTACTCTGCTTCCAAACAAACAATAAACTGTCCGAATGCAGTGAGATTTGCTAACCCATAAACACCGCCAAATGGAGGAAGATCAGAACCTTAATGAGTTTGGTCCCCTTTGAATTCTAGCTGATCAGTGTCACCAATAATTTCAACAGGCTCTAAATTAAGCACTTTCTGTCTTCAAAGTGCCTTGCAAACATCAACCAATTAATCCCTACAAGTCTCCTCTGAGGTAGGTAAGTAGGTATTGTTATCCCCATTTTACAGTTGGCTGAACACAGTCAGAGGGTTAAGTGATTTGCTGCAGGCCACAGATGGAGGTGGGATTAGAACACAGGAGTTACTATGATGCTTTTTAGAGGATAGCACTTCTTTCTTTTTCTGCTGACTTTTCTGTGCTGACTTTAGACATATTGGCCTTGTGGCAATACTTAAAGGAAACAATATAAATTGTCCTTGTTAAAAGCAAGGAAACAGAGAGAAATCTGGGGTTTGTGCTGATAACAATTTGTTGCCTTATACTGATGTTAAGGGGTTTTGTATAATTTTGTTCTGATATTCAAGTATCATTCCTTTCATACAGGGGCATTTTCTGTGGCCATGCAACATGTTACTAATTGAAAGATATGTCCTGCTCCTTCACAGGTTTTATTTAGTCTTCGTGCTTTCAAATTAGTAAGTGTAGGTGGCACCCTGCCCATAAATGGGGCACTTTCCTTCCAGGATCAGGGTAACAGTTGGTAGGCTTTTTCCACTGCAGCACAGGCAGGAAGAAATGGAGAAAGGGAGCTTTGAGAACCAAGAGCAAAGAAAGCCATTAACTGAAACCCAACCCCAGCAAACCGCTTGTAACCATTCTAACAGGCGTAAGATTGATACCTTTCCCACTTCAACAGAAAGATCAGATGGAAAAGGGAGAGTATATCCTTTTCCTCTCTATGTATACAACTTCAGGCCACTTGAAGACCCATTTGTCATGAAGTCAATCCAGCGTATTGTAATAAACCTCTGAGTTTTATCAGGAAACTGCTTTTCATCTAGTGGCAAATCCACAGCATCGGTTCCCTGGAATAATTTTAGAGTAGAAAAATCCACTACTCAAAGTTGATGTCTTGCAACTCTTGAGCACATTTTCTGTTAATTTTTCAGATGACACTACTGTCAGAAGCCTTCCAGTACAGGAATTGACATGCACAGAGAAAATCAGTGAATATTTGAAATATATTCTCTTCCTACTACATAGTACAGTTATTCCAGCCATATTGCTGGTTATGTGTTTTTATGATATGGTCTTCTATGTGTCCTGAAAGTATAGTTCCATTAATGCTACAAAAATAACAAACAATTTATTAATAAACCACTGTAATACATGGCAATCATGTAATAATACATGCAAACATGGAATGATCATATATTCCATAATCCAAGGATCGTACCTCCTTTGTATTAGGTGTTGCCCACAGGAAATGGTCCATCAAAGTTTTATTAGCTAAAAGTTTACTTTGTTAAAGGCATTTGTGATGCCTTCAGATCAAGTAAATCATTTAACATAGGGTCATGGCTAAATAAAATGCAATTTATTTTTCTACTGCGGTGGATGCTGAATCAAAAGAGTATTTTTACCATTAGAAAGGTTTGTTAGTAACTATTTTGCTCTTACATGACCATCACTTATGTCTCTTTTTAGAAGAAAATAGTTAATGATCAACAACCTGAGAAATTGTACTCTTACTCTAACAGTGCAAGACCATGTAGGATTTTGACTCTTAGAAGGTGTGCCTTCAGTAATAAAAACATGTACTACCTGGGTTAGGAAGGGTCTGATTTTCACAGTAATTCTGTGACCAGGAAAACATGTAATGCAAAACATAAGCTTGGAAATTGTTATTTGCTAGCTCTGTCTCAAGAAGATTTGTAGCTGTCTCAGAATTACATGCTCTGCAGAAACAGCTCCCCTCTTTTATCACTTTGGAAATCATTAACTTGCCCTGGATGGTCCTCTGGGCAACAAAGGAAGTTTTCACATGGATTTTCTGATAGGGGAAACAAAAGAGATCATAGATAACAAAGCAGCAGTGTGAATGACAGTTTTAGAGGACCTTCATCCAAACAAGCCTCAGTGACATCTCATCAGATCGGTATCAACCCCAAATTTCCTTTCACTCAGCACAACCATGCTTCAGGGCTAATGCAGTGAACCATTCCTCAGCTCCGAATTTCTTAGGCAATCTATGAACACAAATAACTGAGTGATTTTCCTATATCTCACTAATTAACATAATTCATTTCTACATCATATATTTTGCTGTTACAGGTCTGTCTGTACATTAAAATTGAACTGTGGGATCATTTGTCGGCTTGGGCTGTAACTAAACTCACAGTTCTGTGCATCCCTCCCCACATGTCAATGCACTCCATGCTATCCACTCCAATGAAGAGCAACTCTCAAACTTGTCAAACAGCTCTAGACCTCACATACTTATACTATGTTTTATTATATTATAATATAATCATGAATCTTTTGCTCATCTGCAGCCATTGCCACAACTCACCTGCACTATAAGCATATTTTAATGTCCTGCACTGCACACTTAGAGAAGGAGCATTGTTTAATCATCTATGCCCCTCCAAGATGAGAATACTTCTCCAAAAATCACATCTGCCACCCATATGATTTTCTGGAAAGGCAGAAACCAATTTTTTCCTTAAAGCTCACCTCCCCTGTGAGCAGTTCTGTGTCCTGATTAATTTTTTAGAACCTGTTCAATATGTGTATTTCTGAAAATCTGGTTCACAGGTCTGCATGTTTAGCAGGCTGGAGAGGCTTTCCAGAACCATACCCCTGCTGAAAACTGCATGGCAATTGATGGTGCTATGAGCTGGCATCCCCTGTAACTGAAAGAGTGAGAGATGATTATTTAGACATGATCCTACTCATTTGTATACAAAAATCCCTCATCTGCTCATTTATCTGCCTGGTCATCTAATGTTGTGCTGCACATTCTGTGATGATTTGGGCAATGCGTTTTCCTATTTGTGCACCTAAAAAGTAGTGAATGTATCACGGAGTTTATGGAAAATAAGGAATTAATAGCAGTAATTACAATTTTGTCACATTTGTTCTTAAAGAAGATTTATGGTATCATAAGCTTAGGGTTAGTATCTAATTATGGAGACTCAGGAGAAGATAGTTTATTTCTATAGAATTCTAGCCTGGTATCCCTCAGATTTTTCTGGATATAAACACAACGTAGATACTGAATTTTCTGAAGACTGGTAATTCCTGAATTATCACCAATTACAGATTGCTTTTTAATGCAATTTATATGTGATATTCTGGACCTACTAACAAAATATGAATTACTATCAAATTACAGTGCAGTGAAACTACACAGTCACATTATAGGTCATACCTTACATACCATATTTTTAAAGATAAATATTATTTGGTTATTAATCATAACCAAATTCATACTCACTGTAGGGTGTGAGAAAGAGTTCTAGAGCTGATAGAGGACGAGTAAGATAGTAACTCTTGTCAAATACTTGAAGATAATATTTGCATTTGAAACTGGTGTTTTAACTAACTCAGAGCATGTAAACTGATCATAGGGGCATTTCAGAACAAAATTTTGGTCAAACTTCCACTTTTATCATTCCTTGAGGCTACCGGGGTAATTTGAGAACGTTGTTATTACATAAAGAATATTCTCTCCCTTTTTCCTTCCACTACAAAAATCAAGTGTAAGGAGTAAATCTATATAACTGAATGAATTATTCCCAATACAGTTACTCACTATAACTTTTTGTTGTGAGTTGTGAAGTTGAGGAGGGACACACACATGACACTGTGCTAATCAAAATATTTTCTGCAAATTAATTTGCCTGCATTAATATTAACAGTACTGAGACCCCAGAGATAACTGTAGAGGAAATCAATTATTCTGTTTTGTTTGTCTCTATATTTGGGTTGATTTTCTCTTGCAAACATATCCTATGATTACTTATGTATATTCTACATTTATAATTTCAGGGTTTGGGGGGTTATTTGTTGTGGTTTTTCGGTTTTTTGGATTTTTTGGGTTTTGTGTATGTAGGGGGGGTTGAGTTTGGTGGGGGGTTTTTTGTGTATGGGGGGGTTGTTGTTGGTTTTTTGGTTGGCTGGTTGGTTGTTTGGTTGTTTTTTCGGGGTTTTGTTTGTTTGTTGGGTTTTTTTTAATATCATCCAGCTACATGAAACGATCAACATCTGACTTCTCACCCAAAGCCACAGGTGCCAGAGGAGTTCTGAGGGCAACGGGCAGCCCACTCACGTTGCAGCCCCTGCAAAGTTTGTAGAACCTCTTATCCCTCAATAGGGACCAGCCCTTGCTTCCTGCCGTTCAACAGCAGGGGGGAAGAGACAACTTTTAGGACAGAGTTGCCAGTATCTTGAATGGTATACAGGACCCCTGCTCTTCCTCCTCCACACGACTCCTGGACCGGTGACTTCATTCGGAGCCCGCCTGGGTACCCATGGCAACCCAGGGCTCTGCAACACACTTCAAAGAATGTTCTTGAGGGGAAATTCAAAAGCCCGCTTGTATGAACACATCAATCAGAAGGGGGCAAATGCCCCCGTGAGGAGCGTGGCCCCCGCGGGCGCGCCGGGCAAGTGCAATTCCCATGCCCGGGGCGGCAGACAAAGAGCGGCCCGAGGCGCCCGCCCGGAGCCCGAGAGCGCGGCGACATTGCCGGGGTGGAGCCAGACGCGGCTGCCCCGGGGGCGGGGGGGCAGCCCGGGACTTTATAAAGAGACGCGTCCCGCCACAAGAGCCGAGCGTGTTTGGAGCAGCGGCAAGTGGTGTCACTGCGAGAGGCGCGGCTGCGGCGGAGCAACAGCCTGAGAGCGCGGAGCCGTCTGATGGCTCTGAGCATGGACAGCAGCCTCGACAGCCTGGATGTAAGTGCCGGGAGCGCGGCCGGCTGCCCATGTGCGCGCTGTTTGCAAACAAAGCTGCCCTCGGCGGAGGCTGCGGGCGGCGGGGGTCGGGACAGCGGAGGGGTCCGCGGGGCGCGAACGGGCAGGGCTCCCCTCGGAGCCCCGGCCCCTGCTGCCGCTGCCTGCAGCGCTTCGGACCTTGGCACAGCTGCAGCCACTGCAAATTCCAGCTGCAGGACTCCGCTCCTTCTCTGGGGCTCTGCTGCGCGGCCGTCAGTTCAAGTGACATGTGGTACCTTTGTGGACTGAAAAACGCCGGCAGAGCAATTAGCGCTACGGGAATGATGAGAGGGGAAGAGGCGAGGAAGTTTGGAGCGGTCTGACTCCAGGGAATGGCATCCCTTTGCCCCGGTGCGCGCCCAGACCTCGGGCTGCCGGCGGCACTGGGAGCGGCGGCAGCGCCCGGCCGTCCCGCCCGCTCCCCGGGCGAAACGAGGCGGCATCCCACTCTTCCGGGGGCAGCTCCTCTGCCTCGGTTTGGAGCGCAGTTAGGAGCAAAAGGGAGATTTCTGCCAAGTTCCAACTTTAGGGCCTCAGTTAATGCCCGCGTGGAGCCGGTGCCTCCGCGTGTGAAGCGCTGCGTGTCTCTCGGGCGCGCCCTGCGCGGAGCTCGGGGGTCTGTGAGACACAGGGCACGACAACAAAAAATCTGAAAACCTGAGGAATTGCACATAGGCAGATGGCACTCTCCCGCCAGCTTTGCTTTTAGCGCCGTGGCCAAAACCGTTGGTGGTTTGCTGACGCGCTTTCATGCCCTCACCAAATTTCGCTTCCTTTTTCCACCGCTATGCTCACTTGGTTCGTCCTCTGCAGTCCCGCGCCGGCCGCGCTCAGCCCCGGCCCCGCAACCGCAGAGGGTGGGGAACAAAGGGAGGGAACGTGGCCCATCGTGGTGACCCTTCACGGGCTTTGAGTTCCCCTGATTAAGGTCATCTCTCTCTTTCTTTCTTTCTTTCTTTATGGGCTTTGGGGTTTTTCTCCTTGTCTGAGAGTGTGGAGCTGTCAATTGCTTCTCAGCAGGGAATTCATGCTATTATTTATCCTTTATTACATCAGCCGAGGGTACCTTCTCTATTTCTCCTTGACCCCATCCTCTTAATGAGACGGGACTTTGGAGCAGCAGCATTTCTAAGTAATTTTTTATAGCCCTCTGTTGCAGAAGTTAAATGTGATAGGTCATGCTCTGTGTGGACAGACCTCTCGCATCTGGCACTTTCTGGGTTTTCCCATTTGCAGTGTCCATCTGATAAGAGCACTAAAGTGTCCAGAACCAACGATATTTCTGGGAGTAGCCATTATCTTTCTTTCCTCCTTCATGCCCTGCCCTTAGCAAGATCTCCTCCTCAGAGAAAGACAAAGGAAGTTTTTAAACTTATTTGCTGTGTATTTCATATATGTATATGTAAACATTGTATTTTCCCATCTGGTTTTCAAAATGTTTGACCATTTGTGACAGTGGAGACTGTTCAAGCAACTCTTCACATACTGTCATATAGAATAAGTTTTTGCAGAGAAGGTAATATCTAATTTAATTTTCCTCCTTTCTTTTTAGCTGTCATCTGGGTTATTAATTGAACTTTCTGAAAATGGCACAGATGAGATTGGTTCGGGTGACTATGGAGACTACAAAGAGCCATGCTTTCAACATGAGAATGCCGATTTTAACCGGATCTTCTTGCCAACAATCTACTCCATCATTTTCCTAACCGGAATAATTGGCAATGGATTGGTTATTATTGTTATGGGCTACCAGAAGAAACAAAGAAGCATGACTGATAAATACAGACTGCACCTCTCTGTGGCTGACCTCCTTTTTGTCATCACCTTGCCATTCTGGTCTGTGGATGCAGCCATAAGCTGGTACTTCGGGAATGTTCTGTGCAAGGCAGTTCATGTCATTTACACAGTCAACCTCTATAGCAGTGTCTTGATTTTGGCCTTCATAAGTTTAGATCGGTACCTGGCAATAGTCCACGCCACCAACAGCCAGCGCCCCCGGAAGCTGTTGGCTGAGAAGGTGGTGTATGTAGGTGTGTGGCTGCCAGCTTTGCTTCTGACAGTGCCCGATTTAATCTTCGCCAGTACCAGTGAAGTAGAAGGAAAGTATCTCTGTGATCGCATGTACCCTCATGAAAACTGGCTGATCTCCTTCAGATTCCAGCATATCTTGGTAGGACTTGTCTTGCCTGGTCTAATAATTCTGACTTGCTACTGTATTATCATATCCAAGCTGTCACACTCCAAAGGCCACCAGAAGCGCAAAGCCTTGAAGACCACAGTTATCCTCATCCTTGCCTTCTTTGCCTGCTGGCTGCCATATTATATTGGCATCAGCATTGACACCTTCATCTTGCTGGGAGTCATCAGACACCGCTGCAGCTTGGAGACCATAGTGCACAAATGGATCTCCATTACAGAAGCCCTGGCATTCTTCCACTGCTGCCTGAATCCAATTCTGTATGCCTTCTTGGGTGCCAAGTTCAAAACATCAGCTCAAAATGCCTTGACATCAGTTAGCAGAGGATCAAGCCTCAAGATTCTTTCAAAAGGCAAACGTGCAGGACATTCTTCTGTTTCTACAGAGTCAGAGTCTTCGAGTTTCCATTCCAGCTAACGCTGCTCCTTGCCATCATTTTATAAAGAGACACTTTAAAGCTGCGCAAGATTTCAGACAAATAAGACTGACCATAATGTACAGATTTATTTACAGCTGGAATTTTATATTGTTTCTTTTAGTCTCTGTGAAGTTTAATTGACTTATTTATATAAAAAAACCTTTCGTATTGATGACAAACTGTCTAGGCAGGTCCTGTGGACAAGTGGTTGGTTCACAAAAGTTTTAGTGACTGTATGTATAGATATGTGAACTAAACACTTTGGGTTGTAGAAAGGTGACTGTTAAAAGTTTAGAAAATATTTCTCTGTTGTTTATATGTAAATGTTTTGGTGTTGCTGTTATTCTTAAAAGTTTGCCTGAATATTTTTACCTTACTACAAAATGTTTGGTTTACAATAGCTTAACTCTGCTGTAGAAATGGCACTTATAACCAAAGCCTCCTCTGTTACATGCTAGGATTTTCCCCTCCATTCTCAGTAATTGATGGTTTGCAAAATTTTTTGTTCAAGGTAAAATAAAAGTATATTAAAAAAAATTATTTGAGTGGTATTTTCATTTCTGGTTGAATTTTTCTCAGTGCTTTTATTTACAATTCTAAATACACAATAATGTCTTAGAAAATCTTGTGAGAAGCAGGAAAATTAGTTTCAGTATGTACTGATTATGCAGTTGACACCTCTGAGTTCCATGTCATACGTTTTTTCCACTGGAATACAATTGCTCCAGTTAACATTATGTTTAAAATTACTTAAACTGTCCCTTAGAGAACTTTTTGAGGCAAAATATCTACAAATGAAAACAACTGTGTTTAAGCAATTGCTAAAGTTTACAGCCTCAGGAGTCAAACTCAGATTACTGCAAGTGCCTAACCTTTATGCCATGTGTACAAAGTCAATTCTACATTTCTTCTGCCTTTGCTGTGGTTGTAAATTTAGTTTCACAAGTTAATACTAATCAAATGTAGCTGAATCAAAGCCGTTTCTGACTACAAATAAAGTTATTCTAATAAAGTGTATCTGCTCTAAAGGGAGATAAGTGGTTTTCCTCTATGGAACTTTCACTATCCTGTCTACATCCAGATTTTCTTAAAGCAGTATTAAAATCTTCACATTCCTTTTAAAAACACAGAATGTGTGCCAATTCTTGAAATATTTTTCGTAGGAATCAGCCAGACTATAGGAATACCAAGAATTAGTGCTGAAATCTTAATTGTCTAGTTAGTCATGTCTTCACATTAGTAGAGTGCATTCAGAAGTAATGGACACCCAAGAGAACAGAGCCATTGAGTGTATTTGTACTTACATTAACAAAACAAACAAAACTGTTACTTACATATAAAAAACATTAAAAACAACTTAAAAGTTAAAAAAAGTTTAAAAAAATTAATATCTACTACTCAGACAGAACTGAAACAGGCAATATAGATATTGCAGGGGTATTACCAAATTTTTCACAGGCACAGCACCCCAGTGATTTTGTGGAGCCAGTACCACTATGATAAACTATACATTAAACTCCATGTTTCATATTAGATATTTTCATAAATACATGACCTTTCTGTTTTTAACTTCTCTCCAGTCAGGAGGCTGCAGCCTTGGCTGCATCCTGCACTCCTTCCCTTGCAATGACAGTAGTAATCATCTGATTCTGTGTTGAGCTGATTCAGTGCTGAACAAGCACAAAACCTGGCAGAAAATAAGTAATTTTCCAGCAATTTAGTGAAGTGAATGCGTTCTATGAGGAATCCAACAAGTACTACAAAAGTGCAAGATTTTGTAACCTGGAGCCGGGCAAAGGGAGAGAAAAGTGAGATAAAATGAAAAGGACACCAATTTCCTCCCCCACTGTTAGCAACTAAACTTTTAGATCAGTTAACCCTAATGTGTGTTTTCACTCAACATAAATTAACAGCAGAAAAAATGCATTCTCAAGAAACAAAAGGTCTCACTTTGATCAAGTTTTTCCTCCTAAACAGGGCTGAGAAATGAGGAAAACATGGTATAGGAGTGGAACTCCTTAAATGGTTTATTTTTGTTGTTCGTTTGTGTGTTTTCTTAATTTATGAGGGTTTCCCTGTGAAGAATTTGCTGTTCTAAATGATTCTGATTTTCACCCCAGCCCAATCAATCACTGTGATTTAATTGCACTTATAAAATACTTACAGGCTATCAACACACTGCTGCTTATTTGTTGAGGAAATGTTTAGAGCCCCCAGCATTAACTTAGATTATTCCCATTATGCTTCAGTCAACCAACTGCTACCTCAAGCAGAGTTAACAGGAAAGAGGGTGCAAGTGCGAATAAACTCGGCAGTCATGTTACTGCCAAAGACCACTAAAAGGACACTAAACAAACAACAGAAAGAATTTGTGTAGAAAATTAATTAGTAAAATTTTAAAAAACTTAAACCCATGCCCCAGAGGGATGATTTTTATAAAACTGCCATTGTTCTCAGTAGAACTAATGAACCTATGGACAGAAGACTGTCTTTAAAAGGATGGCAAGTTCTTTGGGGTTTTGCTTCAGGAAGAAAAATGAGTCAAAATCCACATACATTTATTTCTAAATAACTTTATATACCTATAAATATGAATATAATATATATTTGTACTATTTACAGAGCAAATATTTGCTAATTGGATGAAGTTGTCATGAGAAAACATAGCAAGAAATCATGAATCCAGTTCTGTCTTTTTGCCTATGAGTAAGTTGGAGAAAATAAGGTAAATTTCTCTCAAATCCACTGAGCTATTCCATATATACCATGTTGGTAAAAAATATTAATTTAGTGCATTTCAAAACAAAATCACCTTTAGGCTGATTTTTTGTTGAGGCTGTGATTTTTACATCTTTGTGAAGCAAAAGTGGTCCAGGTAAATGTGTTTCTCAAAGTGTAAATTCAGCGACAAAGGCGAATGAACCTAATTCTGTGATTTATACACTGGACAAGTCCACACAGACCAAGAATTTGCCAAAGTTTTCAAAGGGACTTTCCAAGTCTTTTTTCAAATTACTCCTCTCTAGCATACAGAATAATCATAACATTCTTCAAGATATACACAATGCATAGTCTCAGCACTTTCTTGAAGTCATAAAATAATAGCTGTGTCCAAGTAACTTTAAATATGCAACTCAAGACACAGAACAGAGAACAAATGTGAGTTTGGTTACAAATCACTGCGTATTGGTTACAAACCAGTTTAAAATGTTATGTGGTAGTTGAAAAGATTTATTATGTATTTACAAAAACTTTTTCCACTGAATTCAGGCATTAAGTATTTTGCTATGATTTTTGCAATGTGCCAACAGCAATGCTGGACTAAAGCATGGATATTCACCTAATACTCTAATGCACACATTTTGAGTGCCTGAGATTAGTTAGAAATCCTTTGGATAATGCAAGGCTAAACCAAGAACAGAACATATCCTCAAACTTACTTTTGCTTCTTCTGAAATGCTGTTTAGATGTAAAGTCAGAGCACCTAAAGCAGTGGGGTAAAATGCCATTGTAACCCATTATTTGTGTGGTAATCCATTATTTGTAGGTGTGTTTTTACTCTGTCTGATCAGGTGGTACCAAGCCCACATTAGAGGAGCATGTGGAAAGCTGAGGGGTGTAGGGAGGCTGCCCCAGCAAATGTACACTGAGGGCAGGGGGAGTCACTTACTGCTTTCTTGGCCAGTTTTATGACACGATCATTATACAGGGGCTTGAACTTCTATGCATATACATAAATCAAAACAAAATCACCATGAAAATAAAAAGGAAGTGGCAGTAATAACATGGAGCCATTCATGCAAGTGAATGGTTTATCTTACCATGGTTGTGCTCCAGTTGGACAATGTACAAAGTGACCACCTCTAGATGTTTGCTTGAAAAGGCCATTTTTTACATTGTTTGGGAAAGGAAACAGCATGACGAGGAAGTACTTCCTTGATCCAGGCATGCCTCAAAAATCCCCTAACAATGGAGTATTCTCATATTCTCATAGTGCTGAAACTTAGGAAACACTTAAGCAGATAGAGCCCCAGAGGTTTTTGCTCAAAGGATGCCACTCCCTCACTTTATGTTTTGAAAGAGCTATACAGACTCCTTTTCACAGCCATAAATCACGTGTCAATTGAAATTACATGAGCACTGGGATTATTGCTTATAAAGAAGGCAGAGATTTCTTAAAATCCTTTCTCTTTAGGCAACAATTTCTCTGTCATTCTTTTAATTTTCTCTGAAAATCTTTCATCTTCAATAGGGTGATGTTTGAAGGGAATGTTTTAATAACAATTCTCTTACTATCTTCCCACCATTCTAGTTTTATCAGGACATACAATAAAACAATGCTATTCTTATTGTTTTTGAAAACATATTTTACTAGAAGCTGATTATAAATGTACTTTGTGTTTGCTTATTTATAAACATGTAACATAAACATATCTACAGGTATATAATGATGTAGATTACCAAGTACCGTTTTCAGTTGCTGATACGAGCGATCCAGGCTCCAGCACAGCTACCACTGATTTCAGAGGAGTCAGGGCTCTTTACACATGTAGCAGGTATTGATTAAAACTACCGTTTTCTTGGAAGGACAGATGGCTTCAGTGACAAACTCCAACTGAGTTCAGGGACAGCAGGGTACCTAAAGAAATATGCTTCCTACCATGTACAACCTTACAGCCCAAATCAATTACAAATGAAGATTACAAGTTGCTGATTTCACTTGCATCAGAGATGTACATGAAGCTAAATCTTTCAGTAAGGAGCAGGTGGAACTGTTCTGCTGAACATAAAAAATAAATTTTCAGCAAAATGGTTCTCTCTTACTGAAGGCTTGCAAGCTTTGCACAGCCAGCTATCAACAGCCTTGCAGTAATTTGTCTTCAGTGGCACAGTGTTTGAAAGAAATAGGTCAACATTTAAAATATCCTTGTCCTTTGGAATTCACACCAAAAACAGATGCTCACAACACAAACATGTCAGAGTAATTAGTAATTATGAGGGATTTTTGAAGGGTTACACTGCAAAGAGTCCTTTGGCTTCCATTCTGGTTTGGTATTGACTTGGACTTTTTTGCTGTTGATGCTGCCTTTTATTCCTACTACCCTCTTTTCACAGCTTCTGTTCTACTTAACTTTTCCTTTAAAAAGATATCTTTATAGAATTTTTAATGGCTTTCTTCTGTTAAGACTACACAAAATACCCAGGACCAACAAGAAAAAGTAAAAAGAAACTTTTCAAATAAAAAAGTTACAGCTTTCACAACTGTTTCTATGTCTTCTCATGTGTATTTCCATTCCAACATCTGCTTTTCTTTAGCTGAAAATAAATTACTTCTATATGGTATGAAAAATTTAAACTCAAAGGTTGGTTTTACGCTCAAGTTTCTTAAAGTGCAATCCCAGCACACATTTGTTTACTTCTTTGGTTCTTTCCTATCCAGCACTTGGTAATGGGGCAGATCTTCCAGAGAGGGATCTGGATAAGAAAGGCGGAGGGGGCCCCTCTGGCCTCACTGACCTGCCTCTCAGTGTCACCACTGATACCAGCACAGCTTCAAGAACATGAGCTGCCCAGGAATTCGGCACTCTGCAAGCTACAATGAGACCAGACAGCAATAATTATCACTGGTGATAATCCTAATTTGTGACACTCTTCAACAGAATAACACAAAATAAACTTGAGAAGTTCAAGTAGAACTTCTTTCCTTAACTTTCCTTTCACAACACCTTGTCATCTTTCTTATGGCTGCTCCATTTCAATACTGTCCTCTCTTAGGCTAATGTTTTTGGGGTTTTATTCCTTAGGAAAAATATTTACTATTTAAAATGGGTTTAAAAATGCTGATTCTGCCAAGCCTGAACATTTCACCAGAGAGAGAAATGTTGGCATCCTTGTTAGTAGAAGATGAAACTGGCGCCTCAGTGTCCACGGATCAATTCCACCTCTAAAATCTGTGGGAAGCAAGAGAACAATTCTGGTGTTTTTACAGACATGTTTTATTTTGATAGCAATAGATGTGTCTTGTCAAGATTAGGTTCACTGCGAATCTGAAATCTGTTATTCCTGCTCTTTGTGGGAGGAATTACATCTCATAAAAATGTTAAGGTCACTGTTGGAGCTCCGTACAGGAATGCATTGATAAGAGAAGCGAGAGTCTAACAAGAATACAAGGAGAAAAGGGATTATTGTACAAGGGCAAGGTTCACGTTAGATTTAATTTGACCGCAAAGGAAATGTAGAGCTCCTGTCCTCCCCTGCCCCTCAGTGTTCAGCACCTTCCTTCCCAAGGCCTTTCAGGTCATGCCCCCGCCCTGCTTTTCTTGCTTTCTTTCTCTCCAGATTCCATCGAGGTGATCCCCTAACAGCTTTCCCACACAGAACCGGGCACTAATAACTGGGCACTGACACAAGGTAAGTGAGCTCATCTGCTAATCAACAGGACCAAAAGGAGTCTCACACCTCACAGTCCCCTTCCTTCTCTCCTGTACTCTTACCTATGCAGACCCCTCAGCCTCTGCTTGTGTGACTCCCTGGCAAATCAGTTCAGCTCTTGAAGATTGGAGTTTCACAGGAATTTGAAGCTGACTTCCTCTGTCTGGAAGGTCTTCAGCCTCCCTCCCTGCCTTTCCTAATCCTTTCATTTGATATCTTCAATACTCTGATTCTAAATCCTGTGGACCTGTCGTCTGCTGTGTGTTATCTATTGAATAAGTCACACTTGATTTTGAACAGAGTTAATTGATTAAATAGACAGTATCTTTTTTTAAAAATATATATATTTCATACATTTTAATGAAGTTAGCTCAGAAACAGGGCTAACTACACTCAGCATTAAAAGAAAAAGTAATCAGATAAATGGCCAAGCAAAGAAAGAAAAGTTGTTACTTTTTTCACTTTTTCTTCAGCAACAATAAGCTCTTAGTTTGACTGTTTTGTAAAGCTCACCAGCCACAGAAAATGAACAGAAGGAAGTGAATGGATCTCAGCCAGCACAGTGAACTGAATTGTCTCACTAAGAAGTCAAAAATCAGAGCAACTGCAAGACTGAGGGCAGATTCATGCACCTGGAAGTTGTCAGGGGAGCAAAGAAGTGGGACCCTGGCTTTTGGGACCAGCAGGTTGTTAGACCAGTTTAGCTATCTTGTCAAAACTTCCTTTAGCAAACAGCCAGGCTGTTAAACAAACACACGATTTCTCAGGTAGGGGGCAAGAGGTTGAAAAAATATGAACAGATGCTCCTCATTAAGAGAATTGAGCCCTCTTTGCTCCTGAGGTAAAATAACATTACCTGTTGACTACATAATCATGGCCCTGCAGAGCACCTTTCCCTGAAACAGAGCTCAAGAAAGAGGTCTTGAATAACTGTGTTTTGAACTAAAGAGATCTGTAAGAGATCTCAATGATCTATCATGTTCTTGACTATATTGCTCATCAGATTTAATGCAGCTATTGGTTAAGACAGTGCAATTTTACATTCATATATAGAGTCCAGAGGACTTTTTGAATGAGGTGGATGTTAGTGCAGTTTTAAAAAACAGAATACTTGAAAAGCAGAGAGCAGGTCTTTTCCCATTTAACAATCACAAAAAAAAACCCCCACAAAAAACCACAAAAAACCCACAACAAAGAACTTAGTTTGAGTATTATGCTGTGATTCTCTCCTTTACCTAAGGAAAGCAGCTGCCTCTTGGTATGACAACTGCTTAGGAAAACACATTAGATCCCTAATTCAAAGGCAAACTTAGTTTCACTAAGTTGAAATGTAGTCAGCCCAGTCATGTTGATGCCAGACTAAATATGCTCAGATTGTATAGTTTGAATGTATGGAGCTATATGGCTCTCCTAATATTCTGCAATAAAGGGGAGAGCATGGCATCTGCATGAATATTCAGTGTATTCACCAGTCCAGTAGTTTAATCATACTTCAGCCCAGAGAATAAAAAGTCAACAGAGCCACGAATCCTTGAATCTACTCACTCCTGCTTTCTTCCTACATGCTAATGTGGAGGGAGTATTAAGAAACTTTGCCCCCTCATTAAGCACTTTGTGGGGACTCTGTAATAAATACTGTAACAGATGAAGGATATAAGATCCTTTCTCTGTGATATTTAAGATGACTCTGCTACCCAGGTGTTTGAAAGAGGACTCATTAATTCATTCACCAGTTTCAATAACAATTAAATAATGAGAACAAATATTTTTGTATCTCTTCAGAATCCATTTTAAAACCCTCTGTTCTTAGTAGCATACACTTTACATACACTTTTTCAGTTGCCTTCCAAACTGAGGCTCACTGTGCCCCCTACAAGCCGTGTCCTGAGAGGAAATTGAAGGTGCACCTTGCTGAACTGGAGCATGGGATTGAACTGCTGAGGTGACACTGACTGAGCCCACTTGTGCTGTTGGGTGATATTAGCCGAGGTAATATCAATGCAGCCAGGGGAGCAGCTGTGATTACCTGTCCCTTTATCCATCCCGGCTGTCCTGACCATTGGGCTATAGAATTAGTCTCTCTCCGACTTGGTGAATATTTATTTATGCAAAGTTCAACATTTTCAAAAGGACTCCCAAGACAAAAGCACCCCATCAAATACAACAGCATGGTGATTAAGCACCTCCCGAGAGACAGTGGCTCTCAGACTGCAAGGAAACCCGAGCTTTTGCCCCGATGTCCCTTGACAAGGGACATTGTTTCTGAAAAAGGGCTTCTCCTCCTGCTCCTCAATGTTTTGTGCAGGATTAAAATAGCACCTAGAGGAGTAAGCACTGTCCTCGGAAAAAGCTGAGAAGTGCTTTGTTTATGACTTCTGCCAGGGGTTAGGCAGATCTACTTGTCAATGGGCACTATCCAGTCTGAAACGGCTCTGTGCATTAGCAGCAAGAGATGGCTGGCTAGCGGATCTACTAGGAACCCACAAAAGCGACTTAAGGTTTATGGCTGCATTTAAGTGTCCATATCATTTGTAGAAATGCGTTGTAGTCTAGCTGTCAGCAAGAGGAGTCCAGAACACTACAAACTCTGTACCACCTAAAAACGGAGCTGTAGAGGATATTCACACACCAGCCAGAAAGAGCTCCATCGTGTTTTCCTCCTCCGTCCTTCCACAAACTCCACCAGCGAACGGACAGCTCATCCTAATGAGCTCCTCAGCCACTGAGGTACACTTAATCCTGAATCAGCGAAACCTGATAACAATGCTCAGCTGCTTGAAATGGAATTGTTTTCTGATGACTGGACTTAATCCAACCAAAGGTCAGTACAAATAAAAAATTGCTGTCAGCTCAGGACTTAATGATATATTCTTACCTCTGTAGACCTATAATTTCTCTAGATACCTAAGAGGTCATGTCAATCCTAATGTCTCCCAATTTTATGAATGCAACCATAAGCCCCTTTTAAATCAGATTACAAATGATTATTATAACTCTAAATGAAGGGAAAGGCTCACCATTTTCTCTAATTGCAAAGACTAATTTAATTATAATTATTTTCTTTCCAGATGTTTTGTATTTGTTCCATTACATTACAATAGATAGTCTGAATTTATGGAAAAGGAACAGTTAATTGTTTATGACTTGGAAAGGATGAAAAATTCACATCTGCTGGTGTAGCCACACTTCAGCCACACTCTTATTGTTTCTGAAGTGCAGGTATCTTCATATACACTACATGGTAGCTTCATTGCTTATATAAAGTAGCTGAAAAGATGGTGTAAACAGAAAACTTATGCTATTCAGACTTTTTAAAAATATCTGCTTCGATCTAAAATAGGCAATTGATAAAACCGTCAGACATAAAAGCTAATAATTCAGGATTCACAAGTCAGTGGGCACAAAGTGGAAAATGGTAATGTATTCAATATCCCAGCCTGATTTTGCACTGAATTAACATAAATTGACATAGCCTCCAAAGCAAATCTTGTCAACAACCTCACTTTGCCTTATTAACATCATTGTGGTGTCTATATTATTTTTGGTTTTCAAATTTCCAAATATTAAATAGGCCAAATCTATATTCTGTGTAGCTTTGCCGAATTTAATGTTTAATTATTTATTAGATATCAAATGTATAACATCTGTGTAAGAAGGCTGACATATGTTAGGACCTTTGACTTTGATATATAAAAAACTGTCTGCTGAGTTAGGAATCTCTCTATAAATTAATTAGATAAACATGAATACAGCATTTGTATTCTTCTAAGCCTTTGCTTCCCTAGAGATGAGGATGATGCTTATACAAAGGACACAAGAGTGAATGTATGAGTGGATCCCTTTTGTCTCTGCATTAACAAGGTTCTGCTTTATGCTTTCTTAACTTTTTGGTGGATGGCTTTCACAGTTTAAGGATTTCACAGTGTAAAGGTTAATACTTTTCTCTTCTCTGAAGCTGTTTCTGACACTCTGCCAATATTAAAGAAAACTACACCAGTACAACTTCCTAGATTTCTTTCACTAGTGTAAATTTTGTAGGCAAGGCCTCAAGAAAGAACATACTTCTGGAAACACATCTTTGTCTTCTTAATACATCCACGCAAGCACACAGATACACATCCACAAACCCAACTGATTTGGGTCATAATCTCTTATTCTGATAGGAAATTTCAATTTTATTTATCTTCATGGCTGTACTTTTGAGCTAGAACCCATCTAAAACTTTTGTTTCCAACTGTTTTGTTATTCTATTATATAATAACAAATAATTTTGACTAACATTCCTTATGAAGCAGAGACTACTATCTATACAAAGGTATTTCCTTTTTCTCAGCTGGATAAAAAATGTAGTATTTTTTATAAAATAAGGCAAGGGTCAAAGTTGATCTTCTGATGAAAGTGCAGAGCCTTCTCTCCATAACAGTGTTTTTCTTCTAGAGTTCCCTCAGTAGAGAACCAGGGGGTTTTATGATTTCTGTTACAACTTTGCGATAGAACAGGAGTAGTTTATAGGCAAGTATGCAAGGTTGTGCACATTCTCACCTCTGAAAAGTTATAATCTTCTTCCAAATACGGCTGCCTATAGCAGTTATATCCAAGGAAACTGTGCCAAGAGCATCAGACAGCGTTCTTTGCCTGAGTAGGGCCCATAGTGACATGCATGCAAAAGAACTGTTGCTTTTTCAAAAAGCAGTCCTGAATAAAAACTCTTCTCATTCAAGTTAGAGGCCTTAAGGAACATCCTGCATGTTAACAAACATCTTCAGATAATGCCGAGTTTGATGCTCATTTCCTAGTTATTCACAGACTCTCTTAAATGGAGCTCTTTCACTTCTGTGGCTTAGCCTAAGGAAATCCTGCAAGAACAATGTGTGACTGAAACACACACAGGTTTCCCAAATGGTAGCAAGACCCATTGATGCTGCTTCAGATAGCACCAAGACAGCAAGTTACAATACAAGCTAAACAAGAAAGAGTCTTGTTTGTATAGGATTGATTTGGGTTCAAGCTTTTTTCCTTTCAATTTGCAGTATATTATGTAAAGTGTTCTTCAGTGAAAAAGTTATTTAGCTGCCAAACTACATTATTTTTCCTCAAGTATTTCAGTAGACAGAATTTCAAAACCACCAATTGCTTACTCCCCAAATAAGCATTCCCACTTACTCTTCTTAGTAAAGTAGCCTGGAATACACTTGCAGATTCTGAAGATGTGGTGATAGAAAGAAGCCTTAAATACTCATCTCTAAAATCAAATACCATGGTAATGTAAGAGTTTTATTAATTAAGGTTGATTTATGCTGTAGAAGATGCCTGGATTGGTGCTCCTGGAATCTGTACAAACTCTAAACATTTACAGAAATCTGCAACACTGAAGATGTTACAACTTTCCTGGGACTACATCTATAAGCAAAGGAAAATCCTTAGGACCCATGGATTATCCAGCTTTCCTGCTGAAGTCATCAACAGGGTAGAAGTGATTCCAGTACATGGATATCTTTTCATTTTACAATAGATTCAGACCATTAATTCATGGTCTAAATAAATCTAAAATCTAAATCTACCTCCTCCTTTGTCTTTATTTCTGTGGCATTATCCAGTCTCTTCCCCAGTCACAGTCTCATTAGGGCTGGTGCTGGTACCTTCTCTAGGCAGAGCATCCCTACTGGTATTTTATGCTGTTGTGTTTCCTGTTTTATTATTGTTCTTATTCCAGAGTTTCTTCAACAAAGAGGGCACACATCCCTTTTGTCTTCACAGCAGGCATTACAGAGCACACAGCACCACCTGATTATCTGTCTTCCCCAGAAGACCATATTGATCAGCCAAGCAACTCTTAAAAGTCTAGATTACTTTTTCCATTTTATTTGTGAATACACATTATTTCTCTGTTGAGATGCTTGAGTCACATGGTTCTAGGAAAGTTGTCTAAGTAATTCTGACAAACTTTTGCTTCAAATACTTGGTGCTTTCCAGCAGAGTGATTACAGTGGGCCCTGTGTGGTTAACTGATGTGCTGAGCAAGAGTGATATATTGCAAAGTGAAGTATTGAGCAGGAAAGCTAAAACAATGAGTTACTCAGAAAATAGCTGGAATACACAATGTTTATACACAAAAATTCTTTGGAGCTTATTTATTAAAACATTAAAATGTATCCAACTTTAAATTCAACTTCAAAATCTCACATCTCTAGTTATAAGCCAGTTCTACTTACAAAAAGCAATGCTCATTTACCCATCAGGCACTTCTAAGCACATCTTTGGATGCTGTTGCTGTTGTATAGTTGAGCTATTTGTCTTAAGTAAAAAAGTGGCATCTGTATGCAATTTCCACTTGGCATCAGTGTCTCCTTTTGATGACAGTCTGTACTGTTTCCCTTTCTTCTTCCAGTCACTCCAGCTGCAAGACCCAGATGTCAAACTCAGGAATGTATTTTTTTCCCAGCAGTGCTATCTGATTCTGTTGTTGGCACCTCTGCTCGTGGCTGCTCTGAAGCTGCCTGTGTGCAACTCCCTAAGTTTAAAATGCAGACAGTGCTTTTTTATTTATATGCTAAAACCTTTTCAGTTGCCTTAATTATGGGAACTGAATATTATATATTCATCAGATACACAAACATACAGATTCCATTATTTATGATATTGGTTTCATGACAACTGTTACACTTCTGTAACCAGAAACTGGGAGGCAAGAAGAAAGCTTCAGAAAGTGCTAATGAGACATCAAAAGTAGTTGCTTACTTTCAATAACTGATCCAAACAAAGAAAGGTAAATATAAAGCCATCAAAGGGTGATTGATGAGAATAAAAAGTAAGGTAGAAAGGAAAAGGTGAAAACAGAAATGCATTAAAAAGGAATGAACAGCAAAGAGATGAGGGGAGAATAAAATATGTTAGAACTGTCTAAAAACATTCTGCCACATGTCTCCAAAAAGTGAAGTCCTTTAGAAGAGAATCAAGGCAAAAATTTATTCCAATTAATACCTTTCTGTAATACTCTCTTTTTTCTTTCTACTAGTTTCATGTTTTCTCTCTTTTTTTCTTTCTGCTAGTTTTGTGTTTTCCTCTTGGGGACGTTTTGCTGCAGTATTTGATTCTCCATCACCAAGACAAGGTATTTGTCTCCCAGGGGCTTTGCTGTAGCTCACTGCCATCCAGCGACTGGTCAGGAACTGAATGTGTCAGGCAGCTCACATCCTCCTGCAGGCACCTGCCAGCACCTGTGTGCTCACTCTGCTGCACTCTACCTGACAAAGGAATTTTCCTCTCTACAGAGCCCTCAAAGAACTGCACTTCTCTCCCCCTGCATGAATTATATTGTGTAATGTAATAAACATAAATTTGAGACAGCTTCCATCTTACACAAGTAGTAACAATTCCACTACATTGATGCACGTCTAGTCACAAAACCAGCTTATGAAGACAAAAGAATGGTACTTTAACAAGCTCCTAGTCAAGACACTAAGCATTGTTAGGTTAAAAGAGCTAACCTGAAGGATAAGAGAAGGGATGTGAAGGGCTGAATTATTAGGATAAAGGAGAAGGAAGTGGTGAGTAACCCCAGTCAGGTAGATAGACAGACTGAAAAGTTCGGAGATAAGAAAATATTAATATATGTTATAAATATATATAACTATGTAAATATTAATGCAGAAATCTGTTATCTTGACAGCCCATCTGATTTCTATCTCAATATATCTGTTGGACATTGAACTCTGAAGTGATAAACTGCATGTAATTCACATTTTACAAATTAAAGAACCATGACTAGAAGTTTAAGGGTTCAAATATCAAGAGAGAATTAGCTTGAAATCCAGGAATATAAAATGTTTACTGGATATCATCCATTTAATCAATTAATAAATTAAATTTATTTTGCCATTCTGTCTGGCAAGGTGCCAGCACCATGATTCCTTTTCATGACTTATGTATGTTTATGTGCACCACAGGTATGGAATGAGTTCTGTATGAGGAACAGAAACATACACAGGAGTCTACAGCTGTAGGCAGACCAATCAACTGTTGAATTACACAGAAGATAAATAGATAAGAGAGTGTAAAACCAGGCTGACATGAAAATGAGGGGGCATCTGGTTCAAGCAGCTATTGCTTATTAGCACATAGCTAATCTGTAGAACTAAAAGATGCTAAAAGTTCATGGGGACAAAAAAAGTGGTGTCATAAAATTAGTGGAAGAAAATCCAGCCTGGACAATGAAATGCAAAGAGGCCATATCTAGTTTTAGAAGTTCCTGCTCTGAAAGTTACTGGAGGCTGGCAGAGCATTTTGGGGAAATAGCACTGTATACTTACTGTCTTCTCATATCCTTTCCAGTGCTCTGATGCTGGGCAGTGCCAAGAACAAGACAAACCTTTAGTCTGACCAAGAGAAGTTGTTCTTACATTCAGCTTTTGGGATTTGAGAAATCCTACTGAAATCAGTTGGATGTCTAAATTCTCATAAAATGCAGGTCTGAATACTCAGCATTTTGTAGGAATGATCAAGAGAAAATGCAACTAGATAAAAGATACTTCCCTTTTTTTTTTTAACAGCTTTAAAAAAGTTAGTAGTGGAAGGACTGGGCTTGTGAGTTCTGTGAGAGAGGTTGAAGCAGTTAAATGAGAAAGCACAGAAAGCAGGAAGACAATTCTGCTACATTTGGCACTAGTCAGAAAGCTAATGAGGCTGAGGCTGATGGCAGAACCACATTCCTGGAATGAGACTGTGTCATGATTGTTGTCCTCCTACATGGGATAATAGGAGTCAGGGTTTTCAGTTGGATTCACTTGGACTGTCCAGATTCAGTAACCACGTCCCACTTTCAGCACCAATAATTTCAGCACTCTTAGAGAAATGTCCATCTATGCACCCTCAGTCACCAGCCATTTCTGAAAATGTATTCCCAATTTTATAGGAACATGCAAAAGCCTCAATTACAGCTCAGTTAACTCGAGTTATCACAGCTGAGACTAAAACATAGCTGCAGACTGCAGCAGCAGCGTCCATAACTTACAGCATAGGGATCATGACAAGGAGACTTCAACAAGAAGGGGAACCCAGGATGAAAAAAAATGGTGTGAGAAGGTAAATTCTGATATTTTGGTCCTGAAGGTGAAAACAAAGAATGATATTAAGAGTACTGCCAAGCACAGAATATACTGACAGAATACATTTTACCCCAAGAGACAAAGGACTTCAGTCACAACAAGTACATTATCCTTACTTCAAAAATATTTGACTTGAGCAGCATGACAATTTGTAATTATTCTTACAGTTCTTCCTACAAATAAACTCACAGAAATGAGGTGCTTCTTGGAGTTTGTGATCAAAGTGTCAGAAACAGCCAGCTATGCTTGTAAGTGTGAAAACTTAAAATGTCATACAGATGCAAAAGGAAAGCATGTTATCTATTTTGCATTTAAGAGACAAAACTGTGATGTCTAATCACAGGTGAGATTAGTGAAAGAAGACAAAGACAATATATTTAGAATTTCTAAGGAAATTGTCACATTCTTGTGCTCACCATAATTTTTTAATACAGCAATATTTCATACAAGAGGGAGACAAGGTTTCAAATGCCTTCTCTGAGAGCTGGAACAAATTCAAAAAGAGATCAACTTTGTTCAACCCAAGTTTATTGTAATTACATTGTTTGCATTGTGCTTTATCTTTCAAATGACCATCAGGCAGAGCTGAAGATTTGAGAAACTTTCAGGACAGACCTTGTGTCTAAACACCAGAGCCAAGAGATGTGTACACAACTGATGACCTAGACAGTGACTGAAGATAACAGAACATTCCCTTGCTAACATTTTGTGGGTTTTTCCAGTAAGTAATGAAAAATTTGACTCCTAGAGACTTTGTGTTTGTCATGTTCACTTGAGGTGCACAGCTCAAAGTCATATTTACATTCTTGGAATTAAAATTTTTAAGGGAAGGAATGATTCCCCAAGTTAAGTAGCTTCTGTGACATGAAAGAATAAACCTCAACCTCTTGAAGGATAGATCCTACATTTGGAATTGATTTCAGGCACATAAGATCTGTTAGAAATAAAATCAAGATGAGTTGCTTCATGTACATCAAGGCTTGCACTTCAGAGGAGACTGTGACATATTGACTGTGAGTCTGAAAGGGTTAATAAGTGCAAAACAGATTGTTGTGTGTGTAAAGCATTTTATTTGCCAGCTACCAAGATATTAGGATAGAAAATAAGTTAATATGAGCAGTGGCCACTGCAAGAGGCCCTCAAGGTAACAGAAAGATTGAACAGCACAATCCTGTACAAACAGTGACACTGGGCTGTAACATAGTGATGACATTTCCTATGGAATGGATTAGAATGTACAAATAAATTAAGATTAAAACAGAAAAGTGAGTTAACCCTTTGAGACATGGTATTATTATGGTCATAATCATCCTAAGCGTGAATTGGATAATAAAAACATTAAATGCAATCAAAGTCTGAGATGGCTCCCTAGCCTCCTTTCTTCTTTTGATAATAGAAAATAAGTACTGTAAAACACATTTTCTCTGATATATAAGAGAAGACAATCTGTGGCTTCTAGATTATGTAAGCAACTATTTTATTGGGAAGGTCTACTATGAAGGCAACAGCTGTGGACTACACAGATTCAAGTATAGTGAAAAAAGTGGACTGTATTTTAAGAATCTTATACGACACAGTAGAAGAAGCCACAAGTTTTGAGGATCAGACTATAAATGTATTATTTCAAAAGTCTATACAGGTTGTTGTGGGTTTTTTTTTTTTTTTTTTTTTTTTTTAGATTAGGAACTGTCAAGTGATTGTCTCAGTAAGAGGAGTTTGGCATGGGAAACTCTTAGAGGGCACAGCAAAATGGAGAAGTATTTTAGCGCTACGTTAAAAAAAAATAGAAACAACCCAAAGTGCCTAAAAGGGAAACAACACTATCATGCAGACAGAATAGGGACCAAAAAAAACCCCAGTATTGCTGTTTTTTTCTTTGCATTTTTTATTATGCTTTTGGAAGACATTACCCAAGCACTTTTTCTGCTGACAGTCATCCATGATATAATTAGACATAGCCAAGTAAATTTGATATGAGAAAATACAATAAGATTTTCTTCCCCTTTCAGCAACTTCTTCCAGCAATTGAATACCCACTCTGAGGAAGGAATACTGCAGACTGCTAATATGCAATTTTCAGGTCTGAGTGTCTTCTGCCACTAATTTGGAACTCTGAAGAGACTTCCAATTCTCTAACTCCAAAACTGGATTTGTAATGCCATATAATTCATAACAGGATATTTGACTTTTTTTGCAGTAGATAGCAAAAGCAACAATTTTAAACTAAAGCAGAACCAAAAAGCAAACACTCTTTCAGACAGTTTTCAAATTCACTAGAATACCAGCATTCTGCAGAACTGGAATATTCTATTTCTATTATAAAATTATTATATGAGTAATCTTCAGCTGGTCAGTATCCAGCAAATGAAGGAATCTTCATTATCAGCAGTATTCAGAATTGATGTTTTCTCAAAACATCTTTGTGACAATATCCTTTTCCCAATGTTAGAGAAACAGCTCTTGCTGTTTCACAGCATCTTTAGGAGCCATGATGTAGGGATGAGTTGCACATGGCAAAATATACAAGTGATAAAGAATGAAGAAAAATAAGCACTTCTTAGCTGAGTGAAATTTAAGGTACCTGATGCAATTTATAGTTACAGCTAAATTAGCTGTTCGAATGTCACAAACCAACAAACTGACTTATGTTCACTGAAACTTTGTCTATAGTCTGTTCTCTAGCTGAGACTAACTTGGGTTTTCTAGACTTTTTTGGCAATGAAAACAACGTCTGCAGGGCAGATGTCTGGTGGAAATAGAGACAAAAGCAGTGTGATAGAAGTAATCACACCAGATGTCCAGAGCAAGCAATTATCCAAAATAAAATTAATTGATTGGAGATTCAGATCTTAAGGCACCAGTTACCTTTAACCACTTACACCCTACAAACACTGACAGAGGTGAGACAAGTATGAATTTTAAAAGCAAACCCTATATGTAAGCCAGTGGTTTTCCTCTCCTAAAAAGTATCTTACAGCAATCAATTGAAAGGTCGCTGTTACTCAGTGGCAGTTGATGAAAAAAACATTTCTGCAGAGAATTTTCAGATTTTTCCTCAAACTGTCAAACTTTTCTACATGAGTAATTTTATGCTTAATCCCCAATATTATATAAGACAGTGTAGGTACTTTAAACCATTTGTAAAACTGATCTTGCTAAGGAACTGGTAGTTCAAGCATCACCTGATCCAGAAGAATCCAGTTTGTTCAGAAGAAACTGTGTTATAAACAAGCACACAAATATCTTAACTTTCTATCCTAACACACAAATTTCTGGGTTTGCATATGCAAGTATGACAAGAGCAAACATCAGCATCTACTCACAAGTGCCACTCTGAAAATTAGCTTAGGTATTTGGATTTTGATTATGATATACATTGGCAAATCAGACCAAGGCTTTTCTATCAATTTCATAATTAAAGTATTTAATATTAGTGATGTGAGTTATAATTTCTTAGAAGCAGACTTTCAGTGGGATTTTTGCAGTAACTAGTGACCAATGCTAATCATAACTCTTGTCTCTGCTTCACAGTAGAACGGCATTTTATTTTGGTAGGACACTTCACAGGCAAAAAAAAAAAATAAAGCTTTGCAGGCATTTACATTTATCATTACCAGAAATGAAATATATATACTAACAAAGATATTTAATGATCAACACTTTCTAAGAATCATATTGTTACAGAAAGCACTTTAGCAGGACTCAAACCATGTCTTCTTTTGAAGTTTTTAAAGTTATCTTCCTTTGAAAGTATTTCAGACACATTTGTTCTGGAAGAAGAAGTATTGGTAATACCAAACAACAAACTTTCTACCAAGTTCACATAACTGAGTCTTCAGATCATGTACCTTCCATATGATATGAGTCACTGAATTTTTGGATGATGTAAATGCAATCAGAGCATGTTTGATTTAATTTTGGTTTGTTAGAACTACAAAAGAAGAGGAAGAAACAGCAATTTGCAAGGAGATGGAAAACAAGGCAATATAAATAGAGAAAATAGTTACACTTAATGAGATTTGTTTTCATTGGAACTGCTGCTGGGTTTCACTTTCAAACTACAGAGTTATCTACTTTCATTTGATTAGAAACAATGCTATGCAATCTGAGCTGCTTTGATTCTCTCACCAAATAAAAGAACAAGAGCCTTCACACTTAAAGAGAGAAAACATTCAATTTAAGGAACTGAAAGAAAAAGGAAGAACCTAGTTACTTTAAATCCAAACATGAAGACAATTACATCACAGATAGTAAATCACAGTCTGGCAAGGATGCTGGTGGAGAAATTCTGTTCTAACACAACCCACAAGAATTTACTGGAATTCACGGGATTACTTTGGAAGAACATGGTTGTGGGTTTTTTATAATAAAACTCCCTATTTCAATACACTTTTTTTCTTTTTAATAGTTGTTTCTGAACTTTCCCTTTATTGTAGTTTTCCATCATCATCCTTCAATCTTCCAGTGGCTAATGACTTTTCCATCTCTCTCTGCGCTGCAGCAGTCCTTGCCACCTTTTTTCCTTTAAACTGTTTAATGTAATTAAGTAATTTAAATTATCAAAGCAATTATTCCCAAATGGAATACAGGTTGACATTCGCTGCTTCTACACCACCTCTCTTTCTGTCCTGCATTCTCAAAAGCTTATTTTTTCTCCAGCTGAAAACTCAAATAAATAAGATTTTGCTTTTCCTAGAAGCCTCGCCTTGCTTGTCCTTCTGAGTTCTCAGATCACCACAGGTACAGCATTACTGTTATGGATGTGCTTGCACTACCCATATGTTAAATGTTATTACATCCTTAAATGTGCATTCCTTCACCACCTAATTATTACCTGTGTCTTAGGCAAACCTTCACCTCCCATTCAAAAGCCATACATATTGCACATTCTAAAAGAATAACTGCAGTTATATGATTTAAATATCTTAGTAAGCAATGACACAGCCTAAAGCACCCCTAGAGAGTGAGCCAGAATGCCCAACTGCAGACAGCATGGCCCACTGGACCCCATGATTCAACACAACTGCTCATTCAGCCTGAATGAGGGACTCAGTCCTCTCTCTGAAAAGATTGCCAGACGACACCATTATCTTAGAGATAGAAGGAAATAAAATTTAAGAACTTACTTAGAACTACAGAACAGGGTCCCAAATACCAAGTATTAGTTACAATTGAAGATTTCCATGTGAAGGCTACAAATTGCGAATGAAAACTGCATCAAGTTATGACAGATTCAGCCTTGGAGGATAAATTCTCAGCTATAGGCTATGGAAGCAGAGTCCTTGGGAGCAATCTCTAGCAACCACTGTGGCCACAAATTTGGACCATATCTAATGGAATCTGATGACAATTCCATACAAGCTGGATCTAAGGATCTGTATCTCAAGCATTCCACTTCTCAGTGGGATTGCATGGTATGTGGCACTGTTACTGACTCTGCACTTCTAGTGTATCTGACTTCCCTCCCAAAAATCAGGAGAATCACTTTGTGGAGGAGAATGGAGGAAAACCAGGGGGAAAAAAGCTGTTTTCACAAATATGTTTCTAGTAGCAATGATCTGCAACTATGACAGTATGTGCATATAAATGATTTAAGTTGCCTAGGGATAGTTAATATTTTTAGTAGACAAAAGAAAATATTCAGTTGTTGCTTTAGTTCAAGCTTAAATAAGACCTTATACCCTCGAAAGTCCAGCTGTTATTTCACTTAAGTCATTTGTCTACTACACGACATTACTTCTTCATACAAGCCTTGACTTATTTTATGTCCTCTCATTTGTTGTTTCCAATTGTTGTAGATTAAAGAGATCCCATGTTATGTGTGTGGTTACTTTTTATGCACTAAAAGATAAGTTGTTACTTCATCTTTTACTGGCCTTTGACTACATTATTTTTACTTGAATGCTTCAAGCTCTTTGCTAACAAAGTAAGTCTACTGTCTGTGGTAACAAGTTAATTCAAGTATATGTATTAACATGATTCCCAGGCCCTAATAACCATTACTTCCTGTATTCATAATAAAAACAGTGTGAGAGGGCTATGTTCTCACACATCAAACAAAACTTCAGGACAGCCCAGTTAAATGATTTGCCAACATACTATTTGATATAGCACTAGCATTTTCTGAGTCTTTCTCAATTATGCACAGAGCTGTTTAGGACACACCAGGTTAAATGCTCAGCAGCACTGCTAAACTGTTTGATTTCAATGATTTGTTCCATGTTTTGAGATAACTTTGGCAATCTTAAAATAAGAGGTTGAACGATGCAAAGTATTTTTTTAAACAGTTTGCCAAACCTTAATGTGTTTCTTTACAACATATGGTATAGTCATTGTTTAAAGGCAGGTTCTCAGCAGTGCACATCTTTCACTACGGAGATCGAAACTGGGGACCCATCTGCTCAGATCTATTAAATTCTCAATACAGTTTCAAACATTTGCTGAACTGATGACACTTTCAAATACGGCAGGATTTTTATAACGTAGGTGAATAACAGGAACATGGTTTCACTTTAAACAAAAACATCTTAAACTGTTGTCAGAGAAAAGAAGTAAGGGAATAAACAGCTGCAGTACTGAATCACGTTAAACACAATGCGGGGCTGTGTGATACAAGCTCCAAGTTATAAAGCTTTCTTTTTTCCTTTAAACTAAGGAATGTTCAAATGGTAATTACACTGGCTCAACAGAAAAGCACTTTATAGCACAACCAAAAACGTGGAGGTGATCTCTTTTATTAGGGCAACTAAAAATATAAAGAAGTAGTCTTTGAGAAATTTTATTTTAATTTGTTTTATCAGAGCTTGTGAGCAGTAAAAAGGAAAATCAAAGGGTTGCTCTGTGTGGTTTCTCTCAGTGAAATAATCAGCTTTGAAGTTATTCTTTGGATAACACAAGACACTGGGTTAAGTCAGGGGCGCCTCCTCAGGATTTACTCCCGTTTGACACAGCACTACCAAACATATGCAAATTTTATAGCAAACTAAATGTGAAAACATTTATTATACTAAAAACCTCTGTGAGCATTATGATTGTTCCCTAAATAACTACACAGCTGAGAAAAAGACAGAGGCAAACACAGGAGAGTAAAATCAAGGAAAATCCAAGGGGGACAATGTACAATGAAAGAAAAATGGAACCACTGATCCATCAAAATTCTTACACTGGCCCCTCCCCAGCTGGAGTAATATATCACAGTTCACCAAGCCTTCAGTTATGACAACTTAGACAACAAAGGATCAGTACCTATAGACAATAAATGAAATCAGATTTGTTGTCAATCTGACAGCCATCATATTTTGACAGTTATTTATGTTCATTTAAATAGGAACATCCCTATTAATGATAATTAAAATGTCCACTGTAGCTGAAAATTTGTTCATTTCTTACCTTATACATTTTTTCTGTTAGCTCACTGATTTTATTTTCTAACACAAGTGGGAAGAAAAAAGTACGAATAGAACAGAAAAGAGATAGAAACAGAAAAACAGAACAAAACAAAAGAGGATATACAATAAAATGAGAAAAAAATACAGATCTCCTCATGGCAGCAGTATCTTGAATGGCAAGCATACATACAAGTTCAGGCTTTTCTACAGTGTTTGTAAACTGAATATATTCTACCTTGTCCCACAGCTTTCCATAGCATCTTGCAACAAAAACCTGCATATACTGGAATAGCATGTTGATAAAAGCTAAGGCCTTGTCTAAACTCTCTCATCCAAGTAAGATAAAGTACACATTCAAAGTAGAACAATTACTTCAAAAAAATTCCAAAAATCTAAACTCTCTCCATATGGACATTTTTATTCCCAAATAAAAACGTCCAAGAGTGACAGTAACAAGAAAAACCTCAGAATTGTTTTAATACAGGTCATAATTTGTCTCCTGTACACCATCTTGGAATCACTTGATTTGGAACGTCTTGATTTGGAAGGGACCTTAAAGCTTGTCTCATTTCAACTACCTTGCCATGGGCTGGGACACCTTCCACCAGACCAGATCACCCAGGGCCCCAATCAGCCTGGCCTTGAACACTTCCAGGGATGGGATAGCCACAGCTTCTCTGGGATAGCCACAGCTTCTCTGGGCAACCTGTGCCAGAGCCTCCCCATCACCACAGGGAAGAATTTCTTCAGAATATCTAATCTAAAATCTACCCTCTTCCAGTGGCTTCCCAAAGCCATTCCCCCTTGACCTATGCCTCCATGCCCTTGTAAGAAGTCCCTCTCCAGTTCACTTGTAGCCCCTTTAGGTAGTGGAAGGAGTCTAAGGTCTTCCTAGAACTTTGTCTTCTCCATCCCTTCCCCCCACTGTGTCCACCACACCACACAGGTTGGTGTCATCAGCAAAATTGCTGAGGATACACTCAGTCCCACTGTCCACGTTGAATGGCACCAGTCCTGATGCCAACCCCAAGGAGCAGCACTCATCCCTGGTCTCCTCTTGAACATTCAGCCACTGACTGCAACCCTTCTGAGTGCAACCAGCCAGGCAATTCCTTATCCACTAAGTGGTCCAGCCACCAAATCCATCTTTCTCCAGTTTAGAGACAAGGATGTTGTGTGGGACAGTGTCCAACTGAGCTTTGCACAAGTTGAGTAGATGACATCTGTTGCTCTGCCTTTATCCACCAAGGCTGGAACGCCACTGTAGAAGGTTAGAAAATTTGACAGGCACAACTTGCCTTTAGCAAAAAAAGATCACAGCTCCTCCTACACTGTTCTGATGGCTCAATGAACATCACACATTTTTGTTCATTGTTCATTTGAGAGCACAAAACATTTGCAAAAGGTGTGAGTTTTTGATGCTGCTACAGACATTACAGTTTCCTCATGGTTCTTGCATACAATCTCATTATTAGCAAACTGTAGCTTTTGCTTGCTGTATATTTATTATCAGGTGACTATTTTATCATCAAAATATACTTACTGGATGATTATATTAAATTAATTGAAAAATTCTGTTTCTTGATAGCAAATACAGTAGGAAAAATATATTGAAGTTATTATTTACACTTTTTATAATACTTTGCCACTGGCATATGATGTAGCAGTTCAGATATGCAAAGTAAACTCAGACAAAACAGCACAAAATTCCTTAAAATAATCTAGGTGAATTTTAAATTATATGTAGGAATAATATCATGCCAAAATGAAGACAAGCATAAGAGGAAGTCAATAAACAAAAAAATCCAGGTGTCAAATCATATTTGTGGAATCTATGGAAACCCCATTAAAGTGAATGAGATTTGTATCAAAGGCAGTTTTTGTGATGTCCAAGTAAAACTGAGTAAATATGCTTGGAAATCTATGTCTCAACAAGACTAAATAGCTCCGTGTGGGGCTGTAAAAGGACAACAACTGACAGCAACTGAGGCTTCAAATCAGGTACTGCAGCTGCCATTTCAGAGCTGCAGGTGCAGAACAGAATGACCAGAGGATGTTTCAGAATGACCAGAGAAATTCAGAATGGAACACAGGCTCTCAGTTTTGAATGCTATCTCTGGATACCAAAGAAAAAAGCTACTGATGAATAAAAAATACAGCAGAAAGTATTGCAACTAATCTAGTGCAGTAACTTTTCATGCATTTTGATAGTGAATGGGAGTATCAAGATGGTCAGATCCCTGAAGAACCCTTTTGTACAATAACAATCATACCACAGTAGTAAAAAATGTAGGATAGTTTCAGTCCTCAGCCACAGACCCTTCATCTTTCGTAACATTCTCCTTGTTGAGTGAAGATTTTAATGAAAACAGTATTTCAGAACTTCCTTCCTTTGGGAGTATATGTCCTCACCTTAACCTTATTTTAACATTGTTTTTGTGTGGGTGTTTATTGTATTGCAGAGTGTGGCAAATCTGATAAGAAAAAAGCAACGACTGAGCCCAGTCTTATTGTATCAGAATGGCTGAAATAATTACATATCCTGGAAAACCTGGGAACTTCTGATCCTACTTTCAGACACAGAATGGATACACAGTTTTTGATTACTGAAAATACTCTTGCAGTCCCCCACAAAGCTGAATTTCAGTTGTATTCTCTGATGAACAATCAACATGGCTCATTTCCTGGGCTTTGGGAGAAAAACTGTTTCTTGAACAACCCAGTGAACTGGGAATAATAGGAATGATATGCTTGATGACAGCAGCAACATAGAATCTGAAACATATCTCAGAAGACTGCACTTTTGAATTAAAGTATGAATGTCATAGGGAGAGCACACAGGATGTTTGATCTCAAAAGGTTTCTTTCTTTCAGTACCCTATAAACTACAGCTGTAGCTGTCAACCACCCATTGCTTGGATAGTTAATTCTCCCCATTCTAATTTGCTCCTCAAAAGATCCCAACGCTTATTAAAAGACTACAAAACCCAGTAATTTATGTTCTAGTATCCAAAGGAAATAAAATTATTTCATCTAAATTTTATTTTATTCTAGCTTCTTCTCATGCCTTGTGATGCAAAAAAAAAAAAGTGTAATTGACAGGGTTTGTTACTTCACAGAATATAATATTTAAGACATAATGGAAATATTATTTCCACTTCTTGGTGTATCTTTTTGAAAAGAGTTTCTTCTGCTGTCACCATAAAACCAATTATTTAATTGAGAAATGATCCATGCCGAGTCTACCTGAGTCTGTTAGTACCACACCTGAAGTGCTGCAGGACAGTGGCCTTCACACAACAGGACAGAATGACAACAAATCCATAATCTTAGAGAGTGTATTCAATCCCTAACACCTCACTAGCCTCAGATACAGTAACACCTATCCAACTACTTTGAATTTATCAAGCACATTCATATTGCCACCTGGATTCCCATGTATACCTAGAGAAAAATCAAAGAAGATTGGACAACTGAGTGTGACAACAATTCCTGGCAGCATGCACCATAGATATGGTTCACTCTGAAAAAATAATTCGAATTTGTCTGTAGGGAATTACAACCCTTCCAGAGTTATTACTGTGAGCAACCAGATTGACATATATTTTCTTTAACATTTACATTTTTAAAAGTAATTTTACCACAAAGAGATTATAGTTTAAGAGATACCCTTTACAGGCAACCTTCTTCAAAATTATTCCTTATATACTTTCCTGTGCTTCTGGTAACTGTCAAAAATTGGCTTCATATCAAATGGAATATTGGTCTGATTTAATACAGCATTTCCTGTTTGAATATTTAACTAATTCCATTTTTTTCTCCAGGGCTTGAGTTTTCACTGGGAAAGCACATTGCAAGAGGCTCCAGTGAAGGCTGTTTTGGTGCTCATTTCCTGAGTCTGATCTTGACTTCTGAGAAAATTACCCATTTCATTCAGAGAGTTGCTAACTCCTAAAGTGGTCAAGATGTCTGTCCTCACAACTATTTGCTTCATAACCCTCAGAGTAGAATTTAGTTGGAATCATTTGAAAGCTTGTTCTATAAAAGCAAGGACTCCAAATTTCCCAACTCTTACCAACTGAAATTTCTGAAGTTTCTGCATGTGAAAATGATCACTCTGTATGTATATATGAAAGGAAAAAGAGACTTGGACAACAAACAATACATTCAGCTCTTTAGAAAACAGCAAGGCTCCTTAGCACTCAGCTCATTAATTTTCCCAGAGAGATATGCAATTGAAATTCAGTGAGAATTAAACACTTGACTCCCTTAGGATCTTTAAAACCCCAGATGAAGTGATATTTAACTAATTCCCACACAAACAGAAATCAGTCATTTGGCAGAATGTTGCAATGTGATTGTTGGTCACCTGAATAGATTGGGTCCCCAGCACAGCATTAATGATGTCATTAGAGAGCTCCCATGTCCCGTCCCTGGGCATGCAGGACCCCAGAGCCAGCACCCGGTGGGGTTCGAGGGAAGGGGTGCACTTAGAGGAGCCTCTCGCTACCTGCAGCAAGGCTGTGAATGTGCATTCAGCTTCCCACTAGCACCTTTTGTTTCTCAGAAGCTTGGATATTCTATACATTAGAAATAATACATTCTTTGGGTGTGACCATCCTCACATATCATGAAAATGAAAATCGGCAGAAAATATGAAAGTCAACAGAATTAGATCCCTCCCTCAGACTTATATGAAATCAAATTAGACTTGTATGGAAAGATTTACTCTTGAGTAGCACGAGTTTTTCTCCCCTTTCTCTGTCTCATTCTCGGTGTGCTGGCTTTGCTGCCAGAAATTTCTAAAGTGGTGAGCTCACTCTCCCCTCCTCCTTGCTCTCCTCCTTTCTCCCCTTGCCCTGCCCGTCGCAGGGTTTCAATGGGCTCCTGCAGTCACTCGGGCGGACAGCATTCCGTTGCCAAGCAACTCCCTGAAAAGAAGCACATGCTGCTGCGGCGCAGACAGAGCGTGCCCGTCTGCTCCAGTGATGCTGTGGCCTAATTTCTGCCTCTCTTGTGCTGGATACAAAGGGAACATCTCCAGAGTTGAGGGTTAGGGAGTACTGGATTCTCTGCGCTTTTTTTTTGTTGTTTGTTTTTCCCCGCTCTCCTGATCGGGTGCGTCCCCCTCCATCTGAGGGCCCCCAGAAGTCATGCATGTCTAATCTGCATGCATGCGTTTGGGACTGCTCCCTGGGCTTGCCGAATACTGACAACTTTCTGTTAGCTTTTGGCTGAGTTAATAGTGCTTATGGAGATCAGTTAAGCTTCCCTGTAGCTCTCCCACAAGCGCAGTTTTGCATGTAAATTCTCAAGGCCATTCATCTTTTCCTACCTGACTCTTTATTGCCTGGTTGGTTGGGGTTTTTTATACTTGCATTTAGGGAATGCAAGTATAGCCTTTCTTATTTCCCCTCCTTTCACCATGCCTTCCTGGGAACAAAGAACAGCAAACTAAGAAATTCCTTTGGTTTTTCCAAAGCCTGAAGAAAGATCACTGCTTTATCCATGGATTTAGTTTTGGGACTGCCTAATCTTCTCAAAAGGCAGACCCATACGTATTCAGATTTTGTGGTTGAACTCAGCCCTGCAATCACAATCCTCCACTGTCTGTTACAGACAGTATTATTAATAGGTAAAAACTAGCAGTCAGACAAGAGGCAAATTTCCTTACATCTACTGCTAGCTTCCTTAAATTTCCTGTTAGCACGTTTTCCATAGGAAGGTTGCCTATGCTAGTTGCCTGTTGTCAGTTGTGGTACCAACTCAGCAGCTCACTCAACCTGCAAGCAAACCTGAACCTCAGAGAGAAGCTGCACTGTATTCAGCCTGACAGAGTCTAATATTGCTCTGGTGCTCTGGGTATTCCACCAATCCTCCCCTCACTTCTGGATCAAGTCTGAAGTCCCAGTCCTAATTTACAAATCCCTAATTTGGTTAGTGCACACCTACTTTAAGGGCAGCCAAGAACCCTCATCCACTGATCCCTGGAGTCAGCACTGTACTACAGATTCCTTCCAGCATAGCTACGTCAACACAGCTGTGACAAAGCATAACCTCCAGCTGCCACTGCTGCACCAGTAAATGCCTGGTTCACCCTCCTTTCTGCCACCAGGGCAGCACATTTGTCAGCTTTGTTTGTGCCTTCAGAAGTGTCCTGGAATTAAACAGGCAAAATTCAGTGGCATGGGAAAACATGTAAATCACAGATGCCCTATAATAGATAAAGCCAGGGTCAATGCCACTGAGCACATTATAAGAAAGGCCCTGAAAGACACAGAGATCCAATAGCTCTGCAGAAGAAAGGTTCCAAACCAAATGTTCCAATTTTTTCCAATGGCACAGTACTCAGGTGACAGCAGACACTTCTCATTCCAGTGTACTTAACGTGTGTAGCGCTGTGGATAAGACTCTGCTTATCTTTTGCTTATCTCCTACACAAAAAATCAGAACTGTTAACTGTGTGGCAGCAACAGTAAACTCAAATGCACTTGCAAAGTCTCATCCTTTTGGAGAGAAGAGTCCTTTCTTCAGTCCCTGAGAGTGTCATGCACTACAAAACCAGCAAATTATTTACAAAATGTTTTGAGACCGTCTGGAAAGAAAGGTGCTATATACAGGCACAACAACAGTTAGGACTTGCATGAGTCACACATACACAGCTTTCAGTATTACACAACTCCTTGAACATCCCTCTTCCCCAAACACTCTCTATAAGATGAAACACGGGACTTTTCTCCCTCAAAAACACAACAGCAGTAAAGAAACAACAAAGTGTCTTAATATTACATTAAAAATTCACACTCCCATTTGAAGTCAGTCTGAAGGGTAAAATAAGGCCTCAGAACTGCTTCTGGATATGGCAAAGCTAATAAAAAAAAAAAATTAGATGATCCTTTACCAAACAGGTAATGAACTAAAGTTAAAAACACAAGCCAAATTGCCATACAGACACCATCTTCTTACTTATTGTCCAGAGGCAGTCCATGTGTTTTTCTATGTATTTTTGGATCCTGCATCAATTCAAGATGATACTACAGTTTGGCCCATGGCCAGAAACTGGCAAGTGAAATAATGTTCCAGTATATGCACTGTGAACACACAGCTGGCTTCAAAGGGAAATGGACTAATCCTACTTCATTTCCCTTCTTCAGTATGTGTTTAAAGAGCTTTGGTGCACTGAAGGAAATCAACCAGAATTCATTAGTTCCCTTCTGATTCAGCTCATTGCTGCTGGAAAGGGAAACAAGTCGGAATTGCAGGATCCTACTCAATTTCCTTTTGGAGCAGACTTTAAGCCAATTCTGCTCTCAGTTTTACACACACAGATATTCACTAACGATGCATAAGTTCAAATGCAATACCTCTCCAAGCTGCCTAAACATATGAAGACTATGAAGGGAAGAAGAAAAATTAAATAATCGATTGGACTTCATACCATGGAGAACTTTTGGCTGAGAATATTCCTGAGAAAGAAACTCAGAAATTGGGAGAACTTCTACAGAGAGACACAGGAGTAAGGAGAGATAGAAAAACCCAGGTGAGAGTAGGAAGAGATCACAATGAAGAAAAAAAAATTTAATACATCATATTCATTTTCTGCTATCCAATGAAAAATTACAGCAAACTAAAACACTTTAATAGCTAAAGCGAATGCTAGGGATGATTTTGAACCTATTTGGAGGAGGTTTTGGAAATGGAGACATTAAGATAAATCATTTGCTTTGGACAGAAAGTTTTTCTTCCCACTCATCATCAGATCTTTCAATTTGTCTCTTCAGAGGTCATGTCATATTTTATGAGCCTTCTTAAGGCTTCTGCAAAGCAATAGGATTTCAATTATTCCCTGTTCAGTTTAAGGCCACTGCTTTTGAGACCATAAGCCAGAACCAACACTCTTCCAAAGCAAACCTACAATTAACCACCTAAGCAGAAAGTGTCTTGTGGCAAACAAAGCAGAAGAGAAGAAAGCTACAGGCCTCATGATGGGACCATGGCTTCACTTGAGTCAAATAAGCACATGTAAAAAACACTTTTTGTAACTGCAGTGAAGACAAAGAAGTATTATTGCTGTAATGAACTGTCTCTTAAGCTTGAACTGTAATACTTTAAATACTGAGCAGCCTTATGAATTTGGTTTCCCCCTAATTACAAATCCATTAGCTTGAAGCAGTATGCTGCAAAGAAAATGGGTCTCAGAGTTGAAATCAGCCAAAAAGCTTTTAAATTATCAACACTGTCTCTCAGATGGGTGACTCCAAAATCCTCAGGTTTTAGCAGTTTTCATTGTCTGAAATTCTAGGGCTGTTTGGGGAGCTCTATGTGACAAATTAAAAATTTGATTCCTTACCAGTTAGCTGCAAAAATCCAACACAGACACAATTTATATCCTGCACTAATAGCTTCTCAGCACAGGAAAACGAAGGACAATTAGAGAGCAAGTAATGGCTCAGTGATTCTGTAGAACACTGTACCACCTACAGAGCCAGTTAAAATGAGATTATTTTCCTTTGTAATTCTATGTCAACCTCAGTTTACAGCTTTAACTTTTATCATTAGACCACAATTTAAGATGTTATTCAGCCCACTCTAGAAAAAGCTATATGACATATATAATTTACAAAGACTGACAGCTTCATATAGACCCGCTGGGATAGACACAGCAATAACAGACAATCCATTCTCTTAGCGTGTACAATTTATTTTCTCACTCCAAAGACAAAGGTTGAATGTTCCATCCTTCTTTATGAATAGATATTGTATAGGAAGAAACCTGTCACCACTTGTGGATATCATCACAAATGAAAAAAATACTTGAAACAAAGATATTTTACAGCTCAAACATTCAAAGTCAAAACCACTTTATTAGGCATTATCCTTGTTTTTATTGGTTAATGTGCTTTAAAGTACACAATATTAGATCATACAAAGGCAATTGTAGCTCAGTTAGGTCAGCCAGTATATTTTTAAAATTCTTTTGTCTTTGCCACATTTATGTCTCTGTTATTATTATTATTATTTGCTAAACTGATTACACAAAAGATTTCCTTTTGTATTGCCTTTTGTATTGCAAAACCAGCATTCTCCTTCTTCCTACCTGCCCAGTTTTGTTGTCTTTCATAAAGAACTATTTCCTTTTGTTCATGCTATGCATACATATGACTTAAAGTTCATTTAGTATCACCACAGAATTCAAATTTCCCTTCAAATGGAGCAAATTGTTCTAGAAAAAACTATAACTAAGCCCTTAACAGAGATGAGACTTTTGTTTTCACTGTCAGAAATATTTCAGCTTGCAAAACAACAAAACCTTCCCTTTATTCCTTATGTAAAAAGGCATGGGTTCCTTTTGCGAAAATAAAATTGAAGGGCAGAATGAAAAATGTGGTTCAATAACCTAGCCAACCGCAGAGAAGGAGTTACAATTTACAAATTGGAGGTAGCGTATGGCACAGAGAATTGGGCTCTTGGAGACATAACAGGAAAAGAAAACTTCCCTTGATTTACATCAGAGATGTCTCTTAGACTTCGTAGAGGAGGCAGTGAAATACTGAGGGACAGAAATTAAATCCAGTGGCAAGAAGTGGAACACAGTGACAGAGGAACACCTGCCCCTTCTGCCATTCCTTATCAGGTACCAGATGACTACATTTGTCTGCAAGCAGGACTTAATACACTGTGGAGACTGACACGATCTGTCCAGTGGAGGAAAGAAGGGAAAGGAAAGCAACCAGGGAGCCAGGAAATATCAAGTCTTCCCACTGTGCACTGCGCACAGTGCAAATGCTTGTGCAGACCACCCTGGCCACTGCATGTTGTTTGAGCAGCTCATCCTTCTATTTATCCACAATTAGGAAGGAAGGAGATTGTGGATATCCAGAGATTGCGGATACCACATGGCCTTACAGTGACCTTGCTAATAGGGTCCCTGGAAATACATGATGGTTACTTCAACTTACAGACATAGATGTGTCCCCTGCATTTATCAACCATACGTCCTAGTGCCAATACCTTTTTTTAGACATCACAAACTGAGAAGAGCTAGATGATTCCATGATAAGACATTTGCTATCTACAAACATTCTCACTGAGAAGCTTAGCCTATGACTTGTCAGTATTATCCCATCCCTTGATTCTTCAAATATAAAATATCACAAATCACTAGCAATGTTCCCTCTAAGCAATAGTCTCCTAAGCATGAGGTTCAGAATTTTGACATTTTTAAAAAACCAACGTATTTCTCAATTAATTGCCAAATGTGTGCCTTAGTAATTGTGCCCAAACCAAGAAAAATGTGTCTTTTTACAGAAAGTCCAGTAACTAAACTCTAAGTGAAAAAAAGAGTGTATTAAAATTTTCATTGTCTCTTCAACCTTGGATTAAGCAGGTGTCTACTTACCAGGGATTTAGAAAGATTTCAAATAGAATACAGCCTATTGTTATGCATTAAAAGAGTGAACTTTCTGTATGAGAATATCCTCACTTGCTTCACTGTGCCATTCAGAATATGTGATGTATAGCTACTGAGAAATGTGGAGAGATCAACCCACCACAAATGTTGGAGAAAATGTTGTGTTTGACACTAACCTGTCCAGCTGGCTTCTTTACTTTCTCAATAGCCTTTGTAGCTTCCTTGAGTTGTTTTCTAAGGTCTTCCTTTGGCTTGTCATGTTTATTGCACTAGGAGAGAGAGAAACAAAGCAATTTTAAAGCTTGCTGAGAAGTACTTCATGTGCTATTAAGAGTGACCTTTCCACTCCCAATTCTATTTGTTCTTCTTGCTCTACAAAGTGAGTCAAATCTTTCAATTTGAAATCTGAGCATTCTTCAACAATCAGGTCTCTGAGAAAAGCATTCAAAACCAAGTCCTGAGATGTCCTGGCCTTCTGGAAAGCTTAGAGCCCCATTCTAAGAAAGCAACGAAGAGTCACGTCTTAGCAGGTTGAAATCTACTGATGAATTAGAGTACAACCCAACTCTGAGCACCTTCCCACCGGGTACAGGAAGTGTTAATCACAGCAGTGCCAGTCTCCAGTGCAGAAAACCCGAGGGCACATCTCAGGATGATTCACATCACAGACAAACGTGCCTTTGCAAACGGCTGTGCCCTAGGCTACTGTCCACTGGCTGTTCCTCAGCTCTTCATCAGGATCACTTCAGAGAAAGCAAACCCTTATCATACGAAATAACTAACCTTTATCTCTGCTGTATGTTCACCTGAGCATTTCTCACTGTGTTTCAAGTAAGGTCACCAGGTAAAGAAACACCAGAGCTTGATGACCTGGATGACTTTGCCTGGAATGGACAGTGGTGCCTTACAGGGGTAGTTCTGTCTGAGAGTGTGGCTTCACACTGAACTTAGGTGTAAATATAGGTGACCACAGAAGCTGACCTGTCAGACAGCTCTGGGAACAGCCAGTCCCTCCCAGCTCAGTGACAGAAAAGATTTGTCCCTGGCTCACTGTTAGGTATTCATGAGGGCAAATTTGTAGATCCTCAGATTCTTCATCCACATGATCTTCTGGGGATTTTTTTGTATCTTGACCGTTCAAGTGATAAAAGCTTGTACCCAGTTCTTGAATCTAATGCTCACTTTTGCTAACTTTTCCTCCCCAAGGAAGGCAGTTGAAGTTTTAGCTTTGTGCTAGTGCCTGTCTTAAGCTGACAGCCCAAAAAAAAAAAAAAAAAAAAGCACGCCAGTCTTTGTTACCTGAATAACTACAACAAAGGTAAAGCCACTGCAAACCTGGATAACTGACACAGCAAATTCAAAGGTGGGCATTTTAAGTATATTTCACAAGGTGTAACTTAGTATCTTTCATATCTTATTTTCCAGTTAGATGGGTTCAAGTCTACAGATCATGAAACCCAGAATGTAACTACAAAAATTTGAAAATCTAACAGACAGACCTTGACAGTCACATAGTCAAATCACATACAGCAGCCAAGGAAAATTAACAGGAATATCCCCTACAATTCAGTAGGAAGGGTCATCTATGAAGACATGAGAAACAGAATCTTCAGAATAAAGCAACCACCAGTGCTGTCAGGTAATGTATTTAGTCATTCTGAATGAAGGACAGTTAAAACAAAAACCTGTTATGAAGATTTGCATTTTCATTCGTTAAAAGCAGATGGGAGATGCCACTATTTTTCTGTCTCTGGTACCAGCTGTTAACCATACAATCATAATGTTAGGTCTTTAAAAACCAGCAAAATGGAGAGTGGAAAGGCCCACAGTAGCACTGCAGAACTACACTAACAGTTCTGCATGCCCTCCCCACAATCTGGAACACCACGAAGTTTATAAATATCTGCAAGTTTTGCTCAACAGACAAGAGGAGAGAGGAGGCACAGCAGTGAAGAGTGGCTGCAGTCTGAGCAGAGTGCAGGTCACACTGCTGTCCCCAGCCTGGCTCTAGGCTGTAAGCCTGTATGTAAGCTCCATAGCTTTTAATCACACTAGTTGCTCGGAGTTGAAAATTGGGATCATATTCTTGTTACTGTCTCTAGAAGAAAATAAAACCCCACATATTTCCAGAACTCAGGATTGCATCACATAAAACCATGACACCAGGTTTGCAAAGTGAGGTGCTCAGAATGAAGGCCCAGATCTTATAGAGGTGTGATGAACTTGGCATCCTGTAATCCCACTGCCTGAAAATTAGAGGAACTTGAATTTCTAGGTATTTAGACCATTGTGAAAATCTCATTTCAATTCTGTAGAAACTACTCAATTTCAACCCCAAAGGTACATTTATGAATCTGTTCTGACCAAATTTAAGATTTATCCTATTTCTTACTGACATGTGGGAGCCATCCATAAAGGACCACCAGTACAGACATGTGAATGATAAAAGCTTGTTTTGATTTTTTCTCCAAAATGAAAATGACCATCATTCCTTTGTCCAAAATTCATGAGAATTCTATAAGCTGAGAACAAATAGAAGCAAATAAAAAATCTCCCAAATGAATGTCTGCAATTAAAAGAAATGTAGAAGAGTATGACCTTTATAATTATTCAAAATTATTCAGTGTATAAATTATGTAATATATAATAGATACTCAGAATTTGCTGAATATCTTTGTCAAAATCTTTCTCAAAATAAAATTTGATTTTTCTTATGATGGTGAATGCAAAAGCTGGAGTCATACCTAATTCAAATCACAGCACTCTAATCTATGAAATGATCTCAGCTTACAAAAGGAGAGGTCTGTCATGTTTGCCTGGTAGGTCTGAGAGAGAAAACTCTCAGTTCAAAAAATTGAACTCTAATGACAGAGGGTGCAGAATGACCCACATTACCTTCCGGCTAAGTACAACTTGTAGAAAGCTTTAGCAGTTTATCATCACTATATGGTAATGATGACTTTTCTCAGACACAAAGAATTATGGTTTTTATCAATGGTTCATGCCAAAACCAAGTCTTAAAAGAAATCAGCCCAAAGCAGGTGCACTGAGCTGTCAGACCTTGAAATTTGTTTTGAAACCAACCACCTGTTAGTGTAATTGTGTAGCTGTTCTTCCTGGCTTATGGGATTTCAGCTCAGCTGTTGTTCTCATGCTAACGCTTATTTCCTTTAGGAATCAGTCTGTCCATTTCCACCAACCCACAAACTTCTGTGTCACTGCCTTCACAGGCTGAGCCAATGGATAAATGCAGAATGTCTGACGGAGCACCCTTGACCAATAACACACTTTGTTTACAAAATACTTCACAATTGCTGTAAGAAAATGGCTCAAAAATAGCATTTAACATCCTCTGTGACACATTTAATAATTTAGATGACTCGTCTTTGCTTCTTGTTTGTTTCAGACAGCAACAAAGAACACTTTTAATGGGCAATCTCAAAGATCAGAAGACTTAGTGCTGATGCCTGACTCACATCTACTGATAACAGAGCACTGTTCCTGCTGCTGAAACCAAGTCTGACTCAGGATTCCCATCACAATTTTCTGTTTCTAAAGGTTTGTAACTTCACCAGAAGTTGACTCTGAGTTAGAGGTTAGCAAGGATACAGAACACTTAGCTGACAAAATCTAGAAGAAAAAAATCTGCCTACATGTGAGATAAAAGTGTGAAAATTATCAGAAGGACAATGGCTTCAGATGGTTTCTGTAAATGAGAAATGTCATGTGAGAAAGAACAATGTCCTTGCATTTAAGAGCCCAGCCAGAACTGCAGTCCCTTTATGCTCCACTTTGCTGTTTTCATCACCCTTTGGACATCAGCCACCCCAGAAAAAGAACTGGACACTTGGGTGAGAACAATAGCTGAGTTGTTCATGAAAAATCTCCTGTGCCCGCCAGTCCCACTCATCTGGCAGCTCCACACTGCCCTCCAGGGAGGGCCATCCTCAAACTTACCGTCATTCCCTCAGTTTCCCACTGGCAGGAGAGAATTCTTTGAGAGTAAACACATAAAGCAAATAAAAGAAATACCGCAGACATAAACATGAAAATGTGCATATTTCATGAGATAAGAAGAGTAAAAAAATTATGAAGATTAAATATTCCATATGTTCTTATTCATGCATAGATAACTGCCATCCAAATGCCTTTTTCAAGCACCATATTAAAGGAAACAATGAACAATTTATGGATAATAGCTCATAAATATATGCAGCATCGTATGTCCAATGCACACAGATATTTCATCGTGTAAGACATGACTACTGGGTTTATGCATGATATGAAATGTGAGCTTTTTGCAGCCATTTCAAATAATTTTGAACACAAGAACTGTTGACAAGATATCTCCTATTGAAATGTATTGCCCATCCCTGGCTGCAGAGCACGTTGTCTTGTGTTTATCAGAAGGAACATTTCCAAAATGCTTTGAGAAACTCAATTGTTATCATTGTCTGAACTTAAAAAGACTACACCTTTGTATAGAGTTCTGTCAAAAGAAATCCTGCTGCTTATCATAAGCACGTACTTCCCCAAAGTTCCTGTTTTTTTAGAAGTTTTATTAATTGCAAGTGTTGTTTACTAGAGGAAAACCGTGACTGAAGCTCTAAAACAAAGAGAATAGTTGCAACTTTAATCCTTTCAATAAGCCTTTGTTTCCCATTGACTAAAAACTTCCTAAAGGAAGTAGAGCTGCGAAAATCCAGGAAGGAATTAGATTTGCCAAATTCTGTTCCTACTTGGATCTAGATGCAAAGGCTTTGTTATTCATTGTACAAATGTTTTAGCAAAAAGAGAATGATCAATTACAAAAATACACTTTTGCCAAGGTTGAAATTATTAATAGAAGAGCTTTCCCTATCACAGAAGGCACACTATGAACTTATATAACCTAAAAAATAAATAATATTTTAGCTGCTCCTGCATGGTTTTTTTTTTCCCTTCAGTGACATGTTTTTTTCTTTTTGTTATCTAAGGCAAATTTGGATACTGGCCTGACAATCATACAAGAACCTAGATAAGTAAACAAATATGGAAAGGAAAAATTCAAAGGCAACCTCTTAATTTAATTAAGCATGCTTTGTAGCATCCAAAATAGGAGAAATCTTCAAAATCCATTTCCATGACAACAAGTAATTGCACACGAAAAAGTGTGCTATTGTGGCAATAAAGCTGAATTCCCTGAAGACCTTTCAGAGACACTCCCAATTTGTTATGTATTTTTCCCCACATGCTCTTTTTATCTCTGTACCACTTCATGCTTTCTAGGTTTTAACTTGCCAAACAAATAGAGACTAGGTAAATATGTCCTGTTTTATTCCATAGGGCAGAGGCTGTTTTAATTTCTTCTCCTAAAATAATTTAAAGGTGATTCCTATCTTCTTCCCACCAACACTGGGCATATTGCATCTTTTGATTTCCTGGCCAATAGTATACTGGAAGATTAAAGAATATTTGAGCCACCATTTTTGTAAGATGCTGTGTAAGGACAGGTTATGGAAAGTGCTGACTACTTTTAGCTTCTTGTGGTTTCAGGGAAAATGTTGTTTAGCATAATTAAGTGAAATCAGCTAAGTATTTTAAGAAATGTCAAAGGCTTGGCCAAGCTTAGCTGCACCGCTAAGTTGGAAAGGCTTCAGTTTGAGCAGGCATCAGCTGTGGTTTAACATCACACCCACCTCTGTGTGCTCTGGCTCCAGCATCCTGACACAGGCTGGGCCTGAGCTTCAGCCTTAGCAGCAGCAATTGCCTCTGGATTCCTAACAAGACTAATTTATGGCTCTGCTATGGAAACGCCCACATACCATTTGTAACTTGAAACACATATAACTAAATCTTGGAATAGCTTTGGTTTATGATATTACAGGTGCTAACGCCTAAGTTTCAAGGCTATATCAGAAATAATTATTCACAACGTCTTAAACCTTCCTCTATGAATTTCCTTCATGCAACAGATATACGTGAGATACGCCTCCAAAATCACTGAAAAGTGTTTTTATAAGATCAAATTGTAACAGGAGAAAGAAGTGAAGCAAAGAGAAAAAAAGAGATGTTCTGCATTCCACTTTTCATCACAACAGTTGACAACCCCCTCCCTCCCTTGAAGATGGGAAAGCCAATTTTAATTTAAACTACAAACTGTTGACCAGGCCTCAGCTTGGCTTTGCAATTCGCTATATGCCTGAGGGATAAATTATTTAGCATTAGCACATGGTATGTCATGTCTCGTTACTTAAGGGGAGGATGGCCTCCATCCAGCTGCACCCCCGGGGCCCCCCGATTGGCTGTGGGTGATGTCATTTCCATGTGCTAATCCTGGGCCAGGCCCCCGGGGGCAGCGCTGGCCGCTCCCCCCCGGCCCCTCGGCCTCGCAGCCGGGCCCGGCTCCGGCTCTGCTCGCACTCATCGCGCCCGGCTTCACCGCAGGTACTGCCCCCAGCGCAGGGCTGGCACTGCCAGCGCAGTGAAACAGAAGGTGCGGCAGATGAGCTGCATCGCCTGCACCTGATGGTTTGTGTTCTTCACAGAGGATCTGTAATCAGTTCAGTGAGATGGAAGACAAATTTTTGCTGCAGACCCAAGCCAAGTGGAGAATTTTGAGGGGTTTATTTATTCACATACTAAATTATTCTTCATTTCATTTTTCTGTTTGTCTCTTTTCAGCGTATTACAGATTTTTGCTCAAAAAACCTATTTCCACACTGCAAGACAAAGGGACCCTGGACAAATGATCTGAGAGTATGAACTCTGCAAGATGCTTTTTCTGGAAGTTTTGCAATGGAATAATTAGCCACAGTGCCCTTTAAAAGGCCATATTTTGTTTTCAGTTAACACCCTCATTATATTTAAAGGGTTTTTCCTTCAGAACCACCTTTGGGTCATTTGCCCCAGAGGAAATACTCATGCTAGTGACCATTGGAAGGCTCCCAGCACAGAAATAAGGGTTACAGGGCCGGTTTCTTTTGATTGAATTTCACAGCAAAGTCGGTGAAATGCCAAGAATTACAGAGCACTGTGTCGTGCAGGTGGTACCGTCTGCTCCGTGGTGAGGCACAAGATTTGCATCTGTCTGTTAGTTCAGGTTCAGGTTGAGCAGTGGTTCTACCTGACAGGTAACAGGAGACACAACTGACACAGAGAAATCCACATGCTTTCTTACTGTTACCCTGGCATTTAAGCACAATACACAGTACCCCACCATCAGAACTTCATTTCTTGTGGTGAGGAATGAAAACTGACAGTGATTTGCCTTCCCTGTCACTGAATCTTAGCTCTTTTCAACAGTGCATGAGAAGAAAGGATTTTGTGAAAGCTGTGCGGTCTCACGGTGAAGTGATAATTCTCTGAGACAGAGGCAGAAGGGGAACTTTACAAGGGGATTCCCACAAGAACAGATGTTGAACCAGTGCAGTACAAAATGCTGCAAAATAAACAACTGTAGGACAGGAAATGAAGAACTCTAATCGATACCGCAAAAGGGATTAGTTAGTCAAATGTGAAAATTCAAAACTAGAATTTAAATCAGGACTGCTAACTCTTTCTCGCCCTGCACAAAATAAACAATCTATAGATTCACCAGCTGCATCCAGCTTTGATTTCTGTCATTTCAAAGCTGGCACCTGCAGCCAGCCCTGGCTCAGAACTGTAGCATTGCTTCAAGCAAGCACCCAGCTGGAGGGAAACACCTGCATTTGCACTATTGCTCATCCTCTCAAAACTACCAGACCTACTTGTAGCAAACTAATAAACAGCTATTTATAAACAGGGTGACTGGGCAAGAGCTCAGAACTGCTACCACGCTAAGCACTGGGAAGCTACATTTGCTGGCCTAATAGAACAAAAGCGCATTTCGATTTGGCTCCACACTCATTAGCTGGCCACATCAACATGTTTATTTATATGCACATAAATATCTTCAAGGCGGGTGCCAAGAGAATGATGCCAGACTCTTTCTGGTGGTGCCCAGCAGGAGGACGAGGAGCACTGGCCATGGACTAAGAAAGTTTCACCTCCACATAAGGAGGAACTTCACGTTAGGGGGGGCAGAGCACTGGAACAGCTGCCCAGGCCGGGTGTGGAGTCTCCCCCTCTGGGTACATCCCAAACCCACCTGGACACGTTCCAGATAACCCCGCATTGGCGGGGGGTTGGACCGAGTGATATCCAGGGCTCCCTTTTAGCCCAAACAATTCTGCGGTTCTCTGGCGTTACCTCCGGCCACAACGTGACGGACCGTGGAGCGGGGCGAGCGAGAACCAAACCCACCCTGCCTCAGCCCCGCCCAGCCCAGCAGCATTCGCCTCAGCATCCTCAGCGCGGGGCTGGAGGCGGCTCCCTGAAGGACGGCATCCGAGGGGGGCACAGAGCCGCCACCGCGTCGCGGCCCCGCCCCCGGCCCGCCCTGAGGGCAGCTCTCGCGATACGCTCGGCCGGCGCCGGGCGGCGCAGGGGCAGGCGCGGCGCTCTCGCGAGAGCCGGGCGCGCGGAAGCGGCGTGGCGTGAGCGCGGCGCTGTCGTGAGGGACCGTGAGGGACCGGGAGGGACGGTGTGGGACCGTGAGGGACCGGGAGGGACGGTGTGGGACCGTGAGGGACGGTGTGGGACCGTGAGGGACCGGGAGGGACCGCGAGGGCCGCCGCAGGATGCCGAGCGCCGCCGGCCGCGGGCAGGGCCAGGACCGCCGCCCGGAGAGCGAGGACTCGTCGGCGGCTGATGTGGGTCTCCGCAGGGAACGCGGCGGGCGCGCTGTTGAGGCTCCCCGGGGTGGGGGGCTGGGCCCAGGCGGTGTTTGGCCGAGCCCGGGGGCACAGCTGCCTTTGGCTTTACCCTGTCCCCCCACTCCCCCTTCGCCGGGCCCAGCCTGTGATTCCCTGAAGAGCTCTACTCCGCCCAGAAACACCCGGGCTGCTCCTCACCGGCAGGAGGTATCTGCAGGGGCTCCTGCTGGCCTGGCAGGTGCTTCTGCCTTGTACCTGAAGATCGCAGAGCAGTGCTGAAAAACTGTAGGCCGATGCTTCTTCAAGAACAAAGTACTAACAATGAGCATCAGTTCATTTTGTTATAAAGTAATTTGTGCTTATTGTTGCATCAGCGATAAGGAATTCCAAGTGTTGGTGGCCTCCCTAAAGTTACAAATATGCCACAATTCATCAAAAGCAGACGAGCAAAGACCCTCCCCAAATAAAGTATTTAGTAGAACTTTGGTTCATGTATTGAATAGAATAAAATGAATAAACCACGGGATTTTAGTTGGAAAATGAATGGGAAACCGGAATTGTGATATTTTGATGAAAATTGCCTTCCTCTGTGCTGTATCTGGCAGATTTTGTTTAACAATTAAGCTCCATTGGCCTTTGACAATAACGTGTGCCTGAATATGTGAAGGAAATATTTAATCTATCGAACGTAGGACTCAAATATATTTTGAGGAGTAGGCTGTTTCTAGAGGTGATCACACTAACTTTCTGTGTAACAAGTAATGATCATCATGCGTGGTTGCTGTTGCTGGAATTTTTTTTTTTTTTCATCCAGGGCACAATTTTCTTCTCTCTCTTGTGTGTCTCTTATGAGTCCAAAGTGCATTTTTAAAATATTATTGCTAATTATTTTATGTTCCCTCAGTCATTTCTGTGATGACAATGTTCCGTTTTTTTGAGTGTACTTCTTTGATATATGTTTCTCACCTCCGTTCTAGGATTATGCTAAGGAAAGATATGGAGTGTCATCAATGATACAATCCCAAGAGAAACCAGGTCAGTTGAAAAATAAAAAAAGTTTTTTGCAGGAGAGGGGGTGGGAAAGAAGGGAAAAAGGAGTTACCTACTAAATACCTTCAGTACTTCCTTGAGAAATCATTTAGCAAACTTTTTCACTCGAATACCGCTGGTATTTTCCCCCTTTATTGGGATACATTTGGCACTTGTGAGACACTTGAATTTGGAGTGCCATGTCCAGTTTTGGGCTCTCCAGTGCAAGGAAGGCATTAACATTTTGTAGCCAGTCCAGTGGAGACCTACCATGCTGCTCAGGGGACTGGAGCACAGCCTCTGGGGAGCTGGGCTTGTTCAGCCTGGAGAAGAGGAAGCTGTGGGATGATCTTGCAGTTTAAATCTACTTAATATGAGGGTGTAGGAAAGATAAGGCCAGGCTTTGAACGTGTGTGGTAATTGGACTGGAGGTCATGGACATGAGTCAGAACAGGAAATTGAGATTGGAGGGAAGAAAAAAAGCCATGAGAAAAGTTGAATATTGGCGCTTAGTCCTGGATTGAGAGGACTCTCAGTCTTTGCCCTTGCTTGGACCTTGCCTTAAACACTTTGTCAGTTTTGTGTCTGTCCATCACTGCAGACTATTTTAAAAATTATTAAATTATTGTGAATTATAATGTACCGAGTCCTGAGATGCCAGGTTTTTTTCTGTGTTTGGAGTAAGTTCTGCTGTGACTTACTACAGCAGTGCTCTCTGAGTATGATCTGTCTGCTTATATAGCCTTCCATTTCTCCTGTATATGGACACCAAATCCATTAATATTGAATATTAGTATTTATAGGTTTTAATCAGTCATATCACTCTGAATTCAAGAAATCCTGATTTTCTCCTGATGGGGAATTGGGATTCAGGAAAACTTAGCAGCTAGAGAGCAATCTCCCAGGCCAATATGCCAAGGAATATTAATCTTTGTATTAAATTCAGTGCATGAAACAGTAATGAGGGAAAGTAACGGACTGGCTTCTTGTAACTTCTTCATAGTAAAATATAAAACAGTAAGATCATCTGTGATTAGGTGATTTTTTTTCTCCTTTGAGTGGTTGCTTTGGTTGATGCCCCTTTGGGAAGGGAAATGCAGAATGTAGGGAAGAGAAGCAGTCACACGAGCACTCATAGGTTGAAAACAACTGAAGGGGAGCTTTATGTAACGGGTATGTAACGAGACAAGAAAATCAATAGAGACTGCATTAGCAGTCATTGTCGAATCCAATCCATTCTAGCTGCCAGAGCTAGAGCTAGGAACTGGAGTTGAATCACGTTGGAAGCAGCCCAGCTCTGTGTTTCCTCTCCTGGATTTGCATCCCAGGGCAAACAACTGTGTGGGGGACCCGAGCTGGCAGATTGAGATGGCAGATCAAGTCCTGCTTTCATGGACAAATGCCAACTGTCTCATATTCAAAAGAAACACTCAAAAGTACTGGGTATAAAAGTATGTTGAGAAGGAAAATGGTGAAAGCTACAGGAAATTATATTAAAAAGACTGAGTGTCATATTTAGTTGTGTGAACCCCTTGACCTTTCATCCTTGTTTAAAAAAACTTCTCAGTGTGTGGACAATGTTGAGTGAGTTTTCCATTTGGCTTAAAATGCAATCTACAGCACTCCTGCTGTTCTGTAATTTTAGAAAGTGGTTATCCAGAATACCAAAAATTAGGTAACAATAAAGAATAAAATGTGTATAACAAAAAAACTGAAGATCCGCCTAGTCCTTTCCTTGAGACTAATGCACTTTTATTTACAGATTCAATAGCTTCTGCCAGGGAGAGCTCTTGCCAAAAGGTTCACAAGAGGGTGAGATATTACTTGTCATCAGTAGTCAGTAGCTCCCCAAAGTGTTCTACTTGCCTGGGGTGTCTTGGAGAAGCTGCTGCTTGGGACAGGGAGTGGTGGAGCAGCACAGATAGGCGTGTTCCCATCTATCTGAAGTGTATTCATTTTGTTTCTGAAGTTTGTGTGAAGCCTCTGAAGTCTGCCTGCCATTTCTAAATCAGAGTAGCCCATGGTATGAGGTGTGCAGCCCACACAGCGTCTGGTGAGTAGAGCCAGCACAGCACAGCCCTGGCTGGCAGCTCAGAGGGGGCTGCAGGAGTGCTGCTGGATCCTTACTCCACTTGCTGTACTGTCCTGGAATCACTGGCTGTACAGGGTACTCACACAGCTTACAGTGATCAGAACAAGTTTTTCTTCTTTTCCAAGGAGTAAGCTTATTGTCCTTTTGCCATACTGATAGATTCTTGTTCCTCTGCAGGCAAATTAAAACTTTTCTCAAGTTCACAACTTTGTTTCTCCACCTTGCTCTGTTGAGCTCTCACACATCTGTGCCTTCTTTCTTGGCCCACTTAAATCTTTCTTCTGCTTATGTTGGCTGCCCTGGCTATCTGATGTTCTTGCCTCCTGTCATGTCAGGTCTTTAAGTCCTTCCTGCGTGCTTGAGACTATGATTGCTAGTAAAACTCCATTTTTGGCCATTTCTTTTTTCTCCCCTCACACCCATTATCTCATATCCCCTCCCTGGAATCTGCTTTCATCTAATACTCCTTCTGATTTTCAGGTTTTTATGTCAAAGTTGCCTTCTCTTTTTCAAATTTTTCCAGTACTTTGAAGATGCTGGCACTACACAGAGACAGCACGATTATTGATCATAGTGTTCTAAATTCCATGATGCAGGATAAATTATCTTAGTAAAAAGATTGATGTGACAGGCAGGGAATGGGGTCTGGAGGTGAAAAAGTGTTGTTTTATGTATCCCACACAGCTTTTTGGACTTCTGTACTCTCCTGTCATGTTTAGAAGAAGTTGGAGTTCTGAGAGAAAAAGAAGGATATTGAGTATGTTGGAAAGAAGAGATTGGGCTATACATTAAGGGAGAAAAGAACTAGATTTGGGAAGTGTCAGTGGAGGGAAGCAAAGTGGCATAGTTGCTACATCCAGCTCATTGCAGTGAAGCACAGTGACAGGAACAGAGGCAATGGGCACAATGAACATCAGGAAGTTGTTTTTTCCCTGCAAGGTGACCAGGGATTGGTCACAGGTGACAGGTTGCTCAGGAAGAGTTTCCCTTCTTGAGAATACTAAAAAACCATCAGAACATGATCTTGGACAGCTGGCTCTATGCCACCCTGTTTGTGCATGGTGTTGGGTGGGATGACTTCCAGAGACTCCTCCCAGCCTCAGGCATTCTGTGATTATGTGATCTGCTGTTGGAAGAAAGGGCTTTATGATGTCACCTTGTGGATATTGTTTATTACCCTTTTTATGAAAGGTGAAATAGTTTTTAATAATTAATACCATATAACAATTTTTGTGTTAAATGTGTCTTTTTTACCCTTGGTGAAACATGAATTGTTAGGTATCCAAAAGACTTTTAAAAATATTTATCTAATGCTGATGGTTCCTGAAACACTAAGGATCCCTGAAACGTGTAACACCTCCTTCTGTCTTTATTCTTCTGGAAAATGTTTTAACTTTGTAACAATACAGTCTCAAGTTGATGGAGGTAATTTTACCTGTCTGAATATCAAGCTCTTAGAAATACTGAAGGTTGTGGTTTGTGATGGTTGAATGTTTCTGTAGTACTACACACAGTTTGAATATCAGAAATTGCTGGCAAAGGATAACATCTTTGTTCCCATTTCTACCTTCCCCAGCAGACCCACACACACATACATACACTCACACATACACACTTTATGAATATATTTGAGTCAATTTCCTGTCACGTTTCTCTGTGCACTTCCATTCTGTTCTGGATTTGATATGTGTCTGTGAAGAAAGAGCTGCATTGCCCTGACATAAGTTAATAAAAGTTTTCACTCCCCTAAAATCCCCAGTGCAGAATAACAGACTTGCAGGGCAGGCTGTGACTGGTATTCAGAGACAGAAGGAAGGAGTCCAGAGCAGCAGATGGTAATCTGGAGCAGGCAAAAGTTGTTGGTTTTTTTTTCCAAAACTTTAGAAAAGTTCTGTCAGGAAAAAACTACAGTGTGTCTTAGCAAATTTAATGTTGTTTTGAAACGAGGGAGAAGTTTGTGAGGAAAGAATCAAGCAAGGAATAGCAGCATGCACCCAGCGTATTGCTAGTTCATAATGGTTGCATAGAATTTTTAAAGTCCTGATTTATTTAAAAATATTTTCCTTGGTAACTTTTTTCCCCCTTTGATATCCAAAATCTGTCCTTTCCAAGCCACGCATTCCTGTTGTTATCTAGCTTTGCAGCTACATTGGATTTGAAGGGTTCTTCTGATCCAGTCTTGGCTCTGACAGTGATGGTAGTGCTCGTTCAGGTTGTCAAAAGAGATTTTCTTAAAATGGGTGTTATTCATTTCATTCAGTAATAGTGTCGTTGCTCCAAAATGCTGTTGTTTTAATCAAAATAAATATTTTAAAATTTATAGTGTACATTTATTTGTGGTTTCTTTCTGTTCTTTATTTTTAATAATAGTTATTTTACAGTTATATTCATCCTACTTAGGCATGGTAGATACAGAGAGTAGTCGTGTCCCCTCTGAGCTTTTGTTTTGCTGGGTTCAACACAGCAGCTTTGACCCTGCACAGTGCAGCAAGGCACACATCCCTTAGGCAGCAGAAATTCAGACTAAAAAGAGCAGGTAGTACAGTGAAGTCCTATCAAAACCAGTTTAGTCATGCTGGGTTCTGCCATCCATGAACTACAGTGAGTCTTGCTGTTGGTAAAGTGCAGTTTGACCCTGCTGTGTAAGTCAGAAATGAACAATTTAAAGCTACTGCATCAAGTACAAGTCACTAAGAAAGGAAGTGGGATTTTGTGTGTTTTCAGTAAGTCAGTTATGCCATTGATACAGAAACCAATGTTTTGGATTTATTATCAATTTTATCAATACCAATGATAGAAAGTGCATTTGGAGTTTAAAGTGAAAAACTGTTTTAAGATGTGTGTTTTTTTCTGTAATTCAGATAGAGTTCTGGTTCGTGTAAAAGACTTGACAGTGGAGAAGGCTGATGAAGAGGTTTGGGTTCGTGGCAGAATTCACACCAGCAGAGCTAAAGGTGAGAAGCCTCCAAGGTTTTTGGTTTTATTTCCTTGTTTCATTAGTACAACCTTAGTATTTATTTTGATTTCATAGCCTATTGCTTATGTCTTGCATTCAAGAAAACTTTGCCACCTGGTTACTCAGGGTTGCCTCAGTGTTACTTTGACTGGTTCTTTTCTCTTTTTCCACCTCTTTTTTCCCAAGAGGGAAAAGAAGATTTTGGTTTTAGCTGTGTGGAAATCACTTCCTGTAGTTAAAGTGATTTTTTTACTGTATTGCTGAATAATATATGGACAATTGTAAATAATAATAATTTTAAAATGTCATCATTCTCCTTAAGGTGTTAATAGTTGTGAGATAAAAGGCTTCAAAGCTTCTACAGTAAAACATACTTGTATTATGAATGTATCCATTATCAGACAGGTCATATTTCTTCTGCTGCACATAGATATTTTCACCACACCTTTTTTTTGACAGGAAACAAAAATCTGATAAAATTTCAGCATTCTTACTTTCGATTATGTGTAACTAATTATATCAATTTGGACTTCAAATAAGAAGCATCATCTTTCTTCAGCAAGACAAAAGGGAAACCCTTCTGTAGATTCTCAGCAGTGTGGGCTGTCACCCTTGGCTGTCTGACAGCCATATTTCTTCCCCGGAATCAGAAGTTCTCTCTGGAGACCAGGTTGCCATATGCAAACTTCAATAGGCTTTGGCCTTTGCAGTTGACATCAGATGCTGACAACTGTTGTGCTGGTTTCAGTTATGTTTGGCAGCTCTGTAGATATAAATAACTTGTCTTTCCAAGAATTGAAAAAAAAAAAGCATAAAGAAATTATCTTCACCAACGAAACTTAACAGTAGTCTTAAAATTTGGAATGATGCATATTAGGGGTGAGAATCCAGTACAGAATATCATCAAAGATACCAGATTCATTTCTCTTTTTGAGAATTCATTTTCTTAAAACATGTCTGTCTTCATGAGTGTCTGCTGCAGTCAGTTAAAATAACAAACTGCATTAAAATATATACATATGGTGCACATTTTAATTTGTATTAGAATCTTTAAACTTAAGGAGTCCTCTGTAATTTCCTCAGTAATTTTTTAATGTAAAACTCTCAGTTAATTAAAGAAATTGTCAGCTTCAAAAGCTGTGAAAGCCTTGGTCATTACATCATGAAGTTGTTCAGATGAAAGACACTCCATCTGATTTAAATGTTGCCATTGTTGCCATTGATACTATCACTATATAAATTAGAGTATCCTTATGGCTTTTTTTTTTTCTTTTTTGCAATTATAGGAAGAGTTGAGGCTATTAACAGAATTCAGGATATTGGAAGCAGGTATCTATGCAGAAAGCATATGAAAAGCAATGTAAAGTTCTGTGGTTGTTGATTGCTCTCTGTAATACATGGATATGTGGGATCTTATATACATTGATGTCAAACGCAGTAACATCTCTGTAACAGGACAATATGAACTTGAAAGAAGCTGTTGTTATCCTTCACTTCTATTTTTGATGTTTTGAATGCTTATTTTCAAAACTCTTTTAACACAGCCTGAAGAAAGAAAGCAAAAGGAATTGATCATGGGCATGAATTATCTGAATTTATTGATAGTGTCTCTTGATTCCTCTTGGTCTGACAACACAGAACAATTCTGACATTCAGGGAGTGCTGCTAGGGAATGCCATATGCTTGTTTACTTAAGCTCTGGGGAAAGAATCTTACAAGAAAAGCAAATGTTTAAGAGTAAAAAGTAATATTAGCCTTTCCCACACACAGCATGGCACTATTCCTACCACTGAGGAAAGGAAAGCCTTGCAGGAAACAGGAAAATCATTCACAAAAACAAGCTTTAGTTTTTCTCAGAAACTTGAATTTGACTCCTAAATAGCCAATGTAGCCTTTATTTAACCCTGTCTGGTTCTGACCAATAAACCAAACAAAATTAATGGGAACAACTGCAGATTCCAGCTGTCTCCTATAGCAAGTCACTTATAAAGTCTGATGGAAATTAACTGAAGGATGTGTAAAGAATGGGATGTTGGGAATTTCTGTGGGTTGTGCTAAAGTTGAAGTGCACAGGGCCCTGTGGTTTATATCATAGATTGGATAAATGTTATTTCTGGCCTTATTTTAAAGCCAGCCTAATCTACTGATCATGTTTATCATTGAAAAGCCCTTGGGAAATTGGTCTGGGTTTGGCCAGGCAGCTGGGGCTTGTGCAGATTGTTAGACCTGAAATAGATTTTGAGTTATGAATCCAAAAGTCTATGAAACATCTAAAAATAATAATTCCACCAAGATCAATTTAAATATTGGGCCAAATTTTATAATAAACCATGTAGAGTCTTCTCTTTGCTGGCAAATTTATGTAACCATCATTTAATTTATATAACCAACATTTTTTTACTCTTCGTATACGTTACTTCCGTATATCCTTTTCTTTCATAAGGTCTTGTGTGAATTTGTACTTTCATCCAACACAGACAGTGGATTACTGGTTGTTTGATGTGCTTCTTTTTGATGGAATTCTCTTATTTGTTCAGTGCCTGAACATTCTATGCATTTTACTGTATCAGATGTTTTTAACCAAATTTCTTTTGAAACTTTCTGTCTTTTAAGCATTCTTGTGGGACACGGTATTTTTTTTTTAATAGGAACTTAGAGCAGTTTACTGTTGAAAGTGAGTAAATTTGGTGCTATACTTCTCGCCTAAACACCACATAAGTATTTTGAAACACATAGAGAGGATCCCATTGTCCAAATTTTTTCTTACTCAAATGCTTCCTTTTTTGCATCCCTTGGTCTGGAAAGGCTTCTAAGCATGAGCTAGATTTAATTATGGCTGGTCTTTTTGATACTTTATTTTGAATGCCTTCAGCTCTCAGGAAAAGTTCTCTTCCATTTTTTAATCTTTGTGGCTGGGATATTTTAACCAGTCCTGTGAGTGAGGTCCGTTTGATCACTTATCTTCTGTGTGATTAGAAATGGTTGCGTTCTACGAAACATCCTTTTCCTTCATGGAAACAGCTACTGTTACTCATGGCAAAGACATTTGAGTCCTTTTATAATGCAGATATTCATCAGACTTCCAGTGTTTGGGATTAAGTACAACTGCCAGACTTTTGGATGAGGATCTGAGCAAGCTGGTCTTGTGGTGAAGATGTCCCTGCTTGTTTCAGGGGATTGGACTGGATGGCCCTTAAAGGTCTCTTCCAACCCAAACTATTCTGTGATAGCAGGTCGTTTCATTATTTCCCTGTCTTATAGTTGAGTTACATCCTAGCTGTCTTCAGCTGTGCATTTTTTGTTTGCACACCTCGTACATCAATGCTGAAATTTGATCGTATTTTGCTAAATTGTTACTAAAATCATGGAGACAAATACTATCTCCTAGGAAATACTATATCCAGCCACACTGTAAGAAACACCGAGATGTCAAAGATGTGAGATATTACTCCCTTATCTAAAGAAACTCATCATATTGTACTTTTCTTTGATGACTTGCTGGATCTGAAACACGCCCTGAATTTTTCTAATTTAAATCTGTTATTTAATGTTTGCCTGCAAGAAATATGTGCATCTGAACCATATTGGATATTGCAGCCTCTGGGATACAGAAATAGTTGTACTCTGTTTTCTGAAAATACGTAATTAATCTTGTTGCATTTTTGTTGTAGGACAAGATTAGTTCTTTTCAATAAATATAATTAATATTCAATAATATTTTGTACTAGTTTTGTATGTTTGCTTTTATTTCCATGAGATCATGTGTCAAGGGTTCTGCATTTATTTTCTGATACTCTTGAATTATCTGTAGCTATGTGTCAGGAATGGTAATCTGCATAATTACAAATGAAAACTGCAACTGGTGTTTCAGAGTCAGCTTTCATGTTAGGTATGTGTTGGTTTGTTGATTTAGAGTTTCAGTCAGCAGCAATGGGGAAGTAGCTGTCTATAACAAAACTTCTGGCTTCTTCTATTCTCAGCATTTCAATGGAAATGTTATGACATTCTGAGTCAGAACTTGGGGTTAAAGTGATTGGCGCCTCTACCAGATACTGGTACACCAGTGAAATGTTTGTTAATTTTTCTCTAGGAAGAATCATTTAAAATCACCATATTTCCTTAAAACTAAGATAAGGAATAAATGATTATTAGAGATGTGAGAAGAAGTATAAAATTTTTTTTGTAACTGTCAGCTAAACAGATTAGAAAGATCTTCGTTGACTTGGAAATACCCATTTTAAAAGTCAACAAAATGCGCTATGTTCTTTGTACATTATTATTAATTCGTATTAACTTCTTTTTCCCTAAGCTGTTCATGAATAAATTGCTCTTACAGGAATTTTTAATTGGGTCTTTTAGGTTCTTGTCATTCACTAGAATCAATACTCCTTTTGTTCCCCTTCATTCTGAATGTGTGGTGTATTATAGAATGAACATTGTTGGTTTAGTCCTTGTGGTGCAAAATCAAGCCCAATTCTCTCAGAGCAGCTTTGTAAACTCTACAGCTTTGATTTGAGAAGATGAGAAAAAACTTTTTAAAAAATAGTTTAGACTTGAAGTACTCGGTGAGCAAAGAAACAAGGAAAAGTATGTTGTATTTCTTGAAGTTGAAGGAAAAGTTACTTTAAAAGTTATGATTTGTTGTTTTTCTTTTGTCTAAATATTCTTTATCTAGGAAGGCTTACTGTTATTTTAGAAAATTACCATTCAGATGTTTACAGATGTAAGGCACAATTATTTAATTTATCCCAATGTTTGTGTGTGTGTGTGTGTGTGTACATGTACAGCTGAGGAGTTTGAAAATGCTTTTTGGAGGGAGGGCAGCAATGAATGAGAGAGAGAGATGCACAGTCTTAAAAGCTCAGTTTATATTTAAGTAGTAAAGAATTTTTTCTCATTCACAAAGACCTCGAGTAACTTGTCCTTAATACACCTGTGTTGTTTCTCTTTGTATTCAGGGAAGCAGTGTTTCTTGGTCCTGCGTCAGCAGCAGTTTAATATCCAGGCTCTTGTGGCTGTGGGACAGCATGCAAGCAAGCAGATGGTAAAGTTTGCTGCCAAGTAAGTAAGCAATTATATCCTGTTGTCAGAGTAAACAATGGTGGGAACCAGGACTCCCAGGGTTGGGACCATTTTCACACATTAACATCAATGCTTCGTTTGTTTTAAAATGTAGTTATTTAAATTGTCAGCTCTCTATTGCGTTGAATACATTATACTGACAAAAGATAAAATAGAGAACCGGCTTGAAATTCATTCTGAACTGCTGAAGCAGCATTCTCTTGCCATAGACAACCTACATTTTCTTCCAGGCTGGCTAACAAAAAGTCTGGCAAGCTGAGCTTAGTGGGACACTTAATTTGGTGTGTGGTGGTGCTGTGTGTCTGCACATGTTCAGCGTTTTTCTTCTGCCAGACATGCAGTGTAGTAATACATTTTATACTTAGAACTGATGTGAAGAAGTCCCATATTACAAGTAGTTTACTGAGTTGAAGAAATTAAAAGTAGCTTCTGTGCACTGGGTTAGCCTTAACTACACCTTATTTTCGGCACTAAAATTTTAATTTAAAAAAATTTTGGCGGGGTAATAGTTAGACTTGCCAATTGAAAAAATGTTTGTTGCAGCAATTTGAATTCAGTTATTTGGTTTGTTTTGTTCCTAAAGATAAAAAATTACCTTTCCCTTCTGTTTGCCTCAAGATTTTGCTTTCAGGTTGTCCTGTAATAAATATGCTTGTGTGACAAATGTGCTTTATAGTAGAGCTTTAATCATGTCTGTCTACTTGTTCACAAATAGAAATGTGGATCAATTCCGTGCACTTTATTCGGTGCAGAATATGTTTAGCATGTGGCGCTTGAGTTGCTTCTGTGGAGTTCTTGGCACTACTCTCATGCCTGGGAAGGGAGCCCCCACTAATTAGCTGCAAAAGTGCTACAGCCTTCAACCTTCAATATGTCAGGGAGGGGAAAGATTCATTATAGTAGAGACTTCCAGAAGCCAAGTTAAGAAGGTTGGTATAATGCTTCTGCTGATGGGGTTCAAGGCAAGAGGAAAACAGAACCAGCAGTGTTTGTTTGGTGGTGCTCAGTGCTGGCAATGCCAGTGTGAAACATGCTGTTCACAGGTGTTTATGAGCCAAAGTGAAGTGTTCTGTTTCTTCATGAAATGATTTGTTCCCTCCAGTGCTTGGAATCTCTGAAAAGAATTAAGTGTATAATGTACTTGTTCCCTAATTCATCTCCCTCAAAACTCTCAACAGTCTGCCTGTACTCCCTCGAGAAACTTCTGCTACAGAACAGTGGAACAACTCTTAAGAGTTGTGATGCACGCTCTTCTATTCTCCAGTTCTCTCCAGTATCTCTCTTTTTCAGTTTTCTTGGGGTTTCTTCCCTTCACGGCTGAATTTCTTACACTTCATGATTGGTAGATCTTTGTGATTAGGAGCTCATGAGAGGGAAGCTGTCTTTACTTAATTTTTCCATATGCTGACTGCTACTTATAAACCTTCTGTGATGGTTTTTTGTGATTCACTGACCTTTTCTTACTCAATTAGTTTTCTGCCAGATTAGTGATTTAAATTAGGTGATGGAGGTCCAGAGCTAACAAGGAATGGTAAACGGTGGAAGAGGAAGAGGGTATCTGGAAACAGTAGAGGGTAAAGCTCCTTTCTCTTCTGGCAGCAGTGAGCTGTTCAGTCAGGCAGAACCTCATCCTTAGTTTCTTCCCAACTCCCTGTCATCTTCCCTCTTGATGAGACAGACTTGAGTTCCTCAGAGTAACCAGACTGATGATGTTTGTACTGTGTTTTGACTTTTCCTTCTGCTCCTTTTTTGGGATAGCGTTTGCTAGCCAAATCCTGGTACTTCAGCCTCACTTAATTTGTAGCATCCATGTTTCCCTTATTATTTGTGCTTCTGAATGATTATATGCTCATCGTCATGTTCTCTGAGTGGTGTACTCTGTTACAGCCTTCTGGATTTTCTTCTGGGGGTTTGCTTTAGGTTTTTTTAACACCATTAGTGCTGTCGTTTTTTCAGGATTCCTTCTCACCAGCAAACCTATTTTATTAATATCCTGCCATGCTCTCACTTTTTCCAGTGTTTCATCTCCTACAATTCTGTCTGCTGCTGGCACTGCAGCTGCCTCAGAGGCTGCTGCTGTTCCCTGCCTGGTGAGTGCACGTGGGGTCACTGTGTCAGCAGCACCTGAAGCAGATCCCCAGTACGTACGTGCCTGTCCTCAGTCACTTCCCTGCTGCCTTTCACCTGCTCTGAAGTGATCCCATTATTTCTAGCAGATGAGGCTGGGCTTAGATGTCTAAAAATAACTATCCTGCTTCCCTGCCTTTCTCAGTGTCTTTTTTTATCATCTCATTTCCTACATGTTAAATGAGGAAATACACATTTATTGAAGAAAACATATAACTGAAATATCTTAAATTTCAATTAAATTTCTAAGTGTTTTCACTGTATATTTATAGTATATAAACTATATTTTCCATGTGCTAATTTCATACTGTGTCCACAACTTTGTTGAAAATAGTTTGTAAAATTCTGGGTCTTGAATTTTTAATTTTAGTTGATTAAATAATGAGCATTTTTTGTACAAATTTTCATAAATTATAAACAAACCGGTTCCTCTTTTAGATATTGGCACATGGAAACCAAGAACTTTCATAATGTTCTGTGGTCAGCAACATTCATACAGTAATTACCACAATCATCATTAGAATGTGAGTTTTTAGTGAAAGATACTTCATAGTGGTTCAACTCAGATTTACAAAGAAAGTTCTGTGAGTTTAACCATGGAAAGGTTAAAGTTGAACTTCCAAAACAAACATAACACAGAGGCAGTTGAGATCCTGGATTGGCAGCTGTGGAATTGTTCTTCAGTGTTTTATCAAAAAAAAAACAGTTCAGCCTGGTCTTGCAGGGGATGCTGCATGAGAGAAACAGTTAATTGTCCCTTTCAGACAGCAGAGGTACCCGTTAGTAATTTATTTTAGTAATTCACCAACGTGCTTTTTTCCATCACGCTGGGGTGTGGCTGGTTTTGGTTTTCTTTCTCCTTTTCTATCTCAGCATGGAGCCTTTCCCGCCACCCCTCTGCCAGAGCCACGTGAGCTGATAGAGCAGTTGAGAGAGGTGCTTAACAGATTCTAATTCAGCCACTCAAAAAATGTGCCCATGCACAGGAAGTAACTTGATGGCTCTTTGTAGTAGACTGGAGATTAAAAAGGCAGGAAGGAGATTAAAATGGGGGGGGAAATGGTTAACTTGTATGAAAATAATTCACAGTGTAGATATGTAAGTTCTTTAGCTAGAGAAATTGGTAGTACCAGGAAGAGTGAGGGATATTGCAGAATGTTTTCTTTATCCATTTCTGTTTAATTTTTATATGAGAAGATTGGAAGAAAATGTCAAATTGCAGCTAAGTTTATTGGTGACAGAAAAATTGGACTGGTAAATAGGGACTCAGGAGTGTGTAGTAACCAGGGTTCATTTAGAATAATCACTTCAATGCTCTTCAGTGTGAGTTTGTACCTTTGTGATTGTTTGGTCAGATTTTGTGGGTGTTCAGGATTAATAAATAGAAGAGTGCAGAGAGAAATGTGAGATTGTGATAGATAACTGACTTGACAGGAGTCTATGCAGTTCTCCGACTTCTAGAAAATAGCATTAATGTAATATGTGCCTGGTTTTAGGCAATTCTGGGATATTTTGTCCACTTTTGTTGTCTTTGTATCTGAGTACATGTCAGATTGGAAAAGGTTGATGGTGAAGTTGAAAGAAGAAATGATACATGGTCAGGCAAATCTGCCTTCTATGAGACTAAAGAAAACTGTTCTATCCTGGAGAAATTAGTGGGTGATTTAAATGCCAGTCTGGTGGTGCTGTGCAAGGTTTTCTGCCAGCGGGGGGTTCGTTACGTTGCAGATACAAGGGTATGACAGGATGCAATGAACAGAGAATGAAATTAGGGGAATTTAGAAAGGAAATAAAGTGTAGGGTTTTTTAGTGAAAATCACTAAAAATGCATTGTGAATTTTGTTACTTAAAATCTTTAAAAGCAGGTTAGCCTCTTTTTTTCCCCAGAAGATATCCAGGTTCAACCAAGTGTTAGAATGTTGGTATAGGAAACCAGTCATTACATTTTTTGAATGAAGAGAATAAGACCAGGTGTTTACCTGGCATTTTTGTTTACAATGTCAGATATTTTCCTTTCAGGGAGCTTCATGCATACTAGCTGTATTTGTGCAGACAGGATTGCAGTTGCTTTTGTTGAATATAAAATGTTTATACTCTTAACTAATTAAAAAATACGCTAATTTTTTGAAAGTAAATAGTTGCCTTCATTTTCACTGGCATTCAGATGAAGGATCATTATGTATTAAGACAACTATTTAATATTTTTTATTTAATAATGTATTAATATAATTTGTGCAGTCTGCTTACAGAAAGGTGATGAAGAAAAAACAACAAAATGCCAGAATAAATATAGATGTTATAGAAGAAGTAAGCATTTTCTATTTAAAATCTGTAAATAACCAAGTTTCTTCCTATTCTTTGGGCTTTTGACCAAGAAATTGTTGATTGTCATTCACTTTGGGAAGCCAACATAGGGTTCAGCTTGCAACACAAAGCTGTTGATGAAAGATGTTGTTATAAAGACTACAAGAATGCAATCCTGTGGTTAAAAGAGAAAGTCTTGGCTAATAGACATGCAGCTAATTAAGAGGGACATAAGGCATCTAGTGGACATTTTAGAAATTATAATCTTGATTTTTTTGAACATCACAAAATACAAAATAGTTTCCTATACAGAGAAATTTTTTATTGTTGGACATCATGAGTCTATATACTTAAATAGTTTATTTTTGGATTAAACAATGTAAAGATGTCATCTGTCTTTTCTTATGCATCATACTTTAGTTTCTAGTCCCTGGTAATATTAGTTACATATATAAATGTTGTTGTCCTTATTGGAAATGGTGGTGCTTCAGCATGTTTTTCTCCTGCTTGTTCACTTTTGTTGGTGTTTGGGGGTTTTTTGTTACCCGGGGAATTTTATAAAAATTACCTAGATGACTTATTCCTGCTGCTGTGGACAATGCTTTGCTGTAGTTACTGTCATTTTATTAGAACATCTTGTTCCTTGTTGTAACTTGAACTGAAAATGCCATTTCAGTAATATCCTTGGAATTACCTCTTGGGATCAAAGCAGTACTTCCAGGTTTCTGTAGTTTATGTTTGATGCAGTGTTGTGGACTTCAGACACTTGCAGCTTTATGTCTTGCTTAGCATGGTTCAAACAGAACTCAAAACGCAAGCTTTTATTTCCATACTGGATTAAATGTGGAGTTTAAATGAGGAAAAGCACATTTTTTAATTATCAAATGCAATTTAGAGGAGATGATGGATGTGTATAAATTCAAAGATGGTCACATGCAGTGGGACCCTTCCTAGTCCTTTTGTGTACCCAGGCAATTATTGAATTTGGTTGCAGGGACCTACACAGTTAGGAACTCAGTTGAAATGCATCTTAAAATTATGGCAAATGTAATGATTAAGAAATGCTACAGTTTGAAATATGTTCCAGATCAAGAAACATGTTTTAATTGCAACTGCAGTGTAGAAATGGAGAGAAAGCTCAATTTATCCGATGTGCAAAGTTTTAGTTATGCAAGTTGGCAAAGCAACATTGCAGTTACACTCATGCAAAAGTCAGTTTCTTCCTGTATTTTTAACCTGATACCATTTTGCATGTCTTGAATTCCTTGCATGTCGTGAAGTGTACTTCAAGTCTAAATGTCTTGAATTCCTTACACGCTCTGATCAGAGTTCTGTGCAGACTTCACTAACAGTTCTCATCCATGGGATCACCAACCTAATTACGAATCCTTACAGCACATTTATATTTAACTATTATTTTTTTTTCACAGCACAGAAAATTTCCTTCAATAAGTTTAAAACATTATTTGCTGTTATTACTGAGAAGGCTTTTATTCAGCAGATTAGAAACTGGTATTTTCAGTGAAGACAGTGCTATTCATGTCATTAGTCGTATTTTCTGGACATTTGCCAAAATGTTGACATGGAAAAGGAATCAGGAAAAATAGAAAACTTTTTAGGGAAAAAAAGTTCACATAAGAGTAAAACTTTAATTCTTTTAAACATTCACGCATTTAAAAAGCAAAGCACTTAATATTGACTTAGCATCATATTCTCATAGATGTTGATGCTCTCTTGCATCCAAAGCTCTGTATTGGTTCCACAGTCTGTGTGAGGAGTTTCAAACAGAATCATTTGCAATAGAAAGTACTTGGAAGCACTTGGTGTCATTTCAATTATCCTTTCTCATATTTGTTGCCTCTGCTAAACTAATGGAGATGGAGGCTCACCCATAAGTAAATGGATTCCTATTTGAAGCCTGCTCTCAGCCTCTGCTTTGTACCAATTTAGTCATGATTTGAGCAGCTGTAGCTCTTCTAAAGTGTAAATGTACCAGAAGAACACGCTGTTCTCGAGTTTAATGCAGTACATGGAATTACCTGATGGTTAAGCACATCAAGCATATGAAGCACCCTTTTCTTTATTAATTTCAGAGCAGCTAATAAGTTCTATCACCTGAAAGTATTACCATAAAAAAAAGTGTAATCAGCTAAAATACTCAATTTGGCTTTTTATTTTTTAGTTAATTGGAATATACTTACAGTGCCACTGTTAGGTTTTGAGAATTTGGTTCTTGAATTTTCCACTGTCACTTTAATATCATCAGATTTTTTGAGATTTTTATTCAAAGTAAAAAAATTGCCAGCCTTGCAAAGTTCAGGGTTGTTAATGGCTCTTTGCTTTGCTGCTTTTAGCAGTGGCCAGCTTGTCTGATGACATCCTCACTCACCTCTTATTGTTTGCAGTTAAATTGTGGGGCCTGATACTTTCCTGCTGTCTATGGGCTTAGGTGGTCAAGTGATGTACATAAGTGCTTTTCAGCTTTCTCAAGGACTCACAAATGAAAGATTAATTGGAACATTAGTTTTCCTAAAAAGGAAAGTAATATTTTTAGATATTTGGATTCTTGTAAGCTAACAGAGAGAGAGAGTGAAAATATATTTCCAGTGAGGGTGAGATTATCTGTAGAAAAGTGCTGGTTTAAACTCCAGTACCTTAAATGCGTAAATAAAAACTGCTCATACAAATTCTTTTCTCACCTCTGACTCTTGAGGCTTTTGTTATTGTTTGCTTATAGCACCCATACTTTATATCATATCTTGGGAAGACTTTCAGGATGGTGAGTGGTATCTAATGTCCTATTAGAGTGACTGTTAGTGGGGCGCAGTTAGGATGTCCCCTGTCACAGAGAAATGACTTTGGAGCATCTTGCATCTTTCAGTCACAAGTCATGTAGTTTAAACAAGCTGAACTAGTTTTCATTTTCCCCTTCAGTCCTAGGACTTCCCTTCAGTTTGTTGTTCTGCTGGTGAAGACACATCTTGTAGATAATTGCATCAGCTGACACATGGAAGAGTGTCTGTGGCTTAGAAAAAGAGCTCTGCCACTTGTCAGTTTATATATAAACAACACATAGAGAATGAGCGAGCACTGAGCTCAATCATAATTCTTTCCCTCTGAAGTCTTCCATCCCAGTTTGAATTCATTGTGGCTGGGGATATTTCAGCAGACTCCTTTATTAATCAGTAATGAGATATAAAAGTAACTTCAGATCCTTGACTCTGTTCCGTTGTTCAGCAGTCCATCCAGTGCATGAATGGTGCTCAGTGCTGAGGCTGCTGCAGTGTGCAGTGGAACATACTCAGCCTTCTGTCCTCTCTTTATTGCCAGCATCACCAAAGAGAGCATTGTGGACATCGAAGGCGTTGTGAGGAAAGCACATCAGAAGATTGGAGGTTGTACTCAGCAAGACGTTGAGCTTCACGTTCAAAGGGTAAATTTTTGAGCAAATGGAGCACTGGTTAATTGTTTGATAGATTATCTGTTGAGACTGTCTGTCTGCCTACATACATAAACTTTGTCAGTAAGGAATCCCATGTCAGAGAAATAAACTGCTTTAAACTACAAATTTGAGTGTTTTATATGTAAAAATTAAACTCTTCTGGTTTTAAGATACTTGGAGTTTATATTTCCCTGGTTTTTATCTGCAATTTGAATTACAGTATCAAGTAAAACAAAGTATCTCTCTAGAACAACTTGGCTAGAAAAGCTTGTAATTCAAGTTTTTGATTTTAACTGCAGTAGGTACTGGAATAAAAAGTCTGCTTCTTTTTAAGTGCAAGTCAGGAGTTACTTCTTTATCGGAGTTACAATCTTCCCCTCAGTACAATGGACTGGAATACATAATTCTCACAGAAATAAACTCTCAGTGGCTTAACAGTATGGAAACTTTTGAAATCTAAAGTTCCTGGAGCTTGTGCTGTAGGGCTGGAGGAAGTGTAACTTTATAATTTGTTTAAATAGAAAGCATATTTAAACCTTTATGTAATATCCTTTTCTTCTAAAGGTTTTTAACTAAACTGCATGCCTACAATACAGCTGAAACCCAGTCGCCTCAGGACTGGAGCACAATGGCTACTATAGAAGTGAGGTAAATCTTAGCACTAGGGAAAATCTGCAGATTTTGAAGAAACATGTTTTAATATGTGTGCAGATTATCCTATTCTTGATTTCTCTGAAAGAACATCAAATTCACTGCTCCTCTAGGAGCAATACTAGACCATAAGGCACAGCAAGGTGGTTTTCATTCTCTGATTGTATTTTAGTTATCTCATAAATGTTTGAATCTGAAATAGCTCTTTCAGCTGTATACAGATGATAAGTAAATGATACATTAACAAGGAGAAGAACGGGATGATCTTGCTGGAATCAGAAACTAAAACTCGGTGAAATCTGGTATATTTAGAGCTGGCATTCATGCCAAAAGATTTGTCCTTCAGGCTGCATGAACTTGCTCAATTTGGTGCTTCCCAGAAGAAATAAAGATACTTCAAATCTTTCAAAGGGAAAGCAAGAACTAAGCACTTCAGTATTGTCATGAGAATGCACAATGTATCTCAAGTACTGGAATAAAATCACAGTCTTAGAGCCAGTAGCCTATGCAAACACTGTTTCAAGTCTCTGCTAGAAATATCCTTTTGTAAATGACACCTCCTTTTGAGCAGAGCCTCATGCTATTTCTGTTCTTTCTCAATTTCAGATCTATGTGATCAGTTCAGCTGAACCCAGGCTGCCCTTACAGCTGGATGATGCTGTTCGACCAGAAGTGGAAGGAGAGGAGGTGAAAACTTTGCATCCTCAAATGCTTTTTTTTGTCTTTGTAACTGAACAAAAGCACAAAAGCCAAGCAGCTTCCTTAATGCGGTGATTCTGGGGGTTTGTTAGGTTTGCATTTTACTTCCTTTGTGCTATCCAGAACTGTGTTCAACATCTCTGTAGCTTTGATGTCTGCTCAACTGCAGTCAAAGGTCAAAACCAGAGGCTTTCCAATCTTGTGTGTGTATCTGCTGCATCCTCATAGTTGGGTTCTGCCTGTGACCTCTGGGAGAAGTCACACCTTGAACTTTTCTGTGCTGCCAGTTTGCTCTGTGTTCTTTCTAGAATGATCTAGATGTTCAGCTGAACGTAGAAATAACCCTTTGCTTTTGCCAGAGGGTGGTTTTCTCCATTGATTTTGGTTTCTTGAAGTTTTGGTTTTGTTTATTTTTTGGATGTTTGTGTATTCACTATGTGCTTTTGTGCAACTGTTTAGGATGGAAGAGCTACTGTAAACCAAGATACAAGACTGGACAACAGAATCATTGATCTAAGGGTAAGGAACATGCAGTGCTGCAGGCTTGCCTGCAAGTGTTTATTCTTCATGTTTCTAATCCACAAAGCAATAAAAGTCATGGATTGGATGGAATTGTATTATTGGCCAGAAGAAAAACAAACATTATGTTTTTCTGGTTTTGTGTGGTATTGTAAAAGCACAGGATTCTTGAATCCTAAATGTTTGCCTTTCCTGACATTAATTAAAGAACATATATTGGTAGTTCAAAGGCAAACATTGATGATTTGGCATGTGACTGTGTACATCTGGGCTTTTTAGCTGCATAAGTCAAAGGTGACTGAATAGGGACAATTTAGAGACAACACTTTTTTCTCAGATGTAGTTTTTGTTATCCAAAACCTGTAAAGAGCTTGGTTTTGAAGTATAAGGTGGAAGTTCTGAGTATTAGCAGGTAGTTGAGATGCTGTAATGCATGCCTTGCCACAGAAATTGTACCAGGCCATGACACCAGTCTCATTCTCTTTGTTGTTTCCACAGCATTCATGTATTTTCCTTTTTTTTTTGCCTGAAACACCTTTCTTTATCCAGGTCCTGTACACCCAACTTTCTGTGAATTCATAGGCCTCCTAAATATTTACCATTTCTAATCAGTAGCAAAATACTCTACTAAATTACTTGGATTTGTTTTTTTATGAAACAGCAGGTAACACTTAGGTCTGTAACTAAGCATTACTGACTTGAGGCATCTTGGCCTTTTCCTAGGCTTTTAGCCATTTTAGGCTCTCCACAATAAAATTTTAATCAACATTGCATGAAGACTCTGCTTAGCACATTTTTTTGATACCTAGTACTGTCTTCAGAGTTCTTGATAATGGCAGTTTCTCAGTAAATCAGTCTTTGCACCAGAAAAATGAAACAAAAAAGTCATTTACTGGAAAATTTGGAAAAGTTCTGTCACCGAGAGACTTAAAGATTTTCAACATCTGATCTCCTTATTTCAGCAACTAAAATTACTTGTGTCAATTGTTTTACTTGTACCAAAGTTAATTGCCTTTCATTTGACCTTATGTACAATACTAAATAACTTCAGTCTGTGGTTACTTTTCAGGGTACTCAGTTTCTCATCATATTGGTCTCTTAATCTGTCTTAAATTAAGCCTTTAATGAAAAGAATTCTATACTAATGATTGAAAGTGAAAATCATTTGAGAGATCATCAGCTGATGGTAGTACTAAGACTGTGTACTGAATTGAAGAGGAGAAATCTGGGATGCTTGAACTGCAGGCTTTACTTGAACATCTGGTGATTAATAAAAATAACCAACAGCACCCCAGAGAAACCTAAGATAATCCATTATATTGAAGAAACACCTGTATAATAAACTGAAAGGAGCCATGAGGCCCAAATAGAACAGAGAAATTATACAAAGGGAAATAACATTTTAAAATACTGGGTGAAAATGGCTTGGAGGTATACTTGGCTGTAATGCAGTTGAGGGCATCTGCAGAGCAAAGCCTAAGGTAAATAATAGTGGAAAAAGAAGGAAGACTCATGCCAGAATAAACACAAGAGATGAAATGGCTGGACTAAAGTTCTGCCCCTGTAGTTCAGCATGACCATCCCAATACTTCTGAAATATCTGTGTCAGTACAGCAGTAGGGCATTAGTTGTCAGTATTCTGCCTGGAGGGTGCAACTGCTGACCTAAGTGGATGTTGCTGTAACCTCTTCTGTGTCCCAACCACTGTTGGGACACCTTTTCTTCAGCAACATCTGGCTCCTTGTTTTGAGCTCTGAACCTTAACTCTGTGTTAAGAAGCTGTTTTACTCCTTAGCTCCAGCAGCTGCTGCAGTGTGGTGCTAAGCAGCTGTTTCATGCTGAACAGCAATTCAGGTTAGCTTTTCACAGAATTGGTGGCAGGATGGAATGCCAGATCTCAGTACTGCAGTGTCTGTGTCTCATCCTTTGCATACACCTGTGGCTGGGTGTGATCTGGCCACAGCTTGCCCATGATTAGGCTTGGGTATCTGTCTTGCCTTCCTCCTCTGCACAGGAAAGGTTTCTGTCTCAGACTGTGTAAGATTTCTCTATGTGTTTTCTGTTACCTTTCATTATGTGTTTCAGAACAAAAGCAGATTCTAAATATGTTATTTTAACCTATTTTTTTAAAGACAGTGCTGAATAAGCAGAAAAGATATTTAACGAAGAAAGGGGAAATTTCAGTGAGAACACATGCATTTATATATATATATATATGTGCATCCTAAGCACTGTATGTAGTGGAATCACAAGAGTAGGAATACAATGAAATCCAGAAAGTAGTGATTGATTGTCAGTGATTTGGTTCCATAGATTGGAGCTACTGGAGTACAAATGGGGCTTCAAATACCCTTTAGTGTTTCAAATGCACTGCATAAGTAGGCATGTCCTAAGGAGGGTTGCAAACATGATGTGTTATCTGAAATCATTGTTCTACAGCTGTTCCTTCTAGGAAAACCATATCATGGGCAACAGGGAAAAATTTTAACAGAATAGTTCTAATGGAGATGCTGTGATGGTCTGTTCATACAAGTGTGGGAGGAAGTCCAGCCACAGATAAATGTATCATCTAGTTCTAGTTTCCTCAGTGCCACAGTTTTTTAAGGAAGACAGAAATCACTGAACATCAAAAATAGGGATGCTCTTATTTTGAGAATGATTTACCAAGCTAAATGCGTAGATATTGGATAGGCTCAGACTAAAAAAGTCGTTCGTATGCAACTAAAATAATTTTTGTCCATTTAAACACAATACTTAAAGCAGTTAAATAATTAGCTAATTTTAAATAGTGATTAACAAAGGAGTTAACTGGATAGGGCCAAGTCGCGATGAAGGGGAGCTGGGAAACTCAAGTTATTACATGGATGAAAAAAACTGGATTTCTGAAAATAGCATCACTCCATCCAGCTATAATATATACCAAGAAAGGTTTGATTATGATGTAATACGAGTGAAATTAATAATAAGGAAATTACATTAATGGAGATGAAAGATGCAAAGTATGTTGCAAAGATTGCAAGACTTCCACTGTTGTGTACATGTGGAAATAGACTGAGTATTGCAGTGAATTATTAACAATCTTGCATTTTGTTTGCTGACAGAGATCTCTCAAAAGTGTCTGTAAGGTTGGGGGTGGGAAGTACTTAAATGCCAAGATGCCAAGCTACTGCTGTAGTTGTTATTGTGAGGTATGGGGAGAAAAACTGCGATTATTTAGGGCTAAGGGGTTTTGAAAATCATTTCCAAAGAATGATTACTGGAGAATGAACCTGTTCCTGGTGGGTTAACTCATAAAATACAGATCGAAAACAGAGCTGGTAAGAAGAAAGAAAAGTCCTGGTATGGACTAGATTTTCTTTCACATAACCACAGGTGACTGTGAGGAAACCACTCTTGACCTAAGTATCTATTTTTCACAATGGCTTAATGAAAGTCAAACCACTTGGTCATAGAGATGTTTGATCTACCATTCACTTACCACAGCAGTTAAAAAGGGCAAAGTAGAGAGAGCACTGACTATGTTTTTAAATCTTTACTTTTCTGCTGTTCTTAAGTTTCACTGAAATAGTCAGTGGTGTGTAGACTTCCCATGTCTGTAAAAAGACCGTCAGAAGCTCTATTTCATGAAGTTCTGTGATACATGAAAAGTAATGAAGAAAAGACCAGTGAAACACTTGTTCTTGTAGTTTGCTTCTTAAAAATACCAATTCAGGTTCCTCCAGTTTTCCATTGTTAAAAAAAAAAAAGAAAAAGAAGAAAAGACCAGTGAAAGAAACACTAATTCTTGGGTTTTACTTCTCAGTTTGTCTTTGGAAAAGTCTGAAGAAACAAACAATTCAGATTCATCCAGGTTTACAATGGACCTCACTGATGTCCTTGCTCTGGTTTATTTCTATGTTCAGCAGGACTTACATCTCAACAGTACCTGTCCAAATGTGCCTTTTTGCAGTCCTGTTGCTACATTTGTGTCTGCTATAGCCCAGCACATTGAGACCAAAGCAAAGCCTTTTTAGGGTCAGTATTACCCTGTTTATATTGCTCAGGGAAGAGCATTAACATTAAACTGTGTCTTTAGTAGTTTATGGATGTCAGACCGTGTTATGTGATAATCCAGCTCTACACTGATCTTAATGCACTTTTATTCCAAATGCTCGATTACTTCAAGCTTGATTTCATTGTATTGGATTCAATTTCCTCATTGCAAAAGCTGTGTTTTTCCTGACTGAATCCAAGCTATAATGAACAAGCAAATGTACAGTTTATTTTCTTGTGGGCAGTGATTTGGCAGTGTGTACATACACAGTCCCAGTCCTTTAGACAACAAACTCCATGTTCATATATTCTTGTACTATGAGTAATAAGAAATTTGAATAAAAGTTGACTTCAGTCACCTTGTGGTTAAAAAAAAAAAAGTTGTTTAAGATAAATTCTGTTTCCTAGCAAAACCTTCATTTGTCCTGTACATAGTGGAGGAATTGCAAAATCATCTTAAATAATGTATATTACCTAAAAGAATATAGATTACATTATTTAGCCAACTATGTATTTATGGTTGTTCCTGATGGAAGATAGGTAGCTACAGCAGGCAAACAGAAAAACAAAAATTAGGGGAGAGCAGAATAAATTCTGCAGCTGATGTGAGAGTAACAAGAAAGTTCACAACTTCTCATCTCTGTGCGTGGGTCTCACCTCTGAGATACGATCAAGCTGCTGTGAACTGACCTCAGTTCCACTGAAAAACACTTGGCAGCACACGTGGCTGTTGTTCTGACACTGCAACTTGTGCCAAATGAAAAGTGTTAATTGTTTTTATAAGCTTACAGTGCTCAGTTTTATCATTAAGGTCTTCCTTCATGGCATCTGAATAATAAACACACAGGTGAAATTAAAGTGAGGTTATAACTGAAACTCATACTTCAGCATTGTTCCCTAAACTTTTCTTCTGCTGTCTGTATCGAAGGTTACATACTATTGAAAATAATGAATTTTTCTGTAAAATTGACTTTGCAGACCAAGTTAAAACATTAACACTATTAACTGCAACAGCATTTAATTATCATAAATTTGTTTCTGTTTCTGATTAATTCTTGAAACAATATTGACTATCTTTGCCATAGTCTCAGATAAGATAGTTTGTCAGTATGTATGTGGAAGGGTTCCTATTGCAATAAACACTATACAAGAAGAATGCCATGGCAAAATCTTACTTTAGGGCAAAGGTAAAAATCAATTAATTTTGACAGCTGTCTCTGTCTTTAGTTTGCTAAGTACCTAGTTAGTTTCCTAGTTTGTGTACCTAAGTGTGGAAGCTCAAATTGTGAGTATGTTACTTACCATTGTAGAAACATTGCTATATATACCAGCATCTCAGTTACTGAATTACTTTCTTCAAATGAATTTGTTCTCTTTGTGTTCTGAACATCACACCAGTGCAAGGAATGTTATTAAATCGGAAAAGTTTTTTCTCCATTTTTAAAATACTTGGAAATTGTAGTGGCACATAAAACTTCTGAGGTCATTGATTTGACTCCAGTGCAAATTGTCAGATGCAGTTCTTTAGGAGCTTATCTCAGATGTCTTGTGAATCTGTTTAGTTCTTACAAGGAGGCTGCAGTGTCACAAATTCCCAGCAGTTATCCATGGTGGCAGTCTCTGAATAAATGGACCCTGAAACTCAGCCACCTTTGGTGGAAGAAGAGTGGTCCTGTCAGATCTAATTCGAGGTATGGAGAATTGCTGCTTGTTTTTGGTCTGCAGTTAAATAAAAGCTTCAGTGTCCAGTTCTGTGAATTTGGCTGCTTTCATGAATGCTGTTTCTAAGCCTAACTTACCATTATAGAGGGCTTAGGAAGACAGAATCCTTGTCCTGCATCCTCACAAAGGACAGGAGGAGTTACCTTACTGGACAGCTGTGTTGGGTATTGGCTGGCTCTGTTTCTGTGCACAGTTTTAGGTCAGACCATGTAATTGCTTTCAGACTGGGTTTAGCAACCAGTTTTCTTTTTTTCCTGGGGCTGTTTGACTTACTACTGCATTCTCACCTGCTCTGGCATGAAAATGCTGTTGGTTCACACCAAGGTTAGAAGAGGCATTGTTTCTATCCTGCTTTATGTTAATGTTACACATCTTCTCTTTTAGCAATTTTAGATGTGTCTAGTTCATCAAAAACTTTATTGGGAAACTCAAGTGTGACTTAAAGTTGTCAACTCTTTCACCTTTCAAGTAGGACATGGTTAAGAAGAAAAAAATCCCTTTGAATCATCCTGGTACTTGGATGAAACACTGCCAAATTATGCCCCATAACTCAGGCAGAGTCTTACCATATATCTTGTTCTGGGAGACCAGTGTGAAAAAGATGAAAAACTTTTAGGGTACTTTTGTAACTGTTGCTCAAAACCTCATTTCCTTCATTTTGAACGTTTGAGTAGCGGCTGTGGTCTATCAGACGTGTGGTTTGTCAGACAGTGAGAACTGCTATTATTTACTAGTCTCAACCACTTACCCGCCTGAAATATTTCATTGGTCAGTTAAAATAGCAAATAACTCCAAACAGCTACAGATGTGCAGTATTATTGCAGTTTTCTCTTTGGGTCTGTTGGTAAAGGGATGTCTTTATCTTGCAGAGATGATGGATGTAGCTTTATTTCAGCATTTCTACTGACTGTCTGTCTAAATTTGGCTTATATAATTTGTTTTGGTTGGGGTTTTTTTGTTTTGTGGTTTGGTAGAGGAGTCATGTGAAAAAGCCCACAAGGCCTTTCTTACCCTGACTGAAGAGCTGGGTGCTGTTCAGAAAGAGAAGTAAACAGTGTTGTGACGCAGGTTGTCGTAAAGAACCGTTCTCTTGCTCGTTTGCAGGAACTCGTTGGTCTTTTTGTACCCTGTTAGGTTGCTCACTGTCACATTTGAGATGCTGAAAGCACAAAATCAGATATGGCTTCAGTGCTGAGGCCTTGCAGTCTTTGCAACAGTCACTAAGGTGGTTGTTTTAGTCTTCATGCCAAAAGTGTTCCAGGAATGTTTAGTGTAGGTATTTGCTAACCCAGATAAGCAGCTCAATTGTGTCACGTGCATAAACAAAAAGAAAATTATCAATTCAGTTAATTCATCAATTCAGTTCTGTTTTCAGCTAAATTTACGTTTAAAGTAAGGTGAAAAAAAGAGCTGCAGTTCATATCAACAGGTGTTATGTGGGCTGCTTAAATGTTAGAAATGTAGACCTTGGGTTTTGGATGTTTTTGTGGCAGTGTTGTACATGGTTAACATGTGGTTGTTTTTACATAAAAACATTGTATTTGGTAGCCTTTAACAAACATACATTTCTGCCTTATGTGAGTTATTAATGGCTTTGTTTTTGTCATGCACTGTGTTCTGCAGCGATTCTAGTTCAGTGTGCGGAAAAATTTTTTAATAGATTTAGTACTTTTATTCAGTTTCTTACAGTAAAACCTTTATTTACAGAAGCACATCTAATAAATCACGGTTCTTTTTTTAAATGTAGAATTGACCATAGTGCCTCATTTATAACTGAATATGCTATAAATTGAAATTAATAATTTCTCTGGTTTCCTTTCCTGTTTCCTTCAGTATAACACACAATTACGGATTTGCACTTTTCACTGTTTAGGCAGCTACAATAATCAGGTATTCCTGAGGGAAGGAATTCATCCTTCCAGCTGTCCAGAAGAAGTAATAGAGTCAGGGAAAACTAACATAGGATTCATTATTTTATCTTCTTCTTGTAGACCTCCACTAGTCAGGCAATCTTCTGCCTTCAGTCTGGTATTTGTCAGCTTTTCCGAGAAACTCTTATTCGCAAGGGATTTGTGGAAATTCAGACTCCCAAAATCATTTCAGGTATTGTATATGTTATCCAGCAGCTACAGGTGTGCTTCTTTTGTAGTTGCTCAATGTACCTATCTGACAAAAATTTAGTAATTGTAAAATTTTTATTTAAACACATAAATTTTCTTTCCAGCTTAGACGTAACATAGCAAACTTCTAGCAGGTGTCAGAGTTGGTCTTTACTTTTCTCCTGACTTAGGCTCTTAAAACAATGACAAGAAAAATTATATATATACACCTGATTTATGTAATTTGCAATGCATATGAATGTTTAATTCTGATCATACGCATTATTCTTCAGATCAGTGTTCTCAGTGTTGAGCACTCCCTGTTCCATTCTCAGTATTAAAAAAAAAACAGTCTAATTTAGATTAAAAGCATATTCCATCATAAAGATGTTGCAACAAACATGTGGTATAAAATATTATGCCATTAGACAGCACAATTTGTCACTTCTTTAGCAATAAGAATGTGGAATATGGCAGAATAGAAGGTGGTAGACCTTTTTCTTTTTGGAAATGTGGAATAACAGCTTCAGCTCAAAATTCTGAAATGTAGATTTTGCTTCTAGTTCTTTTGATTTGCTGTATTGTTTTCAGAAGTCCAGTGGCTTGATTTACTGATGGAGGTGTTTCTTCCATCTTGTTCGTGCTCTTTGAGGTTTTGTTGATGCCACTGAGATACATGGCATGGAAAATCAGGACAGAACATTTGTGTTACTGTGTTATTGTTTGTACATTCATAAGTGCATGTCTTGCTTACAGAATTCTATGCTTCTGTATTTATATTTTGGAGGATATCTCTTGATAGAGATAAAAAGTGAACACTTTAACAAAATGCATGTAAGCAGCTGTTCTTTCAACATGAAAAGTATCATTGAACTAGAAGATTGGATGACTTTTTGCTATAGAGACAGTTATATATTATGAAGTACTAAAAGTCTCCCAAGTAGTTTGTTTATGTAGGACCTTTGAGGACGTGTGCAGTGTCCCATCAGAAGCAAGCAAGCATCCCATTGTTTGGATGAGACCATATTTTGTAAAATTAACTAAGTTAAGTCAATGCAATCCTTACTAAACTTCCAGTTTAAACATCATAACTGTTTGAAGGTTTGAGATTTTTAAAAGTTACCTGTGTGAGGCCACTCCACCTCTCATGTCACTCACTGGGAATTGGCAAGGTGAAGCGATGCAGTTTTGGTAGGTGCTTTGCTGTAAGGGAAATGCATGTGATCCTTGTTCCTGTAGCTGTTTGTGAAAATCGCTTCAAACTGAGAAGAAGCTTTGTAGCTTTGGCTCATGCCCTCTGGTAAATCTGGGATTGGCTGTGAGAGATATTTATGCCTTGAGGTAGAGAGGATGGTCCTGGCAAAACAGGATATGCACTTGGATCTCAGGCTCTGCAGTGAACCCCTGGCAGCCTGAGCCACTGGCAGAGATTGGCTTCCACAGAAATGTGGGGGTGCAGGTAGATGTGTCAGTACACATAGGTATTCTCTGCTGTTCTCACTCTGAGGTGAAGGTCAGCTGAAACGGGAACATTTTAAGCTACCCAACTAAATTTGCAGAAATTTAAGACAAGGTGTGACAGTCCTGAGCTGCAAAATTTACCTTGGCATGAATGGATTGATGCAAATATATTTTTTAACTCTAGTATGCTTGGAAGAAAAATCTCTTTCTGATCTTTAAATGTAAGACCAATAATCTATCATTCTACCTCTGATTGATTTTTTACATTTTTATTTTAGTAACTGCTTAATTTTATTTCAATGATTCCTTATTAAAGCGCTTGCTTTCTAGCTGCCAGTGAAGGAGGAGCCAATGTGTTTACTGTATCCTACTTCAAAACCAGTGCCTACCTGGCTCAGTCCCCACAGCTGTACAAACAGATGTGTATATGTGCTGACTTTGAAAAGGTTTTCTGCGTCGGGCCAGGTAAGAAAAGCTTTGCTTTATGCAACGTGTGAAGTGTGCCCTGGTTTTAGCAGCTGTGGTACAAGTAAGATAACACACACACACACACACACACTAAAGCTTTGAATAGTTTCACTTGGCGTAGTTTCACTTGCCAAACCAAATTTCAGTTGAGGGGACTGATGACAGTAAAGTTGACACAGAAGTTGCTGTACATGTACTGAACAACATTACTGAGAACAAGCTTACTTTTAACTGTCAGTAAATTCTAAAAAAGGAGTAATTTCCAGTCGCATACTCTCTTTCATAAATGCTGATATGACATGGCCTCTTTAGGTGGCAATACAGTAGTTTTCTTTGAAGACCTCAAATGGTTTAAAGATACCTAACCTCTAAATGCTGAAAACAAGTCAATAACAGTATAAAACAAAAAACAATTAAATTCCAGGTAATTCAGAAGGTCTTAAATTTCTTGTTACTCATTGACAGATGAGTCATGGTTTATGGGAAGATCTGTTTATATTAGATTCATGTACCTATCCCAGAAGACACACACGTGTACAAGTCCATTTCCTCTGAAAAAGCCAGTTTTCAAATCTGAAAGTTCTTGTGTGCTTGAAAGCTTGTCTGTTTTTTCCACTTGTGTTTGTCGGTCTAAGCAGAGATCCTGCCTGTCTGTGGGTTGTGTCTGGCTTGTATCCTTTGAGTACCACTGCAGTACAGACAGCTGCAGTAATGCTGTCACTGTTACAAATGATGCTCTGAGGCTGCTAGTTATATTTGTGTCTTTCAGTGAGAATTTTCATGTCTATCTAATCCAAATGATGATTGTTATTTTTCCAACTGGAATGATAATGTCACGTCAGTTAGAATTTCTGTTGTTTAATTTTACAGTATTTAGAGCTGAGGACTCCAATACACACAGACACCTGACTGAGTTTGTTGGTCTGGATATTGAAATGGCTTTTAATTATCACTATCATGAAGTAGTAGATGAGATTGCAGATACCTTGGTGCAAATATTCAAGGGGCTTCAGGAAAGGTAATAAAAGCATTTCCTTCTTTTAATGAGCAACTTTGTTTGTTTGACTTCTCTTGCACTGTGGAGTGAAGTAGACCAGCCTTTTATCCTCAGTTTGTCAGATAATCACTGGTAATCTGATTTACAACACAACTTTGAAACATATTCTTGCTTTGCTCTTAACTACTTCTTTGTGCCTGACTTCTAAGGTTCACTCAAGCCATAGGCCAGTAAGCTACTTGAGCATCTCCTGGAGTATGCTGGCTTGCACTAAGAAACTGGCTGTCTGATGTTGAAAGGACTTCCTAAGATAACTGATCCATCCGTAATTTAAAATGTCCTTCTTTTTTTGCCACTACTGGTAGATTGTTCTATTTCAAAAATGATTTTAATATTTACTGTATAAGAAAGTTTTCTTGAATAAAAGTCATTGCATCAGCCTGCATTTGTTCCATGATAACAGCAAGGATTATTTTCTGTTATTCACAGTCTAACTCTTTAAAAAGCCAGGCTAAAAGTTTAGGAAGTGGTTTCCATTTGTCTACAAATTAGACTGTTTTGCCAGGAGATATGCAAATCTTTGTTTGTCCAGAAGGAAATTTATTGTTTATATTTGAATATTACTCAAATCAAAAAAGAACCCAGGTAAATACTGTACATCTAAGGGGTGATTACAGTGTCTTTACTGTGAAAATTTGGGCTAGTCGGTTATTTCTTACAAAAGGGATGAAACAGAAGTAGTAGTAAAATGTTAACATCAGTGAAGTAGATGCATACACTTTGTTAAAACAATTCATTATAGAATTTCTCCAGAAGTGGTTTTAATACAGTTTTTATGTTGCAAGAGGGACCTCTTGTGGCAAAACCACAAAAATCCTTACTAGGTGCAAGGTCTTGACTATTTTGTACTTGGCTTCTGTTCTTGTTTCTTTGTCCGTAGGTTCCAAACTGAAATTCAGACAGTGAGCAAACAGTTTCCATGTGAGCCATTTAAGTTCTTGGAGCCAACTCTGAGGCTGGAATACCGTGAAGGTGTGGCCATGCTTCGAGAGGCTGGTGTGGAGATGGGTGATGAAGAGGATCTCAGGTACTTGGCAGGATGTAACTGTGTCACAATCTTGGGAAAGTGGCAGTTTTGTACTGAGCACCTGGCAGCCCTCAATAAGGAACCACAGCTTTTAGAGGAAGAAACAGCATTTCGGTCCAGATCTCTTGACAAGTAAATGAGTGGATGTGAAAAGAATCCTTACTTTTAACGTAAAGTACAGGTACAAACTCTGAAATCTGACAGAAGGTAACTGACAACATAAAGTGAGAGCAGCTTGAACCTCCTAAGGAAGAGAAGTGTTTGTTTGTCCAGCAATTGCAGACCTTCACATGAATTGTCACGTCTTTGAATAGGATTAAGCAAAAAGATTCTGCTGCCTTAAGGTCTTTCTTTTAAGTAACACCTTTCTATTTCTTCTTTCCACCTCTCAGGAAAATTATTAAACATTCTTGATGAATTCCCATTGATTTACTGAGAGATGGTTTAATTAGCAGTTTATGTATAAACTTTACTAAAGACATTTAATGAATTAAAACATTTCTGTTCTTCTCCATAATATATCCAGGACCATTAGGGTATTGTGTGATTTTAAGTTAAATGATCTGTGCATCAAATAAAGTTTCCATCATAAGAGTTTGATGGAGGAAAAGAATTTCCTCAACAAGTGTTCATGTGGTTCTCACTTACTGTGTCATACACAAGATGTATGGCAATAGGAAATGCTGTACAGTTCTTCAGTAATCAGAATACGGTCACTAGGAAGAAGTTACATTGAGAGCAAGAATATTTTTAGGTATCAGTTAATTTACAGGATTTCTAGGACCAATACAAAGTATTTAGAAACAAAAAAATATACTTTATTTTGCAAGTTCTGTGTGCACAACCCAAAACAGTCAGAAACAAGTACTAGATTTTCTAAGGGTCAGGGTGCAGCAACTCTGTAGCTGTAATCTTTTGGGCTTTGTGAAGTATATCATCAGTACAAGTTCAAATTACTTTATTTTAATGATGATAATCTTTTTCAGCACACCTAATGAAAAGCTCCTGGGACGCCTGGTAAAGGAAAAGGTAACAGTTATTTTAGAATAAATAAATTTGTCACTGAATCTAAAACCTGATACTGTGGAGTCATAGAATTGCTGTAAATACCTACATATAAACGGTGCCTCAGAACATGCAGAAGTTGTGAAGAGTTGGTGATTACCATTTTTTAATTGACTGCATTCCCATTTTGGTGCTGTGTATTTCATCTACTGTCAGTTTTGTCTTTGTCATTAATAAGCAATTTCAAACCATTTTCAATCTTTTATATTTATTTCTATCATATGTTGTACTGAGGACACCAAACAGGCTAGTAGGCTAGTATGTTCCAAAGCCACTTCTTAGGAGACTTTCAAAAAAAAGCAAACCAGATTCTAAAATCTATAGGAGATGATGAGATTTGGGGGGGGGGGGGGGGGGGGAAGTACCTGTTACAGCAGCACATTTTACTGCTGTACTGCTCAGCATTTGTAAGTTTACACTAGAAACAGTATTGAAAAACTGAGAGAGAATACACCATTTTTATTGATAACCTAGACAATATTGTGAGAAGCTGTTGCGATTTTTTAAAATTTTATTTCAAAGTTTCATTGGTTCTGTCTTTCTCTTGTAATTTTTTTCTGTTAGTTTTATCTTCTACTAACTGTTTTAAATTACTTACTCAGTACGACACAGACTTCTATATTCTTGACAAATATCCTCTTGCTGTGAGGCCTTTCTATACAATGCCAGACCCAGCCAACCCCGTAAGTAAAATTCCCTGTTGTTGTCAATGGGTTTTTTTTTTTTTTATTTTAAATTATTCCATGTAGCAATAACTTGACAATATAGATAAAGTGTATTAATATGACCATAAAATCATTGAATGGTTTGGGTTGGAATGGACCTTAACATTTATTACAGCCTTGCTGTAATTAAAATTATGATAACAATGTCAGGTCAGGGTTACATGACTTGTCAGATGTTTTCAGTTACTCTTTTGCTGGTGAAAACATACCAGGAGGAAATGAGCAAAAACTGGGAGAGCTTTACAAAGAGATCTCCATGGTCAAACACTGCTGCCGTCACTGAAAAGTGGCAGAAACATTCTTCCAGGGCAGCAGACACTTTAGATGAAAATCAGCTTTTTTTACAGCTTTGGAGATCAGAAAATTAAATTATTGCTAGGTGAATATTTGCAAACTGTGGAACTCTAGATAAGAAGTAAAGTCCTTTTTGTGTTTCCAGAAAACCTCTAACTCCTATGATATGTTCATGAGAGGGGAAGAGATCCTGTCTGGAGCTCAGAGAATTCATGACCCCCAGCTGCTGACGGAAAGAGCCAAGCATCATGGCATTGGTAACAAGGCAATTTAAAAGAACATAAGTTGTGACTTGATTTGTGTCCTTTAGAGGAAAAATCTGGGGCAGAATTTGTTATATGAGTGGTAAAATCAGAGTTCTGTTTCATTCTTACTGTTGATCCATCTGATTCTGTTTAACAATCTAGAGTGAGGTATTAAGAAACTAGTGAGTCTTCCAGCAGCACCTTGTTGAATAGTTATTAACAAAATGGTATAATAAAACTGTTACAGTCATAAATTCTAGATAGCTCTGGACAATTTACATGTTCAATGAGTAAAACCCCACTGTTAGTTAGTAATTTTTTTGTTGTGCTTGTAGTCCTGCAGTCACTTGTCTGTTTGGCTTGGGGTTCATTAAGCAGGTGAGAAACCAATATTTTTCTTTTCTAGATTTGGAGAAAATAAAGGCTTATATTGACTCCTTTCGGTTTGGTGCACCTCCACACGCAGGTGGTGGAATAGGTAAGTGTCTGGTTTTTGTTTAGCCTGAGCTTAACTTAAACTGCTCAGTCCCAAGCAGAGTTCAGTATAAAACTCTGAATAGTGACCTTGTTACGTAAATTTGTGGGGCTGTTTATCCTGGAGAATTTAAGGAGACAAGTTCAAATTCAAGGATCATCATGAAATAAATAGGCAAAATACTAATGGCACAGTCTGGCAAGTTTAAAAAGAAGGTGATCACAAGAAAAAGTGCCACCTCGCTAGCCAGGCACATCACTTGAAAATTTGAGCACGGAGGAAAATTTAAGGAAGCAAGAAAATAGTGTATTATGTACGGATTTGTCAAAGTCATAATCATACCAGCAGCCACTGGTCTTTGTGTATTTGATGAAGGTGTTTTGCAGTAAGGAGAAATAAATGATTGCTTCATCATCTGTTTGGGAGCATGCAGCATTTGCAGGTAATCCAGAATAATTTAGGCCAGTTAGAGCTGACATCAAGGAAGCTGAAGCTTCATCTTTTCTTCAGAGTAGATGGTCCTCCTGGCAAAGTACAAGCCAAACAGGAGTTGCCAGGAGAATTATGGAAACCTTAACGTAGGAACTGTGTGGAAAACCAAGTGTGCATCTGGGTTCCACCCATCATGGCTGGGGTGCTTATTGCCCCAAAGATTAGGAAGCGTGCACATAATGGGCTGTGCTCACACTGCTGTGTGAGGCTGGCTCCAGCTGGGAAGGACCTGCAGCTCCTTTGGGCTTTTGAACAAAGACTGATGGTGCTGATGGGCTGTTTTCATCTGCTCTAGGGCTGGAGAGAGTAACAATGCTGTACCTGGGGCTGCACAACGTCCGCCAGACCTCCATGTTCCCCAGGGATCCCAAACGCCTGACGCCCTGACAGGAGCTGCTCTGAGAGATGGGAATGCTCTGCCCTGCAAATAGGCATAGCCCCTGCTGCTGATGAACATGTATTGATTGATTTGAGCATTATGATATGCAATTAAAAACAAAATTCTCCTTTATTAAGTGCCACAGTAATTATTTTTATCCTTAGTTGTTTATTTAAGCGAAAATATTTTAACAAATCAAGACTCTTTGTATTGGCAAGGGCACGTTTTTAATGAAAATGGGATACTTTGAATTAGTATTTTAGTGCCACATTAAATTGTATCATTTTTCTAAACATTTTAATAAATTATGCAATAACCATTTTGCATTTTTCACTTATATCAGCAAGATTGAATAGTGTGAAGTACTGGCTCCGAGATAAAGTGACTGGGTGCTTGCAATTTAACAATCTGGAGAGACCAGCCAGTTGATAATTTACATGAGTGTCAGGTAGGGAAGCAGGTGAGAACATTCTTAACAAGAAATCTTCATAAGAAGTTGTTAAAATAGGTTGAAATAAAGCTCTTAAAGTAAATTAGATACAAATTTGTCTGTTTTTTCTTTGTATCCTCGCAAAATAATGAATCAATAAGGCTTTTTTTGGTTTGTTTTTTTTACTGATGTAATAACTGTCTAGAGTTTAAATTTATTTTCTCTTGTCTCCTCATTTTTTTGAAAGTTGTATAAAAGCCATGAGCCTGGTCTTTATTTTATGTAACTATTTGAAAATGGTTGCAAGTTACACATTCTCATGGAATACACAAAGGATATATAATATTCTCAGAAAATAAATGGGTAGTGAGTTTGAGAGCAAGTAATGTGTTTTCCTGCCTAATCCATCCAGCCTTTGATATAACAAACAAAACAAGGACTTCATGCATCTTTTTCCAAGGAAAACGACCCCAAACTATGTAAGCCAATCTATTTCAGGGTGGTTTTTTTATTTATAAATGCTGTGAACACCCCAACTTTGTATACATAGAGAAATTGAGTGTTTCTGTAAGTCAGAATAGTTCTGAAATTCTTTCTAGACATATTTTTTCTCAAATTATTTACTTACTTGAACTCCTCAATTTGCAGCAGTGCACAAAGCTACTTCTTGTCGTCCTCCTCCTCCTTCCAAGCCAGAGAATGTTCCCTGCATTTGGAGAGGCACCAGTGAATCTGAAACTTCCTTTTGTAGACTGCATCTGAGAGTTGGTTTTCAAATTTAAAACATTTTGTAAGTGTTGCTGCCAAAGAGCAAAGGATTAAATTCCTGATTTGGGTACTGCAGCAGTTTCTCTAATATTCATACATATTTGTAATTCCTGACTTAATTTTTGTTTAACATTTTACATGATCAAACTTTCAGTAGGAGGTACAGTGTGGATGGTCTGTGTTATTGTTGCTACCTTGATTTTTAAATGTCAGAGAAGTTACATACTGGTCATGCTACAGAAAGGTCAGTGAGGCTGTGTATAAATTGTGTAGAGTTTCACAAAAGGGCAAATCATCTTTGCAGCTGCCATTGAACAAGACTTAATTTTAATGTCTTATGACAAGAGTTCTCCATTAGAAAACAATCATACTAAAGGTCAGTCAGGTAAAGTACTGGAAATGTAGAAGTTAAACTTTGTTTAGAAGTCACACAGTTCAAGGAATAACACTTAGCTTTGCTTATGAGTCTGTTGTAATTAATTTACTGTGGAATCTCCCCCATATTATTAACTTGAAAATCTTACACTGTAACCAGTTGTACTTTGCAAAGCTAAGTGGATTATAAACACAGCTCATTGATTGTCACAGACTTACTGCTGATGAATCCAAGTTTCAAAACAGTTGTTTATTTAGCTAAGCCAACTGGAATGAATTTAATTTAGTTACCTTTGTTCATACAGAACTGGTAATATATTCCACTTCGGAAGTGCATTCTTCTAACCAGGAGCAAAATTACAGACTTAAATTTCCTGTCTACAAAAAAATATCCCGGGTGCTCTTTCTCGCTGTAGATTTGGCAGCAAGTTTTGTGCATACGTGCCTGTAACAACTGTGCTTATACCAATTCTTTTAGGAGTTATTCAAACCCATGCTGTAGCTTCATTTATTCGCAGTAACTGCACAAGGACAAGAATTCAGATGGAGGCCCTGATTCCTTTGTCTGCTCAATCCATTCACACAGCCTTTCTTAGCTAACAGAAAATAATTATGATCATAAATCAAAATACAAAATGCATTTGTCCTGAACGTCGTCTTAACATGATACTTTAGTGGGAGCTGCACAGTGCTAGAACTTAGTTTGAAACCCTGCAAATAATGAAGGTCTAAAAGACCTTTATGGTGTTCTGAGAGGAAACAAGTCTGGTGTAATAGTTCTGGAAAAGTAAAACCCGTACTGTCCTTCATTTCCAGTGACTTGCAGGAAGTTTACCAGTTTACAAGGAGTCCGCATGGCTGCTGCCTCTCCACCAGGTAAAATGGTTTTGGTTTCATTTTCTTTCATTATATACAGATGGTAATTACAGTAGTGCAATATTTTAAACTAAGGAACTAGAAAGCATATTGTTTAGGGTAGCCAGGGAATGTGCTCTAAACAAACACAAAGATTCAGTTTGCTTCTGAAGCTTAACTGCAGTTTTCCTGTGAAAACCCATCTGTGTTCACTGAGCTGTCCGAATCTGCCCAGTGGGAAGGAGGACTGGGGCTGTTCTTTTGGCAGCCAAGTGCAGGCCTGGCTCCCCATGGCTGCCCACACCTGCTGGGATAACCCTGGTGGGCAGCACCTCACAGCTGCTTGCTCCCTGCCCAGGGGGCCAGGGCAGGAGGAAGGGAAGAAAAAAAGCAGGAAAACTTTGTGCTTTCACCTGGTGCCTGTCAATTCCAGGCGTATTGGACACCAGTCCATGTGAAAGTAAGGGATGGAGGAGAATGCTGTGACTATACCCATTGTGGAACACCATATGGCTGCCCTGGACTCTGGTTCACACTGGGGTTCCAGAAACTTCTCCAAACAGATTTTAATTATTTACTGTTTCTTCTTTGGGTAATTGTAGATTCTTCTTTGAGAGAGAGGAATCATCTAGGATGGATTATTTCTTTTAAAACAAACCTCACAACCAACTTGTGTGCATTTTCCCTATTATTATCTCACAAAAAAATGGAATTTCCTCAAAAATATTTTTTAAAATTACCAAGTTAGTTCTACAGTCTCTTACTATCTTTACTGTTTTGCAGTTAAGTGTCTGTTCACTGTATGGCAAGTGCACCATGACATGAACAAACACTGCTGCAGGAGGCTGCTGCTGCTGGCACTTCTGAAAGGGTTTCAAAACTGAAAAAGAGTCCTTAGCTGCTATAATTACAGCCAAATTCCCAGTTTAGGCAGAGATTAATGACTTTGCAGGTGGCAGTGAAATTCTAAGCAATTTTTCATAGATGTTGAAGCGGTTCCCGCTGGCAGGCGCCGTGTGCCAGCAGCTGCCATTCGGGAATGGCTGTCAGCCGTGGCACCGCTTGGCAGATGTTGCCTTCAACCATCCTACAGTGGTGCCAACGAGGACTCAAGTGTCCAGACTGTGGCCTGACCCTCGCCTGGTGTAGTTTACATCCTTTCCACCTGGGCCAGTTTTTCAGAAGCTGGAGATGCTCCATGGCATGGGTCTCCTCTGTGAGCAGCTGCCCAAGTGCCTCCTGCACACATTGTGGGGATTCCCTGGCTCGGGGATTCCTCAGCAGTGCTCTGGCCACTCTGCAGTAATTTTAACTCCAGCTACCATAGCTGATTTCGTTGTGGGGAAAGCAATGTCACGTGGAAGCTTCACTGCAGCTGCTATGCTGAAGCTGCCCACAGCTGACACTTCCAGGCCTCCTCAGCATAAGAAGGACATGAAACTGTTGGAGCAAGTCTACAAGAGGGCCATAGAGTTGATAAAAGGAGTGGAGCACCTCACCTGCAAAGACAGGCTGAGAAAGGCGGGGATGTTGAGCCTGGAGAAGAGAAGGTTGTGTGGAGTCCTCATAGCAACCTTCCAGTATCTTAAGAGGCTACAGGAAAGACTTTGTCAAGAATTGTAGTGACAGGACAAGGGGAATGGGCACACATTGAAAAAGGGGAACTGAAGTGAAATATTAGGAAGAAATTCTTCACTGTGAGCATGGTGAGACAGTGGAACAGGTTGCTCAGGGAGGTTGTGGATTCCCCATCCCTCACAGGGCCCAAGACCAGGTTGCATACAAGCCCCTGAGCTCCAGGTCGAGTGGGAGAGGTGTTCCTCACACGGCAGGTGGGCTGGGACTCGACAATCTTTAAGGTCCCTTACGACCCCTTAGCAACTCGTGCCTCTGTTTCTCAGTAGGGAACACTGCGCTGCTCCGGCACAGCTGTAAGCCGTCCGCAGCACTGAGCAGCTCGCTGACAAACCCACAGCCGTTTAGGTTCGGCGGGGCTGGGGCCCGTTCGCTGTCCCTGCTGCCCGCCGCCGCCTCACAGCCCGCCCGCAGCCCCGCCCGCCCCTCGCCTTTGGCGCGAAAACGGCCGCGGGGGGCGGGGCTCTGCGGCACAGCGGCCGCCGATTGGCCGGCGCGGCGGGCGCGCGCCCCACGTGGTACGCGGCGTGGCGCGAACCGCTGTGGGGCCGGGCCGGGCCGGCGGCAGCGATCGGGATGGATCTGGCAGCGGCGGCCGTGGGGGGCGCGGGCGCGGCGCCGCAGCACCAGCAGATCCGCGATGAAGTGGCCGAGAAGTGCCAGAAGTTGTTCTTGGACTTCCTAGAGGAGTGAGTGCCGGGGGCCGGGCCTGGCGACGGGCGGGCAGGGTCGCCAGCGGGTGGCGGGCCGATAGCGCCTTACGGAGGGGCCGCCATTTGGCGAGATCCTTTCAGGGCCTGGTGCCCCTGCCCTTGGCGTTCAGCTGGAAAAGCTCTGCTGTTGTCTCAGGCTCTGCCGGGAGGAGCCTGAAGGAAGGCAGCACGGTGCTCTCTTGGTAGGCAAAACCCTTCTCGGAGAGTTTCCGCGAAAACGTTGCCCAAAGAATTTGGGATGTGCTGGAAGTGTCTGAGGCCAGGTTGGATGTGGCTTTAGGCAGCCTTGTCTAGTTGAAGATGTTCCTGCCATGGCAGGGGGTTGAAACGAGATAATCTTAAAAGCCCTTCAAAACCAAGCCATTCTATAATGGTATGATTTTTAAGTGCATTTGTTGCACTTCAGCAAAGTTTTGTCACAGCTGTGTTGAAAACCCTTTCCATGGCTTGGGTGTTAAACATTAATACATCTGGCTCCCTGCGTTTTGCCTCCTGAGGGGCCCATCTCATCAAATAAGGAAACCATTAACATCACCCGGAGGAACAAAACCTTGTTTGCTGGTGCAGTCATTGTTAAACCTTAAGTAAAATTTTTTCTGGCACTGGGACAACTCTTCTGCTGTATGAAATGTAAATCCACGTGTCTGTGCTCGGGTGAGAATCGAGCGGATGTAGCAAGGGGTGGAAGAAGAAATATTGTTGGAAAAGAGCTTTGCAAGGGACTGTGGGATGCCTGAATGTGAGTGATCCTTTTCTCTGTCATTTCTCCTGAACTCAGAGTATTCAGTTGCTGCCTGTGTGACTGTGAAACATTTTCCTGAATCACTTTCAGGTTCCAGAACAGTGATGGAGAGGTCAAGTACCTGCGAGATGCTGAAGAACTGATCCGGCCAGAGCGGAACACGTTGATCGTCAGCTTTGCGGATTTGGAGCAGTTCAATCAGCAGCTCTCTACCACTATTCAGGAGGAATTTTACAGGTAAAATGTAGAGTGGGTTTTTTTCAGGTAAAGCTGAGCTCTGCTGGAGTCTCATGCCCATAATGTCTTGGTTTTATGTAAAAAAATTAGAGGCTTATTTTCTTTCTGCGTCCCAGAAACACTTATATTTAAGATTTTATTGATTTTATTTTTTTACTGGCTAAAATGTTTCTCAGTGAATTCCTCTCTGGAAACCATTAGTTAACCAGATAATTGCATTTATTGTGGTAAAGAAGTAGGTGGTCAGTATGAGAATACAGAATAAACTAAAATTTCGTGCCCTGACAATATTTTATTGAATTGATCACTTATTTTGAAGATACACTTCTTAACATAAAGAAAAAAGTGTCATAAAATGAGACTTAGAAAAGTCTGTTTTCAAACAATAGTACAAGTAACGTTATTATGCAGTGATCTCGCATTTAGCATATTTAGAGTGTCTTTTTTGGGTTATACAACATAGAATTAAAAGCCAGAACATGGAAATCTGTTACAAGTCTTTGATGTAATCTAAAGCAGAGAAGGCATTTTGATAGCTTCTCTAAAATTTGAACTTTTTTCCCCATATTTTAGGGTTTATCCATACCTGTGTCGAGCAACAAAGACTTTTGCCAGAGACCACGGAAATGTTCCTGCAAACAAGGATTTTTATGTTGCCTTCCAGGACCTTCCTACCAGACACAAGTAAGATGATTATTAATTCCAGAAAATCATGCTGTTTTACTACAAGGAAAAACATGTCAAAGCATGCTGAAAATGTTCTGGTTATGTAGTGTGAAATGTGCAGTTGGCCGCTACAGTTGTGGCAGACTTTCCTGATCTTGTGCAGGTGATTTTTTGACAAAGTTTTTCATTTGTAAATCACACTCAGATACTTAAATTCATCATATTTCACAAACAAGAGTAACCTCTCTAGTTAAAAAAAAAAAAATTGTGTTGCTTTGAAATACTAGTGATGTAACTTTTGCATTCATTTAACCTTTAGTATTAACCTAAAAGTTTATGTGAAATAAAAATGAGAATATGTTGTCGAATATATTGTAGTAAGTTTGTTTCTTATATTGACACTGTATTGTATGTTAGTACCCTGGGCCTAAAATTGTCAACTCAATAATTTAATCCTTGTGAACTTCTGTTTTAAACAGAATTCGAGAGCTGACTTCGGCAAAAATTGGCTCCCTGCTGCGCATCAGTGGGCAGGTGGTTCGTACCCACCCCGTCCATCCAGAGCTGGTCAGTGGAACCTTCCTGTGCCTCGACTGCCAGACAGTGATCAAAGACGTGGAGCAGCAATTCAAGTACACCCAGCCAAACATCTGCAGAAACCCAGTCTGTGCCAACAGAAGGCGATTCCTGCTGGACACGAACAAATCAAGATTTGTTGATTTCCAAAAGGTACAAAGGTGATGTTGGGGAGTGATGGCAACCAGTACTGTTCCTGTGGTAGTTGGAAGGTGTTATTTGTACTTCTGCACATTGAAGATGGTTAATTTTTGTTCTGTCAAGAAAACATCAAGAAAAGATCTCAAGAAAAGGCACTGCAATTTATGCAGAAAGTTTCTTCCCGCCTCTGGAAGACTTACGTTTAAGAATGGGAAATTACTTGTTGTGTTGTGTGACATTTATTGTCTGAGTAAGCCACTGAAGCCCCACATATTCGAGCCAGAGTTAGTCTCATGTTACCAGTACCTCAGCTATAGCTGCTTTATACAAGTATGAAAAGAGGTTGCTTATGGGTATCTGCAGTGTCTTGCTCTTCCAGGTTGATTTACCCTCACAAATCCTCAGCACTTCACATCCCACAGTTGTATTTTATGTCAGCCACATGAACTGAAATCTTCAGGTTACCTTTCAGAATTGTCACTGTGGCCCTCGTACATCCTCTAAGCTGCTGCAAGACTCCTTAGGTGCTGATTAGTGAAGGGATTTTTGGTTGTGTGTCGTATTGTGAGAGGGATCGACGTGGACAGCAGCAGTCAGATGCTGTTGAACACGTCTGTTAGCAGTGTAGCTTTTGAAGCAGTTTCAGATCTGGTGCCATGCTCAGTGTTGAAGCTTCTCTCCGTGCCAGGTGCGCATCCAGGAGACGCAGGGCGAGCTGCCGCGCGGCAGCATTCCGCGCAGCGTGGAGGTGATCCTGCGCGCAGAGGCCGTGGAGTCTGCCCAGGCTGGTGACAAATGTGACTTCACTGGCTCACTGATTGTCGTGCCTGACGTGTCCCAGCTCGCCACACCAGGTTTGTTGCTACTCATGACCTCCGTGAGGTGTCCTTCCCGTGCTGGGAGCTGCTGCCCTGACTCCTGTTTCCCTGGCAGGGTTACGTGCAGAAACCGGCTCGCGGGTGACGGGGACAGAGGGCTACGAAACCGAAGGCATCCGGGGGCTGCGCGCCCTCGGGGTCCGGGAGCTCTCCTATAAGCTCGTTTTTCTGGCGTGTTACGTTGCACCAACAAATCCACGGGTGAGTCTGCAGAGAAAGGAGATTTAAAGGTGTTGGTGATTTCTGTTCTGGATGGTTTTCCCTCAAATTAGGGAGCAGGAATGGGTAAAGCTTTAAGTGTGCATGTGTGCCACCTTTCTGTGTTGGTTTGACTGTCTTTATATTCTCTTTGAATTTGCGTAGCAAGGTTCTTGTTTTTGTTGCTCGTAGCATTTTTCACAGATGTGATTATTTGCCAGTGTTGCAGTTTGATCTAAACAGCTAACTGGCACATGTATTTCCATTCAGCTTTCTGCAGCATTTCCTTTTCTTCCAGGAAATCCTATTGCTGCATTTTGTCACAGGAAAGACAGGGATCCTTTTTGTTCCCTCTGGTTTATCAAGTGACATCTTGGGATGTTACTGCAGTATGAGTAATACTGATTACATCTGGGTTTTGGCATGGTGTGGTACTGTAATCTATCGTTCTGCTAAGAGCATCACCATCACGTAGGATAAAAAGAGTATCTGCTACATTCTGGGAGTAGAAGTTTCTGGCCCCCATTTCAGAGCATCAGAAGACCTTGGAAGTTCCAGTTAATGTAAAAATGCTTACAAAGACAACTTTAGTCAAAGGAAGTCATATTGGTTTTACTCTTTTTTTTAATCTCTGTACGAGCAACTACTTGGGATTTTCTCACTAACTCAAGTTACACTATTGATTTTGCCTGCTAGGAAATTGGCTATTGGTTTTTAAGGGTATAAGGTGATGAGGTTGCTTAGCCTAAGGGCAGCTTTTCAGGATGCGTTCCTCCCATCTAGATTTCAGAGCAAGTTTTTGTGACCTGTCTGCAGTGCTCACATTCATTAGTGACTCTTACTATTTTTGTTGCTGTTTGATTTTCTTGGTTTAGTTTGGTGGAAAAGAGCTCCGAGATGAAGAACAGACTGCAGAAAGCATTAAAAACCAAATGTCTGTGAAAGAGTGGGAAAAAGTTTTTGAAATGAGCCAAGATAAGAACCTTTACCATAATCTGTGCACCAGCCTCTTCCCCACTATCCATGGTAAGAATCTGTTTGTGGCCTTAGAGAGGGAAGATTTCACTTGTGTAAATATTAATTCCTTTTGCTGTCTCTGTAGTCTTTGGGAAAGGTTGAAAGCCCTGTGCCAGCTGCCACAAACTCTCCCCCTCAGCACTGGTTGTGCTAGAAGAGGAAAATCTATTCTTTGAATATTTGTGGTGTTTAATCATTAAGGCCTGCAAGCCCAATCTAGAAGGTTGGGTTTGATGTCAGGTCTTTTGCTACTGAATCCTACAGGTTTTAGTGGATGCTTAGCAAATAGGTGAATTCCAAGTGGATGTGTCCAAATGGTCTAAAATTCTAGTGGGGTGAAGGTTTTTTTTAAATAGGAAAATCGTGGTGTTTTTTCGGATGTTTAGTTTAATGTCTTTCCTGGGGCAGGTAATGATGAAGTAAAACGCGGGGTCCTGCTGATGCTCTTTGGAGGAGTTCCCAAGACCACTTCAGAAGGCACTTCATTGCGTGGGGACATCAATGTTTGTGTTGTTGGTGATCCAAGTACAGCCAAGAGTCAGTTTCTAAAGTAAGATTAAGACCCAGCCTTTAAATATTGTCCGGTGTGGCTAGAGCTATAAATGTGCACTGTGCCTTTTTCTGTGTTAAACATAGGAAAGGGAAGTAAAAGATGTGAGAATATTTCCCAGAGATTGTGGGGATGTGATTGAAGTATTTGAGCAGGGCTAAAACAAACTCAGCGTAAAAATTTCCAGATATTTTCAAAGGATGTTGAATATTAAAAATACAAATTAATTGCACATTTTAAAATATCAGCGGGGGATAAAGTACTGGATGTTTTATTACTCTTTTCCACAGGCACGTGGATGAGTTCAGTCCCCGTGCTGTGTACACCAGCGGCAAAGCCTCCAGCGCCGCGGGTCTGACGGCAGCTGTGGTGAAAGATGAGGAGTCCCACGAATTTGTCATTGAGGCTGGAGCACTGATGCTGGCAGATAACGTGAGTCTAGGAAGGGGAGAGGTTCCTGCATCCCTAGAATGAGTTTGATTAATGACAGAGAGCCCTAAATTGTCTTAGTGATGCTTTTTTCATAAGTGATTGACTAGTGGTCACTTATTTTCATTCTTCTGCTGCAGGGTGTTTGTTGCATTGATGAATTTGACAAGATGGAGGTGCGGGATCAAGTAGCCATTCATGAGGCAATGGAGCAGCAAACAATATCCATTACTAAAGCTGGAGTGAAGGTACCTTGCACTACTCCTCTGTGTAGTCTGTAGCATCACCTGTTTGTTATGTGTACTGATGTGGCTTCACCTGCCAGATCTTCTTGTCACCTCTGCAGCTGCCTCACTGTGGCAGGACAGAGAGCACTTGTTGCAAAGTTCTTGTGGCACATACCCAAAGCAGGTCAGAAATGTGACTGAAAGTTAAACAGTAGTGAACAAGAAACAGAAAATGGGAAAAGCCTAACCTTGAAGTAACCCCAAAAAAGGTTACAGAATGGTGTGTGTCTGTAGAAAAACAGGATCTTGTGAAAAGCAATTTTAAGTGCTTGTTTCAGTAGTATTGGCAAGAGTGTGACAGTGTTTCAATATTGGTCATCAAACTGTGTCTCAGGACAGAGACCTGCTTAGAAAGGGCTTGTTGGTGGAGTTTAGGTGCTTTTGAGGAGTGATTGTTGTAATACCTGCATTGGACTCCACCTATAAGGTGTTATACTGAACCATTGGGGTTGCAATGAGTTGGTTTAGGAAGTGGTCACAGATACAGGTTTTTTTTAATTCATTTTTTCCCACTGTCAGGCTACTCTGAATGCCAGGACCTCCATTTTGGCTGCAGCAAACCCAGTTGGTGGCCGCTATGACAGATCCAAGTCACTGAAACAAAATATCAACCTGTCAGCTCCCATCATGTCCCGCTTTGATCTCTTCTTCATCCTTGTGGATGAGTGTAATGAGGTAATTTTACTGAATTATAGAATAGTTTGTGTAAGAAAAGATCCTTGGAGGTCTCTAATCTAACCTTGCACTCAGGTCATTGAGAACAGTTTGCCAAGACTTGACCTGGTGAGTTTTGAGTATCTCCAAGGATGGAGATTCTGCAGTCTCTCCAGGCCCCTGCAATGTGTGGCAACTCTTATGTGTTAAAAGTTAATAATAATAATGTTATGTGTTAAAAGTAAATAATAACTTTTACATCTAATCAGAATTTCTCATGGTTCAGTTCATGTGGGTTGCATCTTATCCAAGGACTGTTTGGCTTCATCACATCTATGCTGGCCGGTAAAGCAGTTGCTTTCCTTTCAAGCTGAACAGACCTGGCTCTTCTGCCTTCTCATACATCACATTCTCCTGCCCTCTGACCATCTTGGTGGCCCTCTGCAATTTTGAGTGAAGGAAATCTCATGAGAGTGTCTTGCTCCTGCTTTTCCGCTCTGTCTGTGCAGCTAAAAGCTGGCAGTACAAATTTGAGCATACTCTGCTGAATACAAGGATACTGCCTTTTCATCCTGTAGTGGTTTGACCTGCAAACTTAACACCATTAGTCATTTTTACAAATGGCTGGTCACTAAGGCTGAGACTGCTGCCACCTGTCTATGTGGCATTTGCCTTGGGAATGCATGAGATCCAGAGATTAATGTTGGTTCAGCCACTGTTCTGCTCAGAGTGATTATCTAATTGAGAAGGGACTGGTGAGAGAGACAGAGCAGGCTGAAAAGGAAGAAAGTTCCCACGCTGCAGAGTGCTGTTTTCTGCCTGTTCTCTGGCTAACTTGTAACCCAGGAGACTTCCAAGAGGTTATAAATCCTAAAACTGCCTTTTATCCCTCCTCTGCTGCGTTTCCCTGTATTAAAAAACCCCAGGGCATTCTCCTGGACCTCCTGGCAGAGAGTTTGGCTACTGGAAAGGGTAGCTGTGCCATGAGGATTACAGGTAAACAGGGGGAATGGGAAGGAAGAATAGAAGGGTTGTTTTGCTCTTTGGCTGATGCTGTGCGAGTGGTCCTGACACGGCCCCAATATCCCAGGTGATAGATTACGCCATTGCCCGGCGCATCGTGGATCTGCATTCCAGAGTGGAGGAGTCTGTGGACCGTGTCTATTCCTTGGATGATATCCGAAGGTATCTGCTGTTTGCAAGACAGTTTAAACCAAAGGTAATTTTACTTCTTAAGTAAACTGTGGAACAGTTGTTCTGTCTGAGGAGGTCCAAGGGGACAGTCACTCTGCAGTAGGCTTTTCTCCAGCAAACACCAAGACACTTGGGGTAGCGTTTTCTCAATGAAAGAGCCATAAACTCAGGTTATTACCTAGAAACAGAGTATTTTGGAGCCTGGTGCTCCTAAACTCCAGAAACCCAGTCAGCCCAGCTGAGATTGTTATAGTCCATGGCAGTTCTTAACCTTTGTCTAGAACAATTGAGGGATCCATGGCCTTCTCATACCTTTCAGGCATGGGTTATTCAACATGGCTGCTGCAGAGTTTTTTGTATTTTATTGACTTACTGCTTATTAATCAGTTTGTGTGTCTTTATTTTAAAAGGGTATTGTGCCTCTGTTTCTTTGCTTTTTGGTAAAATACAGAACATGGGAAACTGGTCTAACTACAGAATTTTTTTGGGTCTATCCAAGTAGCAGCTTGGAAGGGCTGTGTGTTTGGTTTTTCATAAGTGTATAAACAGAACAATCTAGTAGGGACAGACATGAATTATGTGTGGAAACAAGTCGGTGGAAGATAAAAATAGAAATTATTAAAAAATCTGCTGTAAAATAATTAATGCAGCTCTGTACTTAGGTACTATGTACTGATGACTGTAATGTCATTATCATTGATAAGTGTAATCATTATTACAACATAATTTCAGCACAATGTGATTGCCATTATACTTGCATAGAGTATGTGTATAGCATAGAATACTTCAGATAAAAGCAGCAGCCAGTACAGCAAAGGCTGCACACTGCCAATCTAATGCAAGAATAAAAGTCTTTAATACTCTGACCACTGGAACTCCTGGCACTCTGTTTGATGCCACTCAGATATCCAAGGAGTCTGAGGACTTCATAGTGGAGCAGTACAAGCGGCTGCGGCAGCGCGATGGCTCAGGAGCGACCAAGTCATCCTGGAGGATCACAGTGAGGCAGCTGGAGAGCATGATCCGCCTGTCTGAGGCCATGGCCCGCATGCACTGCTGTGATGAGGTATCAGGGCCGTGGTGGAGCGTTGGGTAAATGTTCATGGAAACGTGTGGGAGTTGTGCATCTGCTGTCTGACTGTGATATTGGATGTTGTCCTGTGGGTGAGGAGGAGAGCTTGAGTCATGGTCATACTCAGAGTCTGTATGCCAGAAACACCGTTTTAGAGGGCTGACTTGTAAAACTGATGTCAGCTGGTCCAAACTGAGAGCTTGCATGATTGTGTATCACAGCTGTGTCAGCACTCTCAGCCTCCTACCTGTCAAATTATCACAGTCACCTACTACTGTCACCCAGGTCTGTTGGCAGTTTCTTTCCTAATCTTTCAGTTTGTACTCTCTTGGCTCTCTTCCATTTGCAATCTGAAAAGCCAAAGTTCACCGAAGTATCTGGACCTCCCCAAGAGCAGCTGTGTGTGTGATCTGAGCTCCTGCTCACATCAACCACTGCTGAAAAGCTGTTCTGGCTGTTAATTGTAGTGTGATTGCTGCCCCTCTAGTCTTCACTTTCAAACCCAGCAGGCCTTTCAAAATGTGGTTAGAGGCTATGTGACACATGCAGGGATGGAACCCTGCTCACTGGTTGTGTAAGGACACCCTTTGGATTCTTTTAAATTAAATTCAGCTTATAAAGAAACAGATAGCTTTGAGGTTATGGCTCAGCTACAGATGATTTTTCCAGTTTTTGCTTTTCAGTTCTAGAGGAGAGTATCATTAATTATATCTCTCTTTCTTTCATATTGTCTCTGTTCAGACCCATTTCTTTCATGTTTCTTGCTCCACTGATCTTTCTCCCAAATGTTCTTGGCTTAGTAAAATTTTTATCGACTCCACAAGATTGCTAAATCCTGAAAGGGACCAGGCTGCTTTTCCCTCCATAACCTTGCATGACCTTGGAATACTTGTAGTGGGATATAATTTAACTTGCAGAGTATTTACTGCTTAGGATTAATCAGCTGAGATGTGTAGAAGATCACTTTGTCAGAGTGAGAGATGAGTTTCTGGAGCTGTTTGAAAACTAGAAGCACCCCTGTGCCTATTTAATATATATTTTTTCAAATCTTCCTTAGGTTCACCCAAAACATGTGAAGGAAGCTTTCAGGCTTTTAAATAAGTCCATCATCAGAGTTGAGACTCCTGATGTCAATTTAGACCAAGATGATGAACAGCAAATGGAGGATCAAGAGGACCAAGATGGAGTCAATGGTAAATTACGTACAGAGAAATTTTTCAAAGGGAAAAGTCCTTCCACTCTTTACAGTTTACCTTGATTGAGCATATGCTTCTCTTCAGTTTCTCACCTATTTCTCTAGAAATCTGGGCTCCTCTTCTTAACTCTTGCTTCTTCAGCCTCCTTCAGCAACTCACCTGGTTGGTCAGCACAAGGCTTTTCAGTGGCTCAGAGTATTAACCAGCTAAAAGATGTTGCAGCTTTAAATATGGCTATGTGTCCAAACAGGTGAGGCAGAAGCTCCAGCTGGGGTCAGTGGCCTTGTGAACGGGATCAATGGCCATTCTGAGGATGTGAGCAAAGATGCTGCACCCAAAGCTTCTCTCAGGCTGGGCTTTTCTGAGTACCGACGGATTTCTAATCTCCTGGTGCTGCACCTCAGGAAAGCAGAGGAAGGTAAGAATTTCTTCACTGCAAAGAGGGCAGACCCTGAGTTTAGGGAGTTAGTGCATCTCTTGCTGTTGTACATGGGATTTTCTCTCCTGTTGAGACAACAAACTTGTTAGGTCAGGTGTAGACCTATGCTCATGTGACAGTCCTACATCTGGTGATGGAAATAGGACTTCCTGGAGTTTCTAGCTCTGTTACCTTAGTCGTTTATCAAAACCTATTAAGCTGAGCAGCATGTCAGCAGAGTAGAGCCAGAAGAGGATTTGTAGCACACAATGGTGTAACCAAACTAGAAGAGTGTGTAGCAGTGAAAACTGGAGCAGGAGCTTTAATGCATGCCAGCAACCACAGCCTGTCTTAAGAAAATGGCTGGATTAGTTCTTCAGAAGCTAAAATATTTCAGTTGCAATGAGGCTACTCCTGCAGTGAAATGCAGCAGTTGTCTCATAGCAGATACTAAAGCTACAAAGCTTTTGCAAGGGTGTGGAGATGACAGTGTCTGTTCAAATGCTGCGTACGTGTAAAAGGACAACTCCTCTAGCTTTGTGTGACAGTGGTTTTTCTTTAGCCCTCACTTAAAGAAAAGGTGTTTTAATCCTTGCAACTGGTTTTTCTTGGAGCTGAAGGCTGATGGGATTTGGAAGCCATCTGAAAGCATAGAACTGAAAGCTTCCATTCTCAATCTAATTATCTCCAATTAAACCATGACACAGCAACCTCCTGTGCAAAATATGATGCTTTAAGAAAAAAAACCCTTAAGTCTGACCTTTCCTAAACATCTTAAAAAGCCTATTTCTCTCTTCAGCATTGTGAATGTTAATGTGTAAATCCTTTTCTTCTGTGGTTGGAGTGGTAGTTTACTGCTGCTGTGTTTATGCTGTGTTATTATTTTTTCTGCAGAAGAGGACGATGCAGCACTAAAGAGGAGTGAACTTATTAATTGGTATCTAAAGGAAATTGAATCTGAAATTGAATCTGAAGAAGAACTAATAAATAAAAAGAAGATCATAGAGAGAGTCATTCACCGACTCACACATTATGTACGTATAGAGATGTGTGGATAGTGAAAAAGGGTTTTTTGACTTGTCTAGGGTTGGTACTTATATATTGAAATGTTTCATTTTTAATAGAATACATTTCTGTTTGGAGAATCTGTTTTGTTCTTCCATTGATTGATGCAGTATAAATGCCTTCTTTGTTTAACACCTGCTACAGTAATTACAGGAAAAACTACTGAAATAAATTAGAGACGTGTATAAGTAAAAGTTCAACTGTGTCACCACAGAAGTGTGATATTTTTCTGTATTTCTATAGCACTATACATTAGGATACAAAAATACAATTAACACTTGTATTCAATGGATAGCCTTAAGTCAGAGGGGTATGAGGGCATTTTGGAGGAAAAAGTATGACAAAATAAACTACTTTCCACTTCTAAAGACACAAAACCATTAGATTGGAAAGCATAAGCTGGACAGTTCCCAGGAAGGATACAACATAGGAGTGATTTCCACTGAATGCTGTTTTTAAGAATCTCTTAGAGGGAGTTCACAATTAAAAGGGTTAAGTAATTAATAAGAGGTCCTACCAATATAAAAATGCCTTTCAAAGAGTACAAACAAACCTCTCTGTCCTTGTTTTAACACAACTCTTTGTCTGTTGCAGGACCACATTCTGATCGAACTGTCCCAGTCAGGACTGAGAGGATCCAGAGAAGAGGAGACTTTTGATGATGATCCGTACCTGGTTGTCAACCCAAACTATCTGCTGGAGGACTGAGGGCTGAGAATGGCATTCTAGAGCTGACTGCTCACAAGTTGGAAAATGCATTCTTTTCTTGCAGGGGTTGCTGTATAGCTAATTCCTTAAATTCCTATGACTATGCCAGAGTGTGGTCAGTAATAGGTGATCTCTCATTTACACTGAGCATACCTGGAAAGCTTTTAAAGACATGACACACATATATTAGTTCCACTGGTAGCTCTGAATTTCAGTGCCATCATCTGGATGCAGAGGAGAATCGTCCAACAGCTTTTTTTCATCATCAAGCTATGTAGATGTTTCTGTTTTAAATAAGACTAATTTTACATTGTTGTTCTTTAGTAGACATTTTATGCTATAGGTTTTTACTCTTTTTCTTCTTAACATAAATAAAAGCTCATTAAATATTTGTGGATGGGTTTGTTGTTACTCAATTGTGAGATTGCTGTTTTCTATGCCTGTAGTTTGAGGCTGAAAGAAACAGTGATCTAGATGTTTAATGTCTTAAGGAAGACCAAATTTCCTGGATGACAGATGCTCTTTTTAAGATGTTTTTTAAACTTCCTGTAATAGACAATGAGAAACTGAATGCTTCTCTTTCTTTTTAGATGGACTAAAGATGTGCAGGCTCCTGTTGCATATGTAAAGTAGAAAATGGCAAATAGCCAAGCCCAAAGCAAGGCTTTAAGTCAGCAGAGCAGAAACCTCAACCTTGATGAATGTCTTAACTTGTAAGTGAATGGAAAACTGTCACCATTTGTGAGGGATTTTAAGACTATATTTGTAAACCCGGTTGAAGATCTTTCTATAAGAAAACTTTGCTTGAATTTCTGCTCTCATTTTTTACTGTAAACTACGGGATTATTAAATAATCTATTAAGAATTAAAAATACCCGAATATTTGTCCTGTTGCCTGGATCTTGTTACCTTGTCAGAAACATTTGTAATGCATGAAAGAGATCGAAGTTACATATTTTATTTAGAAATAGTGTGGAATAGCTGTTTCTGAAGAGGGCTCAGAAATGGAGCTGGTTTGTAAGACTGTATTCTTTTCCTGTTAGTCTCTCCCAGCTTTGGAGAGTTACACCTTGGTCTAACTGAGCATATCGTTAAAAATAACAGTTCTATAACGACAGGAAGATGTTTAGCCTTCATTATGTTTCCTCCTCCTCTAACTCTTAGTTGGAAAAGAAATACTCTTCATGTAGGAGAAAGTATTTTTAATACTTCTTTCCCCAGTTCTGTAGGCTGAGAGGGGTTTGCTCTGAGTTAATGCAGCTCTACTGAAAAATAAGCACCAGATGGTGCTGTACAGTTAATTTTTAAACTTGCTATTCAGACATCAGAGTGAGGGGAACTTGTTCAGAGCACTCAGCACAAAGTTATAGTGAGCTCTTCAGGCCTTCCTGAAAAAAAATTCATCCGAGAGTCAAATAGAGTCAAAGTACACAAACTACAATCCCTGAATGAGGCTTGAGTAACAGCAAATGTTGAGGGATGTCTTCAGCCTTAACTTAAAGATAAAATTGCTTGACAGCAATAACTTGCCCACATGATTGCAGATGAGCTTTAGACAAAATTTTGGTTATTAAAGGAAATGAACTCTGAAATAGAACCAATGTTTGATAGACATGTAGAATTTTGTGTTTAGTTGGTTTAAAAATGTTCTCAGCCCTTCAGTGTTGCTGTACTGGAATGCAGAAGAGCTGAGTTAGAGGTGCTCTTCAGCAGTTCAGGTGGGTAACCTGAATGTGTCCACCCTGCTGGGAGAGCAGTGTTTCCAGGGCTGAAGGAGGGAGAGCTTCGGAAAGCAAAAAAAAATGAGGCTAAAATTCCTGGATGTTTTTGGCAGGAGGAAGCACGCTCTTGCTGCTGCCTGAATTCATATCAGAGTCACTTTTCCAGGTGGTTGAGGTGCCACACCTCACATTTCCTTTATGCACCCAGGATCAGAGCAGGAACAAGCCTCCTGCTGCCCTGCATGCCCTGAAGCCATGGTGGACCCGGCCCCAGCCAAGCACTGCTTTTGTTGGGTTTTGCACCACAGCTGTGCTGGGATTCTTCTAAAGCTGAAAAGGCCAAAAACAGAGGGAAGGTTTATCTACTTATTTAATCTTCCTCTAAATGGGAGGAAATATTAGCAAATGTCAACTGATATTTAAACATAAAGGGAAACATAAGCATCTCAGAAAATGTTTTCACATTTTCATGACCTTTCTCCAACTGAGTGGAAGTGGTTTTTGTGTTTATCTATGTCTTTTTATCTACTGTGAAAGTCCAATCCAGTGTCAGCTAATTCAGAGAACATTTATCTATGGAAAGTGATTGAAAGTGTTTTTTTGTGTTTATCTATGTCTTTTTGTCTACTGTGAAAGTCCAGTCCAGTGTCAGGTAACTCAGAGAACATTTATCTATGGAGCAGATAATTTCAGTTAAATATTACTTCTACTGGTGTATGAGTAGTGTGGAATAGTTTCTGAAGCACGGTTCAGAAATGGACCTGGTCTGTAAGGCAGTCTTCTTTCTGTTGGTTTCTCTCAGCTTCGGCATAGATGGGGAATTTGCTTGGAATTTTCCCGCCATTGCTGGGCCTCTCCCCAGTGAGCTGGCAGAGAGATTGGGCCTGCAGGACCAGATCCTGACCAAGGACCAGCAGGGCCCTGCCATGGCTGAAGCCCTGGGTTACCTGTGCCAGCCAGATCTCCTGGCTTCCGAGCTGCCCCGGTACTTCTCGCAGCTCCGTGAGCTCGGGGTAACGCACTACAAGCTCTTCCTGCCATGGGCGCGCCTTCTTCCCAAGGGCAAGGCCATGGAGGCAGATGGAGCCCAGGTGTTGTGCTACCGGCAGCTGCTGGAGGCCCTGGCTGCCGCAGAGCTCAGAGCCGTGCTGGTTCTGCACCGGGGCCGCGTCCCCGGCGCCGTGGCCGCGCAGGCGAGCGGGAGGAGGGCCAGGGCTTTTTCCGAGCTCTTCGTGGAGTATGCGGATTTCAGCTTCCGTGCCTTTGGGGACCTGGTGGATGTGTGGCTCTCCTTCAGTGACCTGCCAGAGGTCCTTCAAAGCCTGCCCTACACTGAGCCCCAGGAACGAGTCCAGGCCGTGGCTGCTGCCCACGAAGGATTTTACACCATGCTCCATGAGGAAATCTCAGCAGCAGGTAAGGAGAGCAGGGTTTTTCAATATGACTCAGGAATATTTTGTGATTGCATTAAATGGCAGCTGCTACATGCAGTCTCTATGTAGATATTTTTGTGTGCCTCTTCCTGACCCACAGAGGAAAGACTAAAACCTTTCTGAAATGTACCTGAAACCATGTAGAGTCAAGGCACAGGAAGTCTCCTATGCGATGACTGTGAGCAAGTCTGCAGTGCCCTTTGTTTGACTTTCCTTGTTGCAGACCCTGGGGTTTACAGTAATTAAATCCCAAATCCGCCTGTGTTACACAGCGCAATAGAGTTTCACCTCTTCCATGATGGGTAGCTGGGATTTGCCAAGCAGATGTCACCTTGGGTCTGCCTTCTTTGGCCTTGGAATTTTTCTGTCCCAGACAGACAACCAGTAGAGCTGGCTGAGTCGCTATTTCTTTTCCCAAATTTTTAATTAGTTAATTTATTTTTAATTCTTTGATTTGTCAGCAATACTTTGTTGTACAGTTCACACTATCTGGTGATGGCCCTTAGAAGTTGCTCAGATTCCCTCCTGCACCTCCTGTACCTCCAAGTCCCTGCCACCCCAACATCTTAAAAACATTCAGCATAGAATGGATTAAAAAAAATGCAGAACCATCACAAAGGCATGAAAATGAATAAAGTTATTACTTATGCAGGGAGTGGAAGGGCTTTTTATTTACAAAGGCTCCTTGAATGGTGCCTTTGAATTTCTACCTTCTTCAGTTCTCCACTGAAATCACAAAGGGTATCCTGAAATCAATTACCTGGAGCAGTGCCTGGTGTTCCGCAGCTTCAACCATTTAAAACTGGTTTTAAACTACTGCAGTAAATGGAAATTTTTATTTGTCCTTAATATGTTATCAACAGACTGCCTCTTTCTCAAGGTGGAAAGCTGTCCATTGACAGTGCTTCATCAGAATTGCTTGCAGTTTCTCTTCAGGTAACACCTTAAGGAAATATTTCCAAAATTATATAAATTTGCTTTGGTTTAGCTTTGGTTTTATGTGTGGGATCAAATGACTTGTTGCAAGTTAAATAAGATTTTAGCTGGTTGACCAGTTTCGTAGGCTTCAATTATTTCATTAGTCTGATTATGTGAAACTGCTAATTTAAAAAAATGTTTCAGCATCCTTTCTTGGCTGGTAGGCACTGATTAAGCTACATGGAGACAGATTTGCTCTCACAATTGGCAATGTTAGCAATATAGTTGCTAAATGACAAGGTGTCTGCAAAAAGTGTATCTGTTACCATTTTCTCTGCAGGTGTACTTAATGCACCACCAAAATATTGATTAGCTGATATTCAGAATATCTGTTGATTATGTTAAAACCCAAACTGAGCTTTGCTACAAGTGATGTAGTTGCATAAGGATGGCACGGCACAAGGAGAATGTAATCTCTACAAAGGAAATTGCATTCTTTCTTAAAGATCCAGGTCCCTGTCCATAGCTGTCCTCACCCAGAGGATGTTGATGTAGGTTGTAGAGCACACATGACAGTGCAGGTTTGTTTTGCTGTCTTCATAATCCTTCAAAACTTAGAACCAAGTCAAGCAATGTTGTAGGTTTGACATTGCAAGGATTTAAGCAAGGTGTGGTTTGTAGGGGAAGCACAGGAGACGTTTGAGATGAGCTGACTGAACTAGAAGAGACCCTTGGACTGATAAGCAAACTGAAAGCTCATCAGTTTTCTTCCAGCTTTTAACAGGAGAATGCAATCGGTTGAGGTTGATGACTTCTGGTGGGGTAACACTTGTGATATGGAATGATTAAAGATTTCTGAAGTGGGCTTTCAACCAAGAGTTAAATAAGCCACATAGTTATAAAGGTTTCTCTGATAAATCATAAACGGGTATTAATCAATTACCTGTAAATCATTAATAGTAAATTCATAAAATAGAATTTAATTTAGTTGTTTAAGTTGTCCTTTGTTTAGAAGGAGACATACAAAACACACTTTCTCATAGAGTATCTAGTTTGTGCTCTCTATATTGTCCAGTGCTCCCATATGGCTTCTTACTCCAGCAATATGTCTTTATCAAACCTTACACAGTTTTATGTAGTTTTAATGTAATACTTCAAAAAAAAAAAAACAACCATTTTTCTCCAGCGTGATTATTTATTTTCCTTTTCTTTTTCCCAGAATTCAGTAGACTTTGTGTCTCTTAACATTCAGTACCGCTGTGGACATGAAACAGATTTCTACAAGAAAATGAATGAGTTCCAGGTAAAGTTATGCACAGCATTAAAATGATAGCAGCAAACAACAGACCATAAATAGGAGCAGAATTTCATGTGCTGGGATGCATGTCTAAAGAGTTCTGATTTTCTGTGGAAGCTGAGGCAGCAGCTACACTATGAAGCAGCTGTAAAGTGCTCATTCTCTGTTGGTATTCTGACTTAAAAACTGTTGTTGGAAAATGCCGGAAAGGATCATTTTGGTCAATGTTTATTATTGAAGCATTAACAACTGGAATGGCAGAATTCTTTCTTCTGGGACTGAAAAACCTTCTCTCTCACATGCTAAGTGTTTGATAAGCTGTTAGGCCAATACCTAAGTACTGAAAGATATTAAACTCTAGCATGAGCTCTACAGCAGTGCTACCAAACTTCATATTCCTTATCAGCAGGGGTGGTGCTAGAAATGTTACTGAGGGTGAGTGTATTAAAGGATTAGATCTCCTGGCAGCACCAACATCAGTGATGCTGTAGGCTGGTACCTGTTACAACCTATATTAAATCTCTGGTAGTGAACTGCATTCTTAAAATTCATAAGCAAAACATCCAGCATCTGGGTAGCAGGCTAAGGAGCTGCCCATGTAAAATGCAAAAAATGCCAAGAACATGGTTTTATTAGTTGGCTGATGCTTCTTGTCATACTACCCCCTGATTTCTGTTTTGCAGAGTGTCTGGAAGGACAAGGACATCTTGGTTTTTAGTTTAAAGGTCCTTGACTGTGCCTCCATGGAAGAGCATCCTTTCATACCAGTAGCTGCCATAGTCACAGGTGAGTGATGTTTGAAGAGGAAGAGTTTTTTAGTTAAGATCTGCAGGATAACTTGTAGAGGAAATTCAAAATCATCCAATCTAGGCAATCATCTGCTATTAGATGAAATAACTTTACAGTTTTTATAGTATTCTTGGAAAATTAAGGATGGATGGTGAGTGTTGAGGGAGGGGAAGCAGGAAATCTTTTCCAGATCTTTTCATCCTTTTTATTGGCCTCAAATTGCAGAAGGGGAGGTTTAGGTTGAATATTAGGAAAAATTTCTTTCAAGATATAATTGTTGTGTAGTGTCATGCAGTCTATTGCGTCTAAGACTATATCCATCACTTACCATTTGTTTGTTTGCAGCTATTAATAAAGAAGAAGCACATATGATTGGGTGTGACGTTAATGAGTTCTTGGACTACTTAACTCATGTTTTAAGGTACTATACATAATATAAAATATAAAAAATATAATAAATAAATATAAATATAAATATATTGTAACACCATACAATACTATGATAAGATACAGTAATAAAACAGCTTCTTCTAGAATCCTATGTGCAGGGAGAGACAAGACATTTTAGTGGTAAAGTCTGCTGTTAGTTGCTGAAAGGGCTGCAAAGGGCTGTTTATCTGCTGAGCCCAGTCTCTTCCAATTACTTGCAATCCTCCATCCTGGTACTTATCCCATAATGTAATCCTCTTCCATTCTCTCATCCTTGGTTACCCAAATTGCACCTTCAAGCCAGTAGTAACAAGTACATTTTTCAAGCCTTCTCCTTCTTTCAAGAGCAAAATGGTTATAAATAAACAAATCCAATCGAGGCTTTCCTAGGGGAGAAGCCAGTTGAATTTATGGAACTGTGGGAGATGTCATGGTGCAGGGAGATGCTGAGGATTACAAGGGCAGGAAACTCATGAAGCAGTTGTAGCATGGGAAATTGCTGCTCACTGCAAGGATTTTGTTTTCACCTCTGACCTAACTAATGGATTATGAGACTCTACATGCAAAGAGCTGTTCTGCAGTCACTCACTGCCCTCTGCCTTCATGTCCCAGCTGGGAGAGCAGGGTTAGATTGATCAGATGTCAGAGGAACTATATGTGGCTTACGTGACCTGAATGGGGAGCAAACTTCCTTTATACTCCATGTTTTCAAGTTTTATGGCACTGGCATCCACCTTGGAGATTTTAACTTCTATTTATTATATTTCCAGTGAAACAAATACTCTACAGGAAAACCCAGATGCTGTTCTTGCCCCTCGGTCCTCCTATCAAACAGTCTGGGAAATGTTTGCTGAACAGTCTGAATCAGAGAGGGATTCTTTCCTGCAAGATGTTTTCCCAAGTGGGTTCCTCTGGGGCACATCCACAGGTGCCTTTAACATCGAAGGAGCTTGGGCAGAGGATGGGAAAGGAGAGAGCATCTGGGACCAGTTTGGGCATGAGGGCCATGTCCACATGAACCAAACAGCAGACGTGGCCTGTGACAGCTACTATAAAACCAGCTATGACATTTACCTGCTTAGGGGTCTTCACCCCCAGCTGTACAAATTTTCTGTATCCTGGCCTAGAATTTTCCCTGCTGGCACCAACAAGACCATCAACTCCAAGGGTGTTGATTATTACAACCACTTAATTGACCACTTGTTAGACTCTAACATTGAGCCCATGGTGACTCTGTTCCACTGGGACCTGCCCCAGGCTCTGCAGGCTCTTGGTGGCTGGCAGAATGAAAGTATCATAGATGCTTTTGTGAGCTATGCAGACTTCTGCTTTTCCACGTTTGGGGATCGGGTCAAGCTCTGGGTTACGTTCCATGAGCCCTGGGTTATCAGCTACGCTGGCTATGGCACGGGAGAGCATCCTCCAGGAATCACTGACCCAGGAGCAGCATCTTACAAGGTAGGGGTACAGGAATAATTAGGATCCTGCAGCTACTCTTGTTGAGTTGTTTTCCATGATGATTCTGTGCTTTAACTATGTTCAAACCTAATGCGGCCTCTGAGACAACTATTTGCTGGATTTATGATACTTGTTAAAATTGGGTTAGTTAAGAGAGGCCAGGTGTTGTTATTTTATTTTTCTATTCTGAAAGCTGATGTGGATGAATAGTCAGATTCTTTTGCTTATTCTAAAACCTACTACACTCCTTGTCTATCATTATTTGTTTTGTCAAGGTATTTTCTTTTGGATGGAGAAGGCATTTTCACATAGCAATAAACCCAATGCTTAAGAGTTTTTGTGCAATGCAGTGTGACACGTTTTCCTCTGCTTTCTGCTCCCAGGTTGCTCACACAATTCTCAAGGCTCATGCCAAGGTCTGGCACTTGTACAATGACAAATACCGTTCTCAGCAACTGGGAAAGGTGGGGCTGGTGCTGAACTCGGACTGGGCTGAACCCAGGACTCCAAGCAGGTCTGAGGATGTGAGGGCAGCTGAGAGGTACCTGCAGTTCATGCTTGGCTGGTTTGCTCACCCTATATTTGTTAATGGTGATTACCCAGATATCCTGAAGGCTCAGATCCAGGAAGTGAACCAGCAGTGCTCCACGACAGTTGCACAGCTGCCTGTGTTTACAGAGGAGGAGAAGTCCTTGCTGAAAGGGACTGCAGATTTCTTTGGCCTTTCTCATTACACATCCCGCCTGGTCAGTGCCAGGACTAACGGGATGTGCACACCAGGCTACGAGAGCATTGGGAACTTCTCCTTGCATGTAGATCCTTCTTGGCCACAGGCTGCCTCTTCTTGGATCCATGTGGTCCCATGGGGATTGAGAAGGCTGCTGAAGTTTGTATCCCAGGAATACACAGGTTCAAAGATCCCAATATACATAGCAGGGAACGGTGTGCCGAGTGGAGACACCGGGGATCTTCTCAATGACACTCTGCGAGTGGATTATTTCCGCCGGTACATTGATGAGGCCCTGAAAGGTATGGAGAAATCAAATTATTTTATTAATCATGGCAAGTGGTTACTCTAGCCCTTCCATTGTGGTTAACTTTAAAACATCACCACTTGCACAGTGGTGTGAGGTCAGCCTCCTGTTGTGTAGGTAACGAGTGTGACTTTATAAAGCCTGTCTGGTGTCCAGATTTGGGGCTCTTCATTCTCTTTAGATAATGGAAGCCCTTTTTTTATATATGGATTAATGTAGTCTGGACCCTAAGGTGCCTCATACACTCCAGTTTTCCTGGAGATGACTGGCCTACAGGCTCTTGCCTGTAGACCTCTCATAAATTGGGGCTGAACTGCCTTTACCAATTAATCAGATATAATTGGTAGTAACCACTGGAAATATCTTCCTAAAATTTCTACCTCAATCATTTTGAGAATGTTTAGGTTATGCTTGTATCTTTGCAAGCTATGTATCTTTTGACATAAAAATAGCATTAGTGGCAAGTTCTGGACAAACATAGAGAGCTGAGATTTCAAATAGAGATTTGACTGATGCTCTCTAGATAGACTACACAATACTCTCAGGAAAACATTAAATATGCTGTATTAAATATGTTGGTGATCAGTGTGTACAGCATTTGATCTGCTTGACCTAGATCTCAACATACTGCTAGAAGTGTTGAAAGAGCTACAGAAAACACAATTTAGCATTGCTGTTACGTCTCAGCAGAGGTAAAAAGGAAGGGAGTGAACTTTTTTTGAATAAGAGAGATTTAGTGCTTTTTTGTAAGCAATGTGAGGAGAGATGCTGGACTTGCCTGTGCTGGTATTGGGGAGACAGTTCAGCTAAAAGAAGCTCTCCTGTACTTAGGGAATATAGGCAAGCACTAAATACCTGCAATGTTTCAGTTTAATTTCAGTGTTAAATCTAAAAGTGAACCATGCACCTAAATTGATGAAATCTGCTTGAAAACAAGAACACAGGGGAAGGGATACCAGTGTCCTGTACTCGGGACACCTCTTGACAACTGCTTCTTTACTCACACATTTCTATCACTAAGCATTTCACCAGCTCCTATTACCGCGCTGACTGCTTTTCCTACCAGATACTCCTAATTGTTTGGGAAGTTTTTTTAGCCTTTAAAACCATTTGTAAGTGTTTGGCTTGTCACACCTATCCTTGGCTGTGGTGCTTCTGTTGTGCTGATTTGTGTTCAGGTGGGTAATTAACTGTGTCTCATTTTTTCTGTGGCAGCGGTGAAACTGGACGCTGTTGATGTCCACTCCTACATTGCTCGATCCCTGCTTGATGGCTTTGAAGGCCCAGAGGGATACAGCCTAAAATTTGGGCTGCATCACGTGAACTTTGAAGATAGCAACAGACAAAGGACTCCCAAGGCATCTGCTTACTTCTATTCCAGTGTTATTGAAAAAAATGGTTTTCCATCCCAAGCCTTGAGCAGATCTGTACAAACACCAGTGGTGTTTGACCGACCTGCACCATCAAAGCTGCCAAGTTTACCAGCATCAGAAGTTCCCTCCAAGGCAAAGGTTGTGTGGCAGAAGTTTTCATCCCAGACTGCCTTTGAAAGAGACATATATTTTTATGGGACATTCCCAGAGGATTTTACATGGGGTGTGTCTTCCTCTGCCTACCAGATAGAGGGAGGTTGGGATGCTGATGGCAAAGGACCCAGCATTTGGGATAACTTCACCCATGTCCCAGGGAATGTAAACAATAACAGTACTGGAGATATAGCTTGTGATAGCTACAACAGGGTGGAGGAAGATATTTACATGCTGAGAGCCTTAGGGGTAAAGAACTATCGTTTTTCCCTGTCCTGGCCTCGAATTTTCCCCACTGGAAGGAACAACTCAATCAACAGCCGTGGAGTCGCATACTACAACCGTCTCATTGATGGACTGATTGCAAACAACATCACTCCAATTGTCACTCTCTACCACTGGGACCTACCACAAGCTCTCCAGGACATCGGTGGCTGGGAGAGCAATGAGCTGATTGACCTGTTTAACAGCTTTGCAGACTTCTGTTTCCAGACCTTTGGGGACAGGGTGAAGTTCTGGATTACAATCAATGAACCCAACATCGTTGCCTGGATGGGCTACGGCAAAGGGTTGTTCCCACCCAATGTCAAGGAGCCTGGCAGTGCTCCCTACAGGGTTGGCCACATCTTACTGAAAGCTCATGCCAGGGTGTACCACACCTACGATGACAAATACAGAGCGAGTCAGGGAGGGGTCATTGCCCTGTGCCCCTTCATTAGCTGGGCCGAGCCGAAGACACTGAGCGACCCCAGGGACATTGCAGCTGCTGACAGTTACCTGCAGTTTTTGGTGGGTTGGTTCACACACCCGATTTTCAAAAACGGGGACTACCCTGAGGTGATGAAGTGGAAAGTTGGGAACAGGAGCGAGCTCCAGAACCTGCCGTTGTCGCGCCTGCCGGTTTTCACAGCGGAGGAGCGTGAATACATCCGGGGCACGGCAGATGTCTTCTGCTTCAACACATACTCCACCAAAATTGTAAAGTATTCAACAACACCTCTGACGCCCTTCTCTTATGAGTATGATCAGGAAGTTTCACTAACAGTTGGCAGCTCCTGGCCTTCCTCAGCTCTCACGGACCATCGGCCTGTGGCCTGGGGTCTGAGGAGGCTACTGAACTGGATCAAGGAAGAATATGGAAACCCCCCAATATATATCATTGAGAATGGCGTGGGGGAAAGGGCCAAATCAGATGTTGATGACAATGCCAGGATATTTTACTACAAAACATACATCGATGAAGCTTTAAAAGGTACCAGAATTTGCTTTTGCAATCTGGTGTTGTGTCTCCTCTCTAGATTTCGGGTTACTTAACTCCTCTGAAGAGTACTTTTTAAAAGTGATTGATATCAGTCTTTAAATAGTCTGAACACAATATAAATATAGTGTTTGCTTTTATAATCTCCTTTGCATGGCTGTGCTTAGTTTCCTCCAGCTTTGAAGATTCTCTCAATGATCTTAGTTGACCAGTGCCACCTGTATATGAAACTAGGAGCCTGTATGTGTTTGCATGTGAATTCCTTAGGGTTCATTTAATGTGCGATTATACCACTGATGCTCCTCTGTTTTTTTTTTCTGGTCTTTCAGCTTACAAGGTAGATGGTGTTAATCTGAAAGGATACAACGCTTGGTCTCTGATGGATAACTTTGAATGGGTGGATGGTTATGATCCAAGATTTGGGTTGCACCAGATTGATTTTGACAACCCCAACAGACCGAGGACGCCAAAGCGCTCTGCTGTGTACTATGCTGAAATCATCCGCAATAATGGCATCCCACTGCCCAAGGAAGATGAATTTTTGTATGGAGAGTTTCCAGAGAACTTCCTGTGGGGTGTAGCAAGTGCAGCTTACCAGGTCAGGAAACTCAGATGTGTTCCTGAAGTATCTGTGGACAGTTAATTCATTGCGTGGCACCACGAAGAATAACAGGCTGAATTCTTTGCTAGGACGAGACCTAAATTTGGGTTTGCTAATGATTCTTCCCGCATTTTCAATTACAGATTGAGGGAGGATGGAGAGCAGATGGGAAAGGACTTAGCATTTGGGACAAATATTCCCACACTCCCTTGAAAATTGCCAACGATGCAACTGGAGATGTAGCTTGTGACAGCTACCACAGGCTTGAGGAGGATGTGGAAATGCTGAAAAGCCTCAAGGTGTCTCACTATCGCTTTTCAATCTCCTGGTCTCGTGTTCTCCCAGATGGGACCACCAGGTACATCAACGAAAAGGGACTGAACTACTATGAAAGGCTGATTGATGCCCTTCTGGCAGCCAACATTACACCTCAGGTAACTACACCCAGTAATTTCAGGTTACTAGAAAATAGCAAACCTGCTCTGATGCTCAGAGCAACATGTGTGTTTCCATCCATACCCTCCTTCACACAGAAATTGTTTTTTGTGGTTTTTCATTTCATTTTGTGAAGAAACATGGGGTATTGCATAAGCAAATGAATGTAGGGATGTGTTGAAATTACTACCCAGAAAGACCACAGTAAACTTATTGTTGTCTGTTTCCAATTGCTTTCTTGTCCCTTTACCTTGGAAATAGATTCCACAGGGACCTATGCAGGAATCTTTCAGACACTGAGGTGGGACTGACTAATGTAGTTCCCAGGATCTTCCTTCTTGCCTTTCTTAGAGATGGATGTAGCTTTATTCTTTTCCTGGGAGTCAGGAAGCTCCACTGGTCAGTGCTATTTGTCACATACAATGGACAGTGACCTCACCCCTGCATCAATCAGCTCTTTCAACACTGTTGAGTGACTTTGAGCTATCCTCATACCCCTGTACTAGCCCAGACAGGTGTTCTAGTGGATTGTATTTCACCTGAGAGTCAGTGCAGGTGCAGCAGTTCTTCACTAATGAGTTCTTGTTGTCACAAGGTGGTTTTTGGTAAAAGTTTCACCTTTACCATTAGGCAGTCCCTAAAGAAACTGGCAAAAATGTATTTTATTGAGTGCATGAGTGATCACTACCACATCAAACTACGTTAGGAACAGGTACCTGCAGATCAAAGCACGGTCTATTTGTGGTCATAAATGAATCTGAGTTACTGTGAGAGTGCCTGGTTGAGTCTTTGTCCTCTTGTCTTTCCCCACAGGTAACTCTTTATCACTGGGACCTCCCACAGCCGCTGCAGGACGTTGGTGGGTGGGAGAATGATACTGTAATTCAGAGGTTTAAGGAATATGCTGAGGTCCTTTTCCAGAGGCTGGGGGATAAAGTGAAATTTTGGATAACCTTCAATGAACCCTACACCGCTGCCTATCTTGGCTATGGCATTGGCACAGCTGCTCCAGGTAAGACTGCTGGGCATAACCTCAGAGCCCTCATGGCATGCTCAGCACAATTGTTTTATGCTGCAGCAGAGCAGTTCCTTGGGGTTTGCAAATGTAGAACAAGGAAAGTGGTGTGCTGTGGATAGGTGGGGTTTGGATTGCTGTGGTGTGCTGAACAAGTCCTTCTTTTACTCTGCCTGTCACCTCAAAGTCTGGATTACACTTGCTGCCTGGAGCAGACCTTATTTCCAGACCAGCTTCAGGGACTGTGGAGAAGAGTTAGGGCTAAAGGAAGACCCAGCACAGCAGCAGGGTAGAACCAAGAGAAGAGGGGATGTGAGCTGACCTGAACACACAGCTTTCTGCTTCCCAAACTGGCAGCAGCAGCCTGCTGCCAGGGCTGGCAGTCCATGTCCCAGTCCAGAGGGAGGAGGGGGCAATGCAGAGTTCTCCTCGCACAGCCTTCCCATGGCAGCTGCTCCTTCAGCTGCCTCTGCCTAGCACTGATTCCAGCCCAGGGCTGGGCACACGCCAGGTGTGGCACATTCATTCCTTCAGCAGGGGCAGTTCTGGGTGCCCCGGGGCTGTGTTAACCTGGGAAGCAGCCGTGCTAGGGCTGGGAAGTGCTGCTCCACTGCCCCTGCTGTCCCTGTCCCCGTCCCTGCAGGCATCTGGGCTCGGCCGGGGCGCGCTCCCTACGTGGTGGGACACAACATGATCAAGGCACACGCGGAGGCCTGGCACCTCTACAACGAGACCTTCCGGGCCAAGCAGGGAGGGCTCATCTCCATCACCATCAACTCTGACTGGGCAGAGCCACGCAACCCACACAGCCAGGAGGACGTTGAAGCTGCCAAACGATTCATGGAGGTACAGAGACCCCTGGTCACAGCTCTCCCTGCTGCTCCAGGTGACACCCCCTCTTTGGGTGCTGGATGTGCCCAGAACCCAGGTCAGCATCTCACTGAAATAAAATGGTGAGGCAGAGGCATCACTGCAAGGGAATGTATCCCCCTCTTATGTGGACTGATCAAGAATGCAAGAGAAATGAGACAAAATATGGTTGCAGTGACAAAAGCTTATTAAATTTACTGCTAATAATTAATTTATGGGCAGCCCTTTATATCTCCATGTGCCTGTTACAAATTCAGGTATCACCTATAAAGCAGCGCATGACAGAGGAATGGCTGAATCCCAAGTTTTGATATATGACTTATCCTCCCTTATTTCCTGGTTTAGTTTTTTATAGGTTGGTTTTCTCACCCCATTTTCAAAAATGGTGATTATAATGAAGTGATGAAAAGAAGGATTCAGGAACGAAGTCTGGCTCAGGGCCTGAGCAAGTCCCGGTAAGAGCCCAGGCACACACCTGCTGTTGTTTCACTGGCTGGGCTGCAACGTGCTTTTCCTATAGAAAAGATGCATTTCAATGATTCTATTCCCATGTTACTGTAAAAAAGCTTACTGTATCCTCACAGAAAAATTCTAGTGTATATTTTCAGAGAATCACAGAATGGTTTGTATTGGAAGGGACCTTAAAGATCATTTAGTTCCAATCTAGGCAGGGGGGCTTTACCTATTCCCTGTCTTTACCTCTCTTGCAAACTAAATTGACTAATATATTTTTGGGGTAATAAATTGTCAGCTCAGTGACACAGTAACTGCTCTGCATTAGCCACAGTACTTTACCTGATGCCTGTGGTAAATTTGTTTAGCTTTTCTTAAAACTACATACTGAACTCATTGGTCCCTCTCAGTTACATTTCTTATTTTCCCTTCCCAGTTCCCAGTAAAGAGTTTCTCTCCTTCTGCTTGTGGTGCTGGTACCAAGGATCCCAGCATTACCCATGGAGTGTGTGCAAAGTGTATTCTTTGTTTTCTCTTGTAGACTTCCAGAATTTACTGAAAGTGAAAAACGAAGAATTAAAGGCACATATGACTACTTTGGTCTAAATCATTATACCACGGTTTTAGCATACAACATAAACTATCCTAAGGATGTTATGTCATTTGACTCTGATAGGTAAGAGAGGAATGTAAATTATTAGTCAAGTAAAATCTGCACAGCTGGAGCCTGGGTTAACTGACAAGTGTAAATTTATAACAAATAAAGCTGTGAGATAGGTGTTTTAAGCTGTTATAAACCAATACTAGGGATAATATAACCAAGCAGTACCTGAGGTGCTGTTATTTTCACCAAAGTCCAGCAGCAGCCTTTTTCTTACAGACATGAGGTGATAAACGGTGTTTATCATATTTCCTGCCTCCAGTCTGCAGTTTAAACTGTGAGGTGTTATCCTGGTTTATGGATACTGATCCATTTGCTGTTAAACAGGTTTAGGTCCCTCACTGCATTGGATATATGTAAGTTCAAAGCCTAAATAGCTACATCACTTCATGGTTAAGTCAAGATTTTTTATTTAGATACTAATTTCATTCCTCAACTTCAAAAAGTAAACAGTAGGAGCTTACTAGTTTTTGTAATGAGAATTCAGGTAATGGTGGGGTCACACATGGGGGTGAAATTGTCTCCCTTCCAAAATGTTTTCATAGGGAATAGATGAAATTGGAAATAACTTTGCTCTCCTGGTACCTCCCAGCCCCTTATAGTTTAACCCTCTAGGACAGTGAGCTCATTACATTCCTGCATGTCATGTAAAGAGCAATTTTGTGTGCTCAAGCACTGCATTATGCCTTGAAAAGTAGAAACGGTGTTGTAGATTTGGAACCAACATCCCAACATCAGCCACAGCCGATTTACACAGAGTGTTATTGTAAATCAGAATTGAGAAGTGTTTTTGAAGCTTGTGAGCACCAGCAGCAGCTCAGCCCTGGGCACGGAGCTGCCTGGCATGTGGGACTGGCCCCGAGCAGTGTCCTCCTCCACAGGGCCGTAGGGACAGTGACCGACCGCACCTGGCCACGCTCTGGTTCTGCCTGGCTGAAGATGGCACCCTTTGGGTTCAGGAAGCTCCTCAGGTGGATAAAGGAAGAGTACAACAACCCTCCCATTTACGTGACTGAAAATGGGGTCTCGGAAAGGGGAGCCTTTGAATTCAATGACACTTGGAGAATGTATTACTACCGGACCTACATTAATGAGGCACTGAAAGGTAAGAGTGATTATTGACATCTGGTCATCCAGAGCTCTGCAGAGCAGCAGTGGCTTTGCCACAAGACTGATGTGTATAAAGTAAGTTGTAAAGAGCTGAAAGACCACTGCTGTCACACATGCAAGTTACACAGTTACATGGGACTACTGAATCCACTTCCAAGAGCCTTTGGATTTACCAAAAACTGCTCATGGATAGTCACAAATGTGCCAGGAAAGATGGTCTGAAGGAAGAACAAACCCTGGGTTTGGAGGGGTAACCTGCAGGTTCCTTGGTTTGCTGCACCTGGTGAGAGAGGTACTACTACCTGATAAACTCCTTCTAGTCTGACTACTGCTGTGTCTAAAAACTGAATATTTTTTTAAAAACAACAGTAAAAACCCAACTCCCAAACTGGTTTCTGTTACAGCAGTGGTCAAACAACTTCAGGAAAGGGCTTTTTCAGTTTGCTTTTCTGATGTACTGGGAGTAGCCAGGTGTTCAGGCATTTACTGCCTTGTAAAGGCCCCAGAAACACTTGTTTAGGCAATGGCTGCATTTTAGTGGGTTTTCCTCTCTATTCCTAAACCTGTTTCTTGCACAAAAGCTTTGATTTTTGGAGCAGAGAAAAGCAGTCCTGGGCAGTGAGAGAACCTGCTTGTTGGCAGTAACCTTACTGTGTGCCACATGTGGATGTTCTGGAGCACCTTCCTGCCCTGGCTGGCCAAGGGGTGACCACTGACCTGTTCTCTCTGCTCTCTGCTCCTGCCTGCAGCCGTTGTGCTCGACGGTGTCGACCTGCGGGGCTACACTGCATGGTCACTGATGGACAACCTCGAGTGGGCAATGGGTTATGAGGAAAAGTTTGGGCTCTACTATGTGAATTTCTCAGACCCTGCCTTGCCACGGCGCCCCAAGGCCTCAGCCAAGTATTACACACAGATCATAAACTGCAATGGCTTTCCAGACCCAGCAACGGGCCCGCATCCCTGTCTGGAACAGGAGCCAGAAGGTAAGTGACACAGTAGAAATGGTGCTTGTGTTTGCATCTAATCCTAATCCCAAAAGATTTCGATAATCCTAAGGTTTTTAGAGACCACCATTTTCTGCAATTTTTTTTAAAGACTCCAGTTAATGTCACTTCCCTATGCAAAACCAGACTAACAACCAAACCTTGTGCAAGAGCACCTCAACACATGCTTAAGAACGTAGCAAAAGTTATTCCACTCAACTTTACTCCAACAGCACTGCCCAAGATGTTTTCCAAACCACACATATGCAATACTCCCACAAGATTGTTTAGAAAAAAATTTGAATACTTTATTCAAATCTCTGTTTTGGGTAAGGCTTTGGAAATACCAATTCTTTTGTCATTTGTGTCTTCTCAACTGGAGTAGTACAATGAAAAGCAACCAGTGTTAGTGTGGGGGTTTGGGAATGAGAACACTCACCTGGTACCATCAGGAATTGCACTATCAGCCTCAGCTGTGCCTTTACTCTGAGCTAGAATTGTATCAATCCCTGATCCCCAGAATTACAGCTCCTGCCAGAGTACTGAACAGAGTTAAAAGTCTGGTGGAGGCAGGGAGCAACAGTGCCCACAGCTGCATGAACAGTTCCCCCAGGCTCTGCACTAACACTTTGTCACTGTTTTCCCATCCAGTGACACCAACAGACCCCGCTCCAGGAGCATCTGACAGCGTGCGCTTTTTCGGATTGGCTTTGACATCCCAAGGAGCAGAAATAGCACTCTACGTGCTTCTTGCTATTTCTGCAGTTGGAGCACTGGGCTTGGCTCTTTTTGCATACACATATGGAAAATCATCCAAAAGATCCCATAAACAATCACACATGGAACTTAGTAGTAAACTGTAATATTTCCACCTCATAAAATGTTAGTATGATTGTTTTTTCTTAAAAAAAAAAGGTCTGTGCCACCACTAGTACTTGTAGCTTTCTGTCTTGCCTCAGAGATGGCTCCCCAGCATTTTGCTGTTCACTTTCCAATTTAAAAAGAGGGAGGAAAATTATTTTTCTGTTAACTGTCTCTTTTGTCCATTGGCATTACTGATTTGATTTCTTAAAGACCAAAGTAAAATTGCTTGTTCCTATCTGCATATAAAGATTTTGAACATCAGCTGGCATCTGTCCTTGCTTCATCATCATCAACAGTCCTGAAAGGATCCCTAGAAGTTCTCCTGCTTCTTAGAATTTTAAGACAAATTAGTGTCTCCCCTGGTGAAAACTGTTATACTGCAACTACTGTACAGATTGGATTTTCACCCCCCTTTTCCTTTATTTCATGTAAAGTAATTTAAACTGCAACAAAATGTTTGTCTGCTGTATTTTAAATTTCAGTGCATGACCCAGCTTGCTTTCTTGTGATACCAGAACATCAGAGGAACTTCACAAGACAGTCATGTTTTCTGGAAAATAGTTTATTGAGTGCTTAGGGAATTAAAAACTACAAGGTTTTGCTTGCAGTTGCAGAAGCAAGAAAAAAGTTAAACATAAATTAGTTACCTGATTTGCTACTTATAGTGCTTCTGAAACCCTCATTTTAATCAGTTATTGTCTACCATGACCTTTATATGAATATATCTGGCCCTTAAATTTATGCAGCAGAACATTTATAGATTAAAAAGTGCCTTTCTGTGGCATAGGGCAATATTTATGAAAGCTGATGGAGATTTTCAGTCTTTTTACTAGGTTTCACCTACACCCACTTGATTTTTCTGACATAGGTGACTCTATTCCATAATCCACCAGGAATAAGAATTAAGTACTTCAGTCAGTGTAAAATAAGCCCCACTTGTCCAGAAGCTTTAGTTGACTTAGATCAAATAAGAGAAGAAAAAAGAAAAAAAAAAAAAAAAAGCAGCCAGATAGTAACTGCAGTTACTCAAAACTACATTTGTTGTGTAGAATTTCCATTCCAAGTATTGTTTTCATCTTCTCCATCATCTTGAGTCCTCAGTCTATATATTTTGCCTTCTTTTTTGAAGTCTTCCCCCCGCTTTTCCACTACTCGTTTCCTGACTGCTTGCCTAGGGCACAAATAACAGTGAGGTTTGACAGTTTCCTCAGTAATTATTACACAAGCGAAGCAGCAAATGCAATAAACACAAATCATCCATCCTTCTCTTATCCTCAGTAATAGTTTTCTTCAGCCCTTTGTTTCCTTGGGAAGCACTACCCAGGTGAAAATTTGTCACTTAGCAGTCAGACAGAGCAGCAGACTCTCATTTTCCCTGTCACTGAATGGCTTCTTCACCAGAAACAGCTGAGCAGCTCTCCTGGTACATGGGAGATCTCATTCTCTAGGCAATACAAAACCTGTCAAAACCACACTTCATCGGCTTCTGTTTCTTGAACAACCATCCCCTAACAGTTTGATATCTCACTTTTAACATTTTTATCTTCCAAACAGTACCAGCTGAAGTGAAGCTCACCTTTGTAGTTACAGCTGAATTCCCTATTCATAAATGACTGCAAGACAATGCTTTTCCTATTGTGTAACTGGAAGTTCCTTTCCCCACTATAAGATCAAAGCAAGATCTTGTACAAGATTGCAGCAAGAAGCTTGAGAAACAGCTGCCTTAAACACTTTGCCTTACCTGCTTTGCTCCACGCTGCCCGACGTTGAGGGAGCAGAGTGGTCTTGCTGATGAGCTGATCTCGCAGAGGGCTGGGAGGGGGGTGGGCTCGTGAACAGGAAGTTGCTAATGAATCTCCAAACCGCTAAGAGGGGGTAAAGGATGGTGCCCAAGAACTTCCACAGATCACTGCCTGAAGCCTGAACAACAGAAGTCGCAGGTCTCCCCGCCTGTCATGAACACACCAAGCAAACCTGTCAGGTACTAAAGTGTGCTCTTGTAGACAGAGTATTTCACACATCCTTTCTAAGCAGCTCAGCAGACACAAAGGAACAACCTTGGTTATACCTTAGACAAGTATCTATGTCACCATTTATCTACTTCAGAGAAACTTCTCCAAATCAGTCCTGACAAAAACTAGAGTAATTTTGCAATCTGTTTAGACAAAGAAAATCCCCAAATTCAAACCCAATACTATAATGGCTGACTAACATCAAATATCCAGCTGCTGTACAGCTGTTTGAAAACCAAAACCCAACACTTACTGGCAGCAACACTACTGAAGCACTGGGTGCTAACTCGAGTTCCAGTAACTTCTTTCCATAATCTTCTTTGGTAAACTCCCTCCTGGGAAACATTGTCGCCAGTGAAAAATTGCCGTAAGTGTTACCAACCGTCTGTGAAACACATAAAGAAAATACTTTATTTATAACTGCTCATTTTCAAACAACTGCATATTTACCAGCTGAGTATACCTTAACAAGAGTTTTGTATCAAACTATCAATCATCCTCAGAGTAGGATATGAAATATCGTTCATTTTTCTCTATATCTTACTGATGACACACTGCAGCAGTTGGTGGCACTGGAGAAGGCTGCTACCAAAACTCCCTTCAAATACCCAATAAGGAAAGGAGTTGATGACGAGTCCACCACCATCAACAACTACTTGATGCTCACCAAATCATAATCAGCACATAGCAGAGAAACAAAATGCCCGTACTACCTGTGCAGCAAACTGCCTGGCTTCTTCTAGCCGTGCTTCAGATGGGAACTGGTTGGTGAAGGAAGATCCATCGGGGAGGCGGAACTGAATCCTGGCTATTGCACTGTGGGACAGGTATTGGGGTCAGTCAGGACACGAACACTTACAGACAAAGGCTCCTGGGCCTTTAGCTTGGTAGTACTGAAATGTGGCAGAGAGGGACAGTCATCCTGCCCAGGGCAGTGCAGATGGGTGGTAAGACTGAATTCACAGTGGAAAACCACCTGCTGATCTCTCACAAATCATCTCTTCCATAACTCCATATAAGGTCCCCAACAGGTTCAGATAATTCTTACACCAGCAGTGCTGGGCAAAGCAGGAGACAGCTCTGACCTGGGCAGCTGATGGCCCCAACCCAGCCTTGCCGAATCCAAGCCATCCACACACAGCCCCTGGATCTGCACCAAGCTCCCCAGCAGTGCTGACACTATCCAGTCATTATGGCCAGGCATAATCTTTGGCATTCTCACCTTATCTAGTACCCTACCGAGCTCCATTATACTGCTATTTAAATCAAAGCTCAGACAGAAAAAAGCTCTTATCTAACTCAAATAACACACAGTGGTTAGTGTTTCATGATCATGAATGTCAAAAGGATGAAAGATCTCAAAGAGCATCATGTTCATGTAAACAGCTACCTTTAATGTCACTATTTAAACAGCTCAACATGACATGTGGTCAAGAGATGAGGAGAAATGTTAACTCTTAAGAAAGTTTTTTTACCTCTCTCCCCCAAAATACGCACTTGTGTCTCTACTGCACCTCACCTTCGCTCCCTTTGAGCTGCCTCTTTTCTGGCCTCTATTTCAGCCTGTTTAGCCTGAAGAGCTGCAGCTTTTGCAGCTTCTGCTTCTTCCTTCGATTTTGCAAAGCGAGCTGCCCTCTCAGCACGATCCTGTGGAAGGACCAAGGGAAACCTGAATTGTTAACATAACTTGTTGCTTAATGTTCATTAAAACAGACAGCTATGATCTACACTCATGAACCAACTGCACAGATACCAGCAGACCATATGGAGAAAAGACAGTGGAACTGAAAAGAATTATTCAGTGCCAAACTGCACAACCTTGTGTCATTAGCCAAGATGACACTTCTCACTGAGTCACTTCCCACAACCAGTTGTTAACAGACGATCTTCCCATGCAAGCTCAATACTCCAGGGAAGATAAAGGCAAAAACCTTATGACAAGTTACACGACTGCAATTCGAGGTGTTCTACACCAAAACCTAATAATGAGGAAGAATTTCAGTTGTTATCAACTGTTTACATCCATATATGCACACACACATGTATACTAACTTGGAAAAGAATCCTCCTCACCATTTTGAGAGCAGTGTTCTTGTGTGTGTTCTACAGTTAAATACTCCCTGTGCTTCTCTTTTAGTACCATGCCTATATTACAATTAACTTTATGTTTATATGATAATTCTCCACTAGGCTCAAGCAATATGACAGAAATGTTTGTTCAGACAGAAAAGAATTGTGAAGATGAAAGCAGAAGCTTCCTTTTATACACAGGAAATGCTACATAAACCCCAAACACAAAAATCGTTACTATACAAGGCTACAGGATTCCAAATGGAAAAACGAACAATCTTTCAAAACCTCAGCAAATGAGAAAATTTATCATTTTAGTACACTGTGAGAGAGAGAAGCAGCAAACTCTCTTCCAAAATGCAAAATTTACCATTGCAATCTGTTGCCTTATGCGCTCTCTAGCAGCTCTCTCTTCTGCCTTTTCTCTGTTCCTTTCCTCCAACATACGTTTGGTCAATTCTTCTTCCTGTCGCCTTTTGTACTCCAACATTTCTTTACCAGTTTTCCTTCTTTCAATTTCTTTCTTAATTTCTTTCTGAATAGAGAGATATAAAAATTGGACCACAAAATTGCTTTGGGCAAGAGAAAAGACTGCAGCATGTTTGTGTAAGAAGGAATTAAACATTTATTCAAATAAGGGTTAAAAAAACAAACCTGCAACTGCAAGGGGTTTTACATTTTTGTGTTACCTGTTCTTCTTCTTTCCTTTTCTCTTCTCGTCTCTCTTCAAGCTTTTTTGTTAACCTAAATTTAAGAACAGAGTGAAAAGTCTTATCATTGCAGTATTTTCAAATGTTAGTGAAGCATTTGCAAACGCAGGAGAACACATGAAAATGAGCTGTAGCAGCAGTGATTCATTCCCATGCGGGTGCACCATCCATGCAAAGGGCAGTGGTGATTTCACCACCTCCTTCCTCACTTTAGAGTTGTTCTAACGTATTCCTTTTGTCCTTTTTCCACTCATTAAATGAAGAGTCCTACATATTCTTACTGTTGAACAAACTTATGAAGATATACAATAAGCAAATACTATTTATGATCTGTGGTAACAGAAGCACTAAATCTCAATCTCTTTTTAGCCATTTAAGCCATCTGGTTTCTTCTGCACATCACCTCCTAAAATGGATCACAAGTAATATATAGCCCTGACATAGATGCATATGCATCTGCCTCAGCTATCCAGAAAAATGCCTCAGAATAAAGACTGACTTAAAAGAACAAAGTATATTTCCCAATACAGATTGATAATAAAATCCCAACATATTTGAAGTCTGGGGAAAGGGCAGGCATGACCCAATGAGAAAAGTCATATAATCAGAAAAATGTAAGGTAGCTGTTCAAAAGAAAGCGGTAATTACCACAGAGCTTGGCCTATTTCTCCCCCTTGCAAAAAAATGCTGTAGACAAATTATGCATTATTTTAGAAGGTACACTGATAATTATATTAAAATACTGACTGCATTGTCTTATCAGTGGTAAGTAAAAAATATACCTCTTGTCCAAGAACTTTGGAAGAAAATTAAAATAAGCATGAAAAGGATTTAAAGTGTATTTTAGCATTATAAATATTCCTATTATTAATATACCTAAACATGTATTATGATTTTAGACAGGATATTTCAAGTACAAATCTTACTAGAAACAAGTTTATAAACAATATCCTGTATTTAAAAACTATGAATAATGAATGAATCATGTTTTGAGCCAGGTGTTTCTGATCACCATACTTCAAAAAACTGAATTTAAGATATTACTGCTCACTGATCAAAACACGAGTCTCAGAATAGGATTCCACTGACTTTTTCAATATCCCTAAACTACAGTCATCAAATCAACAAGAAGAAATAAGATGACATCTCTATACAAAACCTAGGTTGGCATTTTATTACACCAGTTTCCAGTGCTTTGAGTTCAATGTTTCAATTAATTCAAGAACCTGCAGCAAACATATCACCTCTATTGAATTTATACCAAAGGTGAACACTTACAGTTTTCCAGATTACCTCTTTCTTTCAAAGTACATGAGAAATTATATTAATTAAAAACCTGGTTTGGTATTAGCCCTAGTATTGTCAGAGACATGTAACAGAAAGTAAGACCACATAAATATTTGCCAAATGGCAACAGATGAAGGACCAAAATCCTGTAATTAAATGTGTTTGTTAAAAAACCCCAAACCAACCTAAAACCCAACAAAACTGCCTCTTGAGAAACAAATACAACACATTAAGAAGTCTGAAAAAATAGACTTGCCTTTCTACTTTGAGTGTAAGATCATTCACAGGCTGAGCATCATTTGCTTGCTCATCTGCAGAATTAGTTGCTTCCTGACTTGCTTGACCTGAATTTGCTTCATCTTCAAGGGATTTACAAGAAAGCAATGCATAAGAAAAAAAGAAAAGGTGCATTTCTTATCATAACAATTATTAGGCTCATTGCTACCCACAATTTGCAGCAACTGGAATATCTCAAGGAGATGCGAGGTTCTGCTACTTAGACTCCCCCCCTCAACAATTTGGTTTCAAGTTACTAAGCCAAAAAAATGCTTTAATTGAATCCTTTTTCAGCAAAGCATACACAATTTTATTGAGTTATAAACCACAGATTCCTCACTTATTAAAACTAAGCAGAATGACAAGTTATCTTTCCCTCTAGACTTGCACAAAGCATTCTGGAATATCCCAAGTTTTTCCTCAGTGAGTCTGCTCAATATATGGCCTTTTATATACCATCACGTAACAACTTAAGAAAAACCATTTCCAAAGCAAACGAGGTGGCAAGAACACTAACCATTACCAGCAGAAGATGCTATTGTCTCAGCAATAACAGCCTCAGCAGAGTCACAAACCCCTGCTCCAGGTTCTGCACTTTCTGGAGCACCATCAGACTGAGAGGAGGGGCAGGGAGCAGATGCCTGACTGCCATTTTCCAAAGGCCGCCCTTTCCCTGTGTGCATCTAAGAAATTGAGAGAAGAGAGAATGGAGCCTATGAAAGTTCAAATATTTTTCACAGGTTAAAACGTCAAGACTGAATTATTATTGAAGAATCAGCCCTATTGAAAATACAAAACTAGAACTACCATGTATTGTTGAGTATGGAACAATCAGGCATTTCATATTGTTTTCTAATTTTAGTCTTGCACCTGAAATCAGAGTGATAAAGCAATCTACACTTGTGTATAACTTTATAAATCCACATTACAGAACAATATTACATAACCACGTTATAAGCTAAAGAGTAATCCCCTTAAAGGTGAGTTGTTACATTTTGTCATTCCAGTTCAGAGTTCTTGACACATTTCTTCAGTACTGTGGGTTTACACAGGTGATCTAAACCAAACAAAAAATAATGCAGCACATGTGCACAGTGCTTCCGACCTGTGTCCTGAACTCAAGGTTGCAATTTTATTGTTGGAACGACAGAACCAATAACTCACTGGTTCTACTTCCACCAGTAACTTCCCAAAGGCACAAGCAGGGCCCAGGGCCATCACTGTCCTGAGCACGACCAGCTCCATCTGGAAGATCCAGCCTGTCAGCATTACCTGTTTGACTTTATGGATTCTGGTAACAAGCTCTTCCACAGAAACGCTGCCAGCAATAACTTCCAAAGGGATTCCATTGTCTCCTATAAAAAAGCTGGACGGGACGCACACTACGGGATCTGCACAGCGACAGTTAAGGGTGGTGAATGACAGGAGCTGACACAGTGTAACCTTCCAGGGCAAAGCAGACCTCCTTCCTACAGGAGCTTCTAGCCCAATGCTCTCATCTCCAACGGCTCACCAGCAGCCAGGGCCAAGGGAGGAAGAAAGAAAAAGATGCTGGCAAACATTTCATGCAACTGGTAAGCTTTCCTTCTTTTCTTTTTACTGGTTTAGGCCAAAGTATTTTTCTACAACTTTTCAGGGAACTGATTATGCATTGACTTGAGAATATTTTGTTTTAGTGTCAGACAACATCTTAAGTAGACAGTAATGAAATCTCCAGAGCATGAAGGAAATCCAAGTTAAGGTACAGAATTAATGAACCATAAGCAGTGACCTCCTTGAGGCAGGCAGGGGTTTAACCTGACTTCACACCTGTGTATGGGACAGAACCCAGGCCACTGCTTGTTCCTCCTCCTTTGCACCTCTGAGCCCCAGCTCATAATTTAAAGCATTTTTGTTTGTTTTCTAATGCTGATTAGTAGGACCAACAGGTTATTTAGATTGCATAAAACTTTAGATGATTTTCTATTTAGAGAATTACATAGGATTAACATAAAAAACCCAATTTGCTCACTTTCTCTAATAACTGACAGCTAGTTCAATAACAGATGGCATCTATTAACTACAGTTTATTGCATAGTTTTGTACCAAAATAAGTATTTTCAATAGCATTGCTTGTAAGTATTTGTCTTAAGAAGGGTATTAACTTGTAAAGAGCAATTATCTGTAATCATAATGTAGCATCTAAACAGATCTCAAAGGATACAAATTTGAGAAAACTGCAGGCATGCTTCACTGTTTAAAAGAAAAGATTCATTTAGGAGTAGCAATCATTTTGCAACAAGTTCAGATTAAGTCTTTCATCATAAAAATAACTGTCCTACAAAACTATTTAAATACTTGAGAGAACACTAAAAGCAAATTTGCATTGCATCTTATCATTAACATCCTGCAAAAGTGTTGACATGGTGACAATCCTTGGTTATCAGAGTTGACTACATAAAAATTAGGAAAGCAGTGCTAAGAGGCAAGTCAGGAAAAAGAAATCTAGTCTATTGAGCACAAATAATGTAGTAAATCTAATAAAATGTCTATAGAGCATTTCAAAATAATTCCATTTGGGGAAATGTCAGTGCACTTTGTGTACATGGACTGGAACACAAACTTAACAAAAACAGCTGAGTAATTTACCCAGGAGCTTAAATGTTTCTCATTCTATCTGTTACAATGGAGGCAAACATTTTCTCTGGGGCTTTACAGATTTTTATCTTTCTGAATTCATGAACGGTTTTTAATTCATTATGTAACTTGGCAAACCAAGAACTGCCTCTAGCACTTGCATTTTTTATTACATCATTTTTAATAGCATTTTTTGTGTCTCTTCCAGTTGAGAAAGGGCAACCTCAAGCATTCTATTACTAGTACTGGAATACAGTCTGAAATACTCAATGAGTATGTGCAGAACACAACACTAAATTTTGACATTTTCTCAGGCTTTAGGGACTCCAGGAGTACTGAATTCACTTCGGCTCTGGAACCCTGTATTTACACTATCTCCAAATCAGGGTGAGGACTTCAAAAGCCTCTTATTCTCATCATCATCAATGAAAGACTGTGTAAGAAGCAGAATTAGAATAGGCTCAAACCTTTTGGTGTCAATTTTAATAGCAACAAAACCATCTGATGCAGCTTCAGTCACCTTCTCATCTTCCCACCTTGCAGCCATCTCAGCAGACTGTTCATCTTCACCTGCAAGACACAGCACACACATGAGCTAAACCCACCACAAATTGCTCTTTCTGCCCTGATTTTAGCCTTGCTTCAATCCCTTGGAATCACCTTTGTAAAATACTCTGTGGATTATTTTCAAGTCAGTTTATAATTTTTTTTTGTAATCTGGAGACAATTCACTCCAGCTGCTCCACTTTGATATGTCAAAACTATGTTCTGCTTGCCCCTCTTTATAAATTTAATTACATATTAGTACATCAGCTGCTAGTAGGTAAACCTATGTTCTCCACTCCCTGTAAATACATAATTCAGCAGGTAAGGTTTCACATTGACAGTGTAAAAAAAAAATCCCCAAACCAAGAAACATTTATTTGCAGATTATTTATAACTTAGTTTTGTATTCCACTTCCTGACATGAACAGTAACAGTAAGAGGGGAGGAAAAGGTGTGAGGAGCACAGAACAGGAATAACAAATGCAGAGGAGCTACTTGGATAAGAGAAACTGAAAAGGTGTTCCGGGGCCAAAGATTCAGAGGTGTTATTTTAATCAGATGAAACAGATTTATCTGTTTCTGTATGTTTTAGGACATAAATGTATGTCTGTAGGACATACATTTATGTCCTAAAACACCAGTTTAGGGAGGGTGTGGGTTAATAAATAGATTCTGATGAATCTATCATTTTTCACCAAGTACACTGGCCTGCAACCATTTATTTATCTTCAATCTTTTTTACTTCCTAGCAACTTGGAATGGACTGCAGTCTTGATGAAGAATCTGAGTAACCAGTATGGAAGTATAGTAGTCCATTATTCAGCGACAACAACAAACCACTTGTTTGTTTCATCCCAGATGCCATTCCATGCAATATTTTTGACTTGTTAAAGATCAGGAGTTCCATGTGGAATCTCCCAGTGAAGTGCTGCTATCTGGTCACAAGGCCTCTCACAGGGGCACGTATCAAAAATACAATTTTGGAAAAGTGGTTTCAACCACGTGTCTCAATTTTTCCCTGGAATTACTGGAGCAAGTAAGAAAGTATCTACCTCTATTATTATTTTTCTGCATAAGCAAGCAAATATTTAGGCTATTTTACGTGGGAACCTTTCCTCTTCCTTTAAGTGCAGTGCTTCCAAGTGTGGTCAATGCAGCTGTTGTGCCCAGAGCAGCTCGGCCTCCTCTCCTGTTTCCAAATGCTCACAGGCAGGCAGCTGCTTCACCACACACTGTTTCAAAAGGACATCTGCTCATCTGATTAGGCTACTAAAAATATCTAAATACTTGCCTAACGCTAACTTTTCCACACAGCCAACTGCTGGAGGAAAAAGAATGCTGAAAGACACAAAGAGGGCAGAGGCTGCTTACAGTACAGTCTGAGAGATGACTGAATGAAAATGCTGATAGCTCACATTTTATAAAGCTCTGTGCTATGATGCAGTGATTATTATTGTGACTACCCAGTGAACAGTTGCTTATTCTCATACATCTTTTTGTTTTGATAACCCTTTCTCATTTAGTGGTTAGGGTTCATTTATTACAGTTTGTAGTAGCAATTATATCCTGAAATCAAAACTGCCAGGTTACAGGAAAAACATCAGAAAAGTCAAGAAGTCAAGTGCAACAGAACTTGACATAATTCATAATTCTGCTAAACACTGAGCCAGCACAACAGCCTCATAATTGTAGATCCCAAAACTCTCAGATTTCTTGTTTCTCAAACAAAAACATCACTGCACTTAGTGAAACAACTCACAGTCACACCTCCTCGTCTCTTAAATCTGATCAGGAAGATCTACACAGGGAAAACATTGATCATTTCTCAAGTGATTCACATACCGGACAAGACTTTTTGTGCAATAATTTACTCAAAACCATCACAGGTTATCATTAGACTTTAATTCCCCTCAGCATGCAGTCATCAAGGAAGTGTTTCCCTTTCAGAAGGAGAGATAAGCCCAACTTACTTTTCCATGTCCAACATTTCACAGCTACTCACTGAGAGAGGATTGCCATTCTGGAAATGCCAGGAAGCCAGGACATGAAACCATTCACCTCCTCCTCTTCATCATTTCACTTATTTAACTTGCAAAGTCCCTTGATACATCTTGGCTACAAATAAGTAGCACACAGCTTATGTGTGCACATCAGCATTTTGTAAAAATCATTTTTTCCCACTGAAAAGCACTTTTTGTGAGTGGCCTGGTATTTTCATGATCAGAACACGTCTAACCTTTGGAAAGATATAAAATAATCTGCAACACCTCCATCAGAACAGAGGAGGTTTCGTACCAAATGAACTATTAACTTTAGACTAGTGATTCAAAGGATCAAAGGCTTTTTAACTCTGTAGGCTACAAAATCATCTGCAGAACAGCTACCAACAAGATACCAGGGGTGTTCAAAGAATCATAACATATCCTGGGTTGGGAAGGACCCACAAAGATGATCAAGTCCAACTCCTGGCCCTGCACAGGACACCCCAGAAATCTGCCCATGTACCTTTTGAGAGAGTGTTTTCCAAATTCTCCCTGAACTCTTCCCTGAGGAGCCTGTTTCCCTGCCCAACACCCTCTGAGGACAGCAGCTTTTCCTGATATCCAGCCCGCACCTCCCCCGACACAACTTCACATCCCCTGGGGCATCTGTGTTGCCAGACCCGTTTCACTGTCAGGAATCCCGTCCCTGTGCAGCAGCACAGGGAAACTCCTGCTGGCAATTACTTGATGCCACAAAGTAACTCGTGTGTTCTCCAAACACAACCCCCCCACCTGGTGTGTCCAGAGCACATCTCACCTTAATATTTCAAACCAGTTTCCTAAGGCAGACCTGCTTCATCTCATGCTTTCTGGGGAAAATGGAGCAATCCCTTTTATTGCACCTTCCCACGAGTTCAGGGAACAGGACCTTTAATACCCTTACACCATCCTGTCACCAGAATGTGCCATGAAGGTTTTAAACACTGAGCTCAAAAATGCTGGGATTATGGCTGCAAGCAAAAACACTGAAGGAGAAACCTGATTGAACAATGTACACTTACAATCACAAATGCCACCTCATTTTTAAGATAAATAACCACATTATTCCTGTCTTGGAATTATTAATATTAATATTATTCCTAGAAAATATTCTGGAAGCAGAAGGAATAATCCATTTCTTCATTATCTAGAGCAAACGTAAGTGAAGTGCAGAGGAGAGGGAGAGAGGGACAGGCAGATGGTGGCAGAAACCAAAAACAGATGGACATATCTGTCCAATTATAATTTCCTAATTTTTGTCAACTGTACCTAATAGCTGTCCTCCACAATGGCCGCTCCAATACAATAGTGAACTTAATTTTCAATTTCTCTCATTATTTTTTCCCATAGATATTACTGGATGAAGTGTACAGAACCAAACACTGCTGAAAGCCTGTTCTCCAGGTGCTTTCAGATGCCTGTCTCCAGTGGGAAGTGTGCAGTGTAAAGGCCCAAAGTTACCATCACTGTGCAGTTTGAAACGTGTTTCTACCCAAACAACAAACCCAATCTCTGCTAACACAAAACCAGACTGTTCTTCCAGCACTCCACATCCTTCAAAAACAGCAGCTTCCACACACAGCGAGAAAGTTCTTGGGCTTCCCAGCTCCCTTTCCCAGCACATGTAACAGAACAGTTTCATGATCAGCTCTGCCACGGGTCAGCTGCCCTGATCCCACGGTGCCCAGGGTGGACCAGGTATCAGCAGAACTCTCCAACTCTTCCATTTCAGACATCTGCCTGGCTGAAGTGACACTCTGCCTTTTCCAGGGCTCATAAGAACAAACAAAACAAACCCTCACAGCAGACACAATGATAAAACTAGGTTGCATCCCTGCAACCATAAATTTATCTCCCCTGTGTATCTACATATTCCTACACTCACCTAGTCAACATCAGAATCTAATGGGCCCCGTTTTTTGCATAACTTTTGTTTCATAAAAAATACTGGACATAAGTTACAACATGCATTTCTCCCTGATACATGTATCAAGTTGAAACTACTCAGAGGCCCACCAAAGTCCCTCTGTCACTGTCCTCCTCAGCTGGGCAGGGGAGAGAATGAAATGGAAGGCTCATGGGAAGAGATAAGGGCACAGGGAGATCACTCCCCTGTAATCTTTGCATGCAAAACAGATTTGACTTGGGGAAAAAATTATTTAACTTATTACTAATCAAAAATCAGAGCAGGATCATGGGAATTAAAAACATATCTCCTCCCCACCCTTCCTGCAGTCAATTCCTCACACCTTGTCTCCGCTGCTCCTTCCTCCTCAGGGGCTGGACTCCTCATGTTCTTCCAGCATGGGGTCCCTCCCAAATTGTGCAATGTGACTCTTTCCCAAGGGCTGAGGCTCTTCATGAACTGCTCCAGCCCGTCCCTTACTCCAACACCAACACAGCCCAATATGTGGTGTGACAAGACCCTGATTTCTATCAGTACGTTTACTATCCAGCAGAAAATGCTGTTCTCCAAGTATATGGAGAGTTGTGTCAGCAAAGGAATTTTTCTGTTTGCATTTTTCTGTTCACATCCCCTTTGGGAGGGAACTTCTTGAAGCCACGTGAGTCCCACAGTCCAAGAGATCTTAAGGGAACAACACTAATTCAACATTCAACGTTGTTGTTTTCATGAGGCACCTGAAAAACTACAAGCCACGAGCACGTAAGGCAACAGTAAAATTTAAAGAAAAAACACACAGAGAGACAAGCAAAAGCTCAAAAATAAATTAAAGAGCTTGTCTAATCACAGAATATCACAGTTTCAGTCGTGTTGGAAAAGCCCTCTGAGACCATCGAGTCCACCCTACGGCCAAACAGCACCTTGTCAACCAGCCCATGGCACTGAGTGCCACGTCCCGTCCTCCCTCAAACCCTGCCGGGGACCTCAGCACCTCCCGGACAGCCCGTCCCAATGTCTAACCACCCGTTCTGGGAAGAAATTCCTCCCGTACCCCGCCTAAACCTCCCCCGGCGCAGCTCAACACGGTGTCCCTCTTTCGTTCACAGAGAAACGCAGCGTGCACAGGACGATGTGAATTCCTACAGGTTCCAAATGCAGTGTTATGAAACACGCACTGGCGGTACGAGGGAAGGAAACAAAACACAACAAGCAGCCCGGAGAGCTGCACCGCCGAGAATCCGGGGCACAAGAGCAGAACGGAGGGAAGGCGACACATCGGACGGGCGGGGGCCGGACACCGACACCGCGGGCTGGAGCTGACACAGCACAAATCCCGCTCGGCGGGAGGGGCGGCGGGCGGGACACAGCTGGGAAGGCGCTGCTGGGCCCTGCCCGGGGGGCAGCGGGCGGCCCCGGGACGTACCGTACCTGCCACGAACACGACGAAGACGGAGCTGCGCTCCTTGGCGGCGGCGATGGCGGCGGGGACGGAGCCGCCGAACCACATCGTGGGAGCGCCGGCACCCGCCGCCCTCAGCGCCGCCGGCACCGCGCCTGCGCCGCCGCCGCCGCCGCGCCAACCGCCCCCCGCGCGCCTGCGCGCGCGGCCCGGCGCCGCCGCCCCTGATTGGCGGCCGCGCGCGGCGCGCGCCCCGCCCGCCCCGCCCCTCCCCGGCGGCGCGCGGGGGGCGGCGGCGCGCCCCGCCCCCCTGAGCCCGGCGCCATGTTGGCGCTGTGGCGAAGGGGCCGCGTCCTGCCGCCGGCGGGCGGGGCCCACGGCGCTGTCCCGCTGCGGGACGGGCTCGGGGCGCCACGAGAGGCGAGAGGAGCTGCCACGGTTAGCCTAGGGAGGGGAAGGCTGAGGGGGGATCTCGTTTATACACGTCCTGTGAGGAGCGGCTGAGGCGGTGTCTCAGCCTGGCGAAGCGGCGGCTCAGGGGGACCTTAACGCCGTCCACGACTACAGGAGGGTGGAGCCAGCTGGGAGTCGGGCTCCTCTCCCACGGAGCCAGCGACAGAGCGATAGGACGGAGCCCTAAGCTGCTCCCGGGCAGCTTTGGGTTGGACATCAGGGAAAATCTCTTCTCAGAAAGGATGCCTAGACATTGGAACAGGCTGCCCGGGGAGGTGGGGGAGTCACGGTTCCTCTCGGCCTTTGAAGAAAAACTGGATGTGGCGCCGGGTGCCGTGGTCTGGTTGACGTGGTGTTTGGTCAGTTCGCACTTGATTACCTCAGAGGTCTTTTCTAAACCAGCTGACTGTGTAATTCTGTAATGCAGAATAAATGCCTCAAGTAGAATATAAGCGTCTCAAAGTCAGGCACCAAGAGGACGGTGCCAGAACCTTTGCAGTTGTGCCCCATGACAGGATGAGGAGCAATGGCACAGACTAGAGTGCAAGGAATTTCACCTCAGCGCGAGGAAGGGCTTTGCACTGGGGGTGGAACAGGGAGGGTGTGGGGTCACCCTCCCTGAAGATGTTCCAGACCCACCTGGACACATTCCTGTGTCGCTGCTCCAGGTGACCCTGCCTCGGCCGGGGGTTGCACAGGGTGATGTCCAGAGCTCCCTTCCAACCCTGACCGTTCCATGATTCTGTGAGGCAGCTGCCAGAAAAAGGGGAACCTCCTGCGCCCGGGGCTGGAGGACCGATGGCCACAGCCATCCCTGCTTCAGTGCCCACCCTGGGGGAGGCAAGGGCATGACTGGGGGGAAAAGTGATGGAGTAACACGTTTGTTCTTATGTTTTGTTCTTATGTTAAACAGAACAGAAATAGAGTATTGTGTGCAGAGATCCTCCATGAGAGGCAGGAGATGAAGCCAGGACATCCTCCATGCTTCCAGGCGTTGTGAGGGACTGGCACAATGCAGCCAGCAAGGCAGAAGGATTCCTTAATAGACATTTCACAGCGGTGAGGACAGGACAGTTGATGTCAAGTGCTCTGATGATAACATTTTGGAGAGAACACTTCGCTTGAGCTTTTCTAAAACACCATTAGGACTGTGACTGTGTGTACTGGTAACTTGCTGAGGCAGGTACTCAGATATTGAAAGGCCAAAAAACACACAGTGTCTCAGTATGGAAATCTTTCACTGTTGTACCTTGTGTAACTGGATAATAACAACTAAAAAATCCTATAGACTTACAGCGAAAAGGAAGCAAATCAGTGTTGACAACAGTGTACAAAATCTGTTTTACCTCTCCCAAGATGCAGTGTGTGGAAATTGTGTCACAGTAATCCTCGCTGGGTAAGCTTTGCATGTGTGTCGTGCTGCTGCAAGTTTCTTAAAGAAATACCATCAGAACATGTTTCTGAGATGGATTTAAAAAAATCAGATAGTTTTGTATTTTCTTTATGATACAAAACAGATTTAAGGGCAATGCCCAAGATTGGATAGTATCAAGCTAAATCTGTTTTTGGAGATTAACAAAGAGGCATCTCTGTTACACAACTGCATGTAGAGGAGGAGGTTAGGTTGTAAGGTGTATCTTGAATTCTCTAATACATTTGGATGTGTTGCACTAATTCTTTTGGCATTTCCAGCAATGTAGTTTGCATTTACTGCATCTGACTTGGAACCCTAAGTTGGAAGCCACATTTCACGAGAAGGGTGAGTGAAATGCTGAGCACTGTATGTTTTGCAAATATGATTTTCAAACTCTTCGATACCATTTGAAACAAGGAAGAAAAAGAAGGGCTTACTGTTGACTGGACATGTAATTTTTGTGAAGGTGTACAACCTCTTACATCCTCAGGAATTATTTATATTACATTCTCAAATAACTACAGTTTTAGAAGTGGCATTCTCCAACTGTATGGTCACTGACTTGTTGGATATGCCTTTGCTGTTCATGAGAGCCTTTAGCACAGGTGTGTCTGGAAACAACAGAGGTCTGCAGTCTGTAGGCCTAGAAAAAGACAGGATAACTAGCTAGTAAGGAGAAAATTTTATTGAGAAAAAGTAGTTTGACAGCTGGAGCATTACCTGGGATTCAGTTATTTGAAGGGGGATGTCTTATGTGTTTTCAGTTATTGGCATAGGAAACAATGCAAGGCAGTAATTTGCATTCTAAAATAATTATTTTTTTCTCCCCAAAACCAGGACACATCCATCTGGATTAAAATGGAAAGTATCTTTATTAGAGAATTCCTGTTTTAAATTGCACTGTTGCTTCACCCTAAATCAGCAGTTAATTATCAAATCAAAGGTATCAATTTAAGCCAAGTAAGAAGTCAGCAAATTTGAGCAACTGTGGAGTGAAGGTCTGGTGTATTTCCCAGATGGTTTAAATCAGTGTGCTAGACTATCAGAGCACACTTAATAATGATGTTTCTTACAAACTACATTGGAAAACCAAAGAAGGGCAAAGCTCATTAACCCTATAACTAGGGCAAAAGTTAGGATATGAGAAAAGAAGCAGAATGCCAGTGTCTCCCTCTCAAGTTCAAACTGAGACCACTGTAATTGAAGTATGATGTGCAATATTGCTTGTAGATATTCTGTTTAAACTCTCAAGTAATTTTGGGAGATCAAGTGTAACAGATCCCTTGGTGTTGAAGTCAGTGCATACCCAGCCAGCGTCGAGCGTGCCTTCCACCTCTGCTCACCTGGGTCTGAAACATTCCACTGCTGTCAGCACCGTGGATCATCATCAATCCCCAGCTAATTCACCTTCCCAGTTAACTGGGACACAGGAGCTGAATTAAGAATAAATCTCACTGTTAAGCATTATCCACAGCAACACAGTTTATTTTTATAACTTATTCCAGTTTTAAAAGCATACAACTGCCAGCGACACACAGGCTGTCCTTTACAGCTCTTTGGTTTACAGCACCAGGCTCATCTGACATTCCAGTTTCTCTTCCCAAGTGCAGCACAGTCCATTACAGCCGCAAGCATCCCATGTTATGACTCAGTGCATGAGCTTTACCAGTGAGACTGGAAAAGGAAAAAATAGCAGCAAACACTGAAGTGTTTGTGTCCTGGACCAAATTTTAATGCTTAATCACGTCTTCAGCAAATTCTGCTTTCAACCCGACAGATTTTGACAGACATTACAAAACATCAAATAGTTGCAAGCAGGATAAAACATAAACCTTGCAGTGAGGGCTGCTGAACTGAGCCAGGGCCAAACCCCAGCCCTGCAAGTCTGAAGACACAAGGCAGACGCTGAAGTAAGAGGAGGCTCATGCCCATCGTGGTTAAGAACATAATTGCACACATTTTCAAGTAATCCAAGAGGCAACTTAATTTACACCGAAGGTTTTGGATGTGAATGGTGACTTTGGTCTTCTTAGGTTCTAGAATAAAATAACTTACAGGGACTTAATATTCAGATTGTTCTGGAAATCAGGCCCTCTTAAGGGTTCTGGTCTACACCCAAGAAGTGATGCTTCCAAAATGAAGTCACATTAACATTGTGCACTTTAATTTTATACTTACTGACATCAATAGCCAAAATACCCAAAATGTTTTAAATGTGAATAGGAGTAGGACATTGAGAAGAGGCAGTGCATCAACCTTCATGAAAACCAAGCTGTAGAAACATTGAAGGGATTGAAATAATTCCTTTCATAGTTAGAAATATATAAAAAAAATCCAGCTACAATATTTTTTCATGACCTGTAACTTAAAAGTGTTTTGGTAAGTTTTCTCCAAAGCTTTATCTAAACATTCTTTGCTTCAGGGATGAATACTTGAAACCTGCACCAATTTTATGTGGAAAAAATATATCATGGAGCTAAATAGTATTTATAGAAAGTCCTTTCAGGCATCCAAGCTAGTACAAGGTTAACTCAAAACAACAGACAAGTCAGGTGTGAAGTTTTAAGGCATAAATGAGTGTCATAGGATGAGAATACAACTATTCATTCCACCTCGAGAGGGAACTGGCTTGCAAGAAGATAGGAAATAGGTAAAAATTCTCCCTGTGAAAGGTGTGTTGTGTACCCAGGTACTTTATTGGATTCATTGAGCTTCACAGTTCTTGTGGTGCTTTGGTAAAACCCCATCTGCAAACAGCTGCCCTGTAGCACCCAGATCTGCAAACATCGCGTGTCCTACAAAAGGGTTAGGGGTGGTTGCAGGTGGAGACACCCAAGCACTGCAGCCTGTGTACACCAAAGTGCAGTTTCTGTCTTCGTAGACATTCTGCTCCTTTTCATGTCAGTTTTCTAAGTGTATGTGAGTGAAAGAAAATCATTTCATATTAGAACAGGTGACACTTGCTCAGGGAGAATGTCAGGGAAGATGCAAGATGCTTGTTCCCAACCAACCCTGCCTTACCAAAATACAGGAGCCACAGCCTGGTAGGCACATGCGGGCTGTGAGGATGTTTTAGGGTATGCTGGAATGATCCACCCAACTCCAGCATCAGGCCCATGCAGTTTGGAGAGTCCTCAAAGTATGGGGCTTGAATTTTTATTAAGTTTTAATTATCTTTTTGACTAATATCAGAAATGATATGAAGTGTTCACTGTTCAGGGAGGAATTTTACAATATTAGTGCAGTAATTAAAAATTAAAATCAAGAAATAGTAGCTTTTGGTGGAGTAGGTAATGGCCACGTATGTTCAGCTTTTCTGCTTATTCTTCCAGTGCTTTTCCTTAGTTCTAAAAGTTAAGACATGCTCTCAAGTAAAACAAAACATATTGCTGCAATATTATATTGCTGCAACTTAATTCCTTTTGCCACTATTTGCTTTAAAAATAGCTTTAATGGTAACTGAGAAGAAGCTCAAATACACTGGAGTACTAAAAGATTTGTTGAGAACACAAGAATGTATTTTACATGCATCTATTACATGCATGAAGTGCTTTTTATTTGCCTTCTAGACCATGATCCAAATCCGTGGAACAAATGCAGTTCCAGAGGTTTTGCACATAGTGCCTGGGCTTGTGTGGTTTAAGGAAACAAAAGGGGCAGAAGGGTATAAAGGCCAGGAAGGTATAAACTGTCTTGGTTAGATGAGTTTGCATCCTGTTTGCTTACTAGAGAAAGTATTAAATAGCACAAACCCAGGAATAAACAAAACTGTGAAGTGGAAATACTTTTAATACTTTGCCCACTGTAGACATCAGAAGCCTCTGGCAGTGTAAAGTCCTGTGAATTGTACCTGTGTGGCTCATATCGACACATCCAGATAAAATAATGTAACCATCCCTGTTTAACACAGAGTAAAACACACTCAGAAAGGATGGCAGACCTAACTGGAAAGGGTCAGTTTCTGGATTAGAATACAACTGGCTTCTTATATGTTTTAGTTTTTTCTTATAGGGCAAGTTTACAACTTCTTTGATAAAAATAAAATACTTTCTGTGCCTTGTTCCTAACCAGTCTGTCCCTTCCTTTCTGTTGTTTGGGCTGCATTCTCCATGCTTACCACCCTTTACCTTTTCTCCTCTGTTTATTATGAGGACAGTTTATGAAATGCAGCAAGCCATGCAAGACCCTTTGGAAAGGGTTTGATTTGATGCAAATTTAGTGCTAGGGTCCTTCAGAATAGATGGAAGCTCCCAGCTACTGCCTACCCTTCTACATCTGAAGAATCTTTTTGTGGAATGAGTTAATGATGGGAGGCAGCTGCCTTGCTGGGCTGAGACACCTGTCCCTACAGCCCTTTAATCTCTTAGCTACTTCTACAGGATGAAACCATAATCCTAAATTAGCGTGGCAGTCAGCAAGAGGCAGTGACAGAATGCAGGCAGTAGTCATGTTGTCTGTGCTGTTCAGAGGAGGGGGTAATTGATAAACTGGGGCTTTTACCAACTTTGGGTTTGGGTGCAGTAAACTGCAGCAGTCCAGCCCGAGGAGCAGCAAGAAATACATCCTCAGTCAAGCATAACTTCAATGCCAAGTACCATCCTTCTAGAAAAGCAGACTGGAATAAGTAGATTTGTCTTTTACCTCGGGACTTGAAGGCTAACATCCTCCCCTTTGTTTTAGGGGAGCATCTAAGTTGACCTTTAGTAAATACCTGTTGCTACAGCATTTCACAGAATCAAGTACCATAAAACGAATTAATTAGGCTACATTATTCCCAGACAGGTCAGTTTTCTAAGTTTCCCTCCAAGTACTTCATCACTGTTTGGGTGTTCAGGGATAGAATAATTTGTATGAACAATGAAAATTAATGCTGGTTTAGGCACCTTAATTCTTCACCTTTACCCCCTGTAAAATGTTTTTAAACACAAAGTTTACCTTGAGTTTCCTCTTTCAGAAGTCACAAATGCACAAAATGATAGCCTTATGAAGTGACCAAGTAGTTGCTTGTCTACACACCAAATCAGTTACTGAGCTAAAAATAAAAAAATCAGGAGCAGTCCCTTACAGCATCTGATTAATTTCTCTTTTTTACTTATATAGAGAAACACTTAAATATTATGAAGGGCTGGATATCATAAATGCCAGAGGAAGAACAGCAGGTGGTTTTTTAAGAGGTTCTAATATTTGTGGTCTCAAGTGCTTTTCTCACATTTGAAAGCATTCCAGCCCTTAACATGAGCTCATCCACGTTTCAGAAGACTCCTAGAAGCTTAAACAAGTGCACTGAAAAAGTTTGTGTTTGTAAACATTTATTCTTTTGAACTGAAAAAGGCTTGCATCAGCACACATTGTACAGACTTGCAAATTACACAAGTTGAAAAAAGTTTTGTTTCATTTTTGTGCAATGAATCTTTAATGTCCAGTGAGCATCTGCAAATGATGAAAACTTAAACTATTAAAAAGGTTTCCAGCACTTACCAAACACAATTATCTTAGCGTGAAAAGGAAGAGAAAGAGACCCATACTGGTGGGAACACAATTAAAGTGCAAACATTTTGTCACTTGTATGAAGATACATAAAGTTTCTTCACACTTTTGTTAAAAAGAAATATTAAAATGTGATTCAGTGAACATTCTTTGTAACCTATTCATAATCCCCTTCTAGTAATTATTAAACTTGCTGGATCAGAAGCAAATTCTTCAAGGGTACAAACTTGTAATTTCTTCTGACATTGTTTGAATATATTGCATAAGACAAGGACCTAAGGAGTTAATTTCTAAAATGATACTCTTTCTTAAAGAAAAACAGAAAAATAAGAAAAAGGAAAAAAAAAGGGGGAAAAAAAGAGGGAAAAAAAGAAAGAAAAAAAGAAAAAACACATAAGGGGCAAAGAACGGGTTAACTTGAAGATCTTGGGTAGTTTGCTAGAAAATGAATGTAATTCCTTGAGAATGGTTCTCTTTTCCCCTCCACCAATCCTCAGGTTCCTGCCTTGGAATGGACTGCTGTGTGCTGGCTGTGAAAAGGGATTATAAAATACAAATCTGCATATGGATTTTTATGAACATCTGCTGTACAATAGAACTTTGGATCTGATACAAGATTTCAAAAATATAAAACAAAACTGCTATAAAAGTAGGGGGCATTTCAGCAGCATTCCTTACAGAAAGCTGCCTGTCGCAAAGATGATTCCTTGCTATTGTCTGGGAGTAACTCTGTAAATTGTTTTCCTCATCTTGCTGGATTCACTGGGTTATTTATTCTTCAATGGCAAATGTCATGTGACAAAACATCCCAGGAGTCTCTGTGAAGAGAACAGAAACCCCATGACATCAAACCAATCGAGGAGGGAGGACATGGAAGTAGTAAAGGCCGAGTGTCCGGCGGTGTAACTGCTACTGAGAGCTGGCCCTCTCCAGGACGTGGAGGTCGTAGTGCTTCTTGCTGGTTCTCAGGCGGAACTTGCTCACCGCGCTGCCGCTCTGTCTCTTGAGCGCGCTCTGCGCGGCCGCCATGCTGGGGAAGGTGGCCAGAACCGTGTAGGTGGACGCCAAGTCCCCGGCCCGCGAGGGCTCCGGGCCCCCGCCGCCGTCTCCGGAGAACTGCCGCTGCTGCGCCTGCAGGCACTGGGAATCCCTCAGCCACCGGATCTTGGCACCCACTTTCAACAGTTCTCCAAAGAGTTTCTCTGCTTCCATACGAGTTATGCCTTCCGGCAGCTCAGTAATTTCTAGAACTTTCCCCACAACTGAAAGAAGAAACACAATGAATCTAAAGCAGTTATTGCACTTAATGATACAACATCCTAAATGAAAAATTCCCTATTTCATACTTGTATCTCCAGCTGGCTGATACCAAATCCACAGGATTTGCCTTCCTGATATTCTAGAGAGCTTTTGGTCTCACATTTAGCGCTGCTTACAAATACAATTTGCTTACTTGTACAAGTGTGCAAATAAAAGCTGGCAATACAAAGAAGGTCCTCAGAACAAAGAGGGGATATAATAAATTTTGCAGCAGGTTTCAGAACTCAATATAGCATCTCACTGGCCTTGTCTGGTAATGCTTCACACATCACCATGCCAAAAAACTAGTCTGCCTTACCTCAAAAAAATCCATTAAATTGTTAGAAAAACTGATTTTTCTTTAACTTTCTGTGAAGAGTTGACAGCAGGTAGCAAAAATTCTCAGTAAAGGTGTCAAGATAGATGCCATCAGATTTTATTTTATTTTCATCATAAAAGATGACATCTTTACCAATTCCAATGAGATAATCTGTAGATCTCCTAGTATGTCTCCTACATCCATGTGCTTAAATATACTAGAATGGGAAAAACAAAAAAAAAAAAAACAACCCAACAAACCAAAGAGCACAAACTAATTTGTGGTTTATGTCTGATTTCACTTGTTAGGCCAGTAAAAGGAAGCAGGGGTGTCTATATTTAATATTTAATGTAACAATCACAGAACTTAGGCCCAGTAAACTGACACACTAGCTCTTTCTTTTAGTGCTCTCCAATCCTAAACTTCTCTGGTCTTTTCTCCAGCATTCGAAATTACACTTTTCCAATTTAACTTCCCTCTTCCCCTCTCTCCATGTCTTCCTCTCCATCCTTATGTTTCCAGTGTTTGCCGTGTCCATTTGTGTCCAATTACTCTTTGCTCTGGCCTTCTCATCTGTGCTTTTCTTGTACATTCCCAGCCCATCACCATAATTCATTTTTCTGGAGGACCGTGTCAGTCAGCAATTCTATACCTGGTTCTCCTGCACCAAGATCTGCTGAAGCAGCCTTCTTTGCTGGTTTCTTTCCCCTGTTTCCATGTCTGTTTCCAGGCTGACACTGGAAAGATTGACATAAAGGGAGGACTTCAATGACAATCCACCAGTGCCATACAATTTCTAGTCAGCTCAGTGACAAGCAGTGCAGAGCAATGTCTGGAAAATAACCTGCACTACCATGGGACAGAGAAGATTTTCACATTCAATTTTAGTTACTGAGTTTGATAATCCTACAGTCAAGCACATGCAATCCTTCATTACAGAAGAAAGGGAGGCAATGATGGGGGGAAAAAAAAAATCACCTTAAATCATCTTGGAAAAACATCCCCCTGCCCCAGCCATCACATCCTCCAGCTGGCATTGGATGGAACTGAGCAAGGTAGAGGCAGGGGGTTTGTGTGTCCCAAAAATTAAATAGAGGGAAAGACTTTTCAACTTTGCTAACACAAATATTTTGGGTTTGTTTTTCTTAAAAAGAACAAGCCCACTCTTTGTTTAAAAACTACCACGTGTATTTTTTTTAGAAATGGTTACTTGAATAAAAGAAAATAGTTTTAGCAAAGGCTCTAAACCCTTTAGATTTTTGAACTAGCTAGTGAATTGCTTAAAATTAAAATCCATCATCTACACTGTGCCTAAAAGCCAAAGTTCAGACAAATGTTTCTCACTTTTTATTACAACAAACAAGAACAATGGGGAGTACTGACATGGAATAAAACTTATTGCTAAGCAAGCACCTTCCACTCAGTTCCTGTCCAACTGCAGTAACACATTCCCCTATTCTAGGTGGTTGTAATGGTAGTCCTGAATTGTTTTTTTTTTTTTCAATGTTTCATGAGATTGTTCTCTTTTAATACCTGTTGGCTTGTTACTTGTCCACGTAATAAAGATGGATTGTATTGCAGGGGCTGGCCAAGCAATGGGTATCTGGCATCTCCTTAAAGAGAAAGGTAATTAGAAGGGTTTTTCTGTTACAGGAAATCTTCCTCCAAGTCCCTCTCACACTGAATATGTTACACAGAAGAGAAAGCAGAACTGCTGTGCACAAAGCTGAGTGTCTGGCTGAGCTAACAAACTCAGAGCTGCCCTGAGTCCCATCAGTGTCAGCCACGTCCTGATCCCAAGGTGAAAAGGTACAAACTTTCTGGTATTTAGGGATTACACTCTAAGTTTTTATTCACTGCAGTCTTAGATAAGTCTTTTCTTTTCAAAATGAGCTTAATAAATCTAAAGCTCCTCTCAGCATGCTAATTTAGTCATTTCATGGTTATAGCCCTGATTAGAGCCAGGTCCATCTTCAGATTCCTATTTGTTGCAAGGATGCACAAAGACAATGCACTAGAAGTTTTCAGTAATCACAGCAGATTGAGAGAGCTAAGAGGTGTGCTTCAAACAGCCCACCTGGAATTTTTACAACATCTGAATACAAAGCAATGACAAAGATGATGCAACAAATAAGACAAAGACAAGAAAATAAGGTTCTCTTTATAAATAAGAGAGACATACAGAATTTTCTGTAAGTTTTGCTTTAAAGTAAATCTTTCTGTAAAACAGACCTGTTAATTTTGGGTTTGAGAATTTTACCAGGATACTTTTGCTCACTGACAAAAGGGGTTTATATCATTGTGTTATCAACTATCCCAACCCAGTGAAAACTCCCTATTTGCTGTTTTTCTGTAGACATGGCAGCAGAAGATTGAAATTCTTCTACAAGGAATTTTTTGTGTCCTTGGGTGGGTCCTATCTGAAATACTGAGTAGTCCTGGCTAGAGGCTCCATCCCATCATGCTTGTTGTTCTACAGAGGAATGAAGAATACACGCTTAGGCAGTGATGCCGTTTAGTGCATTATCAACTAATGATTTAAGGGTAAGACTTGAAGCTAAATTCTAGCAAACATTTTATTAATATTTTCAATTAGGAAGCCACTGTGCTAGAGAAGCACATCGATGAGAAGATGAAAAGGCTTTGAAGATCTGGGGGACAGTACCAGTGCAGAGTGATAAGGTGAAATTTTAAATGATGTTTGAGTGAATAATTTTGGTGATTCTGCTTCAACAGCAATACCACTAAGGTGAGCCACAGCTCATCAGAAAATCCTCATATAACTTGTATTTTAAAACATTCAAATAGAAATCACACACACATTTTAGTTAACTAAAAATATACCTTGTCCAGGGACAAAAGGTCTAGAAAACTGGGACACAATAGAAAGAGGTGTCAGTGTGGGACGGATGTTCTTCATGTTTGACAGCTGGGCTGGTGCTGGTGATTGGGCCGGTGAGGTGGCAGGGCTGCCCAGTTGAGGACTATGCTGCAGCTGGAATAAACAACACCTCAGCGTTTCAAGAGGTACGACGTGAACAAGCCAAACAGCACCCACAGCATTCAAAGATTTAAATGAAGATAAAATAGCTCTATTAAGTATAATCAGAGCAAGATTTTTATTCCCCAAAAAGAACTTTTGCAAAAAGATAGAATTTATGCATATTTTAAATCATCCTGGAGAAGCAAACCAGCACCTCCTACCTGTGCAGCACCGTCTAAAGTGCTGAGTTCCGTGGCCTTGTGCCCGCGGGGGTGATCACAGTAGTACTTGCCGGGTTTCCTCTGCGGCGGTGACGGGTTCCGCGGCGCGGCGCTGCCGGGCACGTTGAGCTGCATCATCACCACCCCCGCGGCGGGCGGCGGCGCCACGGCTGCAACACAGGAGCCACAGGCACGGTCAGCACTGCCCGCACGGGCCGCTCGGCGCGACACGGGAGGCAGCGGAAAAGGGGAAATAACACGCTGCTAAAGACGCTGCTGATTCTGGAAAACTGGAGCAGTATCTTCTGTACCACTACACTTCCACTACCAGCTACACCTGCAATAGTTCACTTAGAGAGGGCTTCCCAGAAAAAGAGATAGTGGAGCCACTGAAACTCACTGCTGAGAATATTTTTAGAAGAAATCACTCTGTTTATTAGTAGTTGACAATATTCAACACTCACTGCAGTTTCTGTCAGAGCACTGTGTTGGAGAATATGATATTGAGTGAAAATACGCTTCATTGCAATATAGAAGTTTCCTGGTTTTACATGATGTACAGTAATGCAGACTCAAAATGTTTTCTCTGATAGGATGGCATATATCAGAAAGACCTGGGATCAACCTTTAGCCTAGGCAAGCTTACCCTCACTTACAAGTTCTCCCTGGAATACTTTTCTGGGCAAAGATACTGCAAACTGACCCCTCACCCTGTCCCTCTTGGGTCCTGTGGTAGCCACAGAAACTCCAGAGTCAGGGGAGAACACAACATCCAGCACTGTTGCACAGTTTCACACCAGGAGCTGTAAGGAGAGGCTGCCCAAGAGACAAACCATCTCCCCCTCTGCCCCAAGTAATTTAAATAATGCCCTTTTTATTTGTAAATGGCTGTTTGCAATTTCCTTCTCTGCTCTACCCACTTTCTACAACATTTTTCAGAAACCACGATTAAAACACACAGTTTAAACATCATTTAATCATCCAGAAAGCAGGATTCTGCAGTCTTCTCAATTTACTGCCATGTCATAGCATCAAGATACAGATTATAAAATGCATTCATCTGGTGTATTTTATAATGGGCTGTTGTTTTCACTACCCCTGGGATCCACAAAAAGAAAGACTTCTTCAAAAATCAAACCAAACAATGTAGAATAAGGAACGTATAACATTAAAACTACACCAGCTTTTGTAAATTGTATTTGGAAATATTTATTACACGGGTAACTGAATTAACAATGTTTTCACATCTATACTTTCTTTCTAATGGCAAAAAGTTTTACCCACGTGTTACAGATTGCAATCTAAGCATCAGGTATCTAGCCAACTTTAGCACAGGATATAAATTAAGGAGTCCCTGCAAGAGCTACGTTGTGAATATTTCTGTTTTGCTGCACAACAGAATAAAACACAACTCTGTTTATGACTGCTACATAATCAGAATAATATACAACACAACAGTTTTCCACTGGTAAAACCATAAACTTCCCTAGTCCCTATATGTAACCGGAGATATACCAAACACCTATATACACACTATGTCTAGCACACAAAAATGGGTTTCATTTCAATATTAGATGAATGTATTTATATATTTTATAATTTATAATAATTTACAGCTTACTGGTTTATATTCAGTACTTCACTCTGCAACACTGTAGCATACTCCTTCTGACTTACCTCTGTTCTGTGAGAATGGAACACCCAACAAAAACATGTTTGTCTTTCAGAAACACCTACAGCACCATCTCTAAAGAGTGTCAATCTGAAATGCAATTTAAACTGCAAAAGAAAACTTTATATATTCAGAAAATTGAGGTTTTTCTTTTGCTTCTAATTCCCCAGCATTTCAGGAAATGAAAATAAATGGAATTATTTTCCTAACCAAGTATCCTGACACGATGAAGTATCATACAGTGCATAAGTCAGTTTGCAGACGCTTTATGACCTGTCAAATCCCAGGAGAAGGGAAACCCAGAAATCCTTCAAAGCCTCCCCAGCTTTACAGTCTGGTCCCCTGTAACACAACTCTGCTGCTTGTCTGTGGACCTGCTCATTGGCCCTACCTCAGAGGCCTTCATTCAGCATCTCAATGTTTTCACTTGCTGAAAAGCACAAGGTTTGATTTATCCCCCAGAATCTGCTCCCCCGTCGAGGGCTTCCTCCTTGCTGAAACTTCCTTAACCCCCAGTTGACAGGTCTGAACCAGGCCATCAGAACTGCACAAAACCAGCACTCCAGCATAGGTAAGAGGGCAGAAAAACAAACTAGTGCAAGGCTCCTTTTAGACATTCTGAAATTACAATCTTCCAGAATGAAAGCCCAACAAACTTGAAACAAAATGGAAACCAAACCAAACCTGCCCATGAACTGCTAATCCAGCTATCTTGCCACTTAACTGCATGTTATCTATTTACTAATAAACAGGTTCAGAAAACACTTTAAAGGTAAGTGTTTGTAAGAAACACCACATCTGTAGCAGAATCTAAGTCATTGATCTAGGGTTGTTTAATCTAGTGCTTGCTTGCAAAATACTGAGAGAGCAGAATTTGAGATTATCCCTTTTTTACCAAGCAAGACTCTAATGGATCCAATTCCCTAATAGTAAATAAAGACCTTGCCACTGTGGTCACAGGATTGTTCTGTAATCTCTTGTTCGGTGGCTAACCCTAGTGCTCTTATTTTCCTGACCTGTCCATCATCAATTTTATGGTTGGACCTTCAGAGTTTTAAGTGTTTGGATATTAACATTTGTAAAGGTTTCATGGATTGACAAGATCTACGTCAGCACTGCTTTCAAACACACTGACGTTTTTGTTTACACACTTTCTAAAAATTACCCAAGTATTTTGTAGATCAAAACCTTCTGAACCTGACTTAAATGTTTCTGCTGAGTAACATTTACCTGCTGAGGGTGGCCTCCAGGCTGTCCCCATGAGCCACTGTTTCACTTAAATTCCAATTTATCATTTTAAAAGATACAATAATAGCAATACAGATGAAGAATTAAAACCCAAAACAATCAGAGATGGCACTCAAGTTGCAGTTGTTCTAGCAGTTAGCCATGAAACCAGTCTGAAAATTCACAGCATGTTCTAGACAGAATGGCTTAGATGAAAATCCCAATAAAATATACCTTTTTTTGGCTGCATGATGGAAAGACCAGTGGGTGAACTTTTACATGATGAGGGTGGAGACACTATGCTGTAGTGTACAATGGAAGCAGCCTGCTGTGGCTTTGACTTGGATGAAGGTGGCAATAATGTAGGAGGTGATGGCTTCTGACTTGAATGGTTGCTATAAACTATGAAAGTAAAAGCAGTAAATAAGGCTGCCATAAAAATAAAGCACCCCACACAGCTCTGAAGTACTTTCAGCTTTCCAGCAGATCAAAAAGCTACCCCACAATGCTCAGATTTCAGGACCTTGTAAGAAAATCACTGCTCCTACTCTGTTAACTGAAATCTAGAATGGTTCTTGAGTAGAAGAGCCAAATATGCTGCTTCTGAAATGTACCTCGCTCCTTCCGTCAAACAGAAACCCAAATCTCAAAGTTTTCAGCCCCACCTGGCTATTCAGAAAAGGATGGAAGTGATTCTGCTGCCAATGCATGGTTCCCATGTCTGCCTTAACTCACCCATAGACGTGCAAGGTATTATGATGTATGGTACTGGATTTTAAGAAAGTAACTTGAGATATTCCAAAGATAAAAAAATAGAGATTTCAAATTAATCTGTCTCAGGGTTCAAAATGGAAAATAAATTCAAAAATGAACAAAAGAGGAAATGGAATACTACAGTTAATTCTAAATCAAACCCCTAACAGCAAATATCCAATCACCCTGCATAATAATAGCTAGACATTTTTTAAGCTTATCAATAAAAACTTTGTTCTCCCAACCTGCACACTGCTGTCCTTGGAGCTGCTGTGAGTTGCATGGTGATGATGTTCTAGGAAACTGTATCTGCTCTGATCCAGGAGGCTGCAAATATCCCACAGATGAACTGCAATAACAGAAGAAGAACATGACTAACAGGCATTTATACTACACTTATTTAATCACGACTTCTGCATTTGCTGTGTACATGTACTGCAAATCACTCAGCTTTTGTTAATTTTAAATCAGTAATATTCCCACCTACCCCGAATTCATTCATTCTTCAAAAGACTGAAGCTTCCCACCTCTTCCTTAGCAAAAACACGTGCCCTGCCTACACTGAGAAACTGTATTAATTCTCCTATTTTGATATACTATTTTTGTGTCTACAGCTCTATATCAGCATAAGGACGGGCAGAATAATAACAATAAAAAGACAACTTCTTGTCTTGCTCACTGAAGCAGAACTAGGTCTCGGTTACGAGATCCCACAGCCCCTGCCACGAGGATTTGGGATGGAGTCCCTCAGCTGGGGCTGGCCCTGGGCAGATGGGGCAGCACACCAAAGCCAGCTCTGCCCCAGGGTCCAGTGACACAGCCCAGAGAGGAGATGGCTTTCCCAAAGAGGGTGGCAGGTGGAGTAGGACTCCAGGGGATAAACAACCTTTCAGAATGCTGCTTGCAAAATGTAGGGAAAGGATAACTTTAAAAGATTATTTATGCCAGGTACTTTTTCAGGGGAATCAGGGGAAAACCAGGTAACAGACATAGTTATACTATTTTACCACTAATACTCAGCCAGAACATCAGGTTGGTGGACCATAATCAGAACAGTGCCTATAGAATCCTGTACCAACAGATAACCATTCTGAGAATAAAACAATTCCTTCAAATTGTGGGGGGAAAAAACCCAAAAAACAAAAACTAGCTTTAATCCTCTTGGACCTACTGTTTTTACCTATGTTGTCAAAAGTTTGTTCCATCCTTTGTCCCACAGGTCACTTATATAATTTTAATTTAAAGATTCCCTTCCATTAAAGCAGACAAAACCAATGAAAACTAACACCGGTGCTTTCACACAGCTTCTGATCTCCCTACTGATTCTAGTTTTCAGCAGTGACCCGAAGGCTTGACACTCAGCTCCTGCAGAACAGCACTCTGCTTTCCTTGTTCAAGTGCTGCAGCATAACTATTCTGATGAAAGCAAATGCTGTCATTGGTTGCTAGTTTGTTCTGAATTCCTAATAAATGAGAGGGACATTATAAATTACACAAAAGATCAAGCAACCAAACTTAATTCAAGAAAAGTCTGGAATTATGCCTACCTGCGACTTCACTGAATCTCAAATATAAACCAGAAAAGGATTAAAAAAACCTTCAGATACAAAGAACAGGAATCCAGATTTAAGTAGAGGAGACCATGCAGCGATGACACAAATCTGAGGTCTGCACTCTCAAAAGGATGAACAAGCTTCAAACTGTTGCTGCTTGTTTAAAAGCTCCCAGGTATAAAAATGCTGCACATTTGTAAGTTCAAAAAGACTCGAGAAAGAAGAATTTGTAAGAAGCATTAATCCTAATGAATTCTCCTAGGTACTTGCCTATCTGTTCTCAAATAGACTGCTTTGGGGACACAGGTGTATATTCAGGGAGCGCTGTACATGCAGACCAATTTGCTGCTACCGAGGTAGGTAGAAAAAAAAAAAAAAAGAAAAAAGGTTATTTATCAAACAAAAGCCAGGTTTCTATACTTGTTTCACATCCAGCTTGATGCCAGCAGGCCTCATCTACAATACAAAGTAAGCTAAACCTTTTCCATGCAGATTTCCAAAAAAGAAGTCAGTCTTTTTCTGGGATTCAATTTTTTCTCTACACATTAACAACGTAGTATCTTTGTCAAAACCAGTGAATACGGATAGTCATCTTAAATATTACTGCAGAAAGACTGAACTGTTGAGCACACCGGTGTCTCATGGGTAAGAAATGGAATGCAGAAAATTTAAGAGGTGGAACTGCAGTAAAGTATTGCTGAAAGTGCTATGGAGACAGTGTTTTCCAGTCCAACAAGTATGTCACAGTTAAAGCAGTACTGCTTGTTTCTCTTAATTGTGTAAGAGCAAAAAATAGATAGAATGCCTGTAAGTCTGCTTTTAAAATAATAGTTCTATTATCTGCAGTACTAAAACCAGATCCTGTCGGTTCTTACAACGCCACTAAGCCCAGCTGCTGAGAGATCAAGTGTCAGTTAAACTTACCTTAGATTGTTCTGTTGACCTGATGGAATGACACTGTAGTAGACTGGCATTCCTGTGGTGGGCAGTCCTTGGCTGGACTGACTGGGAATTATAACAGGCTGCTGATATGTCTGCTGGGGCACTGCTTGGGAACCTTGAGGCACCGAAACCTGCAATGGGCCACACAGTAAGATTTTCTCCTGCAGAAAATGTTTCTGCCTCTTGACCATCATCCAGTTGATATAAGAATTTTAAAATAACCCCAGAAATGGAAAGATCTCCTGGAGTTCTCTAAATCCAGAATAATGGTGGTAACAGTATCTAAAATAACAACACCATATTAAAAAGAAATCTTTAAATCTTCTTCCTCCCAAATGGAAATGTTGGCTTCCAATGGACGCCGTGAATTAACAAGATATTTTCTCTACAATAGAAAGTGGGATGGTGGGAAGGAAACCTTCCAAGCCTTTCTTCCCCACCCTCTGAACTGCAACTGATGCAGCACTTGGCTTTCAACAGCACTAGAACTTGTGCACTTGTGACAAGTTCTTATTTCTTCTCACTTCAGTTGTGGGTTTGTATCTTTAGCTTCTGTCCCCAAAGTCACCTTTGGCACCTGCTTGCAGCTTTCTACCATTTCTACCATAAAGCAAAGGACTTAAAGAAAACCCCAACATTCAAACCCACAGAAGAGTCATTGGAAAGTTATGAATACGTTACCCACCTGATAAGATGGCACTGAGGGATATGGAACAATCACACCTTGAATTTGATTCCCAATGTTGTTGTGTTGGCCACTGACTAGGTTTTGATTCTGGGACTGCTGAACTCCAACTAACCCCTGGTAGTTTTGCTGCTGGTTGGGCAAAATCTGGTAACCTGAAATTATACATTTAAATCTTACTTCGAAATAACGAACACATTTTAAACATAGTTCATAGTTCTATTCAAAAATACACGTGTAGCATTTTCCAATGGCTTGTTTCATCTGGCAGCTTCACAACAGTTGAACTTATCATGCATATAAAAAGAAGCCAACATTAAAATCAATAGATTTACTCATTTGGATTCAGCACGAAATATTATCCATTCTGTTTGCAATGCTCTTCCCACATGCGTGCGCTATTCATTTACACTCTGGCTCACATGCATTAACACTTTGATTTGACAGGTGAAAGCTGGAAGCACTTGAACAAAGCATGCTAGACAGGGTCAAACCCAATTCATTGTCTGGTATTGTGAACAAGGCCATTCCAGGTACTTCAGTTTGAAAATTCTACATATGCAAAATTCAGCTTGGACCTCAGGTGCCCCAGGGGTCAGAGCATCTTGACTGCAATTCAAAAGTAAATCAGACTTCAGGAAAATTTGCATAAGGCCTGTGTGCAAATCCTTTCCAAAGGGGCAATTTCTTCTGAAATCTGTAATGCTAAAACCAACTGGGGACTGAGAAAAATCTTCCAAGTTCAAGCCATATTGGTACACATAGTGGAAGATATTTTATATTCAATGTTATCTTAGGGACACAAAGAAAGATTTTCGTATTCACCTCTCTATAGTTGTCTCTAAAACAATTTATTATTGCTTAAACTGGTATCCTCTCCTATCTTTCAAAAATTTCCTAAAAAAATCCACCCCACCCCAAACCCAAACCAAAACTCCCCCTTTTCCTCTTTTTTTTAAAAAAGCATTTTGCAGGTAATTGCTACCATGATCCAAACACATGCAGAACACAAGGTGTTTTTCTCTCATGTTCCATCATACATATGCACTACTTACCACGTCAGCAAAACCCCAACACAGTCAGTGTTTCTGAGACAAAGCCAGTTATCCCTCCCGAATAACAAAACTGGGCTTGTCAAGATGCACTGACGGCAAGAAGAGTCTGAGTTTGAGTTGGACACATTCACAGCCCACTGACCTTGACATTCCCCGTGCTCCCTACCTTGGCAAGGAACTACAATAGAGCAAATTTAGCTGCAAGAACTCCCTTGGGTTTTCTTTAAACTGTGCTAAAAAAGGCTCAGTCTATTCTGAAAGTAATCCAGTTCACATAAAACACCTTTTTGTGAGCAGCACCCTCCGATGATCATTGATTTCGTCCACACAGTACAATGAACATTGTGCACTACCAGCCTCAGCAGGCTCTCTATAGAAATTACAACAATGAACACTAAACGAAGACTGTTAATATTATCAAATATTGCTTCAGAAAATTAAAGGGAAGAAGATTCAGTTTGTTGAAACCAAGACCGCTATTCATTAGAAACACACAACACTATAAATATTTTCAGAGAACTAGACAAAACTTCAGAACAATACATGCTTGAAGTAGGATTAGTACTTAGAATTTTTAATAACTTAAGTTTGAACTGTGTACAAATGGCCCTTCATATCTGTAATATACAAAATGCTTTAACATACTTTGTTATAAAGTGATCTATGGCCCCTAAAAAGCAGCAGAACGGGAAGTTGTGCTGTGACAGTGCACCTGCAGTCTGAACCCCTCGTGTCCCAGAAATTGCAATGGACCCATGAGTAGCTCTGCAGCCTTTTCTGGCACTTGCAGAGACAGACACAATCAATTCTGCAAGCAGAGGGAACTGGAACAATACAAATTGGCTGCCACGAAGGTTCCCCAGAGCGTTACAAAGAATGTTCTATTTTTAGCTGCAGTTTCACCTCTGCATAGAGTGGGCTGACAGAAATGCAGCACTCAGCACAAACCCCACACCTGCCACAGCAGATTGTCCCATTACACAGAAATACTCTGAAACTGGAGGTAAAAATAGGAGCAGGTTTCTTAATGTTTACATAATTAAAGAGAAATCACAGTTAATATAAGAAGAGTTAACTCACAGAATATAGAAATACATTTTTTGAATAATGCATTAGGAGTGAGAACCAGTGTTTATTGAAGAACAGAAAAGCAAGTACAAGCACTCGGTTAACGAGCTGAGAGTTGATGAGCTTGGTTATGACTATTACAGCTACAGTTACTGTAACTGGAGTAGTTTTATCCCTGGCTTGTGAAGCAGAAGCCAGTTGAACTGCAGCTGATGTTCCTACAGGAACTGTAGTTCAGACTGCATTTTTAAACAGCCTGTAGTGAGGTGTCATGGTAACTGGGCTCACATTAACAGGGCAATTGGAAATGCTTTTTTTCTTAAGGAGAGTTTTCGTCTCCCAACATCTTTTGGGCAACAAAAGCATATTTATTAAAAGTGAACCCCCCAGAATATTTCACCTGAAACCTCTTTAAAAAGGAAGCCAAGAAGCAGCTGAAAAAGAGACCGGTTCACTGTGAGAAATGTAAACCTCTCAGACAGTGTTACGGCCCCGAATCCAACAGCTCATCAGTAAAGTCAGGCCACTCCTCAACATTAGACCAGAAGTGGCTGCAGTTGCCATGCTCTCAGAAGCTGCCATCTTTTATCTGAATTTGTGTTTGCAAAGTTATTTCATAGTTAGTAACCACTTCCTGAGATGAACAACCCCCATGGCTTTTATGTAATGCAAGATTTGTAACTCTCAGTTTTGCCCAGCCACTTTGCTGTATGAGCCAAGTAACGTGGTGCCTTTGGCTCAAAACCACACATTGCTAATAAGCATCAAACTCTTCAGGTGTAGCTTTATGTCAAAATAATACAAATATCAATGGTTAAAGATAAATTACAAGGGAGAGAATTTTCAAATACACCATCTTGGTGAAGTATTTCCAGAACACATAACAAGACATGGAACCATCAGTTTCTAAAATGCTGATTCAAATTTGCCTATAAAGCATTAAATGAGAACCAGCAATAGCTGGAGAGGAGTTTGGAGATTTTCAGTCAAACACTAATTATGCAGTTTCTGGTAAGATCCTTCTTTCTCCCATTAGTGCTAGCAAACACCAAGTAACCCAACACTGAACAGAATAACTGGCTGGACCATCCCCATACTACCTAAACATGATCCCTTGATGTCAGAGTGCAGGAACAGGGCACATGATCAAAGCAGTAGAGCAGCTGTCTGCACAGCTTGCTTATTTTATTTCTTCCAGGACAGAGAGGGAGTTTATCTGCTGACACTTCTCACCCACAGGCAGTGAAATTCAGTTAAAATATAAAGAGCTAAAAACATACAAGAAAGGAACTTACCTAATAGCAACCAGTTCGTCCCTTTGCACCTTATCACCCCATGCTTTCCAATTCAGACTGGTTTGTTTGGGTACAAATGTACACTGAGCTCTCTGATTTGGGGAGTTTGTGTGCTACTCACACAGAGTGTCTCCACAGTGGGAAGTAATCCCCCTTGAGCCTCAGACTTTTTGCTATTAAGTAGTCTAGCTATTAAAAATTCTGAGGAAGGAAAGCAGGTCGTGTAATACAGTTGGGTAACACATCTCTAACACTAGTGGATAACACAAGTTGCAAAACCAAGTAATTTGTTTTCCTTTGAAAAAAAATCTTCGTGAACTGAACCCTGAATAACTCCATCAAGTGTTGCTACTATTGGAGCACTTCCTAGAAGAAGTGCAGAAGAGGAGCAGAAGAGGAGCCATCCCTCTTACATGCTGCTTCATAGGACATAAATAAATCCAGTTCATATTTGTACAAGTTGATCTTCCATCCTGTTTCTGTAGAGCAACACATAGAGGGGACAGGGGAAGGAATTAAAAAGACCCTCCTGAAGGAAACTCAGAAGGATGTTACACATTCAACTGAGAGCTGGTATAAAAGCCTGGTCTTAAAGGATCTCTGCCTCCCAACATCACTAGTCACTTCTGAAAGTTCTGACCATGAACTAAGATATTACTGAGAAGTAAATTTGTTTCAGGAATACAAATCTTATTGAAGAAGTTCTAACAGTATTTAGAAGTAGAGATTGTGAGAATAATGGTAGCCTACAATTAAAATCTGTAAGGAAAAAAAAGACAAGAAGAAAGGAAGGAGATGGAAATGAAGCTTGCTAACGTTCATAGAAGGGTAACTCAGTTGAAAAGTCTTTACTAAAACAGGTAACCACATTATATATTCCATCCACCACCCTGACACCTTTAATCATAGGACAGATAGAGTAAAACAGTATCACCAATATCTTCTGCACAGCACTCTTTTCATGCCACAGCATCTAAGATTAGGATCTTTAGCTTAGAACTTCCAGTTAAGGTACATCTCTTCAATGTTACATCATTTAGAGGTACTAATTTCTCTTACTTTGCAAGTTAATCAAGCAATTAGCTACTAAGTTACAAATTTTTAAAACTATTCACTTTTACATTTAAAAAAATCTGTAATTAAAGTTACAGCATGAGCCACTCGAAGGAAAAGCTTGAATCCCAAGTTTCATGCACAAGTGCCTCAAATTTTTCCACCTTAGGTTAGTTACACTTTGTATTTTACATTTGATCCTCTACTTTATTTGAAATTTTACAGCAAAGTAAGTTTAAAATGAAAAACAGGAGAAAAACCACCCAAAGTGCTCTAAAGAAATGCTGAAAGAGTTGAACAAACCTGTCTGCTGGCCAGGCTGGGGCAGGGCCTGGCTCTGCTGCGTGCTGTAATGCACAGAAACAGGGCGGTACTGCTGGCTGGAGTGCGGGTACTGGCTGGGGCTACAGTAACAGGGTGGCATCTGCAAAGGAGCAATCACAGGGTCACTACCTGCATGCAGCTTTAGAGAACGCAGGCATCTAAATGCAAAATCCATAAAACAAAGCAGCCAAATTTATTCAAAGGTGCAACGGATGTTAAATAATGCAGCGATTCAAAAATCCCTTATATTACATAAATTCCCTCTTTAACAGCCAATTTCTCTACTTTCCTTGTTGAAAGTTGATTTTCCTCAAGTAAACTGAAGTCATTCATTACAAAACACACACCCAGAAAAGACCTCAACCCCAGAACAACAGCAGAGCTGCAGTTCCACAGGGAGCCCCAGATTGTACGAACAGGTGCTGAGCAGAAGAGCAGGGCCAGGTGTCCCCCCAGCTTTCGGGAGGCCATAGCAGCCGTGGTACCTGTGGCACGGGCTGCTGCACATATCCCTGCTGCGGGAGCACGGGCTGGCCCACGGGGTGCCCGGGGCCCGAGTAGGCCGGGGCGGGCGCGGGCTGCGGCGCGGGCTGCGGCGCGGCGGGCGCGGCGGTCAGGATGTAGCCCGGCTGCTGCGGGGGCTGCAGCACCACGCCGGGCTGGAACAGCGCCGGGGCGGGCTCGGCGCCTTCGGCCGGGGGCTGCCGCGCCAGGCTCAGGTGGCTGAACTGCGATCCCAGGTTGTCCTGCTGCAGGCGTGGGGAAAACAGGAAAAACTACATTTGCAAATGCACGTTCAAGGAAAACGAAATAAAACAGCCAAACACCTCAGTAAGTTCCAGACAGCACGTCTCACATTACTAGGCTGTAACAACAGCAGCCAAAGAACAACAGCAAAGATGGAACAGCAGCAAATTATCTTCAGGGCTGACAGCATGGAGAACATCCATGTTCAGACTTCACTCTTTTCACTGCAAATATTTTGCCTTCTGGATTACATCTGCCTCTACTTATTGTGAGAATTCATTTGTCAAAAAGAAAGTTCAGATTTTGTGTCACTAACATCTTCTGATTGGACTCCAAAACTTGAATGAAAACATCTAACCCCAGTTAAAACAGCAGGATGCATTAGGATTCCAAAGTAAATTTTTGCTTTTAAGAGTTTAACATAATGAAGTTCTAATACTGAGTTAAAAGGTACATTCCTCTAACTTAGTTATTATCTACTACATGCAAAGATAAATTATCTTTTCATCTGAAATCAAGTAACAACAGCGAGAAATGTGTTCCAGTGGCTACTCTTTATCTGTGTTTTAACATCTGAAAGGATGCCACTGATTGCACTCTGCGCTGCAGGGGTCCTGTGGAATCTGAAACTTCTGTTACTGTAACCCCAATCTCCTTTTCTCAGCAAGCAATTCAGCATCAAATTATCAACATCCTGAAAATGAGAAGTGATCACTAACTAGTATTGCTTGTTTTTTGCTAAACAGGAAGATTTGGCTCATACTTTGAAAGCGGACTCTCCAAACATGCAGGAACATTAAAACTATTTCAAGACCTCTTGGTCTTAGATAATTCTGAAGATAGGAATTAATCAAGAAAAAGTAAGTATAAGCTCCCCCTTTTACTGATTAGCTACATTCACATTTTATGATATTATGGTTTTTTTTAGTTTCCAGGCTAAAGATATTATTAATTACTGTCGGAAATATGAAATTTCTCCTAAAAACCTAATTTAGTACACCTTTCATATGTATTTAGTACATCTTAAAAAGCCTTATTTTCATTAGATAGTAATCTGACTTTGGCATTTCATTTCTTAATGGTGCCTATTAAATGCAACTATAATTTCTACATTGGATTTTACATTCTGCTTTTCCAAGTCCTTAGTTTGAAGAGGAGATACTGCGTATGAGTTTATCTTTGCTCTAAATATGTCTGAAGGATAAACCCAAGCCATACCACACTGATTTCTGTTACACTACCAGTGTAAGTAAAATTTGACCCGGTCACTTTGTCCTGCAGTGACAGGTATGGTACAAGCAGGATTCAGGCCTGGAACATGGCATTCCCAATAAATGGAGAAAGCACTCTCCAGGTGCCAGCCACAGAGGTGTTACCCTTGGAATACAATCCAAGACCATCAACCCTTTTCATTATGTTACATAAGTTGCCATCAGCAGGAATAAATTTTTGAAACTGCCAGGGCACTTAGTATTGGAACTCATTTCCTGAATGTGAAATGCTTTGAAATTACTACAAGCAAGGAGGAGTTTCCTTCTCTGCTTTAGCATCCATTCAAACTCTCAACTTCAGAAGCAACATCCCAATTGAATTCAGCTAAAACTCTATTTATTATAAGGCATTTCTGATTAATGTTGAAAATTAGCTGCTGTACAACACTGTGATGAGTTAACTTGGCTGGCTCCTAAGTGCCCCCCAAGTCACTCCACCCTTCCTCTCATCCTTAGCAATACAGGGGGAGAAAATATGATGAAAGGCTTATGGGTCAAGAAAAGGACAGAAGGACAGGAAAATCATTCATCAATGACCACCACAGGAAGATTAATTTCATTATGCCAATTAATAGCAGAGTAGGAGAGTGAGAAATAAAACCAAAACTAAAACCAGCTTCTCTCAACCCCACTGCTTCTTCCCAGACTCAACTTCACTCCCAAATCTTCTACCTCCTCCTCCAAGTATCACAAAGGATGGAGAATGGGGCTTGTGATTGGTTCCCACTTGTGTATCTACTGCTGCTTCCTCCTCACTCTTCTGCTCCAGCAGGGGGTCCCACCCTCAGGATACAATCCTTCACAAACCTCTTCAATGTGGGTTCTTCCCAAAGGCTGAAGTCCTTCAGGAATGGAGTGCCCTAGTTTGAGACCTACCAGAACACCTGCCTCTGAAGGCTCCAGCTTCCTTCAGAGCACCCATGGGATGCTCCAAGGGCTGCAAGGTGGATATCTACTCCACCACGGTCCTTCATGGGCTTCAAGGGGAGAATCTACTTCACCAGAGTCTCCTCCCCAGGCTGCAGGCTCTGCTCCAGCATCTGGAGCACCTCCTTGCTTTCCTCCCTCTGGCCTCAATATCTGTGGAGTTGTTTCTCCCTCCTCTCCCTCACACCCTTTTCCAAGCACACTCAGAGGTGCCACCAGTGTGAACGACTGACTCAGCTTGGGCTGTGCAGGGTCAGCCCTGGAGCTGCCTGAAATGGGCTCTGTCCAGCATGAGGCAACTCATTTTGTTCTCCCAGAAGCCATCCTGCAGCTCCCTGCTCCAAAACCTTGCCACATAAACTCAACACAAACATGCACTCAGTGGAGTATCAGAGCAGACTTTGACCTGTTCATATCTCCCTAGTTCAATCTAATCTAGTTCAGATTCTCCCTTGGATGACAAGTCTCCTTTACTAAGTTTCAGTTTCACTTTGTGTGACTTTTTTGGTTTTTTTCCTGGTTTTTGATAGACTAAGGTGTTTTATTTCCAGTTTCTACTTATTAAACAATGGATACTAGAGAAATGGGAGTGTTGAAAATTCTACCAAAGAAGCTACAAAAAGGTAACCAGAAAATCAGAGCAGCTGATGCCTCAGAATGTAATAAAGTTCAGCTGAAGAGTGAGCAGACATGGAAACAATAAGAAGCAATGGAAAGAGGTCAATCCAGAGACACAAAAAGGTACTGACTGGCTAATGAAACAGCACTGAAAAACTTTCTTTACAAAGGGAAAGGGAAATAATGTATCTCAAAATACAGAGATACACAGATATAGCCTTAATTGCATGTATTCCTGCTGACCACGAAACGTTCCCATCTCGGGCACTCAGGTGCTGTGTCACTGAGGGCCAGCCACTACCCTGCCATCACACAGCACTCAAACAGCCAAGCAAAGGTCAGCAGCCACCAGAGAGGAGCCTGCGCAAGCAGCGGAGAAGAGAAGGTGTAATACCACAGAGTATTGCTGTGCAGAGGAGGCTGGCAGGAGCGGGGGTGGGTACGACACTGCAGAGTACTGGACAGGCTGGGAGGAAGGCTGCAGAGCCCGCAGAGGCTGCAGAAATAACAGGGTTATGAACAAGGTTAACACCAGAGTAAGAGACGTGAAAACAAGTCTTCTGTAACAGAGAAAAGCAACTGCGCTCCAGAAGAGCAACTTGCCCAAATCTCAGAAATAGAATGGATACTTCTTTTTTCTTAAGCCTAAAACTGCATAGAATGAAAACAAAAGTAACTCTGACTATCTCAGTCTCCCAAAAGACATCCATTGCTTTATTTGTTATACACTATATTAGCTATATCAGTAAATTGCTTCTATTTAACATTTACTGTTTCCTTCAGAGAGACTAAAAGCTCCAAATGCATTTTAAACACAAGCTCTTTTAAAGCATCTGAAGGCTTTAAAGAATGAATTTACTACTAACTGTGGATTCAAACATGCTACTTTCATTTATTCGATAGCACTAAAATATTTTCTCTAGATAGTTATCATTGCTCATAATATTTCAGGCAGGTTTAATTCCAGCATACATTGAGAAGGTAATCAGAGAATTAGTACAGAATTTGTGAAGAAAATCACAAATATTACATACACACTTCTGTGAACTAGAAAGAGTACAAATGAGACCTTTTTCAAAACAGACCAGCTCTACTGTGGCATACCCAGCTATCTGAACAGGTTTAAACAGGGAAAGCAAACAAAGCTAAAAGTTTTAGATGAAATTCTATAAATAAGTTTTGATAAAATTTAAGAACCATCTGAAAATACCACAGGAGACTACAGCCAGTACCTTGGTGCCTGAAATAGCTGCTGTAGAAAGGGAGAACCCTCCCTTCTCCTGCCCATGCATTTTGCTTTTCTTCTCCTTCTAGGGCTGGGGCAGTCTTTAATCTGGCCTATTTTACTAAACTCTTGTACTAGACAAGGATAAAATACATTCTGTACTTGTGTGTGTCGTTTTGTGAGCAGAATATGCTGAAGTGCTACTCATGAGATGTTCATGCTGTACCAGTCCTGAGCTTACTCCTACTGTGCCATGACTCCTGCTTGTGCTGTACAGCCCAGGAATTCATCTGGCTGAAAAACAACCCTCCAGCAGCCCAAGGCTCCAGTTGGATTAACTCTCTTCCCAGCTGCCAACTATATTGCTTTTAATGCCTGGGTAACGCCACATTGCAATCAGGGATGAAGGCAGAATCTCTTATTCTTGGTTACAGAACATTTTCATACTAAAATTCCTCAGTATTGTTAAGAAAAGGCTGCCTACCATGCTCAGGTATGAGCAGAGCTGATAGCTGTGAGGACTGGGAGGGAAAAAGCCCAGTTATCCTTATCTGTGTGACTGTTCCTCACATCCACGGCAGAAGAATAAATAACCCCCGTCCCTGTTCCCAGAGCTGAGTGAGAGCCCCAGTGTCCCTGAGCATGTGTTTGACAAGTGCACCTGTGAGAGGACGGGGTTTGCTCCGGGCTGGTGCTGGGTGGGGCTGGGCAGGGCTGGCTGAGGTGCAGCTCCAGGCACTTGGGTCCTAACAGGCTGCTGAGGCAGGGGAGGGTTGTACACAACCGGAGTGCCATCGGGATTGAGGAACGGCTGACCTGCCCAGGGAAAGACAACAAACACAGCCAGCTGCACCACCTCAGCTGGGACAAAACACACAAACATACCTACAGCAGGCAAAATGGATACAGTAATAACATTGCAAAACAAGGGAAGTCATACTGGTTTATATGACCGATTCATGCCAAATGCCCACAGCTATAACAGCAATGACTACATGCAGCTAAAACCCAAAACACTGAAGCTAAACAAAGATACCCCAGTCTTCACACAGTGAACACACATAAAAAATTCTTAAATGCTACTCATCTTGAAAATTGATTTTTAACCAAGCAGATTGAATATGACAGGAGTAATAAAGGAAAACTCTACGAAAATACTGTTTTAAGGATCTTTTAAAAATTTACCTCCTTTAATCAATTTGAAAACCAGTCAGAACACAGGAGAACTTAAAGGCAAATATTTTTTGAAAACTATATAAAGCAACAGCTGCCCTGGTATTCCCATGCCTGCTAATGAGATTACTGATAAAGGACTCTCGTCCCCTATTCTTAGGTTAATTCGCTTTTAGCTTTCAAAATAATTATTCTTCTATTTAATAATTTACAACCTCAATATTATAGCAATGGGCCAATGAAAAGGAATTGAAAAATAAACTGCATAAAAGTAAATTATAAAAAAACCCAGTGATTTCTTTTTGTGCCTGGGTTGGAAAAAACCAAAACAAATCAAAGGAACAACAGCCTCGCTGGCAAGGACCTGTGCCTACCTGCTTAGTGACACGTGTCCTGCATTGGCTTATTCTGATGCTTAAAGGGCCCAAAACTGATGTAAATTTTTCTCTCCTCAGATTTAAAGATGTTCTTATCCTTTCCAGAAAGATTTAAACTGAGCCTAAAGCCTTTGCACCCTGTCAAAGCAGACTAATGGTCCTCCAGACTTCTTGGTGCCATCAAGCTTAAACGCAACTGCCCAACATAAAGAGTGGAACAGTTACTGAAGAAAGGACTGAGGGATTCATGGCAGAGGGAGCACGAACGTAAGCTACAGCAGCTGGACTGCAGCTCATCAGGTGATACTCAACTGAGCTTAGTAGATTTCTCTTCAACACTCAAGAATTGGGAATGTTCACATCAACAGGGACTCAGATTTTCTTATTTCCTTCTATTACTTCCTGCTAATCACCAGAGCTTTACTTATTTCTTGTCGTGGCTGGCTAAGAGCTGTCTTTTCCTAATTACCAAGGCTCAGACTCCTCTGTCAGAAACTCTGAGGAACCAATCTCTGCTTTGGCTGGCTTTGGAATGGTAAAGCCAGAGGAACAACTACAGAATACGATGATTTGAGTACATTGGAAATCAAAGTTTATCTACACCTAAATGTTCCTTGTTCTCAAAGCGTTCTTTGTCTTCTACTAGAAGCTCATTAGACATTAACATAATTATGAAAGACTACTAATGAACTTAGCTCTAAGATGACAAATACATTCTCCTCCAAATCCAATGGCTATCTATGAAAATTAAGTCCTACAGCAACTCATTTGTAACCAAATTTTTAGCCATTGATTCATATTAAGGAAAAGGAGGAAATTATCTATTTCAATGTTATATCTTCTAGTTAAAGAAATTATTTACTACATTTAACAACCCCAATGAGAAACATTTTGCTTCAAACATCATGTGCAGTTATATTCAAACATAAGTCCATCTACAGAATGATGGTAAATATATCCTGAAGTATTTTCTTTTCTACAATGAAAACAAGTCATTATACTAAAATTAAAAAATATAATTTCCTAAAATTATGATCTTTTATATAAAAGGTCAATTAATATTTTCAGGATTTCCTAATTTTTAAGTAAAAGTTTGCCCAGAGAATGCTAACTCGTTATTTAATCCAGACAAGTTATTACAGATCTCCTTGCATCTACATTAGGAAGTAACAATTTCCTACTACTTCCTAAAAAATACCAGTATTGGCCAATTACACCGACACTGATTTAATCCTGTTTTAAAGTGACAAGGAGAAGTGCTATTTAGAAATAGCATTTCATTCTGTGCTTCTTTCTTTCACTTGTATTAACTCAGCCTTGAGCATATAGATGCGAGTATGTTGCATCAGAAAAAAAAGAAGGATGATAAGTTCTTTCAAGTCAGTATAAATCCTTTCTCAGGCTCTCTCCTGTCACTGAAACTGTGTTATAGAAGCACTGGAAAGGATGTTTTCCTCTCCTGAAAAAAGCTGAAACAATTAAGTTATTCTGTGTTCTGGATAGTAAATAATAAGATGTTCATATTTTGTGCAAGTCACTCATTAAAATTTTACATGTAAGTTAAAACTCTTCTAGAGAAAATCATGTGAGTTTATTCATTCCTTTGATCCTCCAGTCATGCTTCCTTGTTAAATTAAGTGCATTGAATGACCACAACCACATTAAAAAACAAAGAGAAAATTAAAGGACAGAGGACAATACTGACATGAAGTCTTATGCAAACACTCGTGCATTTTTTTTCCAAGTTCCCCAGTGTAACAGAGACACCCCCAAGCATGTACCAACCTGTTTGAGGGTTGACCAGCACACTGCCAGGCGGGATGCCCGCTGCTTCCAAGGGAAGCAGAAAGAAGCTACTGCTAGCAGCAGGTGCCACTTGCCCGCTCATGCCACCGTCAAAGGAAAGAGAGTTACTAGAGCTGACAGTTGGATACACGGCAGGCGTGCCAGGGGAGGGCTGGCTTAGAGCTGGCACTGGAAGAGGCTGCTGGCTGTGAGAGAGAGAACCCGTGGAGGACCCTACACTACTAGAAGACTCTGAACCTAGGAAAGGAGTAATGAGAAATTGGTTTTACCTGGAGACAGTAACATCAAGCTCACTTTAAAATATACACTTGTAAGTGCTCACCCTGAAAGCACATTATTCACAGCAGCCTTGTCAATGGACTCCCCCTCCGTCTCCTCTGGAATACCATTACAAGGTCCCTTCTGTGAACCAAGGGTCAATTCAGCACTGCTTTGCACTGCAAAGTAAGGCTTTCATATCTAGCTTGGTTTTCTGGTCAGAAAATGCATATCTGTACCTCCAGAATTCATGGAAGTGATTGGTCATTACTGCAAAACGGTGGAGTGGATGCACTGAGGCAGTGAACTCCCAGCCCCAGCTCCTGCAGCTGTGCAGGGAATGCAGCTGCAGGGCCCCGCTGTCCCTGTTCATGCCCTGCACACACTGCCTGCATGCAAGCAAGGACCGGTGTCTTTCCACTGCTGGGGGTCAGATCCTCTCTGACTCACCTGCTGGACAATTTGCACTACACTGAAACCCTCAACACTGTTTGTTTCCTCCTCTGTCAATTTGCAAGCTGAAATCAAGAATACAGCTAGAAAAAATGAAATGAGGGTAAGATGGTAGCTTTAGCCTGGCTTTACGCAACAATTCAAATTTCAAAGGAGGATGAAATAGCCAATTGAAATCAGTACACATTTTACAGATATGAATTACTATAAACATTGCAAGGCAGTGGAGAACCAGACCCTGAGCTTCCTGAAAGCCAAGGCATGCAGCTAAAAGAAATAGTCCAAAAGTCCAGTATGGAGAGGTCTGTGGAACTGCTGTTCCCAGATCACCTGACGCCTGGAGCTTTAGGTATACCACTTAGCAAAGACTTTGTAAGAAGTGTATGATACTTGCAGTACTTGGAAACAGAATATAGCTGTTTAAATTTACAAACTCCCCATTAGCAGCCTCTATGCAATCTAGAAGAAAAAGAAAGACTCAAAAAGCACTCTGATGGAATTTATGTACTGCTTGAAGTTACTTTGCAATCCCTTATAAAAGATGCTAATTGTAACACTTTGATTTGTGTTTACAAAGAGAGCATAGCTTAAAGCATTGGCCTTTTTTATTGCTGAATGAAGTGAAATCAAAGCTATTAATTGTAAACTGGGTGAGACAGCACATCCCAGCTCAGTAAAACCATAATTGCCTGAGCAGAGTTACTTGGATTCATTTCCAAGTGTGTTCACGTCTAGATTATGCAGGGAAGTGAGGCTGAAGCCATTATAACCAGAGCCAATTACATCCCCGAACAACGTGAACAAACCCAAGCTCAACATGTGCCAATCACCACAACCTGGAACTGCATGAAGCAAGAACCATCAAGGTGGGCATTCCCAGCCTGGAATGTCCAAATTCTCAGAATGCCAAAATAAAGACTCCAGCAAAAATTTTAAGAATCCATTTATGTTCTTGAAATTTAGCCAACAACGATTTCTAAGAATGTATTTTATTGTCAGGCTGTAGTTTCTTTTCAAGCTGTGCCAAACAGCATCACTACTGCTAAATGGAATAACTCCATATGATGGCACAATTTTACAGCAGGAGTACCTTGAACTGTTTTGGGTCTTTTTCAATACAAGTATACAATGGACAAACAGAATTTGTTACTGTTTTGTTGCATTAATATATAGCAGTGTGGCCATATACCTAAAAGGTAGTAGTGGTTTAAGGAAAAGCAAAAAATTTAAATGGATCCTCTTTAGAAACCAGTTTTATAAATAAGATCAAAGCCAATTCTAATAGGGTAAGCAATTATATTCTGCTTTTTTATAGTTCTGTTTCAAATTCTGAAACAGCCACCAATAACGCACCCATGTATTACAAGCCTGAAAATTCTCCAGAGATTAGCAACTGGAACAAATTATGTTGGCATTTGAAATACAAATATTTACTAAATTTCATTTTGACCGCCAGAAGATTCATTCCCATATTTTCTGAGATTTTGTTTTCACATTAATTACAAGTTAACCCCCTTTGAAATCCTGACTCTTCTTTTTCCCCCAACATTTTTGAATTTGAAAATTAAACAGTAAACTTCATTCCACTGACCTCATTTCTCAGCAGTCTCAAAATTAAGTAAGCATTTGAGCCATGTTCATTTTGATTTAACAGAAGAAAGAGAACACAATAAAAATAACTAGCAATTCATAGGCTTTAATGCTGTTTTATCTGAGCTAGTAGGATAGCAGTGCAGAGCTTCCTAAGATGGTGCAATGCAGTTTTGCCCCACTGGAAATGGAGACCTGAACCCCAAATATTTTATACTAAAATATTTCTGGTAAAAAATGTTTTCAACCCCTTTGCATGAGATGGAAAGCTTTGAACTTCAAGCCATCTACGATACACTTGAAAATTCTCCTTCCAAAGCCGGAAGTGTTCGCCGCATTTGTCACATTACAGCTCTAGGGCTGGGTCTGTAGGTGTCCAGGGTAATTGCAGCCCCTGCATCCCGAGGGAATGGGATGCATGGAGCGTCCCCAACACCAGCCACGCCCACCCGGCTCAGCCCCAGAGCCTGCCCCGAGGCTGCTGTACCTGTCTTGGACAGCCTGCCCGTGCTCTTGCTGCTGCCAGAGCTGTCCCCGCGGCTCAGCACCGAGATGCCGCTGAAGCTGCTGGCCTTGGTGACCGCGGGCTTCAGGTTGCGCAGGGAGCTGTCGGAGTCGGTGCTGCTCCAGGGCCGCGGCTCCGTCTCCGTGCTGCTCTGGTGGCTGTTGGCCGATCTCCCCGATGCCTCCTTATTGATTCTGCAAGGTACAAACTGAACTGTTAGCATAAGCAGCGCTTGGAAATGAAGGGTAAAGAAGAAAAAAGAAAACAAAAAACAAGAAAGAAAAGGTAAGTGCATGCAGAATACTTTGGTTTTTTTTTTTTTTTTTTAAAGAAAGCATCAAATACCTAAGTATCTGTCGTCTTTGTTGTGTACTATTAGTTTCTTCCTCCTGGATTCTGTTGACATTTTAAAAATATAGCTTAATATTTATTAAGAAAATAGGAAGACAAAACAGAATTAAACAGCAAATTTTCTTACCTTTTATCAGTGAAATAATTCTCTTGGGAACACAGGGACTGAGGGGCAAAGAAGTGCAGAAATTAAAATGAATGGCATCTAGAACCCCTACTACACACACACACACAGCAATCTGGAGTCTTCTGCATTATACACAGACTTCTACAGCACCCTCTTTATATTCAGTGCCTGAAAAACTTTACCTGTCGATGGATAATTTCCATAAGGAAACAAGACAATATAAAAAGGCCCATGTGCAGGGAATCAAAGTCAGCATGAGGATAGTTACAATGCTGCTCAGTTGGATTCTATCAGACTTTTTCTGAAGTTACAGTCCTTGCACTGGGCCTTTGGTGCCTTCTGTCACTTGCTGTCATGGCACCTGAGCTGCCTTGTCTTCTGGGAAGGGTGGAGGGGGAAAGGCCACGGCTGCTGCAGTAACTGCTCGGTGCCCTGGGTACCAGTCTGGGTAAGCTACAGAGCACACGGAACAGAACCAAAAAGGCTGCTCCTGACTCAAATTACGCTGTCCTTGACTGACTCCCAACATCTGGCACAAAGCTTCTAAGGGTGTAATACATAGTAAATTAAGATGCAAAAAGAAAATGTTATTTTATATCCAAAAGTCCATTCTTCTTGTGTGTAACTAAAGTGAACAAAAAAAAAAAATTAGCCTCTCAGGAGCTCATTACTCTCTTCAGAATCTGGTTTTGGATGTGTAAGAGTTAGAGATAAATGTCAGAATTATTAAAAGTAACACATATTTTTAAAAAAATATTTGTTCTGTTTTACTCAATATAATCACTATTTGCAATTTAATTGTAGCCTGTATTGTTGTCCTGCAGAGTATCTCCAGTCAGGAGAGCAGACTGCTAGATTCCTGACAGGAATTTCACATATGGGACCTCAAATCATTTTACTGTGACCACTCATAATGTGGTTGCTATAGATACAAGCAAGAAAATAGTTTTTTTGGTTTTTAATTTGCTTGGGATTTTTTCTTTTAATTATTGCTCTGAGCAAATGATTGCAGTACCAAAACTCTGTAACTTAAATTGCAGTGAGGGGCGAAACAATGCAAAGGGGGGGAACACATTGAGCTAGCTAACACTACAGAACACTCCTCAATAATTCTTGGGTTGTTTGAGTTTCATGCAGCAGCAATTAGAGAAAACAGAAGATTTCTCAGTAACTGCAATATCATTTAAAGCTCACTCAGGCCACACTCGCTAATCTGCTCAGTGTCATTCAGAAACAGAAGTTTCCTGGAAAGCCACCTGTGCATGTATGTGTGTGAAGGGCTCGTAGAAAACAGTGCCAGACTGGTTTTCATACATACATCTTGTGCAAATATCCTTTCTCTAGCTCTCTGATATTCTTCTTCACGTTCTTCTATGGATTTACTTCTTCTGTCATCCTTTAATCGTATTCTCATCTAAATTAAGTAGTACAGTGTTATTTTACAGAGGAAAACAGTAAGAAAGCACAGTCAAACACAGCAAGTGGAAGGAATAAGCCACGTGTGCTTTACCTGGTTGTCATCTTTGTCTAAACTAGAGTTATCTCTCTTAAGGATGTACCGCTTCTGGAAGTCATCGCTCTTCTCATCTTTTATATGCTCACAAAACTTTTGGTCAGGTCTGAGAAAAGTTGTTACAAAGAAAACATTTATGGTTTTGTAAACATACTGTACACACAGTGGAACAAACTGAAATATATTCAAGAATAATTTAAAATATACTTAATATTCTAACTGAAATAATAGATTTTGGCTGTCTGGGCAATGGAAAACATGAGGTGCACCCCTGACAAGTCCTGTCCTGAGGCATAACAAACCTGCTTTTAAAAACCTCTTCCTCCTTCAAAGCTTTTGCTGCAACTTCCAGTTAAGGTGGGAAGCAAACCACATGCCCTTGGGGAATCAGAAGTGCTTTTGAATCCCAGCTGGTGCCATGCAATGGATATTGGGCATGCACAGAAGTGAAGACAGGTGTTTGCCGCTAGAGCCGCAATACCTCAGAGTTCATTTCAAGGGAAAACAGAAGAAAGAAGGTAGAGGAGAAAGCACTGAAACTTAGAAACTTCTAAAACAAAATTAAGTAGAAATGAGTAAGAGAAGAACAGTATAATGCAGGCAAGCAAGAGCTTCACACAGTCATAGGGAGAGAGTGAAGCAACAGATTATAAATATTGCTTTGGTATTTTATCTACTTTGTGAAAGAAAAAGTGGTATTTTGCAAACCCTTTTTATTAAAGAGAGATACCAAGTAGCTGAATAATAAAACTACTGCTATCGTAAGAGAAGAGCTCAGACAAGCAGGAAATATTTGTCTAATAGAGGACAGAATAAATGTATGCTCTTCTCTATTTTTGTTATTTATCATTACCTAGGATTTCCGGATGGAGTGAGGGGAGCTCTTTCTACGAAACATCCAGCCCTGCCTATTGGGTACTGGCTGCCCAAACATAATTAGCAGGCATTTCAGAGAACCTTTAGACTGTCTTACCTCTTTCTTTTAAAGGTCTCTGAATTTACTGCCCTGCAATCACCAACTCCCACTCCACTGAGACGTGCCAGTGTGCACTGGGTGGTTGATGTCAGTAACATCCCTGCTCGGCGAGGGAGCCGCGAACCTGCCTATGAGGAAAAGGTAAGTTTGGCTTTATTCCACATGGAGCAGATCTCCAAGGTTTTCTTTCTAAATTCTTATTTTGTATCCAAAGTGATTTAAAATAAGAATATTGAAAACATCAAGAATCTTTATGTCTGCAGGTTAGATGAAATGCCTGCTAATTAGTAACTACACCTACAGGGGCTTTCAGAGGCCACAAGCTATTTAAATATGGTCTAATTTTTTTTTTTTTAAAGCATGAAAATGAAATCATCTTTTATTAGTTCTTATTCCACAGCTGAAGTGGTAGACTGAAGATTCAGTCTAGAGATGCTGGTAGATGCAAAGGCAACAGATTTGAAATGTCTGGCTTTCTAGGTCAATTTAGATATAGATTGTACAGCCAAAGCAAAAACACATACATAAATAATACAAGTATTCAACATATATTTAGGCTCTCTATATATTTCTAAAACTTCTGAGGACAAATTGTTTACTTAAGTGAAATTTCAGTGTGTGAAATATCATTCCAGTCCTACTGACTCCAAAACAGGGTGGATAATTAGATTTTTTTCTCCCAAAGCTATAAAGAGTGTACCTAGAGATTGAGATTAGGATATGCAGGTACTGTAAACTCCTGTTTTCATGTTCAAGACCAACAAAAAACAGTGTCAGGCAAATGCTCTAAGTTAAAACTAGAAACTAGGTGGCATAAATATGTCAACACATTAGAACTTTGTCTTTCTGAGAGAGAGTGAGGAGACAGAGCAAGTGCAGAGAATGGAGAGAACAGCTGGGTCCCTTGAATGAAAACCTCAATCCCGCACAGGTTTCAGAGTTGCTGTGGCCCCAGTGCTATCTTCTCTGCAATATGGATTTTCCTGGGGGTTTCTCCAAGAACTCCCCAGCCCTCACAGTAAAGCAGCACACCATGGCTTGTTAACCTGGTTGACATTTCCACTGATGTCTGTCTTCCCTACTGTGTTTATCTGTAAGGCCATGACAGATCTGTAAGCAACATTATTCCAACAGAAGAACTTTAACAGCTGAATTTTCCCGGCAGAATTTTACAATACAAAAGCCACAGCTGTGCAAGTCCCCTCCCTTCACCAAATCAGAAATGACCCTGTTCTAAGATAAGAGCTGGCTCCGCTATCCAAAACAAACAAAGAATGCACTTTGTACACTTTACTGCTGTAAATCTTTAAACAAATAAACAGTTGCTATAAATTCGTATTTCACAGAAACAAAATTAGCAATGCATCTCTGCCAGAAAAGCAACAAAAATTAACTCAGAGATAACATCCTTCTTTCCCCAAAAGAATTCAAACATGAAACAGATCACATTATTACACAGCAAGAACATAAAGAGCTCTCAACCACTTCTCCTTGACGCCTGCTCCCAGTGAGGAGACAGAGCTCACCTGCTATGGCATCACTGCCTCACACATCCCAGGCGTTAGAGCTATGCATCAAAAGGGTTTTTCAAGGCTTTGACACTTACATTCTTGTACTGCTAGTTTTATTTACTATGACTGACTTCCCACTCTGGTCCACGTTGTGCTCTAATCCAAAGTAAGCAGCTACCCTGTGTAACAGCATTCTATGGTAAGATGTCATTGGGGGAAACTTTTTTCTTGGTACTCTGGAAGAAAGGAATAGTAGCTTTATTAAATAAACAGGAACACTCTTGAATTCTTTTTTCCTATGAGAGTACAGTACTTACTCATTATTACCAATGAAATCTAAAATTTCCTGTTCTAATTTCAGCAGCATCATTCTGTCCCTGAAAATAAAAACACAGCAACTCACATATGAGACACTCCAATAACTGCAGTTGTATTCATCTTAAGAATACACAGATCAGAGCTGTGATCAAGGGATGATGGCAGACTGGAAATAGGACCAGCAAGTGTCAAATGCAGAATTTTTAGGACAAAGCATTCTTTTTTTGCTATTTTGTATTAAACCATGCTGTTTTGCTCTCAGATATCGGAGTACACAGATCCTCCAAGAAGTCCCTGCCCAGGAGGCTCTGCAGGAAGTGCAGTCATGGAGAAAAGACAGGCTCCAGGAGGAAAAGCAGGGCTGAGGTTGTTCCTTGTTGGTTGGTGTGGGCAGGGAGTGTGCAGAGGCCTCAGCTGGCCTTTGGATTGTGAAGCACATTAGGGGATCACTGAGAAAGTGATAGGGCACATCACCAGCAACCAAGGGCTTAAAGCTGGCACATGTGGCAATGTGCTGACGTATTAGAAATACAAAAAAGCTAAAACTCAAGGTGGTAGGAAGGAACACTTTTCCTGAAACTGCTTGCACCAGTTCCAGTAAACTATTAAGATGCAATGAAATCCAGTGATGCACAGTTCATAATCTGTGCACATCAAGTAACCAAGCTTCCCAGTCACTGTGCATGGAAACACATGGAGATCTTCACTTACAATTCCTTATTTCCACTGGGATGCTTCATGGCTTCAAACAGGAACCATCTACTAAGTCTCACAGAGGTCCGTGCTTTCTAATTTTACTCTACAGGATTGTGGCTTTGGCCATATGAAGGCTCATGTCACATTTATTCTGAATAAAGTGGAATCCAAATAAATTATCACATTGGAAGTCCTACCTATAATATGAATGAATAACAAATAGCAGTGAAATTGCTTTTGTGGCAGAGCACAATTGCACCAAGTTAATTTCTTGCCTTGCACTACAGCCACAAAGCCAGCACAAAACCCCAGTGAGGGAAAGAACAAACAAGACAGGGACAGACTGCAAACCTCAGAGCAAACAGAACCAGGTCAGCTCTGTTGCTACCAAATGATGGACTTGGATTAGGTCAGATTTGGTTTCTGATGTGCAGAATGAAAATCTCTAACTACGGTTATATGGTACAGCTTAAAAAAATGCCTTTATCTATAAATTCAGTGCAAGACAGATTAGGGTCAGAGAAGGCAGTTTGGTCTCTAACAAGCAGGTGCCAAGACAGTACAAGGTTTAGAGACAATGTACGAACGCCCATTCAGAGAAAGAATTGCACACAGACTGAACACATCATTTGCATATTAAGCATTAAAAGCATTTAAACCACTTGAGTGTCCTGAACCTCTGCTCAAAAAGCAAAACAATTACAGTGGTGTTTTAGACAGTCTGTGCAACAGAATCTCACCCTGAATAACTGACATGGGGGGGTTAGACATTTAAGAGGGGGGAAAAATAAAACCACAAACAAAAAAACAGGTAGTGTGATGCCTCAGGCAACAAGAATAAAGAAAAACATAAAGAAAGTTGACATTATTGATTCTTACCTGGGATTGTTTTTTAATGTATTTACTAAAAATTCATGAAGATCTATACCAGTGGAATCTGTATACTCCTGGCTGGAATCTAAGGGTAAGGGGGAAGAGAGCAAAATTACACTCTGAGGAATCTGTTTTCCAATTATTGCTAAACATACTATATATGGATCAATACTATATAACCATTAAGTACATTATTGCCAAAATTAAATGCTTCCAGTTTCCAAGAAAAAGGCCCACAAGTCAAAAACAAAACCGAAAACCCACCACCACCCACTATCCCCTAATCCAAGGGTAATGCAGAAGCTGAAGTTTCAATAACACCACTGTTAACAACAACTGGCCGTATGTTGTGAAGCAGGTAATCACCCTGAGAGACCTGATTTCCACCAGCCTGCCACATTTTCTCACTGTCCTACACTGCAGTGTGTGTACACATCTGTGGAGCAGCAGCAGCCCATCTACCCAACTACTGGATGTTGCCCAAAGAAATTTTGTAATTCAGAATGTAACAGTTTAACCTTCACAAGGTGGTGCTTTGCATTAATAAAAAATCCTTGCTCTGTTGGGCTTTGTTTGCACAATATCATGTTTAGATGTTTCCAAAAGAAATCTCAACCTTCCCCCTCCTTTCTGGTTTCAGTGAAGGAAAGTATTCAGTTACATACTATCCCCTAAAATCTGTCCCTGGAAGGAATGATTTAACCCCAAATCTTCCTTTACACAAGCACCTTTGGGTTCCAGGTACTAGGATTCAAACCAACAAGTGTTGGAACAGCATTTTTGGAACTACATGTCTTCCAAGAACTACTTATGTGTAAACCTAGTCTCAACTTAGTTAGGCATAACTCAAACTTATGCCCAGGTCCCAGCTCTTCCAGCTGTCCAGAGAGTTTAAGTGAAACCAACCAAGTCTGAGCATTTATGGTTTGGAATTACTTTTGATTCTGAAGAGGAGAAGGCAAAAAAAGGCTATCCCTGGTAAAAACGTCAAGATTAAATAATTATTTAATTCAATGTTTCTAATTTGCAAGTGAGCAATGATTTAGTTATAATTACTAGAACTGACGCTAAAATTCCATAATTTTCTATTTTGGCATATCCTACACTGGGAAGTAATTAATCTTCAGACGAGAGAGTGGTTGAATTCAGAACAGCCACCTCTACCACAGGCATTTTGTCACTTTGCTCTCAACCCCCCATCATTACCTGTTGGGTATTTGGGGGTGGTGTTTAAGGTATCATTTCAAAGACTGAGATTTATAAATGCTGGTTAAGTTCTCCATCCTAGTGCTTTTTATTTCACAAGTACCTGGCTGCCAGCTGGGACAAGCTGCACTGAAATTCCTCATGAGGAATGCCTTAGGGAATTGTGGGACATGAGATGGGCAAGTGCCACTTGTCTCAAAAAGAATTCCAGCCCTAAAGGTATTTCCTATACTCTAAGATATTTAGGTAAACATTATGGATATTTAAAGCAAGAGCTGTAAAATGATTTGCCAACTTAAATGCATAAAGTCTTCTACCTATAGGAGGCATTAGGCAGCATGGACATAAACTGATAGTTTGTCATTGATTTCACAGCTCTCTTTCAGATTAAAACCCAAAGATTTTCAGCACATAGACTGTAACTCTAATCCAGAATGCAGGAATATTTAAGTGAAAACATACTTGTCCTTTTTTTTTATGCAGTTCTACTCTTACTCCAAAATTTTACTGAAAAAAATCTAGATACTATCAAAAGTAAAATAAACAAAGGAGAAGACTGACCCCTGTTGAATGAGGATCAGAGAAAGTACAAAGGGAGCTGTGCCACTCTCACTTCAGTTTCACAAGTCCTGTAACAACAAAGCCCAGGAACAAGACAGGAGCTTCCACTGGCTCGTAAAGTCAGCTTAAAGAACCCTTGGACACAAGTGAGACAACACAGCTGGCTTTTTATGCTGCTCTGCACAGTCAGACAGGACAGAAAAGAAAAGCATTTGCTGGAGTGTTTGATGAAGTCTCTAAAGCTCTCTTTCCTCAGGGACCAATTCCTCCTCTAGCTCAAAGGTGTCTGATCTATTTGCTTAATTTGCAAATAAAATTTAAAAAAACCCACAATGTTTATGCAATGAAGACCTAGAAGCAGAACTGTATTTTCATATGTTCTTTATCTATACAGTAGATTGAATAACACGAGGAGAGAGAGCAAACCTCTTGATAACATTTTTCTGGACAGTTTATCACTGGATTTTTCCTTTTCTGATTCATCTTTTGCAGGTTTTTCTTCTTTTTCAAAAGACTGTGACAACTGGATCTGAATTTTCTCCTGTCAAAAAGTAAAAATCAGTCACCACACAAATTATTTCAAGCAATACCTGCAGGGGAACTGTTCTGTACTATATTACCTGCAAAATAATGAAGCAACAACAAAAAAATTGTTTACATATTCTTTCTGATTCCCCATGTGATCCATGTGACCACACAATGAAATTATTTATCAGTAAATCAGAGTGTACAGAGAAGGCAGAGAAAGGATCACAGACATTTTAGAATTTACACACACTTACAGGCCCTGAATGCTATTGCAAAATGAATTCAAAGTATCTTGCTCCATACATGTAAGAAAATATTCCGGTTTGTCAGATGTATAAATTTTATTCTGTTGCTATGTTTTAAAGTCATGTTTCATCCACAATGCTTTTTTCCTCCCCATTCTTCACTGTTCTTTAATGTAAAAGCTTGTTTCAAGTTTTTATTTGGTTCATACAAAGAAAAAACAAAACAAACCAAAAATTTCTAAGACCAGCATTTCCAGATCCACAAAAAAGGGAAATATTTACAGTACAATATATCAAAGCAAAGTTTGCAGACTTGTCATCAAGGCATAGTTTCATAACTTCCTGTGTATTTTGATAGAGTAGCTTTGTGTGCAATCACCTCAAAATCCATGGTTTCATACCAGTAGGTGAACTATTATAAAACCTGTTTCTCAAATACAGCAAAGTTTCCCTCTGAAATTAGCGACATCATGGTCCCCTAAATACCCTGAACAGTACAAGACTGCAGTTTGTTTTTCATGCCCCTTTACTGTTTCAGGAGGTTGTCAGTGGAGGACCAACACATTTCAGACTGCCAGAGCCGAGGAGTTTGGGAGCAATGGAGTCACCGTGCCTGAGGGACTCCCACAGGAGCAGTGGCCAAGTCCTGTCAGAGCCAGACTCCCCTGTCACCTTTTAACTCCCTCAAATGACAATTCTGCTCCCCTAGATGCCAGCTGAGTCCATACTGTCACCTCCACATTCCCAACAACCTCTAGTCCTTCCCAATCCAGAGAAATGCCCCTCACTCACTCTAGCCTATCCCTCTTCTGCCCTGCACCTTAATCCTTTCCCACACAAGTCCTCACTCTTCCCTCAAACCCCTTCTTACCCACATCCAGGCTCTTGCTCCAAGCTCTGTTCTTGTGTCATTGCACAGCCTTGATCTCACCCGTGGAATGCAGCCAGAGTTAAATTTAGCCAGGATCCACCAGGCTGGAGCCTGTTCCCGTGCCCAGCCCGCAGCCACTCGTGCCCGTGCTGGCACAGGGGGAGCCCTGCACCACCCAGGCTTTGCCCAACAGGAGTTCCCATCTGCAGCTTTGGGGCAACAACTTTTTCAAATGAGGGAAAAACAAGTCATTGAGAGTTTTACCAGCTCTCCCTTTCATTATGACTTTTCCCCACAATAAATGTTCAATTAAACTTCCGAATTCATGAACACCCACTAAACAACAACTCGGTGTCAATGAAGCCTTCTCAGCTTTGGACAGGATCTATAACCACATCTGATAAACACTATGCCCAGTCATCAGCAAGGAACTCTCTCATCTGATTCTTTCCTAGTCTTGAGAATTCACCTTAAGGAGTCCAGAACAAGTCTTTGCATTCCTTGCCTCATAAACCTGTGTGCAATTCAAATGAGCAATTGATTTGTCACTACAAAACGCTCTACACTCACCATTCACCAAGTAGCTGTGCAACCTTTATTTGAGAAAGAAATGTTTCTGTCCTATTAAGAAATTGTTCCTGACTTGGATTCACCAATGTGTTATCCTCCATGTTACAATAACACTCTACAAAACTATCAGTAAATTAAGGAAATTTTCATAGTCTGACATTTCTTCACTAGAAAAGTGACTGCAACTTCTAAACTCATTCCAAGTAATGCACACAGCAATTTAGTCAAAGGATCTCAGCAAGTAATCATTTGCATACTTCCTTCCCCAACAAGAGCTAAAAAAAGGAATCACCATCTGAACAGCCAGTTCTGCTACTACCACCAGCTCTACTTCAAAGTGTGATACACCAGAACTGGGTACCAAAGGGCACTTTCTTGTGATTTCATGCTATAAAAACTGTAGCATCTAATTAAATATGACCTACTTGACTGGAAAACTGCTGAAAAATATTTTAACTTCTCTTCCCCTATAAAACTCTCTTAATCCCACCCTGTTTGCAGCAGGTCTCTGCTGGCATTTGGACTGAACATACTCCTAGCCCTAACTCTGATCACCCATCCCAAGCCGTCATTGTAGAAGAGGAAATTGTCACCAAATTTTGATTAAACAAGAGAAAGCCGAACAAACAGGAAAATGCTCCAAACCATCAAAACCTGATTAATCCTGCCAGTTTAATGCATTTGGGAAAAAGGTAAGAATATTTCTCAAAGGCCTACATGCTGAGGCTGGGCTTCCTATCAGAAAAACCAACATAAGTCAATAGAAACTAACGTTCAGCCCCATGCCTTCTCCTCCCACTCCCTCTCCACTGGGTTATTTTACTTTGCTTAGAAAGTTCAACTTTTTGAAGATTTATTTAATTGTTACTGTCATGGTTTGACACTGGCACAATGCCAGCACCCCCATGAAAAATACACCTTCCTAAATAATTGCTGTGAGATGCAATCAGGAACAGAGCAGAGCAGGCCCAAGCTTAATAACAAAGAAAATAACTTTATTAATCTACTACTACTATAAAACTACAAACACTAAATCCTGGATGAAGACCTCCCTAAACACCCCTCCTCCTCCCACCTAATTTCCAAACTAAACCACAGTGAGACACCACCCAGGATCCTGATCAAGTTGCCACCCTTCAGATAATCAAATACTCAGTCCATCAAGGGAGACAGGAGTCTCTCCTGTGCCACAGACTCCCCAGGAAACACAATTGCCACCCTTGTGTTTCCATGCCACACATGGCAACCGCCCAGAGAAAATCTGCCATGGTGACACTCTCCTTTCCATGTCACAGTGCTCTCACCACTGTGCATGGACAGACTGCTCATAGGGCTCCTTTAAGGATGCTTTGCCATGGACCAAAAGAAACAACAGTTCAGCTTCTCATCTCGGGACTACAGTCCCCCCCATTTTCCCCTGGGGCCGAAGGTCCAAGAACAGAGATCTTCTTCTCCTCTTCTTCTTCCTCGAAGACAGAGGGCCTCTCCACACCTTCTTCAACTCTCCTCTGTTCTCTCCACTCTTCTGTTGGTAATCACTGAAACAGGTCTCTTGGCTCACCAACGCACCCCCCTAAGTGCAGCCTCTGTCAGGAGAATTTGGTTCAGTCTATGGCCAACAAGAAAAGTCCAGCCACAAGCCACTCCATCATCTCCTTCCAACTCAACAATTTCCTCTTCCATCATCTCGGATCCCAGACTGTCTCTCTTCTACTTCAAATCAAGGAGGAGTAATATTTTACAAAGCCTTCATTTCCCAGGGAAGGGTTAAAAGTTCAGACTCCCTGGACGGCTGATATCTCTGCCCAGCAGCCGATTCCCAAGGCCAAGGCTGGGCGCCTTCCCCCACCTCCTTCTCCTCTGCGCTGGCAAATTTACAGGTGCCGTCCGGACTCTCTGTCTCTTCCCTCTGGAGGGGGGGAATGACAAAGACATCTCCACTTCTCTCCACCCTTCCGTCCACAGGAGCTGGCTCGGTTCCAGTCCTTCTACCCCTCGGCTCACCTCGACCAGGCCTCATTGCCCCCCCTCCCCCACCCAGCCCCATGGCTGGGCAGGGGAGATCTGCACAGCACCTTGACCGGAACCAAAGAGAGAGAGCTCTTGGGAGTTCTTGCTTTTAACCCACTGTGTTCTCAGAGGCGTATCCCTATCTTCAGTGGTCACTTCAGGTGCCAATATCCAAACTTGACTACTGATTGGTTTGACCCAACTTCCTGAAAAAATTCACTTCCATGTCAAACCACGACAGTTACTCATAATAACAACTTTCATTCATATGAAAACAGCTCGTCCTTAAAAAGGGCTGAACTGGATCACCCTTTGCTAGTGCTTGTGCTTTGTATTAGAACATAGAGTCAGAACAACCTGATGTTTACACAAATGATGGCAAGAGAATAGAGTTAAGTGTTACAAAGGTAAAAGATCAAACATATCACAGTTATGTTCTTCCTCTCACAATAAATTTTTAAGCTCATACTTTCACAGTACCTTTTAGTAAATGGCTGCCAGTGCTTTTTAACAAGTATTAAAAATATGCAAGGCTCTTATCTGGGTTTCTCAGGGAGAAGCAGTATCTTGCTTCATGTTGCAATTGAAAATAGAAACCTAGATCAGAATATAAATTCATCTGCTTGAGACAATTTCTTTGGTCTGTCACCCTCTTCCATCACAGCCTTCTGAGGAGAAGCAGCCAGTGGTGCCTTGCTAAGTGCCTCCTGCACCCCCCTGTGTCAGGAATTTCACCCTGCTGGAGCTGCTGGTGTGAAGGGGTGACTGATGAACAGTCACAGACAAGACCATGGAGTAATCCCCAAACTCACACCACTCCCTAGTTAAGTACATGAATTTTTCATCCTGTCAAGCCTAACATTTTCTAATAATTGAAAATTGTGATTCTTCAAATATCACCAGCAACATTATCCTGAATTTAATTTGACCTGTTTCTTAAAACTAAACTGGAAGCCACTTTTTAGTCGCAATCATGGATACAATGAAGCAGTGACTCTTCCAGGAAGGGGAAGCATCAGGGGTGATTCTTCTGCTGCCAGAGACACCCGTGCAGGTAGGTTCTTCCTTCTCTGAGCCACTGGACCTCCCACACATCCCAAGCACAATTAATGCTTCAGAGTGTGGGGCTGGAGGCATATTAGTCCCAAATTCAGCAGGTGATTGGCACATATGAAGAGCTCTTCCATGCTTTCCCAAAGATAGTTTGGGAAAGGAGGCAAAATGGGTGAAGAAATTGCCTTGTGTGAGTTGTTACAGAGGGCCATGGGAGACCTGTGCCCCACAGAACTGCACTCCAGCATCAGAACTTGTAACAGATTCCCACTTCTAACTCTCCAACACATTTCTCCACCCTCCAGGGAAGAACTAAATTTGTTTTTGCAATCATTCTCTGCACAGCTATTGGGATTCATAAGCCATTTCTTCTACATTACTGCTTCCAAAGAAAACTCACAGCTAGCTCTAATTTTGTTCTTAAGGCAATCTGCTTTCTGGTATTCCTTTTGTACAAACTTACAAACTTACATTATCACACAATCCAATTCATTCTGCAGAAATAGCCTTGACATCTCTCCTGCTGCTGCAAGGACTCCTTTCAAGGGCCACCTGGCAGCACAGAGCTAAGGACAGATTCCCAGAGGACTTGGCCACAAACGCCACCATATAAATGTCTGACTTTAAACCATTCAACACATGGTCTTGTGTAGTGCTGGAGGTTGGAAAATCCTAATGCCTCTTATGTTGGAAATACACCATGGATGATCAGTCCACCAAATCAGGTTTCTGTCTTCTTGTAATTTGCTACAGTGACTGACAAAGTTAAACCCACTGCTTCAGATTGAACAACTCAGCCTGACCAGATCTCAGTCTATTTTGTTATCTTATGGGAAACATTACAAAAGGACTGTAAATCATTGTAAACATCAATAACTCTTCTGTTGACTTTTAATCCTTTACTCTACAACCTATTCCAAACTATGACTTAGGTTTTCATCATGGTAGCAGGCAGAGTTTCTGAATTCCTCTAGTCAGCGCTTCAAATTCTGGTATATTAGTAAAAGCCTACAAAAATACTATTTTCTTATCTTTGCAAAGGAACAAAGTCCCTGCAAACCTGGAGGGTTTCAGTCCAAACTTACTGTTTCAGTCTCAAAAAATTTTAATTAGCTTGACAAAAACCTACATGAGCTCTCAATGTCCATCTTTCCTCAGAACTGAAATACCACCTCTCCAGCAAAACCCCTTCACATCCTGCTTTCTATTGCTTCCTTCTTAACCAAAGGGAGACTTTTCACAAAAGCACAGTTTAGAAGCTTTTAAATAACAGCAAAGGCCCATTTCTGTTTTGATAGGCATGAACAAACCCAGCATTTTGATGGCCCTTGCTCATCCACAGAACTAAAGCCAACAGTAGGGTTTTGCTCTGAAAATACAGACTGGTATGGAGGTAAAGTCAGGAAACATGGATTTTGTTTAAATTCTCTAAAGTAATTTTACATATTTTGTTCAGCATGTAGGAACTTCTGTAAGTGTGTTCTATAATTTTAATAGATTAATTCAGATATACCTCAGGCAGGTATTACAGAGCTACCAGCAACTGGGACTAATATGCAGAAATTCAGTTACACCAGAAATCACAACTGTTTCCATTTTCAAAATGTACAAAGACAAATTAGGCTCCATACTAATCACAATGTTTCTGTCTTACTAATTACAGACAGCACTTAAGCAGTTTAAGAGTCCCTCAAGTGCACTGCTGGACTAGTAAGTTAAAAGAACTGACAAAGCCCCTCTTTCTGCCCACAGATATCAACTAGTATAGCTCAGAAAAACAAAGCAGCAAATTCTGCAGCTGATATTATCACCTCTATTAGATCAGTAGTAAAAAAAAAAAAAAACTAAAACCAGATGGTATCCACATATTTAAAGAATACCAACAGACTTTCTTTTGAACAAGAAGTTACTTGAAATTGTTCCCGAAACTTCAGTAAGGTGATTTTTACCTGGAGGTCCTGGGATATTTCAGCTGTGGGAGGTGGTGGATATTCTTCACATACAGCAAGGCTCCGAACTAACTTTAACTTTGTGTTTGACTAAAGGAAAGTATGTAAAATTAAAATCTATGGCTTATAAAAGATAATATAAATATACCACAAGCCGCTTTTTTTTTCCCATTCATTATATGAAAAACAAAATGGCTGAAAACAGCATTTTTCATGTTTTCAATAGAATAAATAATTTCCTTTAGGATGAAAATACCCAAGCAATTGCAGCTTTTGAAGGCACTACCAGAACAATAGAGCACATCTAAAGAAAAGTAAATAAAATACTGGGAATGTGTTTCTCTCCATAACAATAAAAAGCCACCAAAAATATAAAAGCCACCAAAATCACAAAAGCAAACAACTAGGCAAGACAAAAATCCAACAGAATAAAACAAAGCTACAATGCCAAAAAATAAAACTAAAGGCACTTTCCACAAAGTAACGAAGCTGCACCAAGCATGAAGGGCCCCCTTCGCATGCCAGCACACCGGGCTACCGTACCTTGGACCTTTTGGCCGTCTGTCCAAAGGACTGCGCTGGCCGCTGGCGACAGGCACAACAGAGAAGGGTTACATTAGCTCAGAGGCACAAGTGTGTTAATGCAAGTCTGTACAAGAGAAAGCTTTGACAGTTAGCACTGACACGGGCAGACCTGTGAAAGGAACAGCAGGTGCTTTGGGCTGACGGATTTGGCGCTCTCCCACTGTCATCAGGCTTGTCCCTGATTTCCCTTCTTCATTTATCAACAACAGATACCAGAGCACTTTTACAGGAACCAAGTATTATCCTTGTTCAGTGGCATCCAAGCAGTTTGCTCTCCCAGCCAGCTCCTACACTTTCAATTCTTGTTTCCTAATTTCCTTGGCAACATGACATGGTTTTTATAAATTTTCTTCCTATTCCTGAAACCTACCTCGAAGAATGATATTAAAAAAGGAAAGCATTGCCTCTACCAAGGGAACAGATAACAGATGATGACCTATCATAAAGCAGCTTAAAACACATGGGGTTTTTTCCTTTAATCTTGGGACCTATATAAGTATATTTCAAAATGGGCTACTGATATTTTTTTTCTCTTTCACTTAGTAAATTCATATGAATTAATATGCTTTTTCTCCTCCCAGACCCATTTTAGTAACTTATTATGCAATAATTTGCTTTTTCCTCCCAAAGCCCTTCTCCTATTACAATTCTTCCTCAAAAAAAATTACCAGGCTTTTACTATAGTATGCACAGCTGAAAGGTACATTTGAATCAACAAAAGCATTTAATGATTTGTTAACTGCATAGTTAAAACTAACTCAACCCTCAGTGCCAGTAGCACAAGAATAGAAACATTTAGAGTGGCATCATGTAATTTAAATACTGGTTTCCCTGGAGAACTAAAACTGATGATTGGACAAGCTTTTAACAGAACAGGTTTTAGTGAGCACAGGTCTAATATTTGTAAGGAGAAATTAACATCAGTAATGCAATTTCAAATGTTGTTTAATGGACAATATTTCCTCCTTTAAAAAGGAAACTGAATAGAAACTCCACTGGAAAACTCCATTAATGCAGCTCTCTTTGCCTTAGCTCACAGGACATGTCTATCTAGTGCCTGAACTTCTTAGCAGGGCATACAACATCACTAAAAAGAAACCTCAGCTACAGCAAAGAGCTCTACCATGTAAAGGCAGAACTGCTTTTTCTCTCCTTTTCCTCAAGTCCCACATGTCTATTTTGGATGTTGCACCAGCTTAGCTGAGGAGCAGCAGAAGGGGAGCTCATTTCACTATGTAACAGAATTTTAAATAGCTGCACTGAAAACTAACTGAACTCACCACCAGATTTTTAAAGGAAGCTTGCTGAGATTTTGAGCAGCAAAGACAGTTCAAATGCTGTCATACCTGGAACCATTCAGACTCTGAGTTTTGCTGTTTCCATACCTGGAACCACACAGAGACTTTGAGTTTTTCTGTTTACGTGCGTTTTTCTGTTTCCCTCATCTCCTCTGAAAGCATTCCTTGCATTCTGAAAGCTGGCCCTGCATATCCCTGGCAAAGTTTCTGTTACACCAAGCTACTAAATTTCAAAAACGCGATGATTTCCCAAGCTCTTATCAATTACTCCAGCCTCAATCAGCTTAGGTGTGTTCAAATCAAGTAGTGCAAATTTAAAGTCACATCAGGACTGTCAGTGGAGTCCTCAACTCACTGTCAAGAGGCAAAAGAATCTATACTCAGGCAATTGTTTATCTTTTGCAAAATTTTGCAAGTTTGAAGCCAGTACATAAGCCAAAAGAATATATGGAAGCAAACACCCCAAATCCAGATTTGATAGGGTACAAGAGGGAATTCAGTTATACAGGACATTGAGCTACAGCTCATTAGTTAGATAAGTCACACATATTTCAGTTATTTTTAAGAATTATTTAAAAAACAGAAGAAGAAGAAATGGTTGCTGGGACTAAACACCAATAATACTGGGGAGAGCTGGTGGGCCACTGTAGGAGGGTGGTTTTCCTTTACAGATGAGACAAGTATAGCTCCACCTATCCTATTCAAATTTCTCATCTAGAAACAACTACCCTGCCCTACACTACTGTGATAGGTATGGACTCCTGGCTTCCCTGTGTGACTTTAAGGATGCCAAAACACAAAATTCCAATGACCCAGCTGTGACTGTGAGCAGTAAGCACCACACACATGTCAGGTGAGAAGCACTGGAACACAGCTGGTGGGGCCAGACTGCAGGAACAGCTGAGGTGAGCACAGCCCGATGGTGCAAGGTCTGACCTGGAAGTACAAACCCCAAAGCCCTCTGACACCACCAGCAACTGCACTCCCAGAGCTTGGAGATGGGTGGGTACAATCCAGTGATTCCTTTCTTGGACAAAACAACACTGACAGAGGATGACACCACTTCCACTGGAATTCCAGGCCAGCAGGTAGCCAATGCACATTGTAGCTGTTAATGCACATTTTCTCTCTTTTCAGGCCCATGAATTTTATCTCCATCCTAATTTCTCTGCATTAAAGAAGTTTTGCTCCTACAGAACATCTTTATGTTCCCCATTTGTGAAAAATAATTTCTAGCTCATTTAGAATATGCAATCCTTGGTGAGTGCAAATTAGGCAATTTCTTTTTATTTGCAGCTCTAAAAGATTTCACTGCCTTAAGAAAACACTGTGTTAATGAAAGCCCTATTTATAGCCATTATGGGCAGGATTTCAAGACAGTGTTTAAAAGCAAGCGTTCCAAATAATTGCATAATGAAAATAATGATTAGGTTCTTGCCTTTGATAAAACTCCACCAACACAACTTTTTAAGACCAGCTACTATGCTACATTTCCAACTGCAAAATAAAAAGGGAAGTAAGACAGCCTTTATCAAAAACATAAATAACCAGGTTTTCAGTAGGAGTATTTGCCTACTTTATTTTTTCCTAAGTACCTCACCAGATCACATATACTAAATGCAAAGTAAAGATCTGGAGCTGCTACATGCCTTCCTCTATCATCACTGTGCTGTCTAAACAAGCTGGATAAAAACAGGTCAGGCACAAGATGGCAAACTCAGACGTGTGAAAGGTTTTGTGAGAAGGGGTTTTATTTCTGAAGTACCATTTGGGCATTTCTGAGGATAGGCACAACATGACAAACCTGAATAAAGAGCGTTCTAAGGACATTCAGTTTTTTACCTTTCTGCAAAATTATGCCTCAATTTTAAATCCAGTCAAGTGCTGCAGTCCCAAGAACCACGGACAGCTTTGTAATGCTGAGGGAAAGAACAGTGTGGTCCATGGTTACTTGCTGTCCTGCATTAGTGAGCAGTGACAGCAATTTTCCATGACACAGTAAAGGATGACTGATGGAAAAATAGGTTCACCCTTGGACATGGAGGCAGCTGAAGAATAAGAGAATCTGCCCAATCATTTATCTATTCAAAAGCATTACATCCCATATTTTGGAGACAAAGACAGGTAAATCCTGACAAGACCAAAACAGCTGGGGAAGAGGCAAGAAAAGACTTTGGAGAACTTCAGCTGTGAAACAGAGAGAGAAGCTCAAGGTTTGTGCTAGTATGGAAGGAAGATACTTGCAGGAAGAGAGATGTCCAGTTGCTAAGTAAAAAAAATTACCTAATTAGCATAAAACAAAATCAGAATTACAATCACTACAGCATTTGCCTTGCCTTTATCATACAGTAGATAGGTACAACCCTGCACTCATGCCATGAGGCTTTTTTGGGTTTTAAAACAGAAGTCTTCCTAATAATAAACATAAGGGACTATCTTGCAGAATAAATCCAATATCTTTAATTTGTTGTCAGTATTTCCTGCAGCTTTGTCCTTACAGTGGATGACACTGCCTGTCTCACCACCCAGAGAGAGAGAGGCAACACAGAGCCTGTATTCCAGCTAATTCTGAATTCATTGGTTGTCACCTGGCCTGGGTAAGATGAACAGGTGGGAGACAACAGTGACCGGTGAACCAAAACCCACCATAGTGCTGATGTGCACATGACTTCTGTGGAAGTACTTTTCATAACGGTGTCTCTTGTCTCCAGTGGCATTTAAATGATACTTGAACCTCACTGCAAATATGCCGGTTCAGAAATGTTTTCTGTATCAGTATCTCTACCTTTGCACTGCTTAAAGAAATTGGGAGTGCTGACCATGTACAATAATTAGGTATTTTCCTCATTCACATTGTATCTCCAACAGCAGACAAAGCAGCCAATCAGTTATCAATGCACAACCTCCAAATAATCTGGAATTTACAACCACAGTTACATTTCAAAATATAGCCATCAGTTTCTGAACTGTGCTGTTCCAGAAAGGTGCCTGAATACAATGGCCCATGATGGAATGTGTTGCATGAACCTATCTGATCGTTCAGAATCCATTCATAAGAGCTTACAGCAATGGAAGAAAGGTGTAGCTAAGATCAAAGTTGATGACAGAACACGGTTAGATGATCTACTCGATAAACTGAGCATTAAATTCATCACTGAGCATCCCATTGAGGGAATGTCAAGTTTAGACAGAGGAAGAATCACAGCCTGTTTCTTCCTTAGCTTAAAGAAGTCAAAGTGATGAAGTGATAACTGTACTGAGGAATGTGACCGTAGTTTGTCAGTAGGTACCAAACCTATTCTGCCACCAGGGAGGAGAGCCAATTCCAGCCCCCACGCAACCCACATGACCAACCCATCCTCTGAAGCACTCAGATAGTAAACAGAAGTACACAACAAATTCCAGTAAGTTTCTGATAATATTTTCTAACATTTCTCAGCAAATTCTTTGCTCTTTTTCCCACCACCACAATAACATTTAACCTGCACTTAATGACAGGAACTATGCCCACTGAAATTTCATCAAACTGCTTAACCATCCATTAGATAAAAACTTGCTGACTGCTACTGTTCCACAAGGACAACCCCAAAATTTGTTTTGTATTTTAGCATAAAACATGCTTTTAATGGGAAATCCTCAAATATGAGACTTATATATTTACACTGGCAGCCTCCACAGTACAAGTGACATTAACTTCTGCTGATTTCAGTTGTTGCCAGGTTCCATTTGGTAACTTTCTGTCTTTCTGCCACTCTGGAATCTGCATCCTCAGCCTCAGTTTTTAATTAAACTGCTCATGGAACAGCAATGTTCTGATTCTGATGGAGACTCCAGGACACCACGCTAAATGCACTGACAGCAGAGCTGTTTCTATCCAGCACCCTTCACCACGCAGTGTCCAGTCCATTTTGCAGATGTGAGAATCATTTCAGCCACCAGCTCTTGGCCCTGAACAAGCACCCAGCCAAGCAATGATCCCCTGCCAGGCCACAGCCTCTGGCAGCACTGACAGGTTCATTCCTCTGCACTCTGATGGGACAGCAGCAGTTGTTTGCAGTAAGGCTTATTTCTTACTTGCCACTTGAGTCTCAGAGAAATTTCCACACTAAAATTTGTTAAATGAGAAAACGTGAATGAGATGTTTCCAAATTATTGAACTGTATGAAAATAACTAAACCGTAGATTAATTTTTAAGGCTCAGTACTAGAATATTCCATTAATTAAAGAAAATACCAGCTCAGCTATAATATCTCCCAGCTTTTCAGGAGCAGTTATTTTTCATGTTACAGGAGAAATATTTCATTTCAAGGATTTATTTTTTCCATAAAATTATCTATTTACACTGATGCCAGCCTTAATAAAGCCAGCAGATATTAAAGTGTAAAACTATTGTTATTGCAGTGGTCTACAAGATTTATCTGGAAGCAATTTAACACAGCAGATAAAGCTTACTTCACTCAGTGGAATATTGAATTGTTAGTCTTGAACAAAACTACTCCCCAAAGAACCTTTTACTCAAATCTCAATAACAAGAATCTAATAAGCTATTGTCCTGTTTTTGCAATCCACAAGCGATCCCTCGGATCCCAATCAGGATCTCTATAAAAAAAATTGTTTAGTATTAACCCACAGACACAAAATTCGTATAGACAGCTATAGCTTTTGCCAAACACAAGATTCTATTTTTCCTTTTACAAATCTGGCCTGTTTTGTAGGTTGTGTCAGAAATTTTCAGTTGCTTTCCTGAACTCCTCCCCTCATGTGAGCTGCTTACAGTCCTCAGTGACCAGGTGGGCAGCCTCAGCCAGGAGTGAGCTCTCTTGTCCCATACCTAAATCTCAGATTAGATTAAATGAGCTGCCACAAATTCCTAACCCTTCCTTATCAGTGTGTTCTCCATTGACACAAGGTATTTTCACACTATTTGCTTTGCCTCCTTCTCACTTGAAATGTGATGCCATGACTTCCTTACAGGTACTTCACTTCTCCCACCTCCAAAAGCCATCCATTTATATGCCTCGGCTTTTCAGTGTGTGCACAAGGAACTGCCTCAGCTTTCCTCCTAAAAGTCACCTACCAAAGCTGTCAAGCAGTGAAGATCAGAGAAGAGAAGGTGCAGGGAGTATCTGCTGCCCACCAAGGCAGCACGACGCTCCCCAGCTCATTCTGCAGGTGGCTGGAGCAGCACCCAGACCTGCTGGCCTCAGGAGCTCTGGATCCCTCTGGATCCCGGAGATTTGGATTACCTACAGCTCATTACTTCAGCCTTATGCTGAACAGCTCTGCTGGAAAATCTACACCTCAGCCACCTGTAAAGTGCAACAGCTCAAAAGCCCTGAGCTGGCCACCCCTACCCAGGGCAGACACACAACACTCAGCACACACAGCCCAGCTCCAAACTCTGTCAGGATTCAGCAGCAGCAAAAGCCAACCTGAGTTTGTTCCTTGCTCTGCTACAATGAAAGACTTCACATATGCGCTCAGGGAAACACAACCATGGGCAAATTGTCTGGTTCCCAGCAAAACTGCTCATCTACTTCACAGAATTAAAAATGACTGAGTCATATTTACATGAGTATAAACAGAGAAGTGGGGCAGGGGAGGAGAGAGGAAGCAATAATCATCATATTTGCTTCCCTAAAACCAACCAAGTTTTTCTTGCTGTACCAAAGAAACATGTAAGAGGATCAAGAGAATGGAAAACAACAAGACAAAGACTTATTTAACATGACATACTAGTGAAAAATAAAGTGAAAAGCTTCTTACCGGCATATTGTTTTTGTTATCAGGACAATTTTCATCCTTTTCCACTTGAATCTCTTCCTGACTTCCTGATTTTTTTAGGTTTTCAACTGGGTCTGTATCTTTAAATTCAGCTTCTGAACCCTTCATTGCATCAGTTTCATCTTTTACAGTAAGAATATCAGACATCCTCATTAGAAAAGGTTATTGTAAAATTCTACAAGAAATACGGAACCTTTAGGACAAAGAAAAAGTGAATTATTGAGTAATTTAATATTAAATAAAAAGCCACCCATACCTAAACAGCTACCCTAAATAAACATGATTTTGCTGCAAAAGGATCCCCCCTCTCCTATGACAAATTTTTCTGTTTTGTATTAGGAGTGATTTCTTTTTAACCACTTTTATCAGCAGACATCTACACAAACAAGAATTGAGAGCTACGCTCTTAGATGATGCTCACAGATTTTCTCTTCCACATTTTAGAAATAAACACCTGAACATTCAGATACTCCAAATCAAACTAGGCTCCAATAGAAACAAGGCAAGATTTTCTCAAAGGAAAAGAAAATTACATATAGATTTATCTTAAAAGGGCTGGAAGTAAATAGATGAATCATAACACTCCAAGTGCATAAACATTCATAAATTTCATGAACTTTTAAAGTTTCCTTGTTGACAGGTAATCACTGGACAAGTTCTGAATGCAGGTATTTAGTCTAATAAAATTAAGCATTCTCTCAAAAACAACAATGAAGAAGGAAACAAACAATTTGGTAATTAGGATAATTACCACAGCAATTACAGTAATAATCAGCAATTACAATTTACAATGATAATTTAAAATACTAGGTAAAGATAACTAATAATTAAACTCCAAATCTTCCACAGGAAATAAGAAATACAACTCCTTGTCATTACTCGGCTATTGCAAGATGCAAAACCAAGGATTTCCCATTTCCTACAAGAAATAAAGAGTAAGATCTGAATGCCTAAACTCCTTCATAAGAGACAAGTAACAATCCAATAATGTTATGGAAAAGCTTAGTGTTTGATTTAGTACCTGATATGTCCTAGAGTTTGGGGATTGTGGTCTCCCACAAAAATAAAATAGAATAATCCGAAGATCCTTTTCACAGTTGTCAGCCAAGATGAACCAGCTGGAATCTGGCAGGAGGAGTCCCATGTCCTTATCCCCAGTGTAGAGTCCTGGACAGAACTGTTCGGTCTTGAATCAGCAAGAACATCCCTTTTGAATGCCTGAAAAATCAACAAAGAAAATGCATTATACTTTCATTTGCTGTGAAAGGGGAGATGGACCATGATAACACCTAAAAACTTAAATAGTCATTTTAAGGAAAAAAAAAAGTAAAAAAGAAAGAAGAAATCAGCATTTGTCATATCCATCCTGCTTGCTCTATCTAGCAGCAGTAACAGTTTCATTGGACATCCAAGGAATTTCTGCATTACAGAGTTAACAAGTAGTCATAATAAACATTTTGCTGGCATTCCTGAAACTCTGTTTCTATAAACAAGCAGGTATCTTCCCAAAGAGTCTGAAATATGCAGCCCAGCAGGTGTGGAGGAGTAACAGGCCATGAAAGCTCACAAATGGCTCTCAGCAGAAGAGTTTCTCTCTCTGTTGGAGTTAATCATCTATGAGCACAACTCATAAGCCCTATTTTGGGCAACTGGAATCACAGAAGATGGCTTCACTTTATTCAAGAAAATAACTGCCCTGGAATGAAGATTTACACATTTTTGCAGAACTGATGATTTTCCATCTTCCCTCTTTTTCAGAGTTGAGAAATAAGTAACAGCACCAGGCCCAAAGAAGCATTTGGAGGCCAGGCTCTAAGAGCAGAGCCAGTGGAGCTCTGAGAACACCTGGTCGTGCCCAGCTCCCCCCGCCACCCAGGGACCTCCTGCTCCCTCACAGGGGAGATTAAAGCCTGGCTACCACTGCTCCAGAGCTGAAAAAACAGTTTGCTGAGAGATGAGGTACTACAGACATCTGGAGTACTGAAATTTGCTGCAAAGCACGGAAAAGAAAGATAAAAGGTGGGCTATGGTTCAGGCCCATAAGAGATCCTATTTACCGAATCTAATGAAGGGGAAAGGATTACACATGAAAGAACAAACTGGAAATAAAAAGATGCAAAAATGCAACAAAGGATATCTAGGATTGTTGGTTGCTGAGGTGTTTTTTCCAGACAATCCAGATGCTGATATAAAATTTATTAACAAGCTCAGAACCTTTACAGTAAACAAGACTTGAATAGAGATGCTGCTTCACTTTGTTGACTGACGTGATTTGTACAGTATTTAGATAAATGTTAAAAAACATTACAGGCTGAAGACAGCAAAACAAAACCCAAAACATTTATGTCCAGTTGCAAATATAATACTGCAAAGTAAGAGTAATTTAATTACTACTCCCGACATAAATCACAAAATAATAATGGTAATCAACATCTTCAAGTTTTTCTTTAATTCTATCAAATACACTAAGAGCTCCTGTCCATTTGCAACACCGTTTTAAAAACACATAACAGCATACTCAGTTACCAAAACACAGTCTGCAAATATCTTGCTTGCCTAGGTCAATCCAGGAAACTGATGCACAAGAAAAGTCTTTATATTTCCTACGACAAACGAAGTGCAAATTAGTTTATAACTTGTTCTGAACAGATTTTTCCCTGCAGATAGATTTGGTGCTATGTATCCTACAGTCAAAGAGACAGAACTGAGGAAAAGCTGTGGAGTTCCAATTCACACAAAAAAATATCTCAACTTTGGGTTCATAGAATGGAGCTATTTTGAGTCAACTGGAATCACCATATGTGCATCTATGAGTAAATGCCAAACCCTGTGCTTCACACTAGCAGCAAAGCACACAGAATAGAAAGATGAATCTTTGCTTACCTGATTTTTTTTAATAATACCAGTAATAGATTCATTGAGATTGGTAATGCAACCTTGTGTTTGTGATCCACAACTGTGAGTTTAAGTACTTGGATAATATTCCATCCCTGAAGTTTCCTCTAATTCAGCAAATTTTCATAGCTGAGATAATCTGGTTCTAGTTTCTAAATTCCACAGACTAGATTAAAAAAAAAAAGATTTAAGGAATTTTATGTGCTGCAGACCAAGTGGGGGAGCAAACCACAGCCCATCCTTATGAATCCCACCTCTTTCACCTCCCCATACAGTTGGATGTTAATTTCTTGTGTCCCATGTAGGACAGGTAAAAGGAGAAAAAAAGCAAGAAGGCAGTCCTTAGGAGCTGCTCTGTTCTTTGGGGAGAAAATAGGGTCTGGTAAGCCAACTGATTAATTGAAACAAAATCCCAGCACTGGCTTTACCTGGATTGCAATGCAGACCAACATAGTATTTGCAGATTTTAATAGGAGGGACACAAATGAGGTTCTGCCCTAAAATTATCTAAACAGTTGAAAGGACTGAATATTAGGGGCAGAGCATTACCTGGGTTTGCTATTAAAAGCTCAAACAGCTCCCAGCACGTCTCATGAAAGAAAACCTACCAATTCTAGTATCTTCTTTAGGTGACAAAAATAAACACCTACTTTAGTAGACAGGAAGTAAAAGGGCTTGCATGTAAGAGTAGAAGATAAATGTCACACCTGTGTTCTGCACCCTCAGGACTGCTGTCCCCATCTAAATACTCAGTACTGAAATGAACATTCTTCTTTGTCATATTAGCAACATTATATCCCAATATTCATCCTAAAATCTGGTAATCCTCTTTGCAACAAGTGGTCACCACTTTGTCCATGCAGCTGCTCTTTCCTTTCAGAAGGAAGTGTTATTATCAGCTGGGAGATGATGTCCAGTACTGCACAGACATGAGCTTTGCAGTCAGCAGATCAGAAAATCAGTCAGTGCTGTGCTCTTAACTGCTTTCTTTTGCACAGCCTAGAGGATAAGTCATAAAAAACCCCAACAGATCAAGCAAAGTCATTCCTGAGTTTTATGATGGCAGCCTCCTGAATCTTGATATATGAGAAACCACTGGGTCCCTCATTTCAGGTTCTGACTTGAAAATTACCATATATAAACCCACTAAACTAACTTGTATTGAGCAGAGATATTTCTGGGCATAGGATCTACTCCACTTAATCCAATTTCTCTAAGAAGCATCAAGAGTTCCAACTCCTCCTTGTTGGCAGTGCAGATGGAAACAGGAAGCTTTGCACTGCCCATGACAGAAGAAATCCATTCTTTTTCTTCTAAAAAGATGGTAGAAGAAGATGATTTTTTTTCTTTAATTATTGATAACGTTGTTGTCAAAAGACCCCAGGAATAACTGTCAAGATAACTTGTATCAATCAAACTCAGGCAGAAAATTGGATGAGAAAGGTGGGGGTGAAAAAAAAAAAAAATCTATGTTCAACATGCAAAGTGGACACACTTTGGAAAGGTAATGTGAAAAAGGAACGTGAAAGGTAAAGTGAACATTTATTTCTTAAACAAGCTTCTGTTGACTGTTAACAGAATTCCTGCAACAAACAAACACTAGCCTCTTCCCACAACATTCCCAGCAGCTTTGTACAGCAACTCCCTCCTTCAAGTGGAAGAACTGATGGATGAATCCTCCAAACTCTGTGGGAAAAGTTTTGCATTACCCGTGACATAACAGTAGTACCAACCTTTCTTGGATGTGGAAATGCTCAATTTTTTTGGAGAAAAGTCAGGACCTTTCCTAGGAAAATGGATCTTTGAAGATTCATATAAGAGACTGCATAACAAGAGATTTTTTTCAGCTGTTTTTCACCTCAATTATGTAAACAAATCTATTTTAACATAATTACCTCAGGGTTCCACCTCCACCTTTCCAGCTCTGGTGTTTGCTGAACTTTCCCATGGTGTGATTCCCCGAGAAGTGACCCATGAAGCTCTTTGGCTAGGGCAGGTTCTATTGGGCTAACGAGCTATGGGGGTGCACAGGACATTTATGGGAGCCCTGGGCAGCAGGAACAAAGCCCCAGGAAGAACAGCAGCAGCTGCACAGCTCTTTCTGCAGGGATGACTTTCAGCTCTGCCCCAGTAGTTCCAGTAAGGGCATTTCAACAGCACCAGCCCAACTCAAAGCAAAAAGAAGGTGCAGATTAAGGTCATTATCTAGTAACTGAGAGCCTGGAGAGGAATCCTGAGACAAAAGGTGGGCAACCTGACAAACATCTATATTTGGAACAAATTAGTTCCCCCTGGGAAACTTCTGTTAAGGCAGAGGTGGGAAAAGGACTGGAGAAAAGTGCCCAAGGTGATGAAGGAGAGGAAAGGAGAAAAAAACAAACAAAAGGAACCCCACACAACCTTGAAAATCCTGACTTGGAGAGCAAGGGAGGATTCCAGAGGGAGCAACAATTCTCCTGCCCACAAACAGACCAGGCTGTGATCAGGGATGATCCAAGAGCCATATGCTAGGGTCTGCAATTTTGCTCTCCCTAGTAACTAGTGCCTCAGTGACCCAGGCTGTTTAAATATATTATAGAGCACCTGTAAAAATGCAGCAGCTGATTCTAAGACTGCCATTAATTTAACAGAAAATTCAAAGCAGCTTTGTACAATTATCACAAATATAAACTGGAATTATGCAGAGGCAGCTGTTCCCCGTTTCCAGAAAAGTCAAACTCCTGCTTTCTGCATGTCATGGCTAAAGTTTGACACCCATTGGATGACCAACTAGGGAGCAAAGAGTTCTAGCCTGGCTACTGAAGTCTGATATTCTGCAGATCTGATCTTAATTTAAATCATTATTAGAAACAAATAAATGAGAAATTGGTCCACTTTTGAAGCATTAATCTAAAAGATTTCCTAGTCTTTTTTACTGGAAAATGCTGTACAAGTGAATTCATGCTGCAATGATTTAAATTCACTTAAATCAAAGATTTATGCTTTTCTTGATGATGCTATTTACACAGATTTTGAAGTTCTACATTAATCACTTAACAACTGTTTACTCCACTAGTATTAGAAGATACTTCTTATTTGATTCAATTTACCAAGGTACTTAGCAATCAGATTTTCAAAGAAAGAGTATGATAAATCAGAATACAAAAGTATAATGTGCAGCTATTCTACCTCCTCCAAAATTAATTAGGGACTGTATGCATCTCACTGTCTGTGCATGTTATGTCCTACCACCAAGTGTAGACATCATTAAAAAATTAACTGGATAGAAATAGAACCAAATGCACCAGAAGCCATTTGCAGACTTTCTCAACAAAGTCTCCTCCAATCTGGAACCCAATAAAAGGCTGTTCCAGGTCTTGCTCCAGTTCATCTTGCTGCAATTTTACAAAAGTGATCTGCCCTCCTATTTACTGTCCTGCCCCTCTGTCAAAGGTGCTGCTCCAGCAGCAGCAGAGCACAGGTTTACACTCCCTCCCCGAGCTCACAGGGACTGGCACTGCCTGCCCGGGGCCAGGCTGGGCACCCTGGGACCAAGGCACCACCATCCCACCTCCCCTCAGTGGCACAGCCTGGAGAGAGGAAGGAAAGGCAGAGACAACCTTGAAGCACCAGAACACACCTGTCAAACACCCACTGCAGACATACACACACTTCAGTACACAGGGTGTCATCTGGACAACAAGAATGCTGAACATTAGAAACAAAACCTGAAACTTGCCTCCAGTCTTCATAAATACCTTCTTTTCTTTACTGGGACATTTTGAATGCTACAACCTCTCTTACAGAGCAATATAGTGCCCTTCTTTTTCACCCTCAGGGCCTCAGAGAGGACATTACCACTGCTCATAAGACAGTTGACAGGCTTTTAAAGAGGACACCTTTCACAGGAATAGGCATGTGAGAAGCCAAGGTGTATTATTAGCAACTACCCCTCCCCCTCCTTTTATATTTTAAATTCTGAGCAATACTCTAAGGCTCTTTAATCCCACCTCACCTTCTCCTGTGAGTTCACTCCTGAATGCAATAGAAACACTGAGCTGACAGTGAAAAAGAATAACAAGATAATTCCTTCAGGAATGTAGTTGCATAAATGAGAATAAGATATTTAATGACAAGCAAGACTAGAGCAGTCTTATTTTACATATTGATAGGAAACTGCAGTATCCAAATACCTGTGGAAATCAGGAGTTTGTTGTCATTTGTTATCTATAAACTCAAAAAATAAAACTTGAAATATACCCTGAAAAAACTCTGCCAATACCCAGTGCTTCTTCAGAGTGCTCTGGTCCCCAGGAGGCTCAGTTGCTCCATTCTGCACAAAGCACTGTCATTCTCTCCTCTTAGCTCCCTTCCTGTACTTCACCTTTGATACAGGTACATCAAAGGAAGTAAACACCTTTGGCTCCCTCCTGGAAAATGAAAGAGTTCTCTGGATGTAGCTCCTGCTCCAGTGGAACATGACAAAGGGGTTCTTAAGGTGCTTCTAGCTCACTATTAAATCTGGCAGACTACAGGCAATGTTCTTTTCACCATTTAGAGAAGGAAGAGGTTGGGCATACTAGGATACTACCTAAGGAAAAAAAATCCCACCAGAGCCCTTGTTTTGACTAGAGGAGCTACCCAACATGAAGAACAATGGAAGTCCAAGTTGCAGGGTTTCTGATGAAATGACAGTTCTAGCATTGAACAATCTGTGGTGGATGGAAACCAGCCTAGCTAACATTCACATACTGCTATTATAAAACACAGCTCTGTGGCTAGGCCACCCTCATTAAGGTAACAAAAATAATTTGAAATTGTTTCTATACTATTTAAATTTGTAGCTCTATTAGGATCTAGTCTCACTTTTTTTTTTTTTGTAGCCTTAGAAAGAGAAGAAAAAAAAATTTCCCAGACAGACTTCAAAACAGTTCACTGAACACTATTTTTTATATAATTGTCTCCTGGCAAGCATCTGCACAGGATAACATACCTTGGCAGACAAAAGCCATTTCAGCTTGAACACTATTAGAGCATTAACCTTTCCAAAATGCCATACCTCAAAGAGAGCAGAGCATTAAGTTAGTGGAAAATCCATCTGTTGAATGGCTAAGCCTCTCGTCCCCCAAAGAACACGCCTGTCCAAAGGCATGAGGAAAGAACTATTTAGAAATGCTTATGAAATACAGCATGACATATCTTTAGTTTTTGCTAGCATAGTTCTCTTGGCCTGGGAGGGGAAAAATGAATGCCCTTCTCACATGACATTGCTGTACCAGCAAAAGCTCCGTAGAAACAACTATGCTGACGAAGACTTTGTTGGCTTAGCTTTCATCATTCAGAGAAACCCAACTGACAGCACAAAAACTCCTCCTGGCTCTTGATCTATCTCTAGGGCTGATATTCAGAAAATTTGGTGTCCAAGTGCCCACACCAGCACCCTCCCACAACTTCCAGCCATTTTTAACTTTGAGCAATCCCTAAACCTGCCCTTGCTATCCTCACCTGGTTCATATTGCATGGTCATCCATCATCCTTTATCAGTTCCTTTTGACATCTTGCACATTTTTTTCCGCACAAATATTTCACTCACTTTTAACTATACCTGTAGAAAGCTTCCAACAATTCCAGGAAATGCACACAAAGCATGAAAGTCTGCATCACCATATAATCTGTTTAATATTTATCTGTATGCATCTATTTAAAAAACCTTTAAGTCATAAAGTCAGTCAGATGACAGGCCCAAACCCAAACTATCTACCTGTTTTCAACTATCAAATAGCAACAGCTGCCTTAAAAAAATCATTAAAAACTGAAGAAGAGTCATCTGTTATTACATCATTCTCTGAAGCCTCATTTCTAGTGTCAAGGCCTTCAAATGGAATAAGAAGAGTAACAATATGCTTTTTTGTGTCAATTGGAAATCATTAGTTTGGGAAAAAAATACTTGGTTTTCTTTTTATGAGGCTGTTGATGCTCGCTAAAGGTCAGAGGTTTTATAGCACAATTAAGTACAAGTATAGCCTGAGCTGTTTACAGTTGCTTTAAAAGACTTTTAAATTAAAAAAAAACTGGAAACTTGTTTTATATTACTCAATTGTAAACTAACCAAAGGTATCTTCAAGAATCTTTTAAGTGCAGCATTGGTTAATTTTGGTATGTTACAAACTGTCCAGAAGTAAGAGAACATAAATATTTTAAGTTCAGATGATGTAAAGAAATCATCTTGCTACTCAAAACACTCCACAGAAAACACGTAAGATCAAAGTCATGCCATCTACAAGTCCCCAGATGATGCAGTAGCAAACTAAAACCTCAAAATAGTCAAAGATTGATTTTTCCCCAGTTATTTTAAGTAAATGAACTGAAGCATTGCCTGTGACTATTTCTAGTGGAGATCCTCCAAATAGCAGCTCTCTTAAGACATCAATCTCCATTTCATTTAGAAAAGAGCCATCCACAACTGCATACAGCAGCTAACAATTTTCTGTAAATAAATCAGGTTTTATTCTTAGAATATCTAAGCTAACCATCATATTTCCAGCAGTAACATGAAAAAGTGTCTCTAAAACTGACAAATTTCAATAGTGGATGGTAGGAACAGACTCCTGGAGTTACCAGGCCAGGTTAAAGATTCTGCTTAGGACCCTAAGATATTCAAGATTATACAAAGCACTTAGTTTTCAAAAAAGTTAAGAAGCAAAAGCTCCAACTCTAATAGGCCCTTTCTTTCCATCTTATAACAAAATTCACTATCTTGGTAAACTACTGTGCCATCTCTGCATAAAATGAAGACAAAAATCATCAAAGCAAACCAGAGGAACATGACAGAACTTTCCCTGGGGCACTATGAATGCTCTCACCAATGTCCTTTTACCACAGCTCCACAAATACCACACCACATCACCATAGACACAAACATCATCTGGCTGCTTCATAATCTGGTGATTACAAACATCAGGTAAAAACAAATCAGAATTTTAAACTGTCTACCCTACCAACTTTAATCCTCTAGCAGTGTGTTTTTGCTTCATTTGTAACAAAACCACAGCAGGTCTGATGCCAGCAGTTCTGATAGTGCAGAAATTTGATAAAAATTAAATGACTGATCTTCATGGAATCAAATGTCATCAGTTTAACAGTCATCCAAAATTACTTGTTATCTCAACAAAAAGACATTTGGTCCACAACACAAGACAGTCATCAACTGCATAGGAAAAAAAAAAAACATTTTCACATAGTCTACCATAAATACTATTGCTGCTCAGGTTTGGAACCTATTTTTCAGTTCAAAACTTATCTTTACAAAAAGAAAAAAAAAAAAAAGCTTACTTGTACTTCCTCACTGGATAACAGTAACACGTAAAAAAAAATTAGGCATCTCGCCCATTTCTGCCACCTTGGGAAATTCTTTTAGCAGAGATATTTTTACGGTTTTCCAACCACAGCACAAATAAAACACCCAGTAAATAAAAATGAGCAAGAATGCCATTATTAAATAAGATGTAAGAAATAGTCTTTTTCAAGTCAATATTTAAAGAAGGAAGAGATTTAGGGATGCTAATGATCCCTGCTAACTGATTAGGCCTAGAATGCCTTTTGTGGGAAAAGGGAAACCGAAGGCAAACTGCAATTTGGCTGGAGACAATTTGTTCTTCTCCTCTCGGGCAGCGTTTCGATGCCGTGCTCCAGGGCTCACATACCTGCATGCTGTCGGCATTTTGCTCCATCGCTCAGCCCCGGGTTGTGCTCTCCATCCCCCCGGCCGGGGCTCAGCGTGTGCCCGTGAGCGGCCGCTCCGCGCTGCGGCGGCGCTGCCCGAAGCCGCGGAGACAATGGGAAGCCACAGCTGGGAGCCGCGCTGGCACTGTCACTGTCACTGTCACTGTCACCCAGCACCGCCACCCAGGGAGCTCCTCCTCGGCAATTCGCAACCTCCCGAAGCTCTCCGGCTGCTAGAAAATGGCTGGACACATTTTAATCACCTTCTCCATTAACAGTCAGACTACTCTAAAATTAAAGTTTACACCACACTGCGAGAATTTTGATGTGACAAAGAAGCAGGGCAAAAACGTTCGTATTGTAAAGATATTAATTTCCTCTCTAGACAGTTTTATTTCTTCACTTTGGCATTGTGAAGACAACACAAAAAGTCATCAGTAAGTTAGTCCTCAGTGCCAGCAGATAAACACACTTGTCACTGGCAGAATGAATGCTATGATAATTTTCTGGACTGGCACATACCCACTATCAGAACCCAAATATGGAAGAAAAACGTTGTCTAAAACAGAGGGGTAAAAAAAAAGCCAGTTATATGATAATTATCATTCTTCCAAAAGCAGTGCCCAGACCAGCAGTCTGCAGTTTTGTTGCTTGTGAGAAACCTCTATCCCCACCCAGGTCCAGCATCACCCCCTGCTCAGCAGCACTGCTGCACACTGATAATCATAATCCCCTCTGGACTCCAGAGACCTCTCCGAGGGATCCTGCACACCAAGTTAGGCTGGGAGAAGAATGGGGCAGTATTTTGAAGCTGCAGGTTCCAGAGAGGGGAACTACAATCTTGGGAGGCTGCAATTCAGGACAAACAGGAAATCAGTATCCTATCTATTTAAGTGACAAGATTAAAAACCACACACATAGATATAGACAGACTCATTTCTACAATGTAACAAACATAAGAAATAAAATCTAAATCAACTGTGGAAAGATTTAGACTTGTCACAGACTGCAGAAGTCTCAGTACTAAAATAGACTTTTATAAATAAACAAATAAAAAATATAAATATATAAAATACATAAAAACATCATTTGATATTAAGTCTGCTGCAGTTTGCAACAGACCTTAATCTTTCTACGCTTGCTATTCCCCTCTTCTGCCACCTCTGTGCTCCATCTTTAAAGGCTCCACTCTTTCTGCCCACACATGGCAGTGTCACACACTCCACACATCTTGGCTGTCGTCCTTGAGCAGCAACATCATGCTGGGGGGGGAAGCCAATCTTTTTGATTTAGCTGAAGACAGCAGTTGTTGGATTCCCTGCTTTTCCCTTGTGCAGAGTTCAGTGTAACTGCTGGCTATGCCCCTCCTCTACACACCACCTCAGCACACACCCCACCATCCCCGAGATCCCACCCCAAACTCGAGGAAAACACAAAAGGCATCATTCTGGGAGGCCCTTGCTATTTTTGCAGAGATTCCAGCTGGTCTGCAATGGGAGCATTATTTCTCATGAAAAAGGCTTCCTCAGCAGGATGCTAGACAAGAAAATTACTTTTATTTTCCTAATTGTATAATGAATTCCAAATAGGTGGTCACCTACGTGCACAAACCATTTACTGTAGGGTCCATACTCTGAATGCTGCCAAAAAGATTGGTTTTCAGTTTCTGAACACATTATACAGATTACATTAATGTCAGAATAATCTTTTAAGCAGTCTCCTCACACGACACTAGGAAAATGTGTCTGCTGTGCATGTCTGGCTAGTGTTATAATCAGATTTGGTATTCACATACACCACGGCAGAGCACCTAGGAGAGTTTTTGTAATCAGGAAGATCAGTAACAAGATGCAGCTAGCTTCAAACAGGAAATAAAGTAGTACTCAATGGAGAAAGAACTGAGCAATGTCCTATTGATATACTCTGCACTGCCCCTAGGAATATTTATCTTAATTTTTCTAAAACTCACACACCCACACATTATGAAGCGTTGGGGCTTCTCTAACTCCTATCCTGGAGACTCATCCTGAAGGAGAGGATAGACTGGTCTGGGTTTACTTTCTCATAAGCAAAACCTTTTTTATCCCCTACACACATGTATTGGTGTGCTCTAAGTGATGGATTAGAAATTGGAATAGCATTCATTACCTGAAATGTTCCTGTATCAGAAATGTACTGTATAAATGCCTATTCGATGTTGTGTGTTCAGCTCTTTGGCTGTCTTTATACAAAGATTGTGCCACATGCAAATGAACATTAGGCATAACATGCTAATATATGTGAAACAGGAAAATAATTTGAATGAAATATCATAAAAATAATGCTGTAATTTTGTCCTTAAATTAATCAAGATACATAATTAATATGCTTAAGAGCAGTAAAAACTTACAGCCTTCTTTATAGGAAAGAGGAGTTGGAGCACTCGAGCTAATTTACAATTGCAACCCTGACTTGGCTAAGTTAACTCAAAACTTGTCAATTGTATCTCCATTATCAAACACACACAACTACATTTGCTGAAATTCCATCTAACAGAATAGGCATCGTAAGCTCAAAAACAGATGAGCAAAAAAAAATTTAAATTCTATTTAAATTTCAAAGCCATACCACAGATCAAATATACAAGCCAGGTATTCAAGAGATAAAAGAAACAGTTTAGAAAGCAATCAGATGCTTGCCAAAGGAGGAAGAATTCTAGACCTAAGAAAAAAAGTGAAGATATGCAACACCAACTCTTCAAAACCATTTTCCTGACAAAACAATACCCTCTGTCACAGTTGTACTTAAAACTGCAGTATGTAAGTGATGAAAATGAATCTTTATTTTTTAATCTCCTAACAAACTTACACAACCCAGTAAGAGGCAAAAGTGCACCATCAAGTGTCTGCAAACCAGAGTCAGACTCAGAGTAGAAAAGACTGGACTGTCCTGAATGAAGTTTTCTTTAAAACTTGAAAAGAAGTACTGACACAGAGACAGAAATCCCAACTGCTAAAAAGGCTCTGCTACATAGGATACACTCAAGATGTTCCTGGCTCTGCAATATCCAAGCACTTGAGGCACCCCATTACCCCAAAAACAAATCCCAGCAAGACTTACAGAACTGAAAAGGCAGGACACAAACTCCTGGAGAAGGGCACACACAGTGAAATGTTCTAACAACAGCCTTTCCATTTAGAAGAAGGAAAAAGATATGAGAAAGAAAATTAATTTTTTAAAGATTTTTAAAGAACAAGATAAAAAAAGCAAGCCCCTGGACCAACCAGAAGATATTTAAGAAAATGTCTGAGACAGAAAAAGCTTGAAAAATACTAGAATAGGATATTTCAACTACTTATCCAAATTCCAGAACGAAATTTATCTATAAATCTAAAGGAAATAGAGCAGCTTTTCTCATTACGTGAGAAAAGGAGACATTTACAGTTTGTCCCATCCACATGAGCTTAACAGAAGCATCATGTGATGCCATATTCGGACTACTCCAAGTTCCATCCACTTGACTGATTTGTCTCTTAACTGCTAGTAACTCTTTAATGTTTGATTGAAGAGAAATATATTTATGTCTACCCTTAGAGAAATTGTCTAAGTCCAGATTGGTCATGAAGGTCTATTCTGTATTTAGTTCATATAATCTCCTTATAAAAAGCTCTCACTTCCAAGAAAGCAGAAGCAAGCACTGCAATTTCTTTCCTTTGCACCATAAACACAGTTTAGACAGCATAGTGATGAAGCTGAAATAAACACCTTTCTCTGGTGGTTTCATTTTTCTTCTAAGACATAAAATATACCCTCACTCTTATGAGTATAGATGAATATCTGTTCAGATACCAGTCACCATTTAGCCATGGTTACTACATGATGACAAGGTGTTGTCCAAGTCTACATATAGGAAATTTTAAGCTAAAGCCTGAAATATAAACAATCCCCCAACACTAACTGTGCACAGCTAGCCTTAAAGACTAAATGAAATTACTTGTCAATTACCTTCTGGACAATGAATACCAAATGAGCAAGTGTCTGTCTGGTGGGTCTATTTGTAGGACTGATTGCTGGTCAAAGATTAACTTACTGTAAATTAAAAATTCTAGAGGAACTGTACAAAAGCAAGCTGAAAAAAATATTTTGAGGCTTCACAGAATTCAATATTAAAGATCTCTCTACGAGTACTCATTATAGCAACCTATTGAAAAATATCAATGTATCTCTGAGTGTAAGTAAACTTTTGGTGTTAGCTGGAGTAAAAAGTTCTAAGTAATTGGAGTGACATTCACATGACCAGACTTTGAAAAGGAAAAAACCACCAACCAAACCTGGCATCTCTCCAAGTTCACAAAAAAATGTGGGAGGGATGTTTTTGGGACCAGTTAAAGAAGCCAAAAGATATATTCTGTCCAATTCTTCACCTCTTAAACAAGGCAACTCTAATCGCCTGCTTACTCAAGGAGTGAGAATGACTTAGGAAAAAGCAAATTCTAGTAGAAAATGATCCTACAGTATTGAGGTAGCCATTGATTCCATTAACTATGGTCCTTAAAGTAATGCTTAGTGAAGCAAAAAACAACCCCCAAGCCACCAAATACCTTATTTCCCTCTAGAAAGCACATTAGAACACATTTCAAAAACCTGTATTTCTAATTTTCTGTGTGCTAGATAATTGTGTTACACAAGAAAGGGAAAAGTACGTTACCAGTAGAAGCTCTGGCCTATCTCCATAATTTGAAATAAGAACCACTGAGATTATATTCAACCACAGACTGATTTTTGACATCTACAGAAGACATTGCTACTTAATAAATGAAAAGCAAAGTATTGCTTCTGCAGTTAAAGCAAACAACTGAGTAATGGCTCACGCTAAACCAAGGAGTGAATACATTACAAAGCAAGACTGAAATCACTTCTTGGTTTTGTCAGAAGTTTTATCACTAATTTCTGTCCTTCCACCTCCAGTTGTTCCTACTACTAAGTATTTTCATTCACTTTTACATCTAAAAACTTGGTGTATAACCCTTTCAAGAACCTTCCCATTTTCACCACATTCTTACTTTGTTATGAACAAAAAAATAAAAGAAAATTAAGTGATTGTAAGTTTAGTCTCCAGATGAAAAATTCATGCATACCTAATGAACACACCATGCCTAGTTTTGCATTAATATCTTGATACCAACTTTTTCCTGAGAGGCAGTTTAAATTCAGACTGTTCTAGACCTTCTGTTTTATACAGTCTCATCTAAATGCCAGGCATTAGATAAGCAGAAAATTAAGCTACTCAGAGGCTGGAGTTTAAGGTCATCCTCACTGTCTGAAAGCAAAAGCTGTAATATCCTCTCACCCACGAGGTTCATTATACTTTGGTTTTTTAATGAAAAAGCAACTGTTTGAACACAAAAAAAATATCCCTGAAAAACTTCCTCTGAGCTTCTCCATAAGTGACCCCGTAAGTGGATTGACACCATGGGCCAGGCATATGTAGGTCCCACATGCTGAACAGGAATTCTTTAAAACCACAGATCTGCTTTAGAACCAACAGTCAGAACAAACCTGTGTTGTTTCACTGGATCTATTTTTTCTGGTTTTCTCCCAATATTTTTTCCTCCCCACAAGAAAATCTGTCACACTTAACAGGGGATGGGAATGTTGAGGGGATGTGAAAACAATTCCTTTTTCACTACAGACACTGTCAAGCAACCAAAAAAAGCAAAGGGTTTGTCTATTCCAGAAAAAAATGACCAGTAGTTTTGTGAACATGAAAATGAGACTAGAGAACTGTAAGGACATGTTTACACTAATCCAGGGTTATTTTCTGCAAAGGGACAGCAGAAATACAAGTTCCCAAATAATAAAGTCTACCCCCAGAATAACAGAAACTCAAAAAATAAGACTTCACTCGTGTTTACAAAATTCTATGTTTGGGTAGCACAACTTGTGTTATCATCCCAAAAATTCTAAACAATTAGAGCATGGGAACAGGGCTTCAGTGCCAGGTGCCTAAAAGCAAGACAAGAGGAGAGGAGAGTTCAGCTGAAATCACAATGAGCAATTCAGTTGTAATCCCACATTTCAATTCCAATCCTTAAGTACCTCAGAGGCAAAAGACTAAAGAACTCTGGTTTAAACCAAGGGATATATGAGAGTTTCAACAACTCTGTATTTTTCAAATGAAATTGGACTACAGCTCGCCAATTTACCAGAAGTCTTCATTCCCCTCTGGAATTCTGAATCTGAAAACCAACAGGCCAAGGAAGGCAAGAGATAAGGCAGATTTTCTCAGAGCAGGTTTGTCTTACCTTCCACCCACAGGAGGGAATGACAGTAACTGCAGGCTTGACTGCCAAGCAGGATCTGAACACACAGAACAGAGGGGAGCTTTACCCTTCATGACAAGAAAGGGGATTTGGAAGGAACAGTATTTTCAATGTTGTTTTTCAACGAATTTTTGTCTCTGGGAAAAAAAAGATTCAGCTTATCAGTCTTCTTCCTCAATTTTGTTCTAAAAGTAAATCATCGGAGATAAACATGTTCAACCTAAAGCAGTGAGCACTGCAGTTGAGACTTGTGTTAGCTGTGGCACTGGCACTTTCAAGGACTTAGTTAACACCACCCTTACTCCTGCCCCAAACTTGGCAAATGTCAACTGCATAAGCAAAATCTTTTTAAATCCCAAAGTGCTTAAGGTTAAACAAGATCTGACTTTTAATGTAGAATTCAACAGGGGGTAGGAGAAAGGAGAGAGAAGAGACAGATGGGAGGAGAGAGAGGAGCTCCTAAGAACACTAGGAGTCAACATGTGATTTTTTACTTTCTTGCATATCTCTACAGTCAAGCGCCTCCACTCAGATGATATAATGGCATCATCAGACCCTAAAGAGACTTTAAACTAAATCAGCATCATGTTTAATTATCTATGACTAGGTAGGGAAAAAAACCACCAAGATAATAATTTTCAATTAATGTTACATAAAAGGAAATCATTATTTTTTAAACAGGGCTGGGGCCTGGAGTCATCACTTGAGATGCAGCATGCAATAATACAGATTGGACAGTAGGCTTTGCTAGATAAACAAAAGCTTTTTCATAGATGCAACACTAATTTTCAGAATGTTGCTAGGGCAACAGCAGACTGTAACAAGAATTTCTGAATAATGAGCAGGTGGCAATATATAAAGATCTTCGATTCCTGACTGAATTATTCATATGTAATCCAGAATAGTGAGATTTTGGAAAGCAATAGCCTTATTCCAGCACCACAAATGGAAATACTACATACCTTGTCTAGAATATTTATTAAAGTTCTAGACATGCATTTTTTTGTTTTAACATGCTATGTAAGGCAAGATCACTAGTCTCACACCTCTAGCATAAAGAAGCAAAATCAGTTATTTTGCATAAACTCGACAATGCAAAAAAATTGTTTTTCTAATCCAAAACTGAATTTAACTTTCTACCCAAGATTCTCCTTGTGCAGATTCACAACTTTCAGAGGGACAGGAACAAACCTTGGCAATTATTAAGTAAGAACCAGACTAAGAAGAGAACTGGACATGCCTTATCCATCAAGCCCATCCATAGCAGTAATTTTGCCAGATATAAAATGTTACAAGAAATCTAACGGGTAGTCTAGAGTCTATGCACTTGAAAAGCAATGGCAGCAAGATTTGGCAATATTTTTATTAATTTAAAACCTTCAACTCAGCTAAGTCATTATATTACTAACCACTACTAACAAATTCCATCACCTGGCTTTCCAAGTTTCTGATTAGCTGGACAGCAAAGATTTAGGTATCTGGATAAGGCCAGCTGTAACATTATTCTTTTGCTGAATATGACAGAAAAGAAGTACTTTAACTTGCTCTAAGATTGAACTGTTTCTCCTGTGAGTTCTCTGAGACACTGTAATATATGCAAAAATCACAAACCTGGTCTACCTTTGGGGTTTTTTTTGTCACAGATCTCTGTTTTAAATATCAATAAAACAGTAAGATTTGTAGTTATTTTCAGTAAAGTTCCCAGTTTTCAGAGATTAACAAAGCCTATGTATTGAGATATAAACTCACATGCCACAAGACAACTGCATAGGACTGTTCATAATAAACTACAGAGCTCTTTTACAAGTAGCTGAAATAATCAGAAAAACTTTCGAAACAGTAAAAGATGGGTAATCTAGTTATTTGATATTATTTTGATAAATACTTTTAATTCTCCATGAAGCCCCTCATGAGAAAGACATGGAGGTATTGGTGTGTGTCCAGAGAAGGAACAGAGCTGGGAAGGGTCTGGAGCACAAGTCCTGAGAGCAGCGGCTGAGGGAGCTGGGGGTGATTAGACTGGAGGAGGCTCAGGATGGGCCTTATCACCCCCTAACCCCCTAACAGAAAGCTGTGGTACAGTGAGGGTCAGTCTCTTCTCCCAAGTAACAGGACAAAAGGAAACGGCCTCAAGCTGCTGGGATGGACATTAGGAAAAATTTCTTCATGGAAAGTGTCAAGCACTGGAACAGGCTGACTGAGGAAGTGGTAGAGTCACCATCTCTGGAGGGATTTAAAGACATGCAGATGTGGCCCTTGAGGCCACGGTTTAGTGGTGTGCTTGGCAGTGCTGAGGGAAGGGTTGGACTCTATGATCCTAGAGGTCTTTTCCAACCTAAATGATTCCATGATTCTGTTATTTACTGTATGAGATTATTTCAATTTATCTGATTTTCAAATCATGTACATGAAACTGAGGACAAGTTAACATGTTAAATTGTGCTGTCATCATGTGTGACAGCTGTACAGACCTGAACACCCCACAGACACCTAGAATGAGGTTTTAAACTAAAAATCAGTTAAACCACTGAAATCTCATCATCTGACACCTAGTCAAGTTTTACCAGCAAAGGCTTCCATGCCAGCAAAGCTTCTTGAATGAGGTTATAGCTAAAGCAATTCCAGCAGAATGTCCAGTGGAGACAGCTGGACTCACAGAAGATTAAATATTGGATTCTTACAGCTGGGCTTCCTGCACTGTTTATAATTGAGCTGCTGTCCTCTCCAGCAGCTTCATTCTAAACAGGTTTAACAACAAGTGCTGAGCAGGTTCCTGCACTGTAGTTGAATCCTGTAAATTCCTTTGTTCCACTTTCTGGTCAGAGTGAGGTAAGAACACAATTGCCTCACTAATATGATGCCTCATGGAACAACTGCTTAAGCATCATAGATCTCAAAACTGAGGATCCTGGCAACAAGGCAAAGTAGAATCAAATGAGCATCTTGTTACTTCCTTATGAACATTTCTGAAATTACACCATCATCAGATCAGAAGCTTAACTGCCTGGACCCAGGCAAAAGGGAGACAGAGAACTGATTCCTCCTTTCCCCAGCTGAAAAAAACAGGTAGCATCACATTCTGCCACCATGCAACTCATGCCTTGCAAAGATATTTCATCTTCTTAAGCAGCTGGCAGGGCGGCCAGTCAAGCAAGCAATGCATTCACACTGAGCACCAGTTTTTGTGAAGACACAGGCTCCTTTCTCACGGCATGACCACTGAAACCAGAAACTTACCTGAACCAAACTGTATCTCTCCTTAGAGGGGACGGGGGAAGGAAAACCTAACTTAATGAAGATTTGTTTTACATTATGATGGGGTTTTTATAATTTAAAAAGTGTAACCATAGGACTAATACTGCCACCACTAAGTTTATATTCTGAAGGATTTTTGCAACTCATAATTTAGATGAGAAACTAATAAAGTGCATTAGAACTTGGTGAATTTTTTTGAGAAATTTTCTTGAAAGCTGGTTTTTGGACAAGTATAAAGGCATGAGGAAATTAAAAAAATAAGCACCATTGTTTTCTTCAAAAATACTTCAAAGGTTACATGTCCAAGCAGGAGACAGGAGAACAAGTACTCACCCTCAAAATGCAAATGCCAAATACACTGTTCCCAAGCTGAACACAGGCACTAACACCCAATTCTGGGAGCAGCGGGGTTTTGAAAGCTTAAAAAAACAGGAAAGACTCTTTCTGGAGGTCAGATTTTTTACATTTGGAGGGTGTTCATTTACAACCTGTACTATGCTTTGCCTAACATATTCTGGAAGTGTGAGCAGACCAGAAGGTCAGGGCTACAGCCATTCTCTGTGGGACCAAAGATGGGGTAAGGAAAGGGGAAGGTTTAAAGAGAGCAATTTTAACACTGCTCTACTAGTGAACAAGAAAATCCCAAAGAATCTTATTCAGGTAGTCAGAATATTTAAGCAAAGGATTATTAATAATTAATAGAATATCTATTAATAATTATTAGAATCCTGCATTTCTCTGACCAAAAGGCTTTGCTTTACAGGCAATTCAGGACAGGGACTTTGACATAGTCTTAGGCTACAACAATCCAGGGATTGAGGATAATCAGGCTGCCCTTGACATATCATTTCCTTCTAAAGATATACAACACACAGTTATGTTAGAATTTACTGACATGTTTTAATGTATATTATGTAGCATTTAACAATGTTATGTGTGTAAATAATCATCTGTAAAATACCTATAGAACTATGCCTCTCCCTAAGGCACAGGGAAATGAGGCTGGGAAGGGAAGAAAGACCTTTAATATTAATAACCACAAATTTAGCTGGAAGAATAAATGCAGAGGAAGGGAAAAAAAACCAACAAACAAAACAACCAAACAAAACTCAGAAACAGACAAAATCAAAAATAAAATCCACTCCAAAATATACTGACCATCCAAAAGGTAAGCCTTGGAAGTCAGAAACAAGTTCCAACCTGAGTCAAAACTTTCTAACAAAAGATTCATTATCCATATAAAAAGAAAAAGAACAAGCACACAGAAAACCCACTACAGCACATCTGAAACTGAATTTGAAAGAATACATTCAAAGGAAAAATAAGATTCAGAAAGCAACTGTTGAAGACATCATACCCACTAACTAGAAAATTAGAAGCCTCTCATCAAATCACAAGTTCCAAAGAAGAGATTTTTTTTCAACAGTACAAAATATATGATGGTATCATTTGGTGTTGGAACAAAAAGCACAGAACTAAATATAAGGAAAAAATAACTGTATGCCTGACTTCTAAACAAATATTAAAGGAAAGAGTGAATTAAAGGCACCAAAGTCAATGGAAAATGAGTTGACAGAAAAACATTGTAGCAGAGATTGTACCAAACAGCTCTATTTAATAAAGTAATAGCTCCAAGGAAAAATAAATGGAGGCCTAATCTATATAATTTACATGTAGTATTATAGAGGAAACCGATAAAGCGGAGACAATGAAGATTAAGAAAATTCACATTTTAAAGATGTAACTACCATTCAATTTATTCTCTGAAAAGATATAGAAATGCTTCTAATAAAGCCCTGGTAAGGCCTTATATGGAAAATGGTATTTGCACTGATAAAAACTTGTATGGAAAACTTAATTTCATGTGGCTGCAGTAGATAACAGATAGGTAGAAAAGCTACTTAATTGAGAGGAAAACTTTACCACAAACCCATGTGTCTGTAAGTTTTCCACAGTCAGCAAGGCTGGAGGCCAGTAGATATCAGAACCAGATTTTACAACTGCTGTTCAGCACGCAACAAGATAACTAGCAATTTAATTAACATTAAATAAAGATCGACACAGTTATGAAAGCATTATTTCCTGTAAGAAGAAGGCTCTGGACTAAATGACCCAGAGTCTCTCCTTTCAGTCTTCAGGCACATTCAAGCAGTGCACAATGCAGTGAGTTGCATCCTTTCCACAAACATTCCATTATTTTACTGATAATTACTGCCATTTAATACCAAGGTACCTGGGTGGCCTAGATTCAATGGGAAACAACTGGAATTTTTTTTTAATCAGACTTTACTTTCAAAAGCCTGTTAAGAAGCCTTCTTAGGATCAAGAATTTTTCCTTAAAATTGGAAGGAACTGGAAAAAGCCCACTTACTTGTGCTTTATCTGTAAAGGTTTCAAAGAATAATTTAAAATCATTTTTATGTCCTCCCATGTTTTATATGGGAGTCTGTCTTATAACATCAAACACATGTGAGAATCCATCTTCCTTATAGAAGCTGTGCCTGCATCTAACCTATATATGTCAAACATATTTCAGAAGTTTTGGAGTCACTGCCACTATAAGCAGGTAACTGCAGACATGAATAAAATAAGGACACAGAAACCAACTCCTGATACTGCAAACAGCAGAGTCCCAAGGTTAATAAGTTATGAGCAGGATTAGAGCTGAGCCTGTTCACATCATGCACCAGGACTTTCTTACTGTTCATATCAAGAGCAGTCAGTTCATCATACACACACCCCCAGGCTGGGCAGGTGTGACACAGACCTGCAGGACACTCTGCTGCCTTTCTGCAGCATGCAGACACAAAATACCTAGATGAACAAAGAACCCCAGCAGATCCCTCTGATCTCAGTCAAGCCACACGCTTTAGAATCATCACCACTGATCCAAACCATGCCTGAATTCACACACTGTCTGACCAGAGCTGAAAAACCTTTTCAAGGTCTCCCATCCCCAATTATTCCACATGTTAAAAATGGGCTAAACTTTCTCTTGCTTAAAAGTAGTCTATATTGCATTGCATACTGGGAAACAGGACAAGAAAGAGTCACTGAAAGAATATTTACACATCTATAATACTTGATCTTTATGGAATAGTACAATTTTAAGCCGTCACACTGCTATGGACCAAGGAAGACAGATACAAACCCAGTTTTTAACATTGTGTAATAATTCAACAGAAAGGGCCAGATAAAAAGCTGATTGTGTTCTGAGTTGGAACAGCTTCCACTACTATTTTGATATGCAGGTCTTAATAAGAACTACTGCTCTTTGTGCTTTTCAAATCAAACTTTGCAGTGTCAGGAAATACAAGATTATAGATTATGTAGCAACTTATGGCATGTCATCATGGTCAATGATGAACAGCCAACTGTTGGAATTCATAGATTTCATTAACTGAGTTAGCCCAGTAACACCATTTATTCTTTTCATATTGCTGCTTTAAGAATTTAGTCTAACTGTACCATTTGAAGCTAAGAAGTCTTCCTCAAAATATGGTATTATTTATTGTTCTGTATTTAATTCATTTCTAGATAAGCTCAGTTTGGACTCAGTTCCTTCTCCCAGTAACAGGAATGTTCACATAAAAACAAGTGCTCCTCTCCAGAAGCCAGTATTTTTGGGGAAACAAAACATCCCCACATGAAGTATTAGGATGAACATCGTAACAGTTTTACAAGTTAACACAACAGTTTGTGTGAAAGATTCATATCCTTTTGTTAGACCACAAGTCTAACCAGACTGCAGTAGCATTCCTACAGCAGCTTCCATAAAGTCACTTAACAGCTTTGCAAGTACTGGGAGTCCTTTTCCTCCTCCAATCCACACCACAGGGATGACATCTCAGAGCAATACTGGCACTGCTTTGTGGTACAACTTTAAACCCTTGAAAGAGCAGTTTATTTTTCCATGACAATAATGCAACATGCAACCAAACTAGCAGCTAGAAGCCTTTTTAGAGATTAAGTGCAATGAAAATGCATAAAAGATTGCTTTGATTCGCTTGAAACAAAGAAGAAACCACAACACCTAAACTAAGAGACTAATAACATGTCATCTCCATTACAAGTAAAAATTATGGACTCATTACAGTCAATTCTAACAGTAAAAATACTATCAGCAGATACTTTCAGTATCTAACTATAATTTTACCAGTTTCTGCCACTAAAGCATGTGCAACAACCACTAACACAAGAAAATTATTCAGTTTCCCTTGGGTTTCCCTTAGAAAGCCATTAGGCAAAAGTTCTTGTTCAGAAATAGCCTGACTTCCCAAGTGGAAGAAGGATAAGGACCCACCAACTGAAAAAGGCAAACCAGGTTTAATTTTGAGTCTAAGAAGTGCCAATGTGTGTAGCTTTGCTAACCAATCCAGCCACATCTAAGGGGAGACACAAACTGGTGAGGGCTCGGTTGCTGCTTTAAGTTATGGAATAGATTTAGTGGATTACAAAAGAAAGGGAGAAAAGGATTCTAATCCTAGCAGCAAGTTGTATTCTTTTTAAACACCTACAGAGCACACTGAACCTGAAATAGAGCTCTTCATCCAAAAGATCAAGGGATTAGCAATTCTTTAATGGAAAAAGGCTTTTTTCTATACCTTCTGTTGAAATGCTTCAAATCATGCTGTGATAACATGGACAAGAATTCTCCACAAACTGATTTACTTATTTTGCTACTGCCTCATTAGGGTACAAAACCTCAACATTGATCTAAGCCACCAATTTTCCAATGCCTCAAAACTCCTGCTGTATCTCCACAAGAACATACCAAATTCTTCCGAGTGCACTTAGAACAGGAAAACAGATGGAAAGCTGCCTGTGGATCCAGCACTGGTCAATGATGCAACTGCTCCCAGCTTCTCAGCACCAGCAGGAGGTTTTGATGCCCAAAGCTCTGACAGGAGAAAGGACTGTGAGAACACTCCTCAATCTGCTGTTGGCAGAAGACTCGAATTAGCTCGAACCTCACTCAGCTGCTGCACACCAACAGCCTTTTCCAGATTCAGCTGCACTACAGAAGTCACTGATCTCACTTCCAGTCACCATTTCCTCCATCTGCCAGTTAAACTGCTCCTCCAAGTCTCCCAATAGATGCTTCAATTTGACAGACTAAGACACCAACATCTTACACAGATAAAAGTCCAGGAAGTGCTCCCAGTTACAGCTTATCCAACAGAGCAGAGGAGGTGGCAGAGGGCAGGAACAAAAAGCCAAGGATATGGCATCACGATGGCCTCTGTCACAGCAGCAGGTATTGCAAGGACTGCATCTATTTATGTCTTGCTTCACTTAACATAAATTAAAATGCTTTAGCTGGATACCTACAGCTAAGTATCACACCTCACTTGGCTGGGAACAATTCTTTCAACGACTGTGGTAGTTTAAGTGCTAACCAATTATACGGAACATTTTCTAGAAAAGTACAAAACTCAGGACTGGATTTTTGCTGAACCAAATGCAGCGATGATATCTTCTATCTTTATGTCTTTTAGAGGTTATTTTTTGACTCAGAGATGCAAGCTATCCAAAACTATACTTACAAAAAGAAGGAGCAACTCTGCTATGCTATGTAGTCACAGCTTTAAAGATATTTATGGCATTTGTCCTGACAAGCTTCAGCCTTCAGACCCTCCTATACACAACTGGACAAAGATCTTTCATACACGGCAGTGCACACTTGTTAACAAACCTGAGGAGGGGGCAGAAAAGTTAAGAGTGCTAAATAAGGGACAGAATTCCATTTTGTACACAAATTCAAGTTACAGATTAAAGAATAATAAGAACTGATGTTGGGCAGGAGAGTAAAGACCAAAAATTCAGCAGCAGATGAAAAAAGACAGGTGAACAGTATATAACTGTTTATGCAGAAACCAATGGCTGCTTAGAGGTAATGCCCCATTTCCTTACAGAGATCCAAGATAAGGAGGAGAAAAGAAACCCTGGAATAAGCATCCCACAGCCATCTCAAATCTACACTTTGCTTCAGCAGACTGGATCTGAACATGCAATAACCAAATTCTATAGATTGGAAAAAAGTACATATCAAAAAATGACACGTTGACAGAATTATCATAATACATATATTAAACTGCAGGAAACTAACTTATGCACAAGAGCAGCAGTGCAGACTGTTCTGTAACTAAGGCTGCTGTCCTTCATAAATCTGTTTGCAGACATTATTTCTTCTAAAATACTCCTTCAACAAGTTATGAAATCGAAATAAGATTACAGGCAGGCCCAAAGTGCCATTTTCCCAACAATATTTAATCATAATCTGTTGCTGACTTACCATCTCCCAGAAAGAGCTTTCCAACACCGCTTTCCAAAATCTCCTGCCATTGTTATACAGCACATTCGTCCACCACCTCAAAGAAAAGTGAAGGAGGATACACCAAGAACAACGTAACCCCAACTTTAATGGGCTCCCACAGATGCTACCTATCAGCCAGAGTAAGCACCACATCGAGGCACTCCCATTGATTCTTCTCGCCTAAAGAATACGGTGTGAACGACCTCATTATTCAGGTCTTGCACTGCCAAACGACTCCTCTTTCCATCACTAAAAGGCTCCATGTGGAATGCAGCGTTTAACAAAACCCCCTGGGTCATTCCCAGCTGGCCGTTCCTAGGTGGGATGGACACGGGAAAACTGCCACTAGAAGCCTGGCTGGGCTCAACACCTCTGCAGTCCTTGAGCCCAGTGACGCCAGGATTACAGGATATTCTCCCACTCCTATCGAAAGCTCCTTAGCTGTCACACCCATGAATTACAGCACTTCGTATTTACGAGCTGCTGCTTAACTCTCCGTATCTTTGAAATGAGAATTCGAGTACGCTTAAAAATTTCAGATGCAAATCATTTCAACTAATCAGGACGTCCAAGGTGGTTCATGTTTTCATCCAGGTAGTAAAAGTTAGAGCGTAGTCGTCTAGCTCACTGAATCTGAACCATGCTGTCAATGTGTTCAAAAGATTTTTATAAAATGGACTGTGTGCCACGTTTAGCCAATACAAAGTGAACGCTGCTCCATTACCTGACGACTCACTCGCAGAGAACACGGTGTCAAAAGGCCGATTTTCCCCAAAGTGTCAAAAAAATGCAACTGTATCAGTTATTTTTAAAAGCCTGGACTACAGCACCTTGAAACTTTAAACACATAAAGGTATTTAAAAAGATGTGATTGCTACATTTCTTAGTCAAATTAACTCTGGGGAGAAGTAGATTTGTGAAAGTGACGATACAAAGACATGAAGTTGAATTAACAGAGGCCACTGTAGCAACCTGACTTTTAAGTAAATAAACCCAAACCCGTGGCATTTGCGTTGTACCCAGAACTGAGCCTAGAGCACTTGACCTAAACCATTCAGCTGGCTTGAAGCAGTTTCACTGACAGACTTTCACCAAGCAATACAAAATAAAGCCTATGGTGTAAGGCAAATACACTGAAATAGGAGAAGAAATGAAAGCCAAAAACTTAAGTTAAAAGAAGAAAAAAGGCAGAGGCAGAATTGTGTTTCAGATGAGAATGGTACTAGTACTTTGCTCTGTCTCCTCAACTTTTCCTGTATTCCTCTTAACAGACACACGCAATTAAAATACAGACAGACAACTGCTGCAGCAGATTTAGTGACTGACCCTTCCCAAATCTTTAGTAAATAGTTTCCGGAGCATTGCTGACAAACCTAACCCAGCAGACTGCACACCCCTCAAAATTACTGATATTTAGTCAAATCTGTTTTTACTCACAAGAAACGTACTAGTTGATCTTGATAGCAATTTACAGTTTTCTGATATAAAGAGCGGCCAAGAAGTGCAGTTACAAGTACTACATTTTTGATCTTCCAAGATTTAAATGGACACGAGCCTTAACATTATTTTTGCCATTGGGACTTCGGTAAATTGAGGAGTACAAGCAATAAGTTAGTCAATTTCTACAAAATACTCAAACCCTTGAGATATCACAGTACTTAGTGCAAAACAAAGGCTTAATATCAGCTGCATGCCCAGCCAATGGAAGACTGTCAAAGAAAATGTGTTTCCATTGCCATTTCTTTCTCCTGAATATCAAATTATTTGAAAAAAACATTTTGAGAAATCATCAGAACTTCAGTTTACCTTTCACTTCAACAGTAAATAAGTATTCCTAATCTAACATTCACAAGACATACTGCCCTGTAAAATTGCTACTTAATATTCAGCCAAAGAGCACGTCTCAAATACATTACTCCTTGTGGAAGACAAGACATGAGAAAGCAACCCCATTAAAAATTGCAGGTTAATACCTCAGTGGAAAAAGGCCAGTGGCAGACACTGCAACAGAAAAAACCCAACACATTCCCTATTCTGCTTTGGGCACACAAGATCTCTTCGGTTTCAGGTCAATGAGAAGGGGGCATCACAATTTAAAATTAAAGACTATTAGCAAAACCACTCCAAGATAACAAACACTAAGGCAGACTGTACTTTGTGGCAATGCGCCCTAAGCAAAGCGTGCACCACTCTTTTTGGTTTTTTTCCATCACCTTCTAATCCGGCTTTCTATGGACATCACACAAATCCATCAACATGTAGGATGTCTGCAAATCTCTTCACGTGAATAATCTGAATAATTCTTAGACCTCAGGTAAGAAACAGGTATTCCTCACTTCTTTTTCTATCTCGTTCCATCTTCCTCATAAAGTGAGCCCTTCTTCGGTGCTGAAAACTCATTTTAAAACGAATTTAAAAGAGATGGTAAAAAGCAGGCCGTGACGTAGTTTGCTCTCAAGTCCACTTACACTTTATACTACAATATGGTAGATATACCCACATGCAAAATTATCCAACGCGCGGCAGAAATTTTAAGAAAATGAAAACATAATAGATGAAGAGCGCTGTGTCCCACTGCAGCCAGCCCCGGCTATATTAGGGAAGGGGAAGGGCCGGGCTGGCCCCGCCGGACCGTGACCCCCGGCCGGGCTGCACCCACCGGCCCCGCGGCCGCGCCCCCCCTCCCTCAGCGCTGCCCCCGCTCTGCGCACTGCGGGCGCGGCCCCCCCTCCTCCCTCAGCGCCCTGCGACCCCCGCCCGCCGGAGCGCCTTCCCCGGCGGCATCCCGGGCTCCTCACCGGGGCGGAGCGCTCCTTCCCGGGCTCGTACGCAGGCTCCTTCCCGGGACACCGCGCCCGGCGGGTGGCGGCTCCTCACACACGAGGGGCGCCGAGCCCAGCGCCGAGCGCCGCTCGGGTTCCTCCTGCTGCTGCTGCCGCGGCGGGGAGAGAGGCCCCGCCCCGCGCTGCCGCCACCAATGGCTGCGCGGGACGCTACTGATGGACAGCCCCTTGGACCAATTAACGTGGCGGCGCCCTCCCCCCGGCGCTGCCGCGGAGTGGTGCCGCTCGGCGCTTACGCGAAGCCGAGCCCGCCCGGAAGGCGGCGGCCAATCGGACGGCACGGCCGCCTTGACAGACAACCGTGAGCACCAGTAAGAGCGGCGCACCGGCACCGCAAGGCCCGCCCCCTGCGTGCAGCCCATGGCCGCGGGCAGACGGAGCGAGCCCGCGGCAGTGGCAGTGCGGGTCTGAGCGGCCTTCGCCCCGTGCTCCGGCCGATTTCCCCTCACCCGCGCCTGAGCTGCTCCCCTGGTCCCGGGCCTGAGGTGTATCCCGAGCAGCACCTCCCCGGTTCCGCTGGGTCCCCGCGCCAGCGCTCCCGCAGCCGCACGGCGCCCGCACGCTGGCGGGGCAGGCTGGGATCTGTAGTTGGGGCTTGTCCGCGCAACCGCTCGCTCTCCCGGCTCCTCGCCCCGGCCTTTATCGTTCTTCCCAAAACCGAGAGCCGGCGGCACTGCCCCGTCCAGCCCGGCCCTTAGAGCGCCATCCTCGCCTTCCCTCCGTTCCCAGCCCCGCTTCCTCCTTCCCGCCCCTCCGGCTCCCTCAGCCCGCCCGCTCCAGCGGATCAGGGACCACCACGAGGCACGGCCGGGCGGGAAGATGATTTTTAACTCGCTCCTGGGGAAGCGGGGCCAGGGGCAAGAAGGACGGAGAAGTCAGAAAAAAAATAAGGAAAAAGCGGTGCCCGGGCCCAAAAGCGCTTCCCGTCCGCGACCTGTGGTCATGCGTCACTTCCCGGCGGCCGTTCGAGCGCGGAGCCCGCGGCCGTGAGGGGCTGCCCGGGCTGGGACGCGCTCGGGGTCGGGGACCGGCTGCCAGGTGACTGCTGTTTGTCCCCAGCCCGTGTTTGTGACAGGTTTCACTTCTTGCGAGTGCTCCTGCTGGGTCGTCGCATTGTGCGCTCGGGTACTTCTGCGACTGCAGCTGCAGGGACTTGCGTAAGTAAAATAAAAAACTTGCCCCCAGGCAGGTGTTGAGGTGTGCGCTTCCCTCCAGCACGGTACGGCGGCCTGTGGAAAAACTGTTCTATGCTGAAGAACACACTGTGTGGTGTCCTTTGCTCCTTCTGATTGCTTTCTCTTCCAGTGTTCTTTAAAATACTGTGTTCCGACTTTCAATTCTTTGTTATCCCACTGGTGGCTTCTCAGAACAAGAAAGACAAGAGCTACTGGAGAGAGTCCAGCGGAGGCCACAAGGTGATGAGGAGTCTGGAGCATCTTTCTTACGGGGAGAGACCGTGGGAGCTCGGCCTGTTTAGTCTGGAGAAGACAAGACTGAGAGGGGATCTCATTAATGCACGTTAATATCTCAAAGACAGGTGCCAACAGGATGGTGCCAGACTGTTTGCAGTGGTGCCCATCAGCAGGATGAGGAGCAACGGCATAAAATGAAACAGAAGTTCCACCTCAGCATGAGGGAGAACTTCTTTAGAAAGATGGCAGAGCACTGGAACAGCTGCCCAGGGAGCTCATGGATTTTCCCTCTCTGGAGACACTCCAAAGCCACCTGGATGAGTTCCTTTGTCACCTGCTCCAGGTGACCCTGCCTTGGCAGGGGTTTGGATGATCTCCAGAGGTCCCTTCCAACCCAAACAATTCTGTGATTCTGTGAAACAGTTGATTAATCAATCAGCCAGGATGTTCTTAGAGCCTTGAATTCCCTATTAAGTTTTATTGAACATGCAGTCATGGAGCAGTTAAGGCCATCAAGAGGAAATTTATGAAGCGAAAGACTCGTTTGTCTTAGACATGTGCTGCTGAGCTGCATTAAAGGGCTATACTTAGTGGCCTGTAAAAATAAGCAGTGGGTTTAAATTATGTAATCAGCTTGTGTTGACAAACAGCTATTGGAAAACTTAAAAGTAGTCCTTGAACTTGTCATCAGTTTTGCACCAATCTTTCCAATAAAGAAACAACCCCAGGGGTAATATCCTCAACAAGCTGGGTCTCAATTGGTTCCTCTGGAAGGATAAGGGCCTGTAGTGCAGTGCAGTATAGCAGTAGCAATTCAACACTGGGTTTTTTCAAATTTTATTTTTTTGTTTGCACTGCCCTTGTCCCCCAGCAGCTACTTACTTTTCCAGATAATTTATGATTAATTGAACAGATAGAATTTGGAGCAAATTACTTGGAAATACTGCTGATGTTTCTCTCATGTATGAACTGTCTACTTGCTTGAATTTTAAAAAAGTTTCAGTGCAATTTTTTTATATGGCAGCTCGGTTTTCTTGGAAGTTTGAGAGACTTTTTCAAAAGTTTTCCTGGAAATTATAGTTACTGTACAAATATGTTTACAAAATTTACACTGTTTTAATTCAGTTTTGAAAAGCAGTGGGAATTGGACTGCATGGAATATTTTATAAGTACATTGTTGTAGAGGCCTTTCAAAAAAACTTCATCAGAGTGGAAAAATGGGAATCACTTTTACAAAACACATCGTGACTCCCACCGAATAAAAGCATTTTTCCTGGTGTTCATGGGTTCTGCACTTGATAATATTTTACTGTTTTTTATGCCCAATGAATGAATCATGATGTAGATCCATTGAATCTTCCTCATCCCTTTTAAAAGCTGGGATCATTTACCACTATCTAGTCCTGAGATACTTAAGCAACTTTAGATTAGTAGTTACTGAGTTTAGTAATTCAACTGTTTCATCCCTGATTTCCTTTAAAACACTTGAGTAAATACTCTAGAGTCTGAGTTTTTTAACTAGTGAAGCTTGTGCAGCTGAATGAAGTCTCTGAATGAAAAGCTAGGTCTGCACACAAAACCTTTTAGGTCTATTTTGTCTGAAAAAAAATGAAGTACCAGAACTGGTGATCTGGAGATGCGGGAGGGTCGATGTGATCTGTATTACAGCACATTAAGGACACAGACAAAACTATGAAAAGTTGTATTTAGAGAATACATGCACTGGTCTTTCTCCCCTTACATCTTCTAAATCTGCAATGACGAGAACAACAGATACAAACTGGTCTTCTGCTACACTAACTAGATTCATTTTTAAACAGACCATTTTTATTTCTTGACATTATTACAGTGTGTACATAAGTACTCTGTCTCAAAGCATACATGATCACCACTGCCACAATCATTGCATATGTTGTTTTAATAGCCATTGTTCACCACATGTAGAGTTCTTTAATTATTCACCTAGTCTGTAATTATTTACCATTCATTTATACAATCATTCACCTGGAAAAAAAAAAACTGAACAAAAACTGGTACATATCTGGAAGTTAGTGCTTTCTGTTTTGCTGCTTTCTAAGATCTGCAAAGTCAGTTTTAACCTTGTTAATGACTGATGCAGAAACACATTTTTCAGGGTACTATTGCTATGTACTGATGACTCATGTGCCTCCTGTAATTCAGATCTATGCTTCTGAAATTGCATGGTTCCTATTCAGTGTTTCAGTGAAAGGATCTTGTCAAGATCTCGTTCAACAGAAAGTTAATTATGTTAACATTTCATTCTCATATTGTCACTCACAACAAGCTATATAGGGGGCTGATCACAAGTACATCATTATCTCTGCATTTATAGAATGGAAAATTATCAGAGAAAATGACTCACAAATTTTCTTTAGAGGTGAATCTCAGAACTGAGTGTTGAACAGCTTTGTTGGGCCCACCAATCCTGCAGCATTGTTGATGTGTGGCTCTACAAAAAGAATTAGTTTTTGTTTGTTTGCCAGCAGTCTTAAGTGGCATACCTTAATCAACTTTTAAAGGAAAAAATATGCAGTGGAAAATATTGTGATAGAACTGAAGTGATTATGATTATTTTCCCAACAGTTAGAATTGAAACATTCGTGTTTGCTCAACTGAGAGCAGAAGCAGGTATTTATTTACTGGAGCTTTATGATTTTTTTTTCTGGGAAATGCTTGTCTTGGGCACACAGGGCCTTCCCATCTTCTGTTAAGCAAAGCTCTGTGGTGGACATGCATGAAAGAGCCCGGTACTCATCACAGTACTTGTATCTGCTGCTGAGGGTTCCAGAGGGCCAAGGTTTGGGAATATTGTTGCTGTAGGGCTGTACCAAAGATTCCAATTAGGAAAATGGGGGAAACATTGCCACAGTCAATGCAATGCTCATGTCCCAACTTTTGTGTGTTGATCAGTATTATAAATTTAAACTCACTGTTCTTCCCTCATTGCCCAGCAGAATGGTATGTCAGCTTGGTTGTGGCTGAACATCCCTTCTTTGTAGAAGTGGTAGTGGAGGCCCAAGAAGGAATGCCTGGAAGTTCCAGTGTTACCCTGTTCATTTCTTCCACAATGGGAATATCATGGTACTTGCCTGGAGGCTCATCCACAGCATTTTCTTTACGTTTCCCTGAATGCCTGATGTGTATCCTGGTAGATGTGCCTGTAATTCATCCTGTAATCAAAAAAGCACTTAATCATTTTCTGTCTGCCTGAATGTCATTAGCCTGACGGGCAATGCCACTGACAGATCCACCAAAATCCTCATTTTTCTGGAATTCCACAACATTTCGTGGATTTTCAGAACATTTGGGTCCTGTTCCCTGTCCTTTCCCTCTTCCTCATTGTTGTCAGCGGTACTGACAGCTCCTTTTTTTTTTCCTCCAGATGTGACAAATTCCTGATAACTTATATTTGCTGTGCTCTCTAGTCCTCTGTTCTTTTCCTTTATATCTCCCTGATTTTAAGACAGTATTGACTGTGAGGGATTCAGAGCAGGGGGCTCAGTGATCCCACAGCTCGTCAGAATAGCGTACACCAGGTTTTGTAGCCAAAGCTTCTTAAGCAGAATTCCTTAGGAACAGAGGTGCAGTTCTTTCACTGTGGCTGTGGTTTCACCTGAATCCATCTGCCTGTTCTGCCTCCTCACCTGGACTCCATGGAAGGAAGGTGTCGCAAACTGCTGATCCCGTTTTCTAATACTGCTTACTTCAAGCATTTACGTTGCTCCCAGGCCTGTCTTACCTTGTAAGCCAGGAATGTCAAAAAGCAGATTACTTAGTCCTGTGGGTCCTTGCTGTGAGTGACCACAGAGCTCAGCACATGCCTCTTGTCAATGTGATAGCTCATGCCTTGCACCACATCTGACTTCCTCCAAATTGCTTCAGAAATAAGTCACTATCAAAAAACCTGAGTGCTCCAAGTTCAGAATTTTGCTGTCAAACCTGGTGGTGCTGATAAGAGTCTAGGCAACCTATTTTGGGTGACATTCTTTGCTCCTGTGGCAATCCTGCTCCTTACACAGGCCATGAATCCAAAAGAATTAGGTACTGTTTTGATGCAAAGGTTTGTTTCTTGCTTTGTGTTCAGTTAGTGCACTGCTACTGAGCTTTATAAGCTTTTGTTTGCTTGAAGTCTACTGAAGTTAAAAGAGGGCAAAAGTGAGTATTTCTGCTCTGACACTGTCCCTTGAACAAAAATGAATCAAGAATCCACATTTTTCATCTTTAAGCACACTATGACAATTTTTATTGATTAGTTCTGTGGTTTAACATTGTTTCTTTTTTAGGGAAATAAAGTTCTTCACTGTTTTTCTTTTTTTTTTTTCACTTCCCCCAAAGTGGGCATATTTTCCCCTTTTTTTCTGATTTAATTTTTAGGATTAAAAATGTAATGTAGGATTAAATGTAATGTAACTGTTAGTTCCATCATCAGAAGGTTGAATAATCTTTTTTTTTTTCATGGAGCTCTTCTGAAAAATGTACTAAAAGAGTTATATTTCAGTGTCCATGAGTAAGTTTGATTTGAATGGCAAATAACTTCCTTTCATGAATAAGGTATTTGCTAAAATAATTATTTCATAGTGCAAAGGAAGAGACACATGCTTCCCTCTTCCTCCTGGAATAGTTAGAATATTTTATGGATACTGAGGTAAGGGACTCTTCCTCCAACATCTGCACAACTTTATGCTTTCCAGAGACAATTCTCAAAACTCAAGGAAAGTTGTGTCGATATTGATTATTTCAAGATGAAGTGATGAGTGTTGTTCCATCAAGCTTTATCCTCTATTCTGCCATGTAGGTATCTTCTTTCTCTTTTGTTTCCCTCTGGTTCAGCATGGCCAGTGCTCTCCAGGAAACGCCTTCACTCGAAGCCTCTCAGTTAGAGGATGTTGATGCTAAGCTGTCCTTCCTGCCTGAAAGACTGAGAAAGAAGCTGCTTCCTTTTCAGGAAAAGGGCATCATATTTGCACTTCAGAGAAGTGGCAGGTAAGATTATTGTATTCAACTTAGTGTATCACATGCTAAAATTGATGTGAAAATAAAGTATGCAGATATTAAGTAGAAAAATAATAAACTTAGGTTTCTATAGTTGTAAGTAAGAATATGATGCTAAAAATAATTACTTTAGGCAAACATCATTTTTTACAAAGGTTATTCAATACCAGTAGTCTTAGGTGAGTTATGTTGCAGAAATCTTTCATAAACTGTAAGGTAACATGGTTTAAAATGAGCTGTGGGGTTTTTTTCCACAGAGGATGAAGAGGTTTTAATAATGCATTATGCAAAAGAGAATTGTAGTATCAAAGTTCTCATGTGAAAGGAGGTTGATATCAGTAGGACCATCATTTTTGTTATGTTAATAGAGTGTTCCTAAAATAAGTTAATTCACGTTTGATTCTTTAGTTTTTAATGGCATGGTAGAGCTGTTAAGGGAATGACTAACAGATCCTGATGCATCTGTGTGGTTTTCTATTTTAAATTTGGTACAATTCTGGAGTGTAATCAGGGTGTTCTGGAGCTCACTGAGCTGCAGCAGCAGAGCAGGAGAAGCCTTGCAGAGTGCTCAGTTAGCCAGTGCAGCAGCTGATGGAGTAGGCATTCAACAATGAAGTACCTGGCAAATCAAAAAACACAGTTTGTGCTGCAGAGGCTGGAAATATTTTGCTGAGTAAAAGCCTATTAGTGAGTTACAGGGTCAAAAAGGAGAGGGGGAAATGCTATTTCCACATTTAGAAATTTTAGGAAATGTGAGCAATTGCAGCCTAAAGCTGTGAAGCCACTGTATGTTGTTGTTTTGGAAAGGAATGATGTTGGGGAGGTCTGGCACAAATAGAATTACTGTAGCCTGTGTGGGAAAGATGGATGAAATTAGTTCCTGATTATTTCAGCATCTTGCAGAGAAGGAGAGACTTAGGGCCTAAGGGAGTTGCTTGCTAATGTTTGTGATTGTCCTCAGGGGAAAAGAAATGTTCATCTTTCCCTCTAAAGGTGAAAAATTAGAAAGGAAATTTTTATCAGCTGTTCTTGGAATTACATGGAACGTTTAATCAATTAAAATCTCTGCATTTTTTCTCTTTGATTCTTTTCCTTTGGCCAAAACCCTTTAGCAGTGCTGTCTCAGGGAATGACCAAACCATCTGTTTTATGCTGCCAGTTTCAGTGGCAGAACAGAAAGATGAGTCCAGCCCTTCACATGAGAGCCTGAGATTTGATATGCTTTATGCTGAATTGGCATGAGCTGCTCGTGACCACCAGCCATATCAGGCACTTTCTTGCTGCACAGCCTGAGAATGGGTGGATATAATTTTAATAGATAGCTAAGACTTTAGTAGAATAGCAAAGCCTGTGTTAGAGTTGAATTTAATAAATCCAAAGCCCTTGGCTGCCATAGAATATGCAATTGAGGTGTGTATTTGTGTATACAAATAGTGAAATAACAGCAGCCATTAAAATTAAAGAAACTACACATTTAATTAGTGTAGGCTAATGGAGGTATTTGAAAGTGGCATAATCTTCTGTAGGCTATTCTATAATATAGAGGTTCCTTGGGAAGCAGCTTCACTGTAGGACTGGATAAATTTTTATCAGATGTTTCTTTCTTCTTTTTGTTGAAGTAGTAACAATTGCCTGCAGTAAGTATTCAGAAAGGTTTGGAATACCTAGTCTAATGACTCTCTGTCATGGAAGGAATTCTATTTTTTTCATTAGGGCTATGGGTTTATGTTGGATTTTTTTCTTTAAGTCTTTCAGTAACAAGAGTTTTGGATAACCCAGCAGTGACGGTTTTCACGTGACATGCATATGAAAAAATGTTCATCATGACTGCAAGAAATCTTGCTGCTTGGCACAGTAAATTCTGTGTGTAAGCTGGGTCACATTGAGGAATGGTGTGCACACTCTCAGCCAGCTTCTATATAAAGTGTGTTAAGTCAAACTTTCCCAAGGAGTATTTTTTAAATCTGTCCCTTGCTCATGCAGATCTATATCTCTTCCTGTCCCAAAACAGAGAACAAGAGCCTCTGGTGCTTGTAGCTGAATTTTCTTATTAGTTTGTCAGCCCTTGCCTCACAGAAGTCTTTCCCTTTTGTGTACTCCATAATGATTTAAACCTTCTTTCAGTATTCCCAGTGGTATATTTTCTGTAGAAGTGTCTTTTCTAATTTTAAAAAATATATAAGCATAGGGCTTGAAGTAAGCCATATGTGCATCTCTGCCTATCATTCTTCTTCCCCCAGGCTATGCACTCCCTTCACAGGCATCACTTAGTCCATGCTTTGCTGGAGTGGTAGGAAACTAGTGTGGAGCAAGTGTTGGCTGAAGAGATTCAATTAATATCATCTTAGATTAGACAAGAACCCAGCATGAAAAGGGACTTATTATTAGAACAAACTCCTATTTTTTGCATGGAAGGGGCTGGGAGCGAGCTATTAATTCCCTTGTCTCTTTCCCAAAGCATAAAATAAATATGCTGTTGTGGTTTGTATTTTGGATTCATTGGTAAATGAATCAAGGGCTTTTCCAGTAGATACTCCAAAGGCATTATTTCATCTAACAGAGACTGCCTGACACTTTTCTAGGAAATGACAATTCTAGAAAGACAGTGTGTGCTTCAATGTAAGCTAACACACCTTTTATCTCACAAACATGCCTTAAATGTGAATAACTGACTGGCTGCTTATTCCTTACTAGAGATTATTCTTCAGACATGCACTTTGGAATGGCTGCCTAGGGATGGATACAATTTATAGTCATTATCTGTAGCCTCAAACATTAATGTGCAGAAAAGCTGGGTGCACACAACTTACATCCATGAAAAGTGTTTCATTTTTGTGATTTTCTTTCAGTGAAGGTGTAAGTTACTTTTAAAAACAGCAATAATATGTATTTATTTATTTATTTGTGTGTGCTTTGAACTGTCTCTTAAATAAAAACCAACCAATTTGTCCCTTCCAGGAATGTGACCTGTTAGCAATAGGCTTAGGAAATACTGAGGGTTGTTGAGATCAGATGTGTGTGTGCTGTTGGGAGGAGGAAGTGAGCAATTCTCTGCTCTCTGCTGCTTCTTAGTCAGGTTTGGGCAGATGTGGACAAATCCCCATTTCCTAAGAAGTCAGGGTAGAACTGTGGGATCACCAGCTGTTAGTGTAGAGGTGGCAGTTGAAGCACAGTGTTCTGGAAAAAGTGGTGGAAGTTTGGGTAAAATATCCAAGATACACATGGGCAAGTGACTCGATGGTGTTGATAAGGATGGTATTCAATCTCATTTGAGCTCACATCTCTCTTTGAATAGTACTGATTTTTACTGCTGCTGTTTGTCCATACTTGGAAAGTCACAATTCTTTTTACCATCTATTCTTGTTTTATATCCTGTCTTTACAGAAGTGTGTGATGTCTGTCTAGTATTACAAACAATTTGTTCACCTGAATACACTGTAAAAGAGGCATGCTGTTATTTGAAATTTAGCTCTCATGCTACTGAATTTCACTAAATGCTTTATCAAGTTTTGTAATAAAAACTGTCAGCATGTGATTTGCAAGCATCATTATTTAGCATTGCTAAAAGATGCCTTCAGACACACAGATATATTTCTTTCTAGGCATGTTGGCAGAACAATTTGTTTAAGCTGGATGCAAAAGAGGACTTGGAGATATTTATCACCCATGTAACCAGCAGTTCCATTATAACTGTATGCTTATACTGTTTTACTGGAGTGGTCTTGTTTCCTCTGTAAGTTTGAGAGGTAATACATAAACTTATATATTCAGGAGCATATGATTTTTTAATTTCCCATACATGCTGGTCTAATGCTGTTATACACAGTAAAAAAAGAAAATGACCATGGATGGCAATATCGGGATGTGCAGAGTTCACATCTGCCATAAAGACAGATGTTTTAATGCATCAGTTTTAATGCAAGGACAATTGTTTTGTTAGGCAGTCCCTATCTAGAGCAAGAAAAAGTTTTATAGTGTTTAATTTTTTTGGATAATGGGCTACAGAGAACCATTTGGGCAGTATTAGAGAATAGAGTGTGAATGCCCTCTGTTATAATACTGAGTCAGTTGCCTACATTTCAAAGTAGTACTTTTTCCCATTGACTGTGTCTCTGATCTCTATCAAGTTACACAGGAAGAATACATAGTTATCTCTTTGTTAATTAAAACAGACTTTTACTTCAAAAATTACAAGTCTTTGTAAAAATTAATTCCCTCTCTTCCATCTTCAAAGTTGACCAAAACACCAAAGGTTCAAATCACAATTTCCGTGAAGTTTATGAATGCAGCTGAAAGGTTCTTCACTAGAAAGGCACAGCATACACAGTCTGCTAAGGGTTTAGCAGCTGGACCACAGAAATGGCAGCTCTTGGGCAAGAAACAAATAGAAATGTTTGGAATTCCCAGGCACAGCCCTTTGTAGGGTGAGGAATTTCTGATATAAATCCTATTTAAATTCTTATGCAAATTTCTGCACAATTTTCCTTAACCTTCTAGGATGTATTATCCATTGAGTAGTATGAAAGGTATAATTTCCATTTGAGTTGGGTGTCTAAGGAAGCTATAGTTTTGGGTTGTGGAAGCTGATGGAATAAGAAAATATGTTCATTCCATGCACTCCTATGCACAGTTTGGAATGGTGCAGTAGACCCTTTTGTTTTACACTTTTCTATAACTATTTTTCACTTTCACTCTTATTTTTGTCATCATTACTGAGTTTGCTTCTGGGTTTTATGTTGTCTATTAATCTTTCTTTCTCCTTCTGTCCAATGCAATTGTTGCTTTCTGTCTTGTATTGCCTTTTTAAGTTAGCAGAGCTTTTGTTTTACTTTGCTTTTATCTTTGCTATTTTTGATCCATGATTGCTGATTGATTTGCTCTTTCAGTGTATTTCTATTCTTCAGTTTCTTATCTTTGATAGTAGCTATGAATTAGAGAATAGATTTGTCTTTCAGTTCCATTTGGAAGCACTAAGCCTAGTTGCATATATGTATCTATATCTATATATATATATATCTTACTGTCTATATCTAATTTTTCTGTCCTTTGTTTGAAAGGACAGAAAAATTAGATATAGACAGTAAGATATATATACTTATAGGTTTCTGCAAGTCGATGTTGTGATTAAATGCAAGACCAACTGCTTTTTACCATTGTCTAATATTTTTTTCAGAATGAGCTGCATGGTTTAAAGGAACACTTACAAAAATATTTTACAGGCTACTGTTGAATTTTTCCCAGTTACACTGACTTCAATAAAAGCCAAATTACTTAAATTTGCATGTTATAAAAAAACCTCCACTTTTTTTTTTAACATGTCTATGAGTATTTCTTCAAATATTACATTTTAATTTGTACTTGGTGGCTTGCAGCATCAAGTGCCATCGAGTCTCCATTATTTGTAGAACTTGACATCAGAGATCAGACTGAAAGAAAAATAATTGTAACTTTTTTCTTTTATTTCTGTCTCTAGTCTCAGTGGTTTGTAGTTAGATAGCCTGAAAGAGCTGTTTGAAACAAGGCATAAGTCTCTTGCTAGAGTAAGAAAGAAATCATCTTTTATTCCAATACATTCAGCAACTCAGATGTATAAAATTATTACAATTTTGTGATAAATGTGGGTCCTTAAACCTGCATTATAACAGGTGAGCAGTTATCTCCAGCCTTAGAGAACAAAGCACAGAAGTAATCTCTGGGGAACAAGAATGGGATTGCTATTTAGTGAATATGGGGAGGATCAAACAGTTAATACATTTCAGCTCGGAGGGTTGAAGAAAGATTTCGTTTTTTTAAGATGTTGGTTTGTAATGATTCAGAGTACATCTCACATTTGAGAAGTGCCAAGGAAGAGAGGGATGAATAAATGAAGATGCTAGCTCACAGAATGAGGTTCAGATGCAGGAAGTATGAATGAGAGACTGAGCCAAATTCTGCAGAGCTTTCGTAGCCAGGGAAGCTTGTTTGGAAGTGATGCTGGAGGAACTGGGAAGCAATTCAAATAGAACAAAAAATGCATTGTCAGTAAGTGAATCTAGGATATAATTCAGGAGAGGAGCTATGTGGGGTGAAAAAGAAAAAAAGAAGACTTAAGAACAGAAAAAACCCAGTGGTAGAAATATGAGAATTCACCTGGTTTAAACGTGGACTTGTAGCAGCAGGAATAGAGAAGAAAATGCAAATTTTAGAAATGCAGGGCACAATTTGTTAGAATGGAAGAGGAGAACTAAGAGAGATAAAGATTACAAGTGTGGGTAGTATGTTGTCAACAGTGATAAAAGGAGGGGGAAGGGGAAATGAATTGGTGTTAGCTGTGTGCAGGGAAGGTTTGCAGTGTGGGAATCCATGATGAGCAGCTGGTGTTTAACCACAGCACCTGGGAGAGGACAAAGGGGAGGGAGCCGTTCTGAATGTGAGACAAGTCACTTTAAGGGGAGGGAATAGAAATAAGGTCTTAAATGAGTGTGAGTCACATTCTGACTGACTTAATGCAGGTTGGAAGGAGAGGAAGAACATAAGCACAAGGGAGAATACCCCAGATCACCAGGGGATGCAGAGTTTATTGGGAAAGTAGTGATAAGTGTCTCCATTTCATTGAAAGCCAGTAGATTGCACACTAAGGAAGGCTTCTACTGCTGCTCACAGGTATTTCAGTCATGCCAGTTAACAGCAAGGTTAACATTTGCAGCCTCGATTATCAGTAGCTGAAAATAGAGTAGAAGCTATTCTGTTTTCTTGCGTTGAGCCAGCTGCTGAACCCATTTCTCTCTGAAGCCAGTGACTGAATAGATGAGGAGTTTTCACTGTCATTGTTGGGTGTCTTCTTGGCTGGAAGTTTTTCTAACCTAACTGTTCCATTATTATATTCTAAAAACCTATTGACATGTCTGAGCTTAACCTTCAACTCGACCACTTTGTTGTGTGTTATTCCACACATCTTTGCCAAAGCGAAAATACCAGAACACATGGTCTGAGAGCTTTCAAATACTAATAAAACATTTTAGGTGGGATTTTCAGTCACATGCAGAGGAGTGTTGAAAAAAAGCATAAGACAGCACAACGATTCTCCTCTACACTCCTTTTCAGAATCATTAACAATGCACATGTGGCAATTTAGTGCATCTTATGTTAAATCAAAGGTTGGGGTTTTATTACTTACGGTTTTTTAAATACCTAGTGTAGTTCAGGAGCAAGGATAAGAATTATCTTATATCTTCTGGAGCATTATTTTTGATGCAACAACCTTGATTATTGTTGCAAGGGAGTCAGCTCTCTTTGTTCTAGTTTTAGACTGCGTGCTGTGATTACTGACACACAAATGTAATGGTTGCTTGCGCAGTTTTATATAAAAATGTACTAAGTTCAGATTCCTTAAATAACCCTTGGTTGAGATGCTAGTGCTGAAGTGTTGGCTTGTGAGTAGGAGGTAAATTATATGTTGTAGTGTTATATAAAACTGACTCACATGAGTAGGTGAGAATCCCAAGAATATCAGGACACCCACACCAGTGAAAGAAAGACTGAAGCTTCCTCTGTACAACATGTTCCAAAGCCTGCATTAACAAAAAACAGCTTTAATTTGCCTGAGTAGTAACAAAATTTTTCACTGTTTTAAAAAATGAAGTGCTACAGCTTTGACTGTTTGCCTTGAAAAATGCATTTAAAAGGGAAGGAGTTTGTTCTGAAAAAGCTACCTGCAGTTCTTAGTGGTTTTTCCTGGATAAATAGCTGCTGAAAATCAATCAAGAAGTTAAATTATCCTTACAAGCAAGCAGCAGATGTATTGGATTGCTGTATCCCTTTAGATTTAGTCTACCATGTAAGGAAGCACAACTCTCTAAAGAGAATATTATTGCAAATACTTGTATAGTTACAAGAAACCTCTAACACCAGCTGTTTGAATTGGTAGGATCCTTGGTTTTAGAGACCTTAATTCCAGTGTGTTGTTAATCAATATTCCTCCAAGGGTAAAGTTCAAAATGAGATTCTTTCTCTTTACAAAAATACCTTACTGCAGTAGCCATAATTAATGGAAGAAACTTTAGCTGTATTGTCTGCATGGTTAATAGTGCTGACATTTTGAAAGGGGTGACCCAAATGTAACCCAGAAGCACAGAAATAGAAATTATTTTCATTTAAATGTTTGTTCTTCCCTGAAACTCATTTTATGAAACTGTGTTAGCATTAACCTTCTGATGCAGACTATTTTTGTACAGCTCTATGGCATATGCCACATGAGCTTAGCCTCAGTTTCCTTCTGTTTCTCCAATGAACTCATCTGCATAAAATTTTAAAGATCTGCTTGTCCTTCTGCTTTGTGAAGCTGATTCCAATCTTCTTGACATCAACACAACCAGGAACTCTTTCTGTGTTTTTAGAGGTTTGAACAATTATTCTTTTTATCTTTTTAGAGACAGAGCTTTCCTGATAGAGCTTTCAGAGGGCTCTGTCAGGAGTTTTGGGTTTCTTTCTCAGCTCCTTCACCTGTTTTTTTGCTTGCTTCAGGTTTCTCTCCAAGGTTTGCTGTAGTAAGAAGGTATAAATGCACCTTTGCCTGGTGCTTGTTACCTTTACAAGGGATCAAGTACCAGGCCTATTCTGATAGTGCTGAAAGTCTGGTTCTGGGGTTCTGACTCATCCAACTTTGAGTGGTCCCTTCAACTGTGGGATTCTCTACATCCAGGAGAAAGCTGGGGTTTGTGTACAACCCCAGGTGCTTGCATTTGTTCTCTTCAGTGGAGAGCAGTAAGGTTTTGGACCTGTGTGCACCTCAGGTGCACCAGCACAGCAGACCTTGCTCTCTGCTGGCATGTTCACTCACCGGGGTACATCCTCACTCAAAGCTCTTCGTGTTTGCTTGATAAAAGAAAAATGTAGTTTTATTTTCAGGCTAATACACCTCAAAATGCTGGGGCTGTTACAGTCTAGTGGAGGCCCAAGCTATGGTTCCCTCTTATTTGTGAAAGATCCTACAGTGCCCAAGGGCCATTGCTAACCCTAATCTGCAGAAGGGTTATGAATAGTAGCAAGGTTGTAGCAGCATGTGCAGTGCATCCCAATGAGATTCTACTGCTTTCTGCTAGGAAAAAAATAGCAGATATCCTTGATGAATGGACAGAGATTCAAACACAAGCCACAGGATTCACTCTTAAGAAGGGGGACATTTAAAGATTAAATGCAAAAGAATCTGAAAGAATTTGCCATTGACTGGTGCTTTTTGCATGGCTGGACTTTGCTGCTGAGAGTAAGTGCAACTGAGACATCTCAAATGATTTTTTTCCATGCTTTTCTGAAACTTTTGACCATGTGGGCTGAGCATCTAACAGGATATGAATCTGCGTATCATAGCTCTGATTTATATTCTTGGATAGAGCTATTATTAAGGTGTCATATGAACAGATGGGACATGAATGATGAAGCTCAGATTGGGTAACTACCAGTTGAGAGGAAATGACTAATTGAACTTCAGAGAACAAGAAGTCTGTCTTCTTGCAGTCAAAATATGTGAAACAAAAATACATATTTGTCCCTTCAATGTAGCTGAAGATCTGCTTCTTCTGCTTTTGACAGCATGGAACCTTTATGTCCATGTTGGCAGCTTGTCTGACTGCAATAATGTAGAACATACTGAAGTTTGTTTTAAATAGAGGCTGCATATTTTTAAGATTATGTAAAGTATTGCTTTTTAGCAGCTTAGTGCAATTAACTATTAGGTATCTTGTAAGTTCTGTGTGATGTGGGCTATAAAGATGGGCAAGTTCTTTACACTTCAAATCTAATTGTTGTGACTATAAACTGGGGACATGTCATGATTTTCCTCTCCTCTATAAGCTGTTTTTCATTGCCTTAGAATCCAGTGAAAATAATTTGGACTTCTTATATTTTGTAACTACATTAGGCAGACATCTTTGGAATTCTTATATTAAAACTGTGAAAGCTACACAGATGAATGCTTTCAAATGCATTATGTCATAAAATAAATTGAATATCCTCCATTTCCACTTCCATTAACTCCTACCTGTATCAGAAACTCAATCTTGTGTGCCGTGTTTAAATTTTGTCAAGTGTGAGTGTCAATAATGTTAATTAATTGGCATAATTAGCAATTAAAAAACTGTAGCACTTCAGGAATTTGAGTCTGAGCAATGTGGATCCAAGCAGTGATTCATGTCGCTAACTGTATAATCACAGAGGACTTGACACTTTCAGATAACTCTAACTGGAGCTTTAAAACCAATTTAGTGCACTTGATTGATCTCCATCTATGATGGGTCTGGTCAAATTTTAAATGCTGAAAAATGGATGGGTTGCAAGTACAGCAAGAAAATCCCAACTACTTATGACAAAGCAATTTCATCATTGGGTAGGAGAAGAGAGTGAATACTTAGCAGCAAAATATCACCAGAGATATCCAGCTTTAAGCATAGGGGTGTTTCTGTGGCTCTGTTTCTAATGGTACTGTAGAAATGAGGAAGATAAAACTGTGTTGATCATTTAATATAACCTCTGTTTGCAGAGTTATTATGGGTAAATTATTATTGTTATTATTATTATTACGGCAGCTATTTTGTACTTTCCTTCATTTACCTCCAACAAAATGATGAGTTGATGTCTATAAATATTTTAAAGTCATCAACTTTGTTGCTGCTACTTAAGAAGTTTAACTGAAGGAGATAATCAGTGGAAGTTAATAGACATGAAAACAGGAGACAGTCTATAGCAGCAAAGACTTTATGAGTACAGTCTGAAAATGAGTGCAAAAAGAAAAGCAGAACAATTTCTTACTCATCAGCAGATAAAGTCATCAGTGTTTAAGTGGCTACATTTCCCTCTAATGAAGAAATCTAGCTTTATGGAAAACACGCTTCTGTGGCTGACGTACTTTTGAAGTTGATAGTTTTTTATTTGCTATTCAGTTTCTAATTGTCAGAGCCATTTGTAAATCAGTCTGAATTTCTTCATTTTTGCTTGTTATCCTGAAGGGAAGAAGGAGCATCGAAATAGTTCACCTATGCCAAAGAAAAGTGAAATAGAATCGTACCTATTCTCACTTTTTCTGTTTGTCTCAACTGGCATAATTAACATTTCACTATTTATGCAATTCTACTAAAATTTAAATTGATTTGCTGAGAAATACTGTATTTGCAGCAGAACTTGGCAAGGAATACTTTTATTCCTATCCTCTTTACCACATTTTCTTGCTACCAGGTGCAACTTGGTTATTGCTATATTTGTACTTCAGCTCTGATATTCCTACAGTAAATAATCTTTATTGTTGAAGAAGGTCTGTGGTTTATTCTTGAGCTGTCTCTGCTCTGTAGCTGTTAGTTGTAGTCTTACTCATTTGCTGTATTTGTGTAAGGAGTACTACTGCAACAGTAGGTTATTGTGCATTCCAATTGATTTCAGGCCTCAAACTGTTTTTTAAAAACATGATTAGTGTACTGAAAGCAGTTAACCTCAAAGAATCCGCAAAAAAGAAAGACTTGTTTTGTAAACTTCAGTTCGAGCAATTAACAATGAGTATTGAATAGAAAAAAAAAACCCAGTCTTTGAGCAAAAACTGACATTATTTTTAAATTAGAACTGTGTGTTATTTATCTGCAAATAAATGTCTTTGCCCAGCTGCAAATCACAGACATTAAAGCCCCACAATCATGAGTTGCCACTAAAAATAGTTCCCTTCCTGCTTTTTTATTCCTTGGTAAATCTGTGCAGACTTGGGCACTTTGTTTTGTTATATTTTCTTCCTTTGTTTTCTTTGCTCCATCCCTAACAGCTGGGGGGGAAGTTGCAAAGCAATTACGAATAAATAGTTTTCTGCTTATGAAAATGAAGTTGTATAAGAATTAATTTTGAATTATTTTTTTACCTCAGTTGAAAGAAACTGCAGCAATTAGTAGATGCTGGAATTTATACTGGCAGGCAGAGTGAGCAAACAGCAGTTTACTGCAGTTCTGAAAGTATCAAACATTTTATTTTTTTTTTTTTTTTTTGGCCAGCTACACTAACTTCAGAGTAGCTACCACTAAAAAAGCAGTCCTGTATTACTTGGAAAGATTTTTTCTGGATCAAAATACAGAATGTTTATATCTTGTGTTAAATTTTGTTAAAGACACTAGGACCTGGAAGATCTTTCCCATTTTTTTATAGAAGAAGCACTATGTTTGAGTTACACAGTGCAATGGATACAAATAGAATCCCAGAATGGTTAAAATATCTTTAAGAAATTCATCTCAAAGATGGCATTTAATGTTTACAAAACATAAATATGCTGAACAGAATCTACTATTTATGACTGGGGACTCGGAGTTGTCATTGTCTTTACACAGAGTGGCATTGCCAAGTGACTCCAAAATGGGCAGAAAATCAAATTCATTTGCTAATACTTTAGCTGGTACAATTGGTGGGGGAGAGGGAGTGTCTCCTTCTGTTTCAAAGCAAATGTGACAGCTCTGGAAAGCACATTTTTAAAATCAATCTGACATCTAAATAATCCTTAATCATGAAGCAGCAAAAACGTTGCTGTTTCTGAAAGACAAAAGAAATTTGAAGATACACTTCTTGCCTTGGAAGTGTCTCTTATGATTACAATGAATCAGTCCCTGGACCTAAGCAGAAATTCAGTTTTGCAATTGCAAGTTCTGCAGTAATGCCAGCAAACTGAATAAACATTTTTAGAATAATTGTTGTACTTATTTTCAGTTCATACCAAATCCACTTTTTGTAGATGATATCTGGAGGAATTAAATCACCTTTTTTACCTTTAATTGGTGCTGTAAATCCAGAATTTAAATTTACAGTAAACAATTTGTAAGTATTGGGGTTTGTATTATATTTTGTATTAATTTCTGCTTTTCCTCCCTGTTTTTGTTTCTTATTTAGGTGTATGATTGCTGATGAGGTAAGTGATGTTCCTGTTCCTCTAACACTGTCTTTTCTGGTCTTAATGCACTTTGTACAGATGTGACTTTTTTTGTTTGAGAGGTGTGGGCAGAAAGGCTGGTAATAAAAGAATCCTAATTTGTGTGATAGTCAGCAGATATCCTGAAAATACCTAAGTGAGGGAAAAATTGAAACCTGACATAAGTTTAGAAGAATCCTTGAGAAAACTTAAAAGGTTACTTTTAATTGTAGGTTAAATCTCCTGTACTGTTAAATTTTAAAAACACTGACTCAGTTGATTTTTTTAAAGTGCTTTATAATTGCATAGCAAGTTATTTTTAGTGCATTATTAGACATCCCTGGCCCAAAGAGATTTTTAACAGATATGATTTCCAAAGATGAATTTTTAAAACTGCTCTAATCAAGTAGTAATAGTGAAATTCATTGTGTCCATACATTTAAAACTATATGTTGTATTCCATACCAGGGAAATATGAATCCAGCATTTTGTCCCCCAGATAAAACATTTTTGTAATAATGTTCTTGAATTGTTGTCATTATAAAACCTTTCTGAAAAAGAGAATTGCCGGAGTCTCACAATTCTAATTTGGGTTTTCTTGACACACTAGGAGGGAGAGGGAGATGGATTGTTGGGATTTAAGCATCTCCTCATACTATAAAAATCTCATTACATCTGGAGATAAACTATCCTGGCATGGAATGCAAAATATCTAGGAGCTGTGGAGAATACAAAAGTATTCAGGGGAAGAGAAAAGGGAAGCTTGGGAAAAATCAAAATATCAGCAGTAGCTATTTTTTTATTGAAACAGTTTATTTCCCTCCCTAAACTAGAAAATGAGCTGTGCATAATTATGTTAGCAATAAAAAGTCCTGGAAGGTACATTTATTCCAAAATAAAGATTGTCTGTTTTGTAATGACAATAGGTGTGGCACTGGAGGGAGTATTGTGCACTGGTGTGTATCCTGTGCTTTTTGACTTATCTCTAAATAAGAAAATGTTGGTAAAATTAAATATCAGTATTGTGAGCTTGTATGTAAAAAGAAATTATGGAGGAAAACTCAAGATCAGAGAATTACTGTACATATCCCTGGGCTGTGTAACTATGTAAGGATTAAAGTAAGATAAAACCAGTGTTTTTTAAAAGGTGATCTACAAATATGTTTCTATTTCTTCTCAGAGGGGGGACAGACCAAATTTTTCCCCCAGAATTTCAGTGTCATCCATTTCCATGCTGGAGAAAGATGGGTTTATATCAAAACCCAAGACCGTAGTATTTTCTCCAGTTTTTCTAGTCTCTCACATTGTTATCTACCTGCTGCTCAGCTCTGTGGCATCTGCATCCAGCCCTGGGTGTGCTGATGATAAAAGCCTTGCTTTTATTCAGTATTCATTTCAAGCCAGTGCCTGGATTATCACCAGGGCCTGCACAGCCTGAATTAGGGACACAGCCATGGCAGCAAACTAAAAATGAATCTTATTTTGTTGGGGTTTTTTTTTCAGTTGGAGTTATTTTCAGATGACCTAAGAGCTACTGGTGACACAAGGGGAACTTGCAGGAAAATTTTAATGAAAACTTGGCAAGTGTGAATGAAAACTGAGTATCACAATAGCCTTCCTGTTATTTTCTTTCTAGTAATAGTAGAAAAATTCATTGTTTTCTTTTGTACTTGGGAAATCTCTTCATTACATGATTAAGTCAGTCCATTTAGACTCAGTACTGGAGATGTGAGTTGTTGTTTTGTGTCTCACTGCTGTGAGTAGTTAGATTGCAGCAAATCCACTCAAATGTCCACTGGACTCCATGGAAAACCTGCCCAGAGCATTTTAAGGCCCATCTCTGCTTTGGTGTTTCACAGGAGCTGGGAACTGCCTCTTGCCATGTGAACAAGCAGAGAAAATAGCTGCATTCTTTGATAACATTTGGGGAGGAGGAGGGGAAGTGTGTGATATTTTTTAAACAAAACCCTAAATTCTGAATCTTATAATCATCTGTTGCCATGATTATTCACAGGTGGGAGCATTCCCACCTTGCCAGTAGGAAGCATGTACTTTCCTGTTAAATGTAAATCTTTTGACTCTTCCCCTTGTCTGTACATCTCACTTCTCCCTGTCTGGGCTTTCTCATCTGTGGTGCAGGCCAAGGAGAAATCATCAGCCCTGGTGAATCAGAGCAGTAGTTTCTTTTTGTTGGCCCACTGGGTCAAACCCAGAGCTCTTCCCACAGATCTTTGTTCTTCACTTGCCTATGCAATTGAAGACAAAGTTGTTGTTATTGTAAGAAGGCATCCTACATTTTTCTTTCCTTTGAATAGTCTTTTAAAAATGTTTTTTGTAGCTTAACAAATTAAAGAGTTTGATTTTTTTTTAGTCTCTCCTATTAAGACCCTGAACTGAAAATCTTCTGAGATGAATGGAAATGCTTCTTCTGACTTTGAGCTAACCATACATGTATGAATACATTTAACTAGGAAAATCTTGTTTCATAAAAGATGATCTGTGGTAACAAAGTGATAATTAAATACATGCTATATAAGCAGCTCTTTGACTGTGTTTCCTTTATTTGGTTCTGTCTTTGCAAAATCTTTTGGGCTCTTGTGAATGGAATATGCTTTCTGAGCAGAAACTTCTGGTTTTAATGTTGTTCTTTTCTTTTCTTCTCCCAGATGGGGCTAGGAAAAACAATTCAAGCAATTGCCATTTCATATTACTATAAAAATGAATGGCCTCTCTTAATTGTAGTGCCTTCCTCTCTGAGATACCCTTGGGTGGATGAGATGGAGAAGTGGATTCCAGAGCTCTCTCCAGATGACATTAGCATCATTCAGAACAAAACTGATATTGGGTGAGTACAGTTTGCTGTTCTTCTCTAGAAAGGCTTGCTGACCACCCCCTGCTCAAGCAGGGCTACCCTCTGGGCTGTCAGAAACACCCTCTGGGCTATCAGCCACTCCTCCCAGTTTTCTGTTCTTGTATTACAGTAGTTACTCATTTTCTTTGAAGTTGAGGGATCTGCTTTTTGCAAAGTAGCAAATGTTTGTCTGCTGAATATTAGATTACTTCAGTGTGTCTCAAATTGAACATACACAGTTATTTCTCAACTCTGATGAACTCATTAGCTTCTGTAAAACATTTTTGGAGAACTTCTGGTGTACATTACAAAATAAGGAAGTAATTACTGTGAGAATTCCGTTTAGCACGCTGAGAAAATTTGTAAGTTCGAATAAGTAATCCCTAAATAACTGAAAAGGTCATCGTGACCTACGCTTTCTATCTTTAGATTTAATAGCATGGATTCGTCAGAGAGGCTATGTCTTGGGTGTTATTAGAATAACTCTCCTATTACCCTGAATTGCAAGGGTGGGTTTTGTCTGCTTTACTGTAAATGACTTGGTTGATTTGATGCTAATGTTTAGATGTTGTTCTAAAACTTTGGTGTGAGGGAGACTGATCTTCATGTTTTCTGGGAGTATCAGAGAGTGACTTGGCTGCCTAGATGTGCTGTTGGAACCTTCCTGGTTCCAAATTTAAGTTCATCACAGGAATATGGAAACTAAAATTAGCTTTTTTATTAAAGGTATTTATTTGAAAGGCATTTGGTGCTTATAGTGCTGGATGCATAAAGGGGAAATGTGGACTAGGCAAAATTATGGGGAAATTAAATGGCAAATGAAATTCTGTTCATTTTAAGATTTTTTTAAAGGAGTAGCTTAACTACATACCTTAACTATTATTACTTATTTTTATTCAAAAACAAGGAAAGACGAAAGCTTGGGTTTCTGCTCATTTAACTCCCAGGAGGCTTCCTAGCTGTTACTGTTGAACTAATTAATATTTTAACATTGAAAAGTGTTTCATGCATTTGTAAGAAAATGCAAAAATACAGCTGCCTAATTTGGTTTAGCATTTTGTTAAATTCTGCTTCCATATGTTAAGCTTTGATTTCTCTCAGTTTAATACTTTGCTTTTCTTCAAAACTTCAAGAACTAAGTTTACTGCTTGCGTGTTTACTTGATCAAAACCGGTTAAAATAAACTTAGGCATCAGTTTAGGTTTGTAATTTCTGGCCATATTCGAAAATGGAAGTTTCTTGAATAAATTGGTTCCACTAAAATAAATACGTTTATTTGTAATTTTTTTAATGTACCCTTCAGAAAGGGTGAGGTGAATTCGTGCTTTCCTGGTTGCTACATTTATCTGTTCAGTGACAGCCAGAGTCTGCAGTGCCCGCAGTGCCGGTGCTCAAACCACTGTGCCTTCCATATCCAGGAGCATGAATGTGTAGCTGCATTTACTTTCTTCCTCTTAAATCCTCAAGGAAACTTCAGCTTGCTTGGCTTCTTGATCTCTTGCTACTGCAGAACAAACAGGAATGATGCCAGCAGGGCAGTGCTGTGTGACAGATGGGTAGACCAGCTATGACCCCATCCTGGTGACTTGTGTGTCTTAACAGCTTTGAGTTCCTGTGCTGCTCCTGAAGGGCCACAGTGCTCTCTAGTGATTTGAAAATCACTTCATGCCTTGGACCTGTATACATCTTGAAATTCGTTATAAAAAGTTCATGTTCAGTTAAATACTATTTTTTCATCTTGTGCCATGTTGATTTCTATTTGAGCAGAAAAGCTGGATAACAGCTCTGACAGGAGTGGTTTTTCCAGGTGGTGAGGTTCGGCCCACTCTGTACTTTCACAGTGCCCAAATACTCAGGGACAGTCTGCTTAATCCTCTCAGGCTGCTGGTCAGGGGACTCTTTGTACCCAGAGCAGTAGAAAGCTTGCACAGAGACATTATTACTTCGGGTGTTTGAGTGCTAATTAAGATCTTGGCTTGTGTGTAACTTTTTGTCCACAAAGTGGATTTTTCCAATGGGGTGCCCCTGGAAAGGAGCACAGGGTGAAGCAATACATCCAGATAAATGAAATTCCTTTGAAATGCAATGTGTGTCTTCTGAAAATGGTTATGAAATGTGTGTGGTTGAGAAGTGTGAGATGTTTTAAACACCTAAAGGTGTTGTTGTTGTTAGCCTGACAGCCCACGTGTCAATCAGTCCAAAAGGAGACACATATACCTTCTGAGATTAGTTTTTTATAATCTCTCTGCTATATTGATTGTCCTACAATAAAAATGTACTAAGAAAACTTGTGGATTTTCTCTTTCAGGGGAATATCAACAAGCAAAGTAACAATTCTGGGGTATGGGCTGTTAACATCTGATGCACAGACTTTGGTAGACACTTTGTACAGGCAGAAGTTTAAGGTGGTTGTGATTGATGAGTCGCACTATATGAAATCCAGAAATGCCACCCGTAGCAAGATTTTACTGCCAATTGTTCAGAAAGCTCTCAGAGCTGTTCTCCTTACTGGAACTCCTGCTCTAGGAAGACCTGAAGAGGTATTTGACATGTTCTGTTTTACTTGTTTTGGGTTTGGTTTTGTTTGGTTGGTTTTTGTTTTAAGGATAGTATCAGTAATAAATGTTCAGTTTTCTAATTTTGTTGAATATATTCAATTACATGCATTATGACATCAAAAGGTGCACTGGCTGCATCAGGAAGGACAATTACAACAAACTAAACCAATTTTGTTTGAGTTGATTTACAAACTTGTTTCAAGCTTGTGCACAGGTGACTTGAGACAGTGTTTTTTGTAAGAAATTAATCTTCCATGTAACAGATTGAGTGTTGGGTGAAATAAAAAATAAAGAGCCTAAGCAGAGAACTGCTTGTTTCTCCTGGGTAGAGGAGTCTTTGGTAGACAAGATCTTGTAATAAATCTTCTACTTCATCATCTGATAAAGAAAGCCCTTAGTTTCACTGGTCTTTTGGATATTCCTAATGTTCACTTCAGTGGAACAAAATACAGGCTGTGCTTGTTGCACATCCAGAATAACAAATTTTCCTTTGAAGGAAGTTCAGCTTATGGAATTAGGGAGGAGCAGAGAGCTTTTATACTGAACCCAAGACAACTGCCTTTATTTATCAAACGTAGGGGAAAATGGAATATCAGAGCTGATTTGTATTCAGGGAACTTAAAAGAGTTATATAAATAATATTTTATGCTTCAGAATTCCTCACTGTGTAAACAGAACTTATGCCAAGACCCTTTATGAATTTAATTTGTTCAAAGAGTTCATAACTTGAAGAAGATATCCGTGATATGGAAAAGAGCTTGGTACATCATGAGTACTTACCTAAAAATTTAATAGGAATATTTAATAGGAATATATGGTGTGGATAATTACTAAAACTTCCTGTACAAAGACATTGCAGCCAACCCTGGATGCAGAATTAAAGTTAGAAAGTGTTCTACCTTTATATAGCACATGGACACTGAGACCAGTATCATTGTTAAAGGTCTTTAAAGGAAATTCCATACAACCTGTCCTTTTCCACAGCAATGGGATCAAAATTCATGACCAAATGGAAAATAATTTGAGATTTTTTTTTAGTGATACTGATGTTCTTCAGTGGCTTACAAGGCAGAGTATAAAAGCATTAAATGTTTTTAATCAGTTTTGTGTCATAAGCAGAATCTTTGTATAAAGTCTTTAAATGTATAGAAAATTATCTCCGAAGCCAGGAAGCTTTGGCAGTGTAACAGCTTGTAAAGCAGGATTCTTCCTGGTTAAGGTCATCTGAACTGGTACTTACCTCCTGCTACTCAGCAGATAAAAAAAGCTGTGAAATTTTTGGTCTGCATTGATATTGTCCATTTTTTGAAGTAAAACTTGAGAATTGAGTAGGTTTTTCATGTTTTTTAGGAAGCAGTCCACTCATGCAATACCTGCACTGAAGCTTTGCAGAAGCCCATGTACCTGGCAAATGATAAAAACTCTATTTTTAGGAATAACTTCATCTCATCCATGTTTTCTTGTTGAATGTGAATCTTTTCCAAGCTGTCAGTGCTGTTACAGGTCTGAGTGCTCTGTTCTTAGAGGGCTTCCCACAGCTGTCCTCTCTGAAGACTCCTGTATCCTGTGGAATTTCTTTTGCATGCAGGCCAAGCTGGGTGGTTTTTGTGCAAATATTAAATATAAACATAGCACAAGAACCATGTATTGATTCTTTTTGATTAGTCTTCTATTCACAGGCAATTTTAAAATTTTCACTGTTGCTGTTTTATTTTTATACAGCTCTTCATGCAGATTGAGGCACTGTTTCCAAGAAGGTTTGGAACTTGGAATGAATATGCTAAAAAATACTGTGATGCTCGTGTCAGGTATTACTGCCCTTGCTTATTTACATTCTTAGGAGCATCTCAGATTATTCTTGTCATGCCAAGTGAGAGAATCAGTAGGTAGTACCTCTATTGCTCTATCACACCATCTTGCTTTGAAACCCAGCAACCATCTCCTCCATCAAAGAGCATTGAGAAAAGGAAGACACTGATTAAAGTAATTAATAAATGCTGTTAAAGTTTGAAGCATTTTGCTAAGTAAATTTATTTATACATTTACTGTTGTTAGTATGAGCTGTGGAGGTTTTACCTTCAGAACTGGAGTTTTTGACTCTCAGTCTTAAGCTCATGGTCATGTATTAATTTATATTTCTCTTTATTATGGGATCCAGGTTTTTTGCGACCTCACCACATTTGGGTGGGAAAAAAAGTCCAGTACTTGTCTCTATATTTCACAGGCTGACTGTCTTAGCTAAAAATTTAATGTCTACAACTTTGCATGTATTCAGAATAACAGATTTTTGTCAGCTAAATTGGCAAGCATTTAGATTTAATTTTTACAATATTAATTACATGGTTTCATTTTCATAAAACTTGTTTTTCTCCCTCCATCGTATGCACTTTATCAGTATTTAACTTCAAATAACATGGAAGATGACTGTCTAATTTTCAGACAGAGAAATGCTATTTTTTCCATGGTGTTTTGACTGAATGCATCTGTAATTTTCACACCACAAGTGCGCGTGGGTACAGCATGGTTAGCTACTCAATCATAGATGATTATCTTATTTTTGGAATACCATAAATGTAATAAAAATCAAGTTCAGGGTTTGGCAAGCTTTCAATGAATAACTTTTTCTTCGTGACTTGGCTGGAACAAAACATCCTGGGGTAATAAACTTGATGGGATTATTTTATGCAGCACTTCCTGTGAAAATTTGGGTGGTTTTTCCTTTAGGTGTCCATAGACACCTGTTTGAAAGATGAACTCCAAACTATTGCTGTGAGGTTTAGCATGCCATTTCTGTCTTATCCCCAGTGCTGAGGGTGGAGGAAGGAAGCCTTTATAAGGACAGATATAAATAGACCAAGGAAGGGATATGAGCAAAAGATGTTTCTGTCTTCCATCTGTGCCACTCCCACTTCACCAGGGCAGAAGTGACTCCCTCAGCCCCTTTCCCAAATGATTATATTCAGCTAATTCAGCTAATTAGAACACTGTTGATGAAGTCAGTAAAGCTTAAAAATCTCTAAATGGTTGTGGGGGTTTTGTGGCTGTTTGTTTGGTCTTTTAATAAAAATTACACGTTTTTAACACATTCTTCTGGCCCTGGAAAATGCTACCTGGGCTTTTCTCCAAATCACTCATGTTCATTATTTTATTGTCTCCTGGTGATGCTGACAGAGAAAAGCTGCTGTTCCTGCTGCAACACTTCCTCAAAAACAGCAAAGCAAGGAAAGAATAAGGAAGATGGAGTTAATAAATTTGTTCTCTTTTCAGCCTTTAGCTTCTTAATGTTAGACCTTCTTCCTCTATTTAACTTTTAAAGATGATAGCTTAAGCTTTAAATCCTGTCTCTGGCAGTAACTAAGAAGGAATTCTTAGGGAGGGGGAAAAAGGAATATTGATGGTGATATTTGCAGTTTTCATGATGGCTTTCCTGTCTGTAATATAATAAAGATTATTCTCATGGTGGTATATTCTTCTCATTAGTCCATTGAAACCAGAGTTCCAAAATTAAACCTGAAACTTCTGTTTCCTGTGGACAGTGAAGTATGAGAAGCTGGGAATAGACAGGGTTGTGTGCAGGTGATGGGCAGTGACTCCTGCAGGCAGTGGTGGCTGCTGAGAAGTTGAAGCACACTTTCATATCCCATAGTGTGCTTTAAAATTGATTATGTCCTGAAGATTTCTATTGAATTGGGAAGATCTCATGTTTACACTCTGTATTAATGTATCATTTTCAGGTTTTTTGGTAAAAGAAGGCAATGGGATTGTAGAGGAGCTTCAAACTTAGAGGAACTACATCAACTTTTAAGTGAAATAATGATCAGAAGACTGAAGAATGATGTCCTAACTCAGTTGCCTCCCAAAGTCAGGCAGCGTATTCCATTTGACCTCCCACAAGCTGCAGCAAAGGTAGATTTTCCACTTCTGCTAAAAATACATTTGTATAAACATTAATAAATACAATGTATATGTATATATATTTGTAATACATTAGGGAAATTACATTATTTGTAATACATTAATGGAAGTATCTATGTGTGGATATGTATTTTTATGTATGCATGTGTGTTATATGTAGTTACAAAGATTGTGTGAGTATAAAGCAGATTATCTCTGGTACTGTTTTTAAAATAGAACACAAAGAACACTAACACAGCAATTCTTTTTTTCATCAATGATAAAATTTGTTCTAATTCTAGTACAATCTTATTTTCTGTCTTCTTTTCCCATAGATTTTGAATCCTACATTTACTTTTAGCCAATTTTGATAGAGTTCTCCAAAGTTCCTAAACATTTCACACTGAAAACATACCTGTACTTTGTACTCTGTGTCTAACCAGTGGTCTCTTCTGCCAATTAGAATCTGAATGCCACTTTTGCAGAGTGGGAGAAATTAATGAGAAGTCTGAGTTCAGATGCCACTGAAAGCCACTTTTCTCAAGTCATGAATCTGATCACACGCATGTATAAGGAAACAGCCATTGCCAAGGTGAGCCTGCAAGTCTTTCCTTAATATCCCTAAATTATCCAGTGTCTGGTTTTAACCCTATAAAATTGGTTTTATTGGCCAGAATATGAGATGAGGTTATTTGGTTTGTTTTATTATCATGAGATGGAGAAACACTGTCTTTTTCCCTGTATGTTTATGGAATAGGCAGAACCCCATTACAATGAAAAAAGAACTCTGAAGACCACTGCAATGTGTATTGCATTAACTGTTGATCACTGATAAATTTTGTTATTAACTGTCATCATTGCTTTAATGGCTTTTGCAAAAGATACTGAAAATTACATTTGACACAAAAGAATTCTATGAATGCCTAAATAGAGCAATATTTTATGATTAAGGTATCGTGAACATATCAGATTTATTCTTTCAGTTTTGATATATGGCTTTGTGTGTGTGGATACAGAAGTTCTGATTAAATATTGCCTTGTCTGAAATATGTTTGTTTTTCTCAAATATGGATTAAAACATCAGATAATGATGTCTGAATTCAAAGGAGGTTTATCTCCATCTTAATCTGGAAGAAGTGCCATGTAATTATATAATCTTTTGAGGATAAATTTGTGGTTTTTCTCTCTCTGGAGTAGTAAGTTAGGTTTCTCAAAGATATCAAGTTGTGATTTTTTTTTAAACAAAATTATTCTGAATTATTTGATTCTTACCAATGTCAGTGTTTGATAAAGTGTTACATAGATAACAAAAGATATGGAAATTTTCCTCTTTATGTTACAAGGAATTGAAAGACAGGAAAATAAAAACTGTCTTTTTGAACATTTTGTGTGTCTCACTAATGGAAACTCTCGCTCACTGCAGGCAGGAGCAGTCAAGGACTACATCAAAATGATGCTTGACAATGACAAACTGAAGTTCCTCGTCTTTGCCCATCACCTGAGCATGCTGCAAGCCTGCACAGAGGCAGTGATAGAGAGCAAGGTAAAGCCTTAACAAATGTGCACACAAATTTACCTTCACGTGCACAAATGGCTGGGAGCTGTGTTTGAATTCAGCAGAACTGCACACGAGTACAGCAGTGGAAGGATTTTGTGCCTATAGGGATTAAAAGGGATCATGTGGTTCTGAAGAACTGCTTTGTGTTTAAGGATGATGTAAACACACTTGTATCTGGTATGACTTTATTATTAGTATTAAATCAGTGCTGTAGGCAATTGTTTTCCAAATTTTTCTACTAGAATGCTTCTGTCTGTTTTTGAGGGGTTTTAACTGCACACTATCATCTCACCTGAATGTTTAATTCAAAGCAGTAAAAATGTTTGCAAACAGCTTTCACCTTATTTTGATCGTGTACTCTTAACTATTGCTTGGAAATGGTGGCAAACTTCATTGTTTTGTATTTTTATTCTTTTTAACTGTTTGGAATTTTAAAAATGGTGTCAGGGTAATTCCAGATTCTTCTGTGAAATATTCCATTTTAAGATCCCACGTTCATTCTATCTTCTACTTTTGCAAACAGAGAATACAAAGCCTACATTTCTCTAGAGAGACTTAATTTTAAATCAAAGGGCAAAAGAGTGCTGGTGTATCCTGATCCCCTTGACAGGAATAGAACAGTCCTTTTCCTATTTTTGCTGGGGGACAGGGAGGGATTGTGTCTGAAAACAGGCACTGATGATGTTATTTAGTCTCTGTTGTGATGTTACAGGCTCGCTACATCCGAATAGATGGGAGTGTTCCCTCTGCAGAGAGGATTCACCTCGTCAATCAGTTCCAGAAGGACCCCGAAACCCGCGTGGCTATTTTGAGTATTCAGGCAGCTGGTCAGGTAGGGCAGAACAGAAAATATGAGAACTAATACACTTGAAGAATAGAGCTACTGAAATCATTGATGACTGAAGTCGTTTACTGAAGGCAATTTATCTTCGTGCAATTTGTCCTTTGTAGACCCTGTGTTCATTTCTTTGCACTAATCATGTTAACTGTTCTAAGCCTCTATTGAATTTATTTGAGCTAAACGATGATAAGCAGCAGTATCTCATTCTCAAATAATTAGAAAAACTCCAGCACTCTAAAAGCACTAGATTAAGAGGAAATAGATGTTATTCCATAATGAAAAGCAGTATGCAGTCCTTGCACAATATTGAAGTATTTTTTGAATCTGAGGCCCAGGGAAGAATCAGGAAAATAAATCCATCTGCTGTTGAGGACCACCTTGACCACCCTCTTATTTCCATATTAAAATGTCCTGTACAACCTGTAGCTTGTTAAAGCTAAAGATAATCAGATAATCAGTTTGTCTATGTGATATCTTTTTTTTAAAGACTGCATCTACTTATTCTGCTTAGGGTTTAACATTCACTGCCGCCACTCACGTTGTGTTTGCTGAATTATACTGGGATCCAGGCCACATTAAACAAGCAGAAGACAGAGCACACCGCATTGGGCAGTGCAGCTCGGTGAACATTCACTTCCTGATTGCCAAAGGAACCATGGACACCCTCATGTGGGCAATGCTCAACCGCAAGGTGGGTGTGCAGGGCGGCCGAGGCAGCCGAGCTGTGCCTGGCCGTGCACTCCAGTGCCACAACAGTCCTGTTCATCTGGAACACTCTCTGAGACAAACTGATCCACCTACAATTGCTAATCAGCAAAATGGCTGTGCCTGTTCTGATTTAGTCTTTTCTAAATGTTTGCTCTTCATTCACGGTGCAAAGATAATGAGTCTTTACCAAGGGGAATGGGATGGTTCATATCCACACGAGATGGTTGTTTTATCTTCTAGCTCTTTATTGCTGTTGTTTCTCAGTCTACAATTTTAAGGGATTCAGGCATTCTGCTCACTCATAACAGCCAGAATTTGCTGTGGGTTGTTTTTTTTTAATTGAATGAATGTTGTGCCTGAACTAAGCTTCCTTTCTGAGGGGCAGAGGCATTCTCAGATAATTCTTTTTCAGTATATCCAAGATGACACTGATCTTTTCTTCTGTTGCCACTTTCCACAAGTATCACCCAATTGTTGTTAGCAGTTGGAGAATCATAGAATGGTTTAGGTTGGAAAGGTCCTTAAAGCTCATCCTGCCTGGTGCATTATGAGTCTCCTTAAACATGGCAGAGATGGGGCTCAGTAATTCCACAATTTACAAGTTCTGTAACAAAATAATTCTATATTTGTCTCCACAAAGCAAAACACGTTAAGGCTGTTTGAGGATGTACACAGTGTATATATTCTCTTTTATCTTCAATAAATACTGACATTTTGTGTACAGCTTCACTGTGTGCAGTGTGCTAAATAAAGCACTTACCATTATTGTGTTCCTGCAGGCCAAAGTCACAGGCAGCACCTTGAATGGCAAAAAAGAGAAAATGCAGGCTGAAGAAGGTGATAAGGACAAATGGGATTTTTTGAGTTTTGCTGAAACCTGGACCCCAAATCAAAGTCTAGAAGATCCCCAAAATGAACTTTTATTTACGCATGTAAGACTTGAAACTTTGTTTTTTCTGTTACCTTTCATTTAAAAAAGTTGTAACAGCCATTTGCTTCAGCTTTCTGTGCACTTCAGACATTACTAATGGAGAAACACCAAAAAAGTAGGAAAAAGTAATGTAAATTCCATTTTAAAACTTAGGTGAAGTTGGGAAAAGTGCTCTGTGGAGAATAAATGTCATCTACATCTTCTGAGGGGTCCTTATGTTATGTTTAGGTGACTGAGCCACCCTCAGAGTCAGATAAGACCAAGTAATGTCTGTTCAAATGACATCTTTGCTAACTGTGCTGAATTAATTGGACTAACATTTAAAACAGTGTTTGAAAGCCTTTCCTTGTAATGAACATCTTCAAAAAAGGCACACAGCTTATCAGTTCTGTGTATCTGTTTTCTGGTAGTGCCATTTCAGAATTTCCAGGAGAATATTGAAAATGCTTTTCTGAAATCAGGAGAGGAATGTTGAATTGATTTTTCTGCTCACTGTTTGTTCTTGAAGTTATCTTTTGTTAAAGATATCTTTTGTTTAGCAGTTTCTGATGCAGTCATAAGTGAGATTTAGAGGTCTTTTCCAGCCGAAATGATTCTGTGGTTCCTATCCCTTTCCTCTTCCCTAGTTTGAAAAGGACAGACAGCATGACATACGTTCCTTCTTTTCTCCCAAATCCTCCACGGAGAAGAAACGCAAAAGATTTTCTGGTGATGAATTGTTACCTAATGATTCAGAATCTTCTGCAGTCACAATAGACGAGGATGCAGAGAAGAGTGATGAAAACTTGGATTCCACAAGGATAAGTGAGGTGGAGGCAATTTGTGATGAAGATACTTGTGAACATGAAACCAAAAGAGCAAAGAGCATAAGTGGATCAAGCCCAGTCAGCTCCAGTAATAAAAAGAAAACATCTTTGACCGGAAAAAAGCCTTCTTTGTTTTCAGAAAAAACCAGTCAACTCCGTCCTTGTGGCTTAAATACTTCAAGTGAAAGTACAGATTTAAACGAGGTTTGGCACTGCAGTGCTTGCACTTACACTAACAATGCTCTGCTGCCTTACTGTGAGATGTGCCATTGCCCCCAGCGCAGGGATGGTGAGTAAGGGGTGCTGCAGAGGGAAAGATGCATTTTTCATTTCAGTTGTGATCAGGCTCAGAAAATACAATTGTTTTGAACCTATGACTACACAGAAGTCCAGGAAAATATGATACTCCTTAGTCTTGCTTTCCCCAAGGATCTTTTACATGAGTCTAACTTGAAACAAGTGAAAAATGCCCATAAAATGTTAACAGGAGATAAATTCCATAAGGAAGAATATATCCTTTGTTTTGTTTGCAGCAAATGTCCCTCTCATCTTCCTTGAGGTTTATGGTTATTCTGAATACAATCAAACAGCAAAACATTTCTTTACCTTTCAAAGCAGTGGGGTGTTGGAGTTTTATTAACTTGAGCATTGTGTATTTGTCATGAGAGACATTATCTGGAAAATATGGCTTTTCTTTCTCCACCAGCTCACAGCAGATTTCTTTTACTGAATTTATTTAAGCTATCTGGAAAATTAATGAAACATTTTTATAAATATATGCCACTTTTTGTTATTTCAGTTGCAAAGCCATGGGTAAGGTTCTTTTTGCTTCCTTTTTTATTTATTTAAATCTCTGGGCTTGTTTAAATAAGGAAAACTTCTGAGTTTCACAGCTATAAATCAATGCCTTGGAAAACTACTTTGTGTGTTTATGGTATACAATAACTGTATATAATATAGAATTGCTAACTGCATTGTTTATTACATATATATTTTGACATTAATCTGGCTGCAGGGGATTACATAAATTAAAAGCTTTGTTCCATGTGTTCGTTCTCCTACCATTAAAGTTAGCTCTAACTTGCTAAGTGGTTGCACCATAATAATATTAGAGAATGCGGTGCCATTTCTCTATTTCAGTGATGTGTTCCTGTCTCAGGTGTGTTATTAGGTCCCTGTCAGGTAACACAAATCATTGCTTTGCTTCTTTCTTTGTCTTTAGGTGAGAGAAATGGTGAAGCTCCCAGGAGCCAGACAGAGGAAGGAGTGTCAGAGGAGCTCAGGAGAGATGGAGAGAGAGCAGAAGGCAGTGCTGAAGGCAGAAGAGGAAATTTGGGGGAACTGGGGGCCCAGAAATCTCTTGAAATCAGAGAACAGCAAACTGTTGGCACTGAAAAGGAAGAAAGCGAAAAAGAACGTGGAGAAGGTAAAGTGGGATTCTGAAAGAACAATTCTATCCTATTGTGAAACTGAATTAAATGCCTCTGGCATGAAAAATGGCTTTTAAATAAAAACCTACACCTCCAAAGCACAGAAGGACAAACACCAGCATGGAATGTTCTCATTTTGGCCTGGGCCATCTGTTGAATTTGGATGCTGGATAAGCCCAGTCTTTCCACACAGCTCCTGGAGCAAACCAGAGCTGACTTCAGGACCGTGACAAACCAGCAGCTGGCAATGTGGATGGTTTTACTGGAACTCAGGACAGACACAGGCAAACAAATGATGGGTCATCCAGGAGAAACAGAAGAATAAAATACACTAATGCCTTCAGAGTTTGCTGCTTGAGCTCTGCACCTTATGTTGTTCTGGAATTAGATACTTATTGAATATTATTTTTACTGTCAGAGTAGAATGAATGAATATAAATCTTTAATGCCAATATTTTTTCTGTTGTAGATAATTCAGACACATTCCAAATATATGATGGGCTTATGTTTTGTGCAAGCAAGAATACTGATAGAATCCACCTCTATACAAAGGTAAACCTGAAATATGCACAGTCATTGTTATTTTAAAATTGCAAAGGAAAATGCTGCCCTATGAAATCTTTCTGTATGCTCTCCTTTGTTATGTTTGATGTAAAAGCATTAATATTTTTATATTAACTGAAAAGTACAAAAAATAGGTAGTTTATCATTCTAGTTCTTTTTCTCGATGGAATTAAGTAATAATTCCTTATATACATAACTTCCAACACTTTTCTTGGCTTACAGAGTTGGGCTAATATGTTAAATCATCTGGAATAGAAATTCCAGTGACAGTAGTTTAAAATTCCTTTTGTATTATTAGTGTCTTATCACAAAATAACTTGAATAGAATAACATTCAAAATTCAAATAAAAAATGACAGTAAATCCTGACACACTAAGTAAATAAATCTTGCCACCACATTTTCAGAAAACTCAACATTGGTGCTGTGTGTAAGTCACTTCCTGAATAAAGCCCGTTATCATTAATCTGCAGTGATGACTGGGTACAGAAACCAGCAGCTGGGAATTTTCCAGGTCATTATTCAAGGAGAGGTCAGGACATGCCAATTTTTTCTTTCAAGTGATATTAAAGTTCAGTGGGAAGATTTCTTCAAATTCACTGAGTGAATCAGCGTATTCAGGTGCTGCCACTAAAGCAGCACAGATAACTGAGGGCAAGCCCTTGGGATAAGACATTTCTACGAAGCTTATGCAGCTGGGAAAAGTCCCAAAGTCCTCTTGTATCTGAAATTTTGTTCTATGTACTTACAGTGTATGCTGCTGCCTAGCTTCACACGTCTTACTCAGACAAAGATGCATTTTGGGCAATTCTCTGGTTTGGGTTTTGCTGGGATTAGAGATTCATTGTGCCACATACTGCACAAAATCTGTTGAGTGGTGAGACCCCAGGAAATTCTGCTTTGACTCCTTCTGTCAAATGCTTATGAATCATCAATAAGTTCCTTGGCCAGATCTACCCACTGGGACAACTTATTCCTTTAAAAATTAAGTGGAGAACTTTTTCAGACGTTAAAAATAAGTATGATAAACAATGTTCAAGAATTCTTTTTTTAAATTGTAATGAAGTGACATTCTCCTATTTCCAATCATTCATTTCCCTTAGAATTCAGTCAAGAGGATTGTCATTTCAGTTTAATATAAGGCAGTTTGTGTGTCTGAACTATTTGCAAAGAAAAAAATCAGCTCTGTTAAAAGTTAAAATGTTCAGCCTTGTTACTTTTAGGTAGATTAATATGAATAATCTTCCTTGCATTTTTGCTGTTAACTCTGTGCCTTATTGTTAATTCTGGAAAAATTTGACCTTGAGGAACTAAATTTAGTAAGAAGGGAGGAGAATTCACTTGAAACAGATTACTTTTTCTACATTGTGCTACATTGCATCTGTGAACAAAACTGTTTCCTTGTCTAGGATGGTGAACCACTGAATCATAATTTCATTCCACTGGACATACAGCTGGATAACTGGGAAGATTTACCAGAGACTTTCCAGAACAAAAAAAATCGTGCATTGGTAAGAACAAGTTCTACTGGCGCAGCAATATACTATTTAATGCAGAAGAAGATTACTTTTCAAAAATAAATGCAGAATACTGCCTTGGGATATAGGCACAGTTTCATCAGTCTTACAGATGTTGATGTGAACATTAATTATGGAGTCTGTTACTCTGGCAAATTATTGTGCCTCCTGTTCCCATTGCAGTAGAAGGAATTAACCAGACATCATTTCATTTCTCATTTACAGGATTAGTTACTAACTTTCATAAATCAACAAAATAACTTCTTAAGGTTCTGAATTAAATGGAACCACACTAAATAAGAATGTTCTAGATTGTATCAGAGCTGCAGGCCTGAGCAGCCATTCATTCTCACTCTCCCTTTGGTCTACTAAGTTTTCAAAGCACTGTCAGGCACAGCTCCACAGAGACATTCAGTTAATTTAGGAATAAAGATCTCATTCATAATGGGGTTTGAAAAGAACACTGCAAACACAAGTACTCAAGTAAGGAAATCCAGATTTAAACTGGATGGGAAATGTTATCCGCTTAACTTAAAATCTGATTTTCCAAACAGAAAACCATCATGTAGGAATAAAACTGATTCTTTCTGTAGGTTCTCCAGCAAGGTTGGAATTAAATTTGTAGTGGGGATACCTGACTGATTCAACCAGCTGTTGTGTGAAGCAGCTACTGAGTGGGTTCCACAGATGGGGGCTGTGAAGAGTTACTTGAAAGCACCATCTCTGGTTGTAGGAGCTGTTTCCAGCCCCTGTAGAATGCACTAATCCATGGCACTGGTTTGCTGTAATTAGCTCTGTGCAAAGCCTGTCCTGCTGCTGACTGTTGTGTTCCCTGCCAGATCCTGAGGTTTGTGAAAGAATGGACTCATCTAACAGCAATGAAACAGAGGATTGTCAGAAAAAGTGGTCAGATATTCTGTAGTCCCATTCATGCTGCAGAAGCGCTGTCTAAAAAGCAGTCGGTGGGCAGCAGCACAAAGAGGTATGTGGGTTTTGTTTTAATTGCTCCTACCAATTACTGCAGAAAGTTTGATTTATTTAATGTGGCCTTCAGTGGAACGATGCTAAGTCTGAACTGGGCTTTCAGTGATTGCTTGTCACAGTGACAGAGGCAGCCAGGCATGTTGATGAATCTGCTGGAAGTGTCTCCTTCCCTGCCCAGCTCTGTGCCCCATTCAGCAGCTGCTCTGGCTCTGCTGCACTGCATGTTTCAACATCTGGAACTTGCCAGGTGTTTTTGAAGGAAAAACCCTGGCCTCAGGACCACAACAGAAAAGTAAGGTCAAAGCATCTTATTCTCCCCACCTGGAAGCAGAAATAAATCATTAGTTGCCATCAGTGAGATAATGTTTTATTCATAATTCACAGCCAACTCTAACCCTTTCCAGTTCTTGTTTTCTTCTTTAAGCAGTTCTCTGTGGATGACATTTCCCAAAACTGTGGCTCTCTTTGCTGAGTGTCACTGAAAAGGGCTGCTGTTTGATCTTTGTTAAAACCTAAATGTACCTTTGATTCCCTTTCTTTCCTTTTTCTGATGTGGTCTTCCTTGACAGACATTTGTAGCCTCAGTGTTGCCATTGCTCTGCACAGAACATGTCATGCAAACCATCTAAAACCTTTTTATTTCTCTCAATCCCTACTGTTAAATTCCTCAGGGTGACTCTATTTTGGCTGTAGGTAAGAATGAAGTAAATAAATAGTTTGTAATTCCAGTAGTATCAGAAGCAGAGGGTAATAAGTGTTTGTTAACCTCTTGCCTGATTGTGTCCTTCCATGAAGTACAGGAAAAATCTGTGAATGGTGCTAGAAAACGTACCAGGACCCTCAGCAGCCTTGTAGGGTGGGGTGTAGGGTTTGGCAGATGTTCAGTACAGAGATGTCCTCAGAAGAAGTTGGCTGAATAGTGGTTTCTGTAAAGCAATTTTAAGTTTTTAACTAAGAGTAGTTGTGTTTTACAGGGTTTCACATGAAAATAAAGCAGGGAGATCAATCATAACTAACGGAGCAAGGAGTCCTCCAGAGCTTGTAAAGCTTCCTGGATTATCCAGTGTCACTGAGACATCACCTAACTGAACAAAATGCCTTTCAGGTTTCACTGGCAGGCAGTATCAAATTGCAGTCATTTATTAATTGTTATACACAAACCAAGTTACCTGTTCACTGGTTAGAATTCACTTTCAGAAAAAGGTATTTAATATGGAAGTATATAAAGCACATGTTCCCAAGTTTTCTTCATTTCTCATCCAGAAAATGAGGAGTGTTTGAAGAGAATGTGCTGTACCAATCCTGCTGCAGCCCAGAGTGCTGTTCTTTGAGGGAGATTGCTCCCTTTGCTGACAGGATTTGTCACTCTCTCAGGTATGTGACCAGGGAGGATGTGGCAGCAGCCTCACTCTCCAAGGCCAGCAGCAGCGGGGGCAGCGTTCGCCTCATCTCCAAAGAAATGGGGGCTTCTCTGGACAAAGGTGCTTCTTCTCCTAAACCATCCACAAAGTAGGTTTATTAATGCAATAGGATGATTAAGGTCTTTTGCCACGTATTTTTTAATGGTAGTAAAATTATTTGCTATGAGTGTCTGCTTGTCTGAAGTACAGTAGTTAGGTAAGAAACTTGCTGTAGCGCTAACGAGCTCTGTTTTATTCTTCTAACAATTCAGAAGAAACAATTTCATATGTTGTCTGCTGACAGAGCTGCTAATTAACTGAGTGTGACTAACATAAAACAAGAGAATAGTTATGTGATTCAGTTAGAGAAAAGAATGTTAGCTCAGCCCTCCTGTGAGGTCAACATCAAATTGAGGACACCAAATTTGCTCCTATCTTGCCTCAGAATTAAAAAAAATTGGGAACAAAGAAGTGAAAATTCCAAACAGGAATTGTCCTTTTAAATTTTTTTCTTAAACAAGCACTGTGTATCCTACTTTGTTTTGAGTAGGAAATTCATAGGCAGCTATGGAGATTGTAAAGAGAAACCAGGATCTTTCCTTTGACTTTATTACTTCTGTTAAAGAGGGGGCTGAAACATTTTACTTTTTTGTGTTTACATGCCTGATAGAAATCACCATGTCTTTATAAATACAGCGTTATTTCAGCTAATAACTGAGTGTAGTAAGATGTGCAGAAGAAAAATCTGCCTTGTTATATTGCCAAATTTTGTTTAAAAGGAAGCGTAAACCAAGTAAAGGATTTGCACTGTGCAAGTATCAATCTGAGCAAGGTATTATTTCAGCTAAAATGATTTTTCAGAATATAAAAAGTATTTAATTGAAATACACAGTGCATAATCCCCCCATGAGCTGGGCTGCTGAATACATCATTTATCCAGAGCTGTACTTTGTTCTCTGCCGTCAGATTGCTCTCAGAAACTGGAAATGATCCCTCAGCCCTTTCTCCAGGGCAGACTGATGCCGGAGGCTCCTCCCTCTCCAAAGGGTATCTGCAGGCCCTGGACGACCAGGGGACCCCGCTGTGTCTGAGCTGCCAGCAGCCAACAGCTCAGCCCCCGCCCGGCTGCCCGGCCTGGGACACGCGCTTCTGCTGCCACGCCTGCCAGGAGGACTTCTCCATCCGCTCCAGCCAGAGCTACCTCCGCTCCAAGGTGTTCCAGATCGAGCGCGGCGTGTGCCAGTGCTGCCAGCACAACGCCCAGGAGCTTTATCTCAGCGTCAGGGATGCGCCCAGGAGCCACAGGAAGCAGCTTCTGGAGAGCTCATGGATGTCTCACCTTCCCCTTGGGCAGGTGATGGTTCTGGGGTTTCATCAGTAACAGCTGGTCTGGTACAGAGTTCAGAGACAGCCAGAAATGTTCTTACAGATTTAAGATAGAAAGGTAACCTAGCATCAACAACAGAACAAGAAAATCAAGTCCTTAAAAGCAATCAAATTAACTAAATCCTGTTGTCTTCTAACACCTCTAAAAGGCACAGGCATCAGAGCTCTGATTCTGTAGGGAGGTGCACGTACCAGGGCTGGCTGAAAACATGCCAACTACTTAGAGTTGTTGCTTGTCCAGTGGGAGTAATTAAAAAATGCCAAGGCTGGCTTTCTTTATCTCGGTGAAAACTATAGCTCGCTACTTCCCAGAATTTCTTTGTTCCTACAGTAGGGTGTCCATGTAGTTGAGGAGTGTCTCACCCTGCCCTGTCCTTTGTGTGCTGCAGCTGAACGAGATGATCAGGAGCCCGGTGGAGGGGCAGTTCTGGCAGGTGGACCACATGCAGCCCGTGTACAGCGGAGGAGGACAGTGCTCCCTGGAGAACCTTCAGACCCTGTGCACAGCCTGCCACAGGGAGGTCAGTGCATGCAGCCAGGAATCCTGGCCCTCGCACAGGGAACAGCAGGGGAAACTGCACTTAGGCTCCTCCTGAGCCCTGCTCCCTCCAGCTGCAGAACCCCAGTGCTCACAGCCTCTCCCTCCCATACAGCCGAGGTGGAAAGGCAGCATTGAACTATTACAATGTAACGGTTTCCTCTGCATTTGGGAAATGTTGCCTTGATAAACATTTGCATTTCATCATGCTGTCTACTGGAGTTTAACTGTGGGCTAATGCTTTCTGCTGGACATGTTTCCAAGTATCAATATTCACTGAACCAACCTCTCTCTTTTGCAGAGAACTGCAAAACAGGCCAAGGAAAGAAGCCAGCTGAAGAGAAGGTCTTTAGCTACAAAGTATGCCTGTGATATCACCAAATTTTTGGTGAAGAAGTAAAATGCACAATACATTCAGGTACATCATAATTGTGAAACCAATATAGTTAAGAGTTTTCTTCTTGCACTGATTTAACAGAAATTGCTGTTATTATGCTGTTGGTAGAGAGAAGAAAATAAGGATTTAAACCAAAGAAATTATCTGTAACATCCAAAGTACTTGATCATCATGTTTTTTAATGGCCCTGGTTTAAAGCTGAATTTCTGTGTGTAACTTTAATGCCATTTTGAAGCGTTATGGTTTCCTCTTGCAGGGTACTTAGGGCTGCAAGAATTTAAGGAAGTTCTGTTGAACCTGCTGGTGTTATTACAGAGTTCAATTGTATTGGGAACTTCATGGACCTAGAAGACATCTTAGTTTTAATTCTTTTTGTTGCTCACATACCAAAACCAGAGAATAAAATACAGTGATTATGACAAAAACTAGCACAAGCGATTTGTTTCCTCTAGTGCTGCTCACTCACAGAAGGCTGACTCCTGGCATGGGCCTGACTGTATTATGGGATTTTGGCATTTAGAATTGATGTCAGTTGAATTCTGGTTTTATTTAAACCAGCTTGTATTGAAATGTTACTCAGGATAGGAAACATTAAATATTAGCAATTATCTCATCAAAGGTCGTTTCTGGGAAATGCTACAGTCAATTACTCCTTAATGAGATTGCAGAGATACTGGTAATTTTGGACTGCTTACCTGGCTTGCTTTACAGTTACTTTAAATAAATACAGCTCTTTCTCCTGTATTTTTTTAATTGCTCTGTCTCTCCTCCCCCTCGAATGCTGCGCTGTAAGCTCATAAAGCAGAGATGTGCACAACACATCATCTTACAATGCAGGCCTACAATTTCAACTACAACTACTTAAAATAAGCCGAGTTACCCTTCTGAGAGAAATCCTTCAAGTTATAACTCTTGAACAGAGAAAAAGACTGTTTAAGACAAGGTAGTTGCGTGAGTGCACTATTTTCTACAGTCAAACTAACAGGCCTTTAGCTGTGTTAATGTTCGTGGTGTCTCAGGATGGTAAAGGAATCACCTTTCCAGCACTTTAAATGACCAAGCAGGAACAGCCTGATAACCAAGTACGAGAGATTTTCAAGTTTCCGCAGCCTTTACAGGAGGCCACACTGCAGTGTAATATTTCATTAGAGAAGAGGAAACCAGAAGTACTGGAGAAGAAGCTTAACCTAAATTTTCCTTACCAGTAAATCAGGAACTGCCTGGTGTAATTAATTTTTTAAAAGCCACACAGTTAAAGAGCAGATACAGGTCTTTATCGTACATATCCCAATGTCTGAGGGAAGACACAAACAACCTGGAAAATAAAGTCTGTGACAAGATTTTACCTTGTTAACTCTTCTTCATCCTGAAAAACGTATTTCTACTTCATAGAACTTTATGTGAGGAAAAAAGACTCTGATCCCTGTCCCCTCAAAGAAGTTTTAGGGTAACTCCTGGGATCCTGCTACTCGGGATCCTGCTCCTAACAGCAGAACTCAACTCTGTGTACTCAGTGTAGTCACAATGTCCTTCCTGGATCGGAGTGCGCAAGGAGGACATGGGAAAGCATGGGAATACTGAGAGCCAACAGTACGTTCATATTTATTGAGTAACGTCCACAACACTGTAGCTGTGTGTACATTGCTAAAGTAATGCTGATCCTCATTCGAACAGATGAAGGTCACTGTAAAGCAACATTGGCACAGGTGGGGTGAGGGGCCAGAGGTGACAGAGCTGTCCCCTCCTCTGCCACTGATGACAGGGAGTGCAGACAAATAGCCTCGGTAAACACCAGTGAGTTGCTCACAGTGAAACACCTCCGGGGTGTCGTTTCCATCCAGCTTTGGCCCTTGCACAAAGGGAAGTATCCCAAGCCCTCAGGGATCCACTGCAGGCTGTCAGTCAGACTCACTGTCCACTTAGGTCTGTCTGGGAGAAGTGATGAGATCTGGACAGCCAGGAGAGTTTAGCACAAACTAGAGTATGAACTGTACACTTTAAATAAAAATAAGGATATTTCAGAAGCACTTGAAACAGTGATTAACCAAAAAATACTGGGCTCTGTGATTATGATTAGTAATAAATATAAATCACTTAATATTTATATATATCAATTTAAGTAGACTAATGTCACTTGATAAAGTCTGATCCTGAAGTGTAAAGCAGCACATTCTGCATTAATTTCAACATGAATATTTGCACACAGCCCATTCAGGTCCGTAATTAAGCTAATGCAAGGAAAGGAAAATGTGCTCCCTTGGGACAGAGCGTTTGAAACCACTCCTGAAGCCGTTCCAAACCTCGGAGATGAGTTGCTCCAGCCCCCTCTCGCGGCGGCCAATCCAAGTCCTTGGGAAGCAGCGCCCCTGGTGCAGCGCACGCCAGTCCGTCTGCAGCGCTCCCCGCCCAGCAGCGAGTCCCGGCCGCACGGGCCGGGTCAGAAGAAGGTGGTGTCCGCCGAGAAGGCCCCCGCCAGCCGGAAATCCTCGCGGGTCAGCACGCTGTACATGCGCTGCGGCAGCGCCTTGGAGTAGGGCGCGGGCCGGGGCAGCGAGGCGCGCAGGATCACCTCCCGGCCCGCGGGCGGGGGGAACTCCGACTGCACGCCCTGCCTGCGCTCCTCCTGCGAGCCCGAGCGCCGCAGCTCCTCCTCCAGCGGCGGCACGGCGGGGACCTGCGACAGAGCACAGTGACAGGGCAGGCTGCTGCCTAACTCTGGGATTCAGAAAACTGCTCTCAGAGGAAGCTTACAAATGGGGAACACGGCTAGAGGCTTTATGTGTACACACAGCAAAGCACTCATGGGATGCTAGGAGATAAAGCGAACGTAACCAGGTGGAAGAACCCTCGTGTGGATGGTGAAGCTCTGCCCAGCTGAAGTTCTGATGTGGCAGTGTGAAGCAAGGGTTGTGACTGAAGGAAATGGCCCCTTCTCAGACAGGGTGCTCTCCTCAGCTCCCTGCAGCTACAGGAGGCCAAGGCAGCCTCCACTTCAAAATCATCAGTGCTACTACTGCAGTCCTGACAGTCCCGGGCCTTTCAGACTCCAACACTACTGCAGCACGGGCTTTTCATGGCCACAGAGCCTTGCTGAAACTCGTCTGCAGAGCGAGCGACAGGCTGCACACCTCCAACGGCTGCTCACTGCCTCAGAGCCAGCAGCAGGAAGGGCTGCCATGCCCAATAAACATTTCTTAATTACATACACCTATGGACACACACACCCCCACCAATACCCTAATAGGGTCCTTCCTAATTCAAACATGTACAGCTCCACACTGGCACCATCACTGAGGTGTGGCAGGAGCCACTGGCTGCCCCTTGTGGTCCCTTGCAGCTGCCCCTCTGCTCCCAGCCCTCTCCCAGGAGTGAGGGGAGCCAGCCCTGCTTGGCTCTGCAGGCTGTGCCACAGAACCCACCAGGGACAAGTGCTACATGTTCCCACAAGAACAGCTTGAGGAAACCAATAGAGATCTTCCCTGTGCTACACTTCACACAGTTACCCTGCTTCTTTCCCAAATATTCATGTCTAGAAAGTTCCACAGCTTCAGGAAGCACTAGTGTTGGGAATGCAGTATCCAGCTAATTGTTCATCACCACCTCCCCCCAAAACATCAACCAACAAACAGTGGTGGCAACAAAGAATATAAAGGCATGACCACATATTTCAGCATCAGAAAACATCAATACTCACTTGAATAAGGCTTTTTGTTTGGTTTGGTTTTTTTGAGAAGGTTTTTTTAAAAAAACATTTATCTCTGTGCATTATTATTAGGCTCTGAAAATAAAGTGTGAATGCAGAAAAACCATTCTGGAAACACAAAATTACTTTTATGCTCAATGTGTGAACACCAGTAGAAACTAAATCTGGCTACTGCACTATATCCACCAGAAGGTTCAGCTCTATGCAGAGAAGATGAGAAGGAAAGGAGGGACAAAGTCGGTTACCTCATCAGAAGATTCAGTCAGCTTGGAAAGGGATGAGAAAAGAACCAGTGATGAAAGACAGAAACAAAGGCAAGTCAGAGGTGACTTACAAGAGGTTAGGAGGAGACTGTAGGTTTAAGAGACATCATGCACTCCAAGAACATGCACTGGCTATCAGAATTTTCCTGAGAAAACTCAAGAACAGAACCCATTATACACAGCTTAGAGAGGAGTCCAGGTTCAAAAGGTAATGAACAAGGAACTAATTTCACTTCTATTTCCCAAACAGCTCTCTAGTGAAATAATTCATGGCAGGTTAAACACAAAGTGGGGTTTGTATCAAGTTGGTTCCTGTCCCATTAAGAAACCTTAATTAACACTGACCAGCTACTAGTGGGAAATACCTGTAACACTGCTTTAGTTAGTGGTGTTTCAAAACAAAACCCCAGAAATCTGCACAAATCCCAAGGGTAGAAACTTAGTCAGATTTGAAAACCCACTGCCTCTCTTAAAGAGGCAAGTGCATATGTGTGCATCACTTACAGGGCACAGTCTTGGCCTTTAAAGGCTAAGGGTGGCTGGTTAGCAGGTTCAGGTTTGCAAACACAATTTCCCTAGTGACTGGAAGAATAAAAGAAGTGTCCTGATTTTCACTCCTCAGAATAACCATGGTCTGTTTTCAGAATGGTCCTTTTTTTGCTGAGTTGCAAAATACAGATTATTACAAAAGCATTGATCCCTTTAAAGTGTTTAACACCCAATCACAACATTTTTCCAGCAATTGTTTCCAAATGGGATTTCAGGCTGCTACCTTGTTATTACCACTGTAGTTAAATTGAGTTAGAAAATCTGATGCTATGAACAGGTGTAATTCTAATAGAAACTGAAGGCTGACTGCAGCCCATGAAGTTTGGAAATCAATACTTTCAGACTAATTATTCCAAAGACTGCTTAACAGAAAAAGGCAACATTTATATCAGTATCAGCAAGGGAAGGGTCTCCAGAAAATAGATGCAACACTGGCAATAGGTAAACTGAATGCAGGAACTGAAAAGGAACTGAAACTTCCTAAGCATACTGGTTTCCACAGAAAAAAAAATCTCAGGTATTCCAAGCATAAGCCTCAGTTTAAGAAGTTACCCCTTCTAAAATATCTAGTATTATGATCTGTTTCTCTACATTCCTCTGTGAAAGTCAACACTTGACCTTGCTGTGAGAAGGCAGAAATTTGTCTTGCCTTAATGCCTTACTGATGTTACATTTGCAGTACATAAAGCATTACTGACACCTCTATCTACCCAGCTCACAGAGTTTTCTTTGGTCTTGCAAGGTTCTGTTACTGCCAAAATCATGTTGAACATCACAGAAAACACCTCGAGCACATACATGACAACACATGCAGATATGCAGACAAAATACACTGGCACCATATGGTAACTCATTGGCTTATTCTGGCTAAATCAGAAGTGTCTGCAGCACAACCCAGAGCTCTCCCTTACCCTCTGAGCATTCACAAACAGCTTGTGAATGATGCTGCCAGCAGGTCCTCTTCCTGCACCAACAACTGACACCTCTGGCTGCTCCAGGAGACTGTTTACAAATCTGATGGAACAAACGATTGAAAAGGAAAAAAGGAATAGTTAATCCTGGGCCCGATCCAGTGTGCTGACCTAAACGAGCTGTTTCCTGTGCCAAGTCCTTCGCCAAGCATCATGTGCTCAGAGTGAGAACTGGCAGACTCTCTTGGTTCTCTATTCTAAAAGTTTAAGGAAAAAATTCTCCTCTCAGTTACCTAAGAATGAAACCCAGGCTCCTAAAGCACATGTATAAAATCAACAGGAAAGCCTCCATGGTCTTGGCCAGGCAGAAGTATTTACAATGTGGCAATTTTCTTTAGCAAACAGACATTATTTTGGTCAGACACCACATCTCTGAACTCCCAACATGTTCTGCACAAATGTCATCTCTCCCTCCTAGCACAGCAGCAAGAAGTTCACTTGGGTTTTATAACATGTTAGTCATCTTGAGCAGCAAGTAAATAACCTGACAGCAGGTGGTGATGCAAGGGAACATTCCTTGTCACTTCCCATTCAGAGCCGCTCAGTGGTGTTTCACATCAGCAAGGAGACAAGAATAAGAAAACAACTGTGGAAGGGGCTATTTCATTCCATAATATTTATAAAAAATACTTAATTTCTAGTGCTATGGTAACAGAGTTCATCAAACGTACCTTTATATACACAAAAAAAAAAGTTAGTCCCCAGTACTGTCAAGATAAAACCAAATGATATTAAAAAAATCTGGATCAAATGTCTCCAAAGAGATGCTTAATTGGAGGAGCACTGAGGGTACCCACACACATAGGATTCCTAAGTACTTCTTTATTGTCACCATTGTCCTAAGTTTTGAAAGTACAAACAAGAGCATCAGAGGAAAAACAAAACAACACAGTGAAAAATAAGAATTCAAAAAAACCAATCACCTTTGTAGATCTTCTTTCTCCTCTTCATTTTCACATTTCTCTACCCCAAATTTTGCTTTGAGAGACCTTGCCCTGGCAATGATGGCTTCCACACTCATAATCTGAGCAATGATTTCCTGCAAGAGTTTAATAAATGGGAAAATTAAAAAGATGTTCTTTCAGCAGTGCCATGAACAGTGCAAAAGTCAGTCAGGTTTTCAGCCCCCGCCACTACAAAAGCCTTACTTCCAACTTCTTGTCCTCTGGACTGGGAAACCGTAGCACTTTGCTGGAATGGGATATTATCTGCTTAATAATCTTCTTAACTGAAAATATATCTTCTACTGCTTCTGTTATGAGGAAAGAAACAAAGTTGTAATTACTGACTGCATCACTGTTCCTTCTTTAAGTATCTTAGTAATTCATTAACATGATTTACCTTCTTCCTTTACCTTGAGTACAGCTGCATGGATGATGCAAGGCAGGAGATGCCTTGCAAGGTCAGCTGGTTTCTGAACTGCAAGGTAATGAAGTACCTGCAACATTGGAAAATTTAATATTTTAGTGATCAAAACTACTTCCCAAAGATAAGGCTACCTTAGAAAGATGAATTCACATGAATGGAACACCACTGTAAGACTTAAGAGGCAGTTTTACATGAATCTGCCAAACAGTTACAATGAAACAAAAAGTAACTGCATTAGGAAACTAAAATGTTCCTAAGGTATGCAGGTAAAAATCTGGTTTATTTCCTAGTAATTTAAAGAAATACCTAAGTAACATTGCATACTTTTAGGTAAATCAAACACCCTCCTGTACAGCAGCAGGAATTTCCAATCAACCCTCAGCCATGCACTAAATAGTTCAGGAACTCTGAGGACACAGTGCAAAGGCCTGTCAGTGTTTAAATGCTGCAGGGGAGAAGGAAGGGCTGCAGGGAGCCCAGACTGGCACCAGCCCCAGAGCTTTCACCTTCTCAGCCTCCCTGGTGTCATCAAAAAGCCTCTTCTGCCTCCGTGCAGGGACTGGCTTTGCTGTCTCCCAGGCCTCCACCCACATGTTGCTGGGAATCTTCATCCGGGCACTCAGCTCGCCCCTAATGACTTTATTCCCCTTCTCATCAATCACTTCCTCCTCGATGTAGTCCCGAGGTGAGTACCACCTCACAAAATCCTCCAGACAACAGCCAGGATTAGCTGCCTGCAGGGAGGAGAGGACAGAAAATTTGTTCCTGAAAAATCCTAGAAAAACATGACAGCCTGGGTAGGAGGGCAATATGGTTTAGTGGGTAGAGCACAGAGTAAGAGACAAAACTCAGGAAAGTCTTCTGTCCACAGCCAACAAACTGTACACTAGGACAGAGGGAATAAAGCATAAACCAAAACAATGGCATGGGTTAAAACCCACATCAGTAACAACAACAACAAATCACCTTCTCATTACCCACTACGTGTACATTCATTACGTTCATCAATTATTTCAGGCAAGCTCAAAATTATGCTGTTAAGATTCTACCTGGCACCTGCCACATGCAATAAATAGGAATTTTCACTAAGCTTATCCCATTAAAGACTAAAAGAATCAACTGGCTGCCTAAGTATGTTTTCAGCACTGACTTTCCATCTTTTAACACTCCAGTGACAAAATTCACCATTTCTTCCTCTTTTAAAAAGGAATTTTAAAAAAATCTTCCCCAAACAAAAATAACTTCATTTTTCATAAATGCAATATCACCACAATTAACTACACCTATAGATCCAGAACATAAAAGGAATCCCAGTTTTCAATTTGATGTACCTATAAAGAGTGTACTTGTGCTTCCAATTATAGTTCTCTGGTTTTGAGATTTTAGACTACTTGCACCATATAAATAAAACTTCTATATATATCTAATATGCCATGAGTCACTGTTAATAGACTGATTACTGTTATATTATAAATATTCCAACTGTACAGCACATTATATCCTTTTACCATAAACACTGCAAAAATTAAAAATATATATATTGCTATTTCATTACAGAATCTCCAACCTTTTTAGTGTTGAGCTCCTATGATGACAGCAGTGGATGTGCTCTTAGCTCCCTCTGCAGAGCTCAGACAAGAAATGAAACTCAAAACCACAGTTAGTCCAGTCCCAACCTGATGAATGTCTGTTTTAATTCAGAATTGATCAATTGTATGCTTGAGATGTTTTTTCCCTTCCCACAGACATTGTGTAAATTTACTGGGACGTTACAGCATAACAGATCACATCCTCATAGATTTTGAAATGTACCAAGAGTTTTCCCGGTAGGTTTTAATTTTCAACTTGAAACTAACTGGAAACTGTTTTGTGGAGAAAAAAAACAACCTGGAAACCTTCAGAAGTGTCCAACAGAAGCACGAGGGACAGTTTAATGAAGAAGAAAGCAGTCTGATTTCCCAGCAGGGCTACCTTGAAGGACTCCATGTCGGAGAGCAGGCAGGCGCTCTGCATGCGCGCCCGCAGGTGAGCGCCCTCTGCGGAAGTGCCCAGCTTCGCCAGCACCTCCGACTGCTCCTCCAGCAGGTCTTCGGTCATGGGGGCTGGCTCCTGCGACACGGAAACACACAGGGTTACTCACAGCCCCTCCTGGAGTCAGCCCGGGGCAAGGGAGGAGAAGCAAGAAGCTCCTTCTCACCCCAAGTTCACTCGGCTTCCTTCGTACTCAGAGGAAATTATCACAACTTTCTACTGCTTAAACAGTTCAGCCTGAAACTGGGCATCTGAAGAGAACACCAGCAAAGAAACTAAACAGGAAATAACCTGGGAATGAGGTAGCAATGTAAGGATATATTGCTAAAATGCCAAAATCCTAATGAAATCCTGGAAATCTCTGACCGGTACAGTTTTGCTGAGATGGATGAAAATCTAGCCAAAGCAATGCAGAATTTTTGCTGTTGATACTGTCAGTACATAATTAATTGAGAACATTTTACCTGACTACTCTCTGCTCATATGTTTTACCCAAGCAAAGCAACACTAATTAGAAACAATTTCTCTCAGGAGAATGAAAACCGCTGTATTCTTCATGCATGGCTGATTTCAAACTACTTTCTGTGACAGCACCACTTCCTATTTCATCCCTGGTCACTCTGCAGGACAGCCTGTTGATGTCAGGTAACATTTCTAGTTGTTTGATGATAAACCTGCTGTAGAGAATGGCACCAAACCTAATGACTATGGCCTTGTAGATGTGAGCTGAGAAATCATGAAAAAACCAAATACAGCAGCAAAACTGATCCAGAACTGTGCAAAGTCAGGCAGAAATCTCCATGGTGCAAGGACCAGAGCAGTTCCTATTTTATAGGAAAGAAAGTAAGGAGGGGATGAAAGATGCCTCAAGAACTGGAAATAAAAAGAACCCCAAATTTAAGGTAGGCAAGGAAGTTTAATTCTTGTTTGAATTTATAGTTTGGAGTGAAATTTGGTACGGACACTCACTCTCAAATAAAATAAAGAACGTGAGATTAGCAGCCTCATTACATTTTAAAGATTAAAAACAAGGTATTAGGTCAAAAACACTCAGCAATTTTAACAACAGACAAGGTTGTAACTTGCAAACTATTTGCAGTTTCACAATCCCAGGTATGAGGCTCGTTCTGTGTATTCTACTGCACATCTGGCTCAGCTGCTGCTCCCTCACCTGTGTTACGGGGACGTAGAGAGGCTCTCCTGGATGCAGCAGCATCAGTTTTCCATGTGGGTGCAAACGACCTTCTGGTTTTAAGTTTACAGACTCTTTTGCTCCTTTCTTGCCATTTTCCTGTCCATTTCCTTTAAGATCTTCTGTGTCACTGAGACATTCAAAAAATTCCTCTTCACTGTCACTCCACGATTCCCAAGACTTGCCAAATTCTTTTTCCTTGTCAGGGTTATCTCCAGAGTGGTCTCCTCCTTTGGCACCATCACCAGAAGCACCACCAGGTGAACGATCAGACATGCTCCCCCTTTTCCCCTCATCTCTCGCTTTCTTCCTTTCAATGCAACAATTTAGCATCTAATTTAACAAGTTAAAGTAACAAAAAAGAAAATTGTTCAGCTATTATTTCCCTTACGGAGACAATCATACAGAAAAACTTGTAGAGCCACGGAAAAGGTCTTACAATTCTAAAAGATAACAATTCCACTGAACTTGTTGCTACAACAATTTTTTTTTCAAGAAATGAATTCCACATCCAAAAAACACAAGCACAACTAAATCTACAAGACCAACATATTTAGCTAATCATCGCTATAATTTTGACAGTTTTCTTAGGAAAAAAATCATTCTTAAATTTAGGATATTTACCTGAAGTTTCTGGTGCAGTAAACAACATCTCAGATCTGGAGAGCCATTAGCTAATCTAACAAAAGGTAGAAGTGTAACCATTATTAATTATAAAGTTGAATCTTTCACACACATGTGGTCTTAAATCACATGAAATCTAAAACAGGGACAAATACCCACATTGAACCCATGCCCACCATCTCAATTACACAGCTCTTCTATTGTCTCAGTAGACAAGCCCAGAATTTAAATTACATGTATTTCCCTGAGCATTTCAGGAGCTCAGAGATCACTCACACTAGTGTGAAATACCCTGCATTCCTGGTCAGTTTTCCAATTGGAAGTTGAAAAGTTTGAAATTCCTGCCTTCAAACAGGAATTAAGCATCTTTGACTGTACTTTTAAAACTGCAATGATACAGTGAAGTCATTGCTATACATTTCTGCTTCTATTTTATCTGCTAGTGTAACCATTTCAAAGTACAAACTAGTGACTAAACAGCCAGTCTGTCACATCAACAAAAAGCCCCAAACACCAACCAAAATACCACAACCCTAAACGCAGGGTATGTTATTGCTCTGCCTCATCTTGAGAGAGCCCCTGGTTTGGTCTGCCCAAAGCTCTGCTGCAGCAGACAGAACCTGGAAGGGCTGGAATTCTTGAAAAGGCCATTGCACCAGCAGGACCTTGGAACAGCTCCCTTAGAAAAGAGGTGAAACTACACCACAGTAAGATTTTTTCCCCACCCTCATTCACACAGTGGAGTGAATGTCTAAGTCGGGCTTCCCCAGGCATCTTGAAGTTTCCAAAGGAGGGCACAGATGCTTTTCCCTACTCCCTGCCCTTTCTTGCATTAGGAAGTAGGGTAATAAAAACAGAGATAGCATTTGCAATTTAAAAAACCAAAACTATGTGTCTCAAAGTCCCAGTGACCCCACTCAGCTCCTGGAACAAAGAACATTTTCTATGACCAAGGAGCAATAACAAGTCTCACCCTGGAATAAGGTAGTTGTTCTCCCATCTGTAACGCATTTCCAGCACAAACTCTTGCCAAAGATGTGCCACTCCTTTGACTCCTCCATGGTAGAAGTTTATCATACAAAGACATAAAGCTAATTTGTATGTCAGACTGTCAGATGGAGCAGACTTAAACTGACTGAAGAGATTCTAGGGAAGAAATAAAAGAAAGCAAGAAGTAAAGAAACAATGGCATTGTTTTCCAAAACCATGTGATCTCTTTCCTGTTTGTCAATATAAGTGGCTAAGCCACATTTTAAGTTTAGGAGATACCAAAAACTACAGTCTTTGGAATAAAATAAATTAGAAGGAAACAAAAATAATCACTATTTCTACCCAGAAATTCCACAAAGGTAATTCATCTTTCCAGAAGCTAAATATTACAAGATATAGGGCCAGCACAGCAAAGTCTATATAAACACACTCTCAAAATTGCTTTCTCTCTTGTGCCACTCAACAAAACTTACATAATCTTCATTCTCTGGAGGAGGATTGTTTCCTGCTGAAGTACTGGCTCTGTTTTCAAATACATCTGCAAGTTTGTCAGCAGCATCAGGAAATAAGAACTTGAAGAAAAAAAATTAAACATTCCATCAGTATGGTTTTCCTGCCTTTCCCACTTTCTCCATAAAACTACTGCTGGCTTCATACCAGCAATCCCTATAATTAAAACTGGCAGCAGAGTTCAGAGATCAGGTTTTGCCCACTTAGAGTACACAGACTTGTAACAACTTGGGCTGTTCCAAGAAGCAGATAAATGCAACTCAAACACTAGAACTGACATCAGGTATCTTTAAATCTGCCATAGGCTCTAAACCAACCGCATCAGTGCATGAAGTCCATATGCTCTCTGAATCCACGTGCAGGGACAGCTCACTCACCAGGAGAATGGTGTTGAGCACATCATTGTTCAGAGGAGACTCATCCACACCTCTGTGCTTGCGGATCTTCTTCTTGGCACTGTGAACCATATTTGTGACTGATAATTTGGGGATCGGGACTGGTGCTGGCTCTGTGAGCTTCGACAGCGCGTGGGTGATATCAGCAACCTCTAGCAATTTAAATAAAAACAATTAGAACAAAGTAAAATAAAACCCCAAACACTAGAACATGTCTCTTCAAAAGTTCACCTGTCTTAATCAGCCTATTTATCTTGTACTGATATTTAGCCCCTTGTGAACCAGAGCCTCTGCTGCCAGGTTCCATGCCTGACATACACTGTTCTTAGCAAATACAGGCAGCAGAAGGAGGCACAAATGAGTCACAGCCTGTCCTTGATTTAATTCACCAAATAAAGTCTAGACTGAGCTGGCTGCAGGTAGTGCCTGCTGTAGCAGCACTGCTACTGCAGAGTTACCAACGGAGTATGCCAAAAGCCTGCTGAAGACTCAGTATTTAAACCTTGTTTATACATCATACCAATAAACACACTGCAGGTAACAAAGACTGCTCCAGCATACACTAAAGCTTTACATAAATATTAAATAAATCCTGCATTAATCACTGGCCTCACATAGTGTAAGCACAATTCTGTTTTAGAGTCCTCAGGTAAACTACTCAAATCAAAAGACTGGGTTTTTTTCAGAGCTGCTGCTGGTAAACTCTAGAATGTCTCTTACAATAAACTGAATTAACATTGCTATAAGGAGAGCTGACAAATTACAGTGAATAATTAGGAGCAGCCTGAAAAAGCCCATCTTGGCAAGCCCAGAGCTAAGAAGGGCTAAAGGAACTGTATGTCAAGCACTATGAGTAATACACACCCTCCTCCTCAGTCTCACACCTTTTTAAGCTCACTAGCAAGCTCCTTCAAAACTAAGATCAAGTGCAACCAAGGAAAAGACATTGATACAGGCCATATTTGGAGGGAAAAACAGGTGACAAGCAGCAGGAAGGAAGGGAATTTTCACTGTATACAGCAAGAAAAGCCAAAGAGAGGGACAGAGACATCAAAAAGATGGCAGTATTTATATAGATGGGATAAAGCCTGACTTGCTGGTCAGATAATTTGGGAAGTTGTAATTTTCTTTTTTCCTAAAAAGTCTTTAAAATGGAAAGGATGAGAGCAAAGCCTTTCAAACAGATAAAGACTTTTTAAACTGGCTGTTAACATGTACTACAGAGTACAAGAAAAAGGAGAAAGAAGTGGAAAAAGAGAAAATACACAAAACTATACAGACAAATCTGACACGTCCTATAACCAAGTCTTGTACATTCTAGTCAAATTTTAAGCTCTTATATTCCTGCAAAAAGAAACAGCCACAACATAAACAGAGGCAATTGTCCCTCTGGGACTCTGGGAGCTAAACTTGTCTAGAATTCATGAGAAATTTCACCATGAAGCTCTGGCCAGAAAATTCCCAGGATGTATTAAAAATATATAAAATGCAGGAGTATTGCAGAGAATGTGTAAGAGTTATAAATACCAGTCAAGAGAAGGGTACAGGGAAGGAAATTAACACAAAACAATTAAATACAAATACCACAAATGAACTGGATTTTAGTTTTACCTTTTCCTTCCTCATCAAATGCAGACCTTCCAAGTATCTCATCCGTTGACTCCTTCCGACGGCAAAGCTTGAAGAATTCGGTAAGGAAGTCACCTGGAAGAGGAACAAAGCTCCTGAACTCAGTCAAAAATCTCACTGAACAATGAGCAACACTCAAAATTATGCCCCAAGGACAGTAATTTTAATCTTTTCTCCTGAAAGAACTTCTGAAAATTTGTTCTGAAGCACAAATATCCCGTGCACAACATCCACATAATTAAATTATCTGAAGCACAAAAACCACATAATTAAAGCTTAGGTAAATGCACACCCAGGCAGCTGTTGGCCACTCCTCCAGAGCACAGCTCTGCCTGCACTTTAATTCACCCAAAACAAGATGAAACTTGGAGAGTTTTGAAGCCCTTTTCCCCACAAGCTTAAAGGCAAGGACAGACAGAGGAGTACAGCTCTCCACAAGTATTAATCCTCCCTGTCAGAGAGGCTGGTTGAACTAAGGAGATGGATACATGCAAACCACACTTAATAAAATGGGAAGATTCTAGGAAATCTACATTTTCACAGAACACAGAGAAAATTCTTATTCTCTGGAATCTGGTGAAATAAGAACAGCAACGAATTTCACCATGCACAGACACAGAATAAACTACAGCAGAAACTTGTGGATTTGCAAAGCTTGTGTCCTTGAAAAAGAAACCCAAAATACTGTTCACTCAAAAAAATGAGGGAAGTGAGCAAACAGGCCATCAGGTAATCAACAACTCAACCCCAACTTCATAACTCGGTAGTTTTAGTTTAAAAGCTGCAAGAGAAGACAGGAAATTCTGATGTCTTACCCAACAGACACTGAGGGTTATCTGCTTTTCTAACTCTCACAGACCACTGGGGTGCTTGAAGTGGATCCAGGTCGCTTGGGGGGAAAAAAAAAATTAAAAAAAGGAAAAGAAAGCTGGGTGACAGTTTTTGGGAGAGGGATATCAAGCAGTGAATTCTTTTTACCTTCCATGCTCCACTGTCATCTTTCCCAAGACACACAAAATTTTCAAGTCTAACATGAGAATATGCTCAAAACCAGCGGTTTGTGTTCTGATCAGATTACAACACAGTAATATTTTCTCCCAGAAATGCATTTCAAAAGGTGTTTTCCCAAATCAGATGTTCTACAGGCTGACATCAGCATTCCTCAAAATGGGTTCTTTTTCACATGTAAAGCCACACAGTGTTTGAGATGACACTAAGATGCAGCAGTGAGCAAAAAAGCACACTTATTTGCAACTCAGACAAGATACTTACGAATAAACATCGTTGTCAACAATTATCCCTTCTGCAAGGTGAGGCCACGTTGTAGCTAAATGCAGCTCACTGAAACAAAACAAGTTTACAGTATTTCAGTGATTGCAGGAAGTGTTCCTCCATCACAGTTCATGTTTTGAAAGGTATTTGTGATAGTTCATATTTGATTCCCTCTTTTTTCTCCTGTAAGTTTTCTCACTGCATACATGAGACCAAGTCCAACCCTTGCACAAAAGCACGTAATTTTTAAGGTTTACCTTGAGGAATATTTCAGGATAATAATTTCAGACATAAATGGGGTACCGCAGAAGTTTACAGTAAAAGCCATATGAGCTTGAACTCTGAATATCATCAGACAATTTTACAAATGGTCTTATTTGCTATTAAACCATTACCCTTCTGATGCATTGAATAATTAAGTATCTGTTGGACATGCTAAGTGGTAGGTAGGCTAAGCTAAGATTTGAAGTAACACCTTTAAGTCCTCCATTAAGGAGGTTATAAAACAGTTTCCTGAAGTTTTCTCTTACCTAATAGGATCTTCACAGGCACCAAATGGTAACTTCCCAAATTCCAGGCCTCCAACTTCTCCCCCAACTAGAGCATCTATATCTGGAGAAAAATCAACACATTTTCCATAAAGAATCTGTGGAGCATTTGAAGCAGCCTATCACCTTCATTTCACTACAAAGACTTTAACTTGCAGGATGACCACAGAAGAGCTGAGCAGCTAAGGTGACTGAGCTAGGAGAACACAATCCTAACATACCATCAAAGTAATTGCTTCCAACAGAAACTGGGAAGTAACCATGGAACAGCACATTCAAAGGGACAGATGCAATTCTTGTGATTCATGTTGAGGGAAGGTTATTCCCTTCATTCAGGCAATGATGACAGCTATAAAGACAGCCCTAAAGAGTCAATGTTGGCACAAGAACAGACACAAAAGTGCCATAAAAATACTTGGGCAGGAAATCAGTTCCAAGCAGAAAATGAAGACTCTGGAAGAGCAACTCTGCAGAGTGAAAAAACATCTACTTTTAAAAGTTGACAATTTTATGAAAAGAGGACTTAATCAAATAATCTTGGGGATTCCCATAGTCCCAGGTACTCAGAGATGCCTCCCAGCACCCTCAGGCACTTCCCATGTTATAGCCTTCAAATACATAAATCAAAAACAGACAGCCTCCACTGAACAAAAATTAAAGTGGGCAGTAATAATAACAATGTATTGTAATGCCATGTTAATAATGCTGTTACAGCAACTGATCTGCAATTTTAACTGCATCTGGCAAACTGTTTACAAACAAAACAAGTGCGGTATTAGCACAGATGAAGTATCTGGATAACTCAATTACATAATTTCTTCTGCAGAGAAGATAAAAGACATTTAAATTCTTTGGTTTTATTTGAGAAGAGCTAACTGAGTGATGGTATATAAGTTACAGGTCTAGTTCTTCCCAGTGAACGTAAAACCACAACTGCACGTAGCAATAGCAGTAAAACTGATGCTGTCCATCTCCAGTTTCTGCAACACACTTTGACACCCTTAACCACAACACTTAGATAACCAAGGCCACATCAGTTCTGTCTCTCCAAATGTCCCCTAAATACCTCAAGCTTGTTATGTAAAACTGCTACTAAGTCAAGAAAAGAACTTGGGCATTTTAACTGTTCCACCACCTTGTACCTAAAAAAATCACATCGCTAATAAAATGGATGTTAAGGAAGAACTAATATCTACCTTTTTCTTATGGGCTTGTTTACCTTTGAGAAGTTTATAATTTATTTTCTGCTACTACCTATATAAAAATAGGTCTGTTAAAACCAAAAACTTGATACTCAAGGAGGACAGCACCACCATCAAGAATAAAAGATCATTTTGAGACTACCAAACGAGTAATTATCTCTTTTTTTCCTAACAGCATCACTATGGCATAAACTTATCAAGTCTGCTCTATATACCCTAAATTTAAGACTATACATTATTTCTCCCCTTCATGCAAGGCTACTAAAACAAAAGACTTGTTCAGAAATTCCTCCTGCATTAAATTTAGTATTGTGTCAGCAATAATAAAAATCCAAACCTTTACCTCAAGTGAGGTCCATGTAATATTTTCTGCTTTTCTCACTGTTCATACACTTAAGATAGTGAAGTACCAAAATAAGGTACTTTATGGAAACAATTGATAAAAACTCCCAAAAAGTATTAGCATCTTTTAGCATCTGAATCTAAACATTTCCCTAAGAAATCCAGGGCAGAATTCTTCACAGATTGAGTCACCCTTTTCATTCCACATAGATACCACTATTTTAGAAACATCATTGTATTTCTAAATGCTAAGTAGCCCACGTTTCCAGGCACAGCCCTGGAGCCCAAAACACCTGTCCCAGCCGTGAGCTACAACCTGAGAGCAGCTTTAAGCTGGCTCACCTATCATACAGAGTGGGACTGGACCAAAGCCTTTCCTGGCAAAGCAGAAAATGTTAAAATTCTTCTGGTAAGATACACAAATATTTTCTTTAGCATTGACTGGCTGTCTGAAAACGAGTTATTCTGAGGACACAAGTCTCCTACCTGGTGGCTGCTGTGGCCAGAAGTACTGCTGCCAGTCCTGGAGCACAAAGGTAAGGCGAATAGCCATGCTAATTGGAGGCAGAGGTGTTAAAGGGCAGCCCTTCAAAACAGAGAACAAATTCAGTGTAAAGAGTAAATCCTCTCAAACACTCTAGGGGCTGAACATTAATTATCTGTAACATCAGTTTGATACTTACAATCTTGGTTTTGAAGATGTCCAGCAGCCCTGCTAAATGGGTGTACTGGCTGGGCACCTTGCGCAGATGAACCATCTCGAAGTCGGTGCGAACGCCCGGGCCCTGGCACTCCCCGACGTACATCCGGCGCCACTTGTGATGGATCTGCACAAACAGTGGCACCTGACTACAAAACAGGAATGCTTCCGATTATTTAAGTGTCCTGCTGTCTTGTAGTCTCTAAAGCTAGCTGAATATTCTAGCATAATTTCATCCTTTAAAATACATTTCCTCTTAGACACTTTGAAACACTTCACCGGAATCACAGAAAATCCCCGTTAATGACATCATTAAACAGAATGCCCAACAAATTGCCATGCCATAATCACAGCCCGCTCCATGACTTTACTTACCTCATTTTCAGTCTATATAATTTTTGAGGAAGATTAGGAAGTTACTGTTACTACACATAGGGAAGAGATCCTCTTGCAAAAGGGATGTTTTATCAATTACATATTATTCCTACAACTTCTAGTAGCTTTAACAGCCCTGAAGGTTTTTAAACAATAATGAAAATAAACAAAACATTGACTCAATCTTTACACAAGGGGATTTCTTCAATTCTTCTCTAACAATATTACAGTGTAAATAAACGAAACGAAAACCTCTGAATGTACTTTGCTAACAATTTAATACTTTTTCCTCACAAATGCAGTATGCTGGAGCTTTACCTGGTCATGTAAAAAAGTTTATGCTTTCACCTACCAGCCAGTGTTGCCCAGTGCAATGGAAATGGAACTCAGCAAGAGGTTACACTTGGATTCACTAATAACAGCATCGTTATTTGCAGCCGGAGCAATCACCACAAACTCGCGTAAGCCATACCTGGAGAGACAAAGAGAAAAAAGTACATTTCCAGTCCCTGCCAAGCCAGCTGAAACATGATTCTTAAAAAATACTGTGACCTGAAGAACCTAACTATCGCCAACAGACTGTGAAATCTGTTCATTTGATGCAAGTACCTCTTTATTTTTAGAGAGGTCAAGAACTGAGTGGGCATGGAGTGCTGCAGATCCTGAACTCACAAACTACCTGAGTGTAACAGCATTCCAACTCTGTAATGTGTTTGACTGGGAGGACTTCCAGGTCTAGCAGTCCTGAGGTTTTCCAGTTTATAATGATTGAAACTGTTTATATATAAAACCAATCTCTCTAGAACCAATCCTATTATGTACTCAAGATTTGCATTACTAAGAATATAATTGTTGTTTGTTAAGGTGGTGCAGCTTTCCTTTATAAGGATGTACCTAAATATTACACATATAAAATACATGTAATAATATATACATATATACAATAATATATTACATATATAAAAGCCTGGTTAATATATGAAACTGAGACAAAACTTGGGGGGGAAAAACCCAAATTAAAGATAGGCCCACTATAGCAGGGGTTTTTTGCATTCCTTTCTTGCGTCTAGTACAAAGAATCATTTTACTTAAGCTTTACCTTTTAACTGAATAAACAAATATATAACTGATTGTGCCAGAATTTCCAGCTGCTATGCTCATTTGCAGTAGAGATGAGAGGCAGCACACATACCATCTCACCAGACAGTGGGCTCGAGGAGGAAAGTCATTGTTCATGCACAGCAAGTCCTGCATTGGCAGAGGAAGGGCATCTGTGACAAAAATTGATCCATAATCAATGTATCATCACATCCATCCAGCTCACTTACAATTGCCTTGTTTTAGCACTGTGTGAATGCAAAGCAAACTAAAAGCAGACATGCCAGATCACACTCATGAGACCTCAGAAAATCCCACACAGACGCAAATCAGCACACTGTGGACTCCACATTCTGACACTGTCTTTTGTCATTATCCTTACAGCGATGGAAGAGAACTATCAGGTACCTTCTCCCAGCTCTTCTTTCCCATCTTTGTCACTGGGTTCTTGTACAAGATAATGATGGGTAACTGAGAATTTGAAGTCTGCAAATGAAATTTCATCTGATTTCTCTTCCCATGTTCCTGTGGTAAATATACCCTGCATATAAAAAAAAAGAATATGTTATCTCATAAATTTACGTTAACGTTCTTTACTCTTTAAAAGTATGTTGCCTATGTGATCAATAATGTTGATTCACATTTTTCTACTGCCTAATGGCTCAGCATGATTTAATTTCAATAAGCAATTCTCAAAGCCCTTCATTATAAAGGTAGCTGGCTGCTAAAATCCATGTTGCCAATAATGATGTTCATTCCAAAAATCAAAACATCATCTTGCAGTCTTCAGAACTATATGGCAATAAAGATTTGCATCCTCCCATATGCAACTGTACATCTGAAGATATGCACCCTCAACTTTGCACAGAGACAGAAGTTTCCCACCTGGGATTTTATCTATATCTAAACCATTGTATGCAAATATTACTTTGATATTTACTTTCACCAACAAATGGTTATTATTATCTACAACTTACAAAACTTCTGTAAGAATAATTAATTTTTTAACAAAAATACAGCATTTGGGAATGTCTAAAAAAATCAGCACCACTGCTCCTACTAAAAGCAACCTGAACAATCCTTTGCTCTTACAGGGTGTTAGGAAGAGAGCTCTGGTCTAGAAAAGACATGTAGGAATACAGGGACAGCTAAGGTGCAGTTCATTAGGTAACATAAGTTTTATTCCAAATACTCTGTACCTGACTAGAATGAAGAGCAATGAGATTCCCCATGAAACACAGCAGCCATTCCATACAAACCAGCTGAGTTTATCTGCATTACTATGCAGAAGAGCTCAGCAATTTCCTCTGCATTTCACAGGACTGAGAAAGCACCACAAAGGCTCTAATTAGACTCTGAAAAAATCTCTCCCATCTATGAAACACACTGAGTCACAAGTAGCGCTGTGCAAACCTCAGCCATAAGTGGATGAGGTGTGACAAAGGCACAAGGCAGGACAAAAAGAATCCTTGAGTATTTAGAGGAGCTTCAAGCATGTTTCCAGATTCAAACTGAGAATTAAAAAACAAAACAAATGTACACGAAGATCCATCTCTGTCAGGGATACAGCCTGTCTGGCAGATGACCTGCCAATGAATGTACAGTAATTGCTTGTCAAACTGACACTTCCACAAGTGAAAGTCCCCAATAAAGTCATTATCTGCCACACATAAGAAAACAGCAATAGATGAAATACATGTGTGGATTATTGTATTACTAATTAGCAATTCAAATTCTACAGGAAAATTCAGAAGAAGTAACTGACCTTCTCTAGAGGTTTGCCTGAAGAAATCCCAATAAGCTTCCAGTCATTCAATACTTCTTCTATTTTTGAAATAAATCTATTAGGGAGGGAAAAAGGCATTAATATTTGCTGAACACTAAACCTGTTTTATAATTCAGCCACCTCAAAGCAGGCAGTATGATGTTCCTTAGAAAAGCCCAAAGAACAAAAAAAAAAAAAAAACAAACACCACAAGAAGCATCACAGTAAAGCCAGGAAAACAGCTTCCTTGTACACAAAACAGTCCTCCTATGCTTAATTTTTACATGATACTTTCTTTCAGCTATGAACCTCTTTTGACTGTTTTAAGAATCTCCCCTTTTTCTGGTATTGCAGTACATAACATTTAACTCCTGTTTCATTGTTCACAGATAGATAAGCATTTAATACAAAATAATCACTAAACTCAGATTTAAAGCGCAGCACTTGAAATCTCCTGTCTCCTGTCATAAACGTTATCACTATTGGAAAAAGCATTTTAAAAATAATAGATTCACAGTGCAAGAACGTTCTTTGCCTTAAATTTCTTCATACGTTGTTCTACTAACTTTTAAAAGCTTCATCTAGGAGATGACTGTCTTAACAAGCAGACAGCTACTTAGAAAACACATAAGCCTTCTGAATGTATGTTCTAATCCCCTGCAAACAGGTATTAAACCGGACCTTTCACTAAGTTCAGAAACAGCTCAACTAGAGCCTCTTCACCCGCTGCTCGGCCGCGGCCTGAGCCTAACGCGGAGCAGCCGGGAAAAGGCTCCGGGAAGGGCTCCGGGCGCTCCCGGCCGGAGGCAGCGGCCGCGCCGCGGGGTCCGGCTGCCCCGGACGAGCGGCCGGGCCGGGCCGGGCCGGGCCGGGCCGGGCCGGGCCGGGCTCGGCGGAGCCCCCGCGTCACCCCGCGCCGAGTGAGGGGCGCGGCAGCACCTACCTCTCCCACTCGGAGGCGGTGGTGAAGTCCGTGATCTCGAACACCTCCGACTCGGGCTGCGGGGAGAGAGCGGGAGAGGCGGTGAGCGGGGAGAGCAGAGGGAACAGGGAAGGAGAGCCGGGGAACAGGGAGGGAGCGGGAGCAGCGGCACCGACACTCACTTCGCTGTCCGCCGCCATCTTGCGCCGCTGCCGCCCCCCCAGCGGCGGAGGCTGCCGGGAACGTGGCGGAGGGCGGCGCCTCCTCAGAGCCTGGACCTCCCTCGCAGCCCGGCGCTCCCGGGCTCCCTCGCAGGCGGGCTTCTCCTCACAGCCCGTTTTCCCCTCACGGTGTGTTCCTCCTGGGCTGCCTCGCTCGCCCCGGTGGGGCTCCTAGCACAGCCCGGCTCCGGGCTCCCCGCCGCGCGTCTCTCCTTCCCGGCCGGCTGCAGTCCCTCACGGGGACGCCCGCGGGCACGGTCGCTTCACACCGGGGCGAAGCTGAAGCGAAGGCTGCTCCCACAGATTCTCCGGCTGCGTCAGCGAGAGTCGAGAAGGACTCCCTCAGATGTGCGAGTAACACCGCCCTTGTCAGCCAGCCGGGGGCTGAGGTGGACCCCAGGACCGGTGTCCCTGTCCCCGCCGAATCCAAAGCCTTCCCCGTCGCTTGTGTCACCCGGCGAACGGCGAAATCTTTCTGGCATCCGGCAAAGCAGCTCCCTTAAACACCCCTTTAACAGAACTTGAGCCCACTGTACCTCTTTTATCCTGCCTTGCCCCTTAGCACAGTCTGTTACTTAAAAAAAGAAAGAGGAAATACCCTTAAAATCTGCGGCTAGAAAGGAGATTACAAATACTCATGAGGGGACTGAGTGCGAAGTAAACATTACGTGGAAACACACCGGGTACTAAACGGAGGCAAACATAAAATAGAAACCCGGTTTGGTTTGTGTGCTGAGAGAACTTGTGATTAGAGCCCGAAGTGCTGCCGTTCAGCTCGGCTGTGTTTGTTTTCACGGGTCACTGCTGCTCTTTGAATTCAGCTCCTCCGAGCCTATTCCCCCGCGGTGCGGGGGTTGCCTGGGCGACACGGGGAAAACTCAAGAGCCCCGCGTAGCTGGCGTGCCTGTGGGAGCCTGCCTCGGGAACGGCTCCCGTGCGCTCCGCACTCAGGGGAACAGCCGAAAATAAAATCAAAGTGTGGGTAATTGCCGTCCAGTTCCTCGCTGGCCAGCAAAGGAAGGCAGCTGCGAGCTGAAAATGCTCTCTAATTTCCCCTTGGATTGCTGTGCCTCTTTCGCTTTTCGCTGCTGAAGAACCAGGTAAGATTTGTAAGAGTCTGCCTTTTTACAGAGCACTCTCAGTTATTATTTTAAAGGGGTTTTTTGTGTATCAAAAAAAAAAAAAAAAAAAGGGAAGTTCGTAGGAAGTTCACCATCTGACTCTTAACAGATGAACATAATGGGATGAACGTTGTAATGGATAATCTGGCCTTTAGCATGAGACATGAAGAGTGCTGGCTTCTATACCTCCCTCTATAGCTAATTTCACTGTCTTTGATTTGTATTCTTGTCACCTGTTCGCTATGTTTTTCAGGAAGACTCCCAAATCCATCAAAACTTTTAACTGGGATTCATTTTCTTTTAAGAATTAGCTTTCTAGAATTTCAAAACTCCCAATGCTTTGACTTAACCCTCTCATGTTTCTTCTTTACCAGTCTGCACTTTGGGTTTGTTCTGTGGTGTAACACAGAACACACTTTGGGTTTGTTCTGTGTTTTGTTGTTACACCACTGTCACCTTGTGGTATTGTTAGAGTTGGAGTTTAATCTTGGAAAAGAGGGTTGGTGTTTTCAGAATTATGAAGCGGCCCCCAGCACACTCGCCACAGCCAAGAACAGTGGTGACTGTCAGGGCTGGTATTACCCACACACAGCTGGACTGACCAGGAGGGTGACAGCCAGCTCCTTTCCCACAGTTACTGCTGATTAGTCATAGGAAAAATACATTACAATCTTCTAATTAAGAGCAGAGCCCTTTCAAGTCAAATTCAACATAGCATATGTTGTGGTTTTACCTCTAAAAGCTTTTTGAGCTCTTTTGTTCTGTGCATTCACAGAAAAGGGGTTAGATGCTAAATTACAGTGCTTTGAATAATTTCTAGTACTTTAAAAATGTTTTTGTCTTACTTTTGTCTCTTAAATAATGAAATATAATGTAACACTTTGATTAAGTGAATTGGAAATCAATTAACAGTTTTCTTTTCAGGTTTCTGGGCATTAATACATTTAAGGACAGTATGTCTGACAACAAACAAAAGAGGAGAAGCAAAAAAGGTAGTCTAACCCAAAGCTTATGTGTTTAAATTGTAAAATGTAGATCTGAAGCTGGAAAAGGACAGTAACAACTTGAAATCTGGGTATTTGTCAAAACTTAGCAACCATAAAAAATACAAAATCAAAGAGTTACTTTTCACCTTTGTAAAGGCCTAAGATTTGCTTTGTTTTTCATATTTTTGAATGCTCTACTTCTGTAGAGTTTCTGTCAATATTTGTCTTCTATTTCTGTTCTCCTGAGATAGGAGCTGTAACTTTTTTAAGATGTTCTTTGTTTTTGTAGCCATTGAATTAATAAACTTACTAAAGAAACAAAAAAAATTTCAAAATTATACATTAACATATCAATGAATTACAAAAATTAGTGAAATGTAACTTACTCTTGTTTCTTTTCCTGATACTTCTTTATAATGCTACTTTAATGCCCCAAAATAGCTGCGTTTGCCACGTGTTACTGGAATTAATCTGCTTTTATGCAAATATCGATGTATTACTGCAGGTTGTGGAAGTGTTGTTGCTTTTCAGAATGCAGACAATATAATGGAAGAAATGCATCAGTCAGACAAAGCTCTAGGAAAAACCAGGTAAGAAGCATCACTATTTAATTGGCACTTGGGTGTGCACAAATGGCAATGAAGGAGGTTTGTAGCCTGAGTAAGAAAAATATTTCCTAGACATTATTTACAGCTCTATGTTGTGTAGTGTTTATCTCTTCCCAATATCAATTACTGGCCACTGCTGGAGGGAGGATATTGGATTAGCTGAACAAATTATCTGGTAGAATAAAAAAACCATAGCATGTGGCTATTGACTTATTAAACCCAGACAATTACCTTGCATACAGCTTTAAGAATAACTTAGACTGTACTTTTGTACCTCTTCTCGGTCACAGTATTTATCTTTTTCCACATTTTTCATTCTTCAGAAAACAGGTGGCCGAAAACTGAGGCTTATGCACACAGCCTCTGTTTTTTCAGGCAGGCTGTAGCATATTTTGTAAGTAACAAAGGCACATCTGGTGTTCAGAATTCTTCTGACACACTCTCCTGATGATTCATAAAAACTACACACCGGAAACAATCCATTTTTGTCAAGAAGGAGAAGGTCAACAGTATGTTTTTACATTTCTCTTGTTGCTTGGTTAACATGGTTCGTCATTCATTCTCACTTGTAGTCAACCTCTGCATTGCAGTCTATTTCCAGGGAGAGTCACAACCCCACAGATAAATAAAGAAAAGACACTTTGGCATTCTGGGATCTTACAAACCTCTTGGTCACATTATTCACCAGCCATATGATTGTTTGAACTGGCTCCTTCCACTTATTTTTGCTCTATATTTTGGTTATTTTTGTTTTGCCTTTTAGCCAAATTGCACCAACATCCAGAGCATGGCCAGACCAACAAGTGGCATGTTTTCCAAGTGAAAATGAGATAGCACTTCCCAGGAGACATCACACTTCTTTACCTTTCTCCTCAAAGAAAGAGGACATGGGATGTGGCTTTGACTTCAGCTTTCTGCTGCAGACCTCATGCCCAGAATCTAACATTTCAACATCATTTATGGATTTAGATACATTTCAGATAATACAAGCACAAATACAACAAAGTAAGTTCAATTTTAAAAGTCACAAATTTTATATATAAAGTTTTACATTGGTTATCATACTTCCTTTATGTCTTTTGCTGTCTTCAAGGGAGACTTCAGCTGTGTCAACCCTCTTCTTTAATTAAAAGTTTGTGTGTGTTTGCAGGATGAAGGAGATAAAGAGAGGCAATGACAAATTTCACCATTCCTGGTACTCTGTGTAGTGAAACTGAGCCACAAATGTGGAGTGTAATTCTCTGTGCCTGGAGTGATGATATCTTTCTCCCTCATACTGGCAATATTGCTCAGCTCCATACTGTAGTTAGCAAATATCTACAATTGAGAAGTATTTCTTTAAATTATTAGTGTCAAAATATCTTAAAATTATAGTGTTTTGTTGTTTTCTATGGAAAATGGAATTGTGAAGTTTAGTACCACAATTAAATTTCAACCTATTTCTTTTTTCTGCACTGCACATTTATAGCACAGTCCTGCAAACAGAGACAGATCCTTGATCCCCTGAACACTACAATTTGAAATTAATTTATAAATCTGAATTGTAGTCTGTTTAAGAACATCAAATTAATATTTCATTTGTTTTGATTCTTAAGGTTTAACTGTAACAATGCTAGAAACCAGGAACAAGAAATCCGAGGTAAGAGGACATTACGTATAAAATGATCACTGGCAAAAGTATTATATCCTTTCAAAATCCTAAAAATAGTAATACTGAAGTAGTGTAGGTAGTTTGCTTAGTCTCAGGTGTTGTTGGTTTTTTTTTAACAATGTGAAATATTTTTACATTTATTTTATATATAGATGTATCAGCAAATCTTGAGGTGTATATCAACAAATTATCAGTAAGATGTTATATCAGGGACTTCTGGAGATAAAAGGTTGAAAGTTCAAAAAGATAAAACCTTTATAAATATATAAATTAATTAAAATGTGCATCCTGTTTGTTAAATTGGATGTCTAGTTTTGCCAAAAACCCCAACACTTCTTTTAAATGGTAATTTAAAATTGAAGTTGAATTCTAAAATAGTCTTGATATTAGATGATTGATGAAATTTACTGTGTTAGCAAATAAAAAATACTTTTCTGGAATTAAACATACTTGACATGAGATTTTGTGAAAAGTGTGAATAGGAATTACACAAAATTTTTGTACCTAGAAACAAGCTCACAATTTTACATCTCAATACTTCACACCACTTTAAATGTACTGTATTTAGAAAAAAGAGAATTTGGCCTTCATATATATTAATTAATAGCCTTTTGTAGAAAAGACTCAACTCATTGAATCAGATGTAAACTTCAGAGGTCCATCACAGAATACAGCTGATCACAGGAAGAAATTGAAGAGAAGTATAGAAGTAGGAGCAAGAGTTCTGACACAGGATTATAAAAATGGTTGTGGGGAAAAAAAAACAAAACAACAGTTCAAATGGAGGGAAATATTTAAGAAAAATAATTTAGCTGGCCTTGTGTGATTTAATGCAGCTTTATTCCATGTCTTGGGCTCTGGTGGTTTCTAGAGGTGTGTCCTTTGGGATAAACTGAGCATTCATATTAATGCCATGCAGGCTGGACAAAGCCTTCAGAACTGTCCATTTCAAACCAACACAAAGCTTTTCCTGGCATGTTCAAACCTCAGTTTGCCCTTGGAATGCAAACAAAAATTTCCTGCAGATTGCAAACTGATGTTGAATATAGACATGCAAATGAACACTCAGAGCAGATGACTCTGTGATTATTTCTATTGCATTCATTTGCATAAAAAAATATTCATTTCCTATAAAATAAAGAACAGAAATACTATTTTCAGAAAATTATTCTCACTGTTCATCTTAGTCCAAACAAAGTACTCAGTTTCTCTGATCTGTACTCCTTCAAATGTACGTGGTACCTTTCAACAAATGGGGAGAAGGGAGGAATTGTAAAACACATCCCTGACCCAACAGACTTCTGTGTCAGCTGCCTTTGGTTTTATCCATTTCACTTCAGTGCAAATCGAGTGCAGACTGTGCTGTCTTCCAGTGTACTAAAACTGTGAGCTAAATCTGTGGCCATTTCACATGGTTTATGGATCTATATGTTTAGATTTAATACAATGTACCTTAAAGTCTATAAATAACTTGTTCAAATTGTTTTCTTCAGGGATGCAATAGCATTAGTTATAATGGTCTAGTTTTCCTTTTGAAAAATATCAGCATTAGAGTGGTGCTCTCATTCAGGGAGAGTGCACAGCAAGAGAGGAGCTCTGGCACGTGAAGCCACTGCCCACCCTTTGAATTCCTGTAGCAAACGTGTGAAGTGTCATCAGACAGAGTTAATAACTGACAAGAGGATTTGTACACGGGGACAAAACCTACTGGTTCCACATCATGGAGATCCCACTTTCTGAACTAAGAAATACTTAGAAATAGTTCTGGATCTGAGAAAATTAATGCAAGCAATGTGAGAAAAAGAATGTATTTTCTCAGGAGTCTGATATTATGCTTCATAATAGGTTTAATATAGGAATATATAAAAGAATAATAATTTTCCAGTTTTTTTCCTAAGGCTTCTTGGCTCTTAGAGATTAGTTTTTACCTGTATCTGTGGTGTAGCACACTATTAATGTTTCTTTATGGAAATTACAGTTTCATTTGCCACCAGTGACATGTCAGCCTGTAAGAAAAATTCATCTTGCTCCTCTAAAGGATGATATTGTCAATGAAAGCAGAAACATCAATAATATTTTCAGTATTATGAACTCTATTCCTCAGTCTATAAAACCAGTTACTAAATTTTATCAGTATCACTTAGATAATTTATTAAACAGGCACAGTGAAAAGTCATCAGAGTTGATCATGGCCACAATTTCTGATAAGTTCACTCCAGTGAAGGACCTGTACTACTTCAGCATTAACAACTGTGATAAGTACCCCAACAACCAGAAGGGAGAAATCCAAAGCCATTTAAAATGGAGGGAAGCTGACGTAGCAATCCACACTGAGAGGAAGAACCAGGTGAAATTCCAGTGTTCAGTGGTTTGTGAGAACATGGATCTTCTGACCCAAGCCAGGCTCTGGGATCAGAGTCATCCCCTCTTGAGCTCAAGCAATGCTCTGGTGAGCTGTGGCATGTTTACAGCCCAGACAGCATTTACAGTGTCCAGCAGCAGCGATGCCTCAAGAGCTGGCAACAAGCAAAACACAGCAGAGAATTGCTGTAGCACTGGTCTGGAAGAAGAAAATGCTACAGAGTTGATGCTGGAGTTGATGCTGGATTATAAACCACAGGAAGATGCTGAGAGTGCCAACCTTGTGCTTTACAATCAGGATTTAGCTTCTTCCTGTAAAAATGAAGTGATAGAGGCCTACCAAGCCTTGGAAGATAATTCTGTAGTTGCAGTAATTCCCAGAGTAGAAGTGCAAGATCCCTCTGGAAAACAGTCAGGAAATCAAGTCTATCTCTCTGAATCTGAAATAAAAAAAAAAGCAATGTCAGAAGCAACTTCAGAGGACCAAAGTGAGTTTGTAGCTGTTGCTCCTGTTACACTCTCTGAACAAGAGCCAGCCAGGGAACCACACATTGCTGAACAACCTGCCACAAAAAAGAATAGAAATAAATGTTCATCAAAATCTAAAATTAATAATAAGATAAAAGTATCTGAAAACTTAATTGCTTCTGGTGAGGTTACCACAAAATCAAATGCCAAGAGTCAAATTTTTCCATCTTTGGAACTGACAAAAGTGAAATCTGAGACTTCCATGAAGTGTCAGAAAAAAAACACTCCAGGACACAAAGGCCATGTTGCTCAGAGTGCTCAGAAAATTAAAAAGCAAAGTTGTTCCTGCAGTTGCAAAAGTTCTGCTGTCTTAAAGAAACATGTTACTCCACTTTGTCTGCCACATGTACCCTCTGCTTCAGATTTTGTAGATCTGAAATACACTGACATGTTCAAAATAATAAATTCAGATGACCAAGGCCCGGGTATTTACGAAATGTTTGGAACTCCCGTCTATTCCCGCATGAGAGACCTTGACCAGCACGAGGGCAGGTTTTATAAAGGCCTTTATTCTGTTCCACCAGGAAGATGCACCTGCAGAGCTACCTGCAGTAAAGGAGGAGAAAGCAGCAGAGTCAGAAACACTCAAAAGAAAACACATTCCAAGCCAAAGAAGACCATACCTGGTGCTAAACAAAAGCAGAAAGGTTTAATCACCAAGGACAGAAGGACCAAGATGAGTGACAGCAACACAGAGCAAGATAATGCAACAACTTCTGACTTGGATTTTCAAACACACACCTTGAGTAGCACAACATTGTTTCACAGAAACACCAATCAGCTCATGTTTTTAGAAAAGCTTTCACAGTCAACTAAGCAAAATGAAATATTTACAAATTCAAACCTCTCAACTATTAAAGAAGTTTCTTCGGAGCAGTCGTTAGACAGCCAGGATAAATCCAGCCATCAGAGAGCTGCTGCCTGCAGCCAGGATCTCCTTCAGTTCAGTGATCAAGACTGCAGAGAATGTGTTGCTCCAAGTGGCAGCCTGGTAGCAGCAGAGCAGAACATCTGTGTGCCCCAGTGCAGGGGGGATGGTGGCAAAGGCTGGAAATCACACCAGGACTCCAAGTCTCTCAATAAAAGTGAGTTGCTCTTTTCAGATGGACTAGAATGTCAGTCCCCTACAAAAATATTAGATCACAGTTGTGCAAACACACCTCAAAACAGTGGTTTGGCTAATGAATTGACTCAGGCTTCAGTGATTTGGACAAAAAATGCCAAAAGCCCCAGTTCCCAGACAAGTCAAAACATTTCTTCCTGGTCAGATACTAAGGATGTGACTGATGAGTTGCTTTGTTGTCTGGCCAAAGAATTGCTAATGCTTGAAGAAAAAGACATCAGCTCTTCAAGAACACAAAATACATGTTCTAAAATACAAAATGCACAGAGTGAAGAAGAGGAGAATGTGATGAATGGAGCTGGAGCAATAATAAATAGTGCTCTAGAGAAGGTAAAAGTAATTTCTTCTTGTAACTTGCTAAATAATTTGAGTGATTCTTCACACAAGTGTGTATGAAAAATGGGAAATATGTGCTTATTAAAGAGATCTATCAAGTCTTTTTTCCTTGGGCCAGCTGCCCACTGATTCTTCCAGTGCTCTGTTGAATATATCTGTTTTAAAGGCTGCATGACAGGACACAAGCCAGAAGGTACTAGGGCATGACAGGAATAGCTGCCAAAGCTTATATAAATTGAGAAATTGTAGTGAATAAAGAGAATAGGCTGTTTTAACTCAAGAATTTGTATAAAAAGGTTTTGGGCAAGGCAAGAGCTGGAGATCTGGACAGGAGTATGAAAAGACACTCCCAATAGTCTTGCATATGCAGAAGGGCAATTACCTTGAGTCTCTGAGTGCAACTAGATACTTTCATAGATATGAACCATAAGTATTATTCGGTTTAATTAATGCTTAATCAAAGCTTCAAGCTCAGAAGGCTCAGATTTTGGCCCCAAATTCAGCTGCATGCCTTCACCTACTCAGGTGTTTCTCTACCAGTACTGCTTCTCCTTGGTCCTGTTAGCTCTTTGTCCATATAAATTACAAGTTCATAAGGAAATGTCTTTCACTACATATTGATGCACTCCCTTGTTCTTCTGCAGACACAGGTGCCAATTATAGCTCCATTCTCACTTCTCCCAGGGAGATCCATGGCTAGATAGGATAATTATTGCCATCTTTCTGAAGCAGTCTCTTCTTCCTTGGAAGTCATGGCCTGTTATTTTCATCAGAATTGTGTTACATAGAGCATGATGATAGCCATATTCACCCTTCAGCTTAGCAAACTGTACTTATGAGACAAAAAAAGAGAGTGTATCCTGCTCTTTTAAGTGCTCTTCTGTCTTGGTGTCAATGGAAGAAGATGTCATGCTGTAACCTTCTGGTTATGCACTATTGTGATTTATACTTCAAAATATTTATACAGTTTTACCTAGTATAGCAATTCTATAAATCACATGGGTGATTTATATATATATAAATCTATAAAGCAAAGTCATGCCAGAAAAAATGACTCCTTATGAAAAAAGGGGGGACCAGATGAAGCCTGTCTTTCCTCTCTGCTTTCTCCCCACACTGACCATCATCTTTCAAGCAGAATTGCAGTAAAGCTTTTTTGGCTTCAAATGAAGAAAATGGCCTTCTAAACTTTGATGAATCTACTAAATTACCAAGAAGCAGTTTAGCTACCAAAGATCCTGTCATGTGGACAAGAGGAGAAGTCCTTGGAAAGGGAGCCTATGGCACGGTAAGTTAATGTCTGAATATGCTGAGATGTGTTGGTTGTCACTGAGCTACACTTTATCTCAAAAACAGCCGTTGTCCTGTTCAACAAATGGGTTACATATTTTAGATCATAGAGGGAGATAGGAAATATGACAAACACAAAGATTCTAGTTAAAATAAGTAAATAGACAAGTTTTGTCTCGTATCTTGTTTTGATAAGTGCTGGTTTCACTGTAGGTGTACTGTGGTCTGACAAGCCAGGGACAGTTAATAGCTGTAAAACAGGTGGTTTTGGATACATCAGATCAACTCACTACAGAAAAGGAGTATCAGAAGTTCCATGAGGAAGTTGATCTTTTGAAGACATTGAAGCATGTAAATATCGTAACTTATTTAGGAACTTGCCTGGAAGACAACATTTTAAGCATATTCATGGAGTTTGTTCCTGGTGGCTCCATTTCCAGTATTCTGAATCGCTTCGGCCCGTTGCCAGAAGTTGTCCTGTGTAAATACACCAAGCAAATTCTACAAGGGGTTGCATATTTACACGACAACTGTGTGGTCCACAGAGACATCAAAGGCAATAACGTGATGCTCATGCCCACCGGGGTAATCAAGCTGATTGACTTTGGCTGTGCCAGGCGCCTGGCCTGGGCCAGCCTCAGCGGCACCCGCGGCGAGCTGCTCCGCTCTGTGCACGGCACTCCCTACTGGATGGCTCCAGAGGTAATCACTGACTCTGGCTACGGCAGGAAATCAGACATCTGGAGCGTCGGCTGCACCGTGTTCGAGATGGCAACGGGCAAACCCCCCCTGGCTTCCATGGACAGGGTGGCGGCCATGTTCTACATCGGGGCCCACAGGGGGCTGATGCCAGCCCTGCCCGACCGCTTCTCCAGCGCTGCCGTGGAGTTTGTGCACGCCTGCTTAACCAGGTATGGAGGCTCTGAACTGGAGAATGAAAGGGAAGATGCAGCTAGCTTGTATTCTGGAGATGGCTCATGGGAGCTTAGGTTATGGTACATATGACTTTATTGTAAATGCATAGGCTTCTCAGCATTTCAGGAAAGCCTTTAGATAAAAGTATATATAAAAGAGCTTTACTCTTTATAATGGTATAAAAAAACCCTCACAGATTCTCTTTTTGTAGGCCTTATACTCAGCATTTACTTTCCCTGTAATTTTCATACAGAAACACCGCACCGTTGAGTTTTGAACAAAACATTTGATAAATTTCTTTGCTGTGCTTTGCTGTTCCAGTATTGTTTGAGTTTGGTCTATGTCAGACAAGTTGTCTTAAGGACAGTATTCTAAATGGAAGAGCTTTCACTTAATTCTTGTCTTCTGCTGTGGAAAAATTTATTATCACTGCCAGTCCAGGAAACACATACTTATTTGAAACATAATACTTAGTAGAAACATCAAGTTCTCTCTGTAAAACCCCAAACCACTGGCATTCACACACTGTAAGAATTATTTTTGTGGTTTTTGTTTTGTTTTAAACAAAGTCATTGGCTTCTTAAAATGCATGACATTGATTGGAGATGAGAGGACAACCTGATTGACAGAGGCTCGAACAGATAATTATCACCTTTCTTAAATACATTTTTGGTGCACCTGAAATAGCCAAATTAGCAGAATTATTTGCAAGGAATTCAGGGCAATAAGGAAAGATTTCTTTAATAATAAAATATTTGTTTTATAATTAATAAATTCCAACAGTCTTTTCCCTTCAAGCCTCCCTTCCTTTCTATCAACTTTATCAAAAAAACCCTTAAAGTCAGTAGTGAACGGATAAATAATAATAATAAAGGCTAATTTTGCAATTAGGTTTTTACAATTACATCACAGGCATACATATTCTTTTTATATACTGATTTGTGGAACCTTCAATGCAGAGATCAACACGAACGGCCTTCTGCTCTGCAGCTGCTGGACCATCCCTTTGTGAAAGGAGGACAGTGAATTTTTCACAACTCTTGCCAAATGAGCATGTATTTTCCATGGAAAAGATTTTCAGTTGTGGAAAAAAGACCAGAAGGAACTGGACTTTGTGTGACAGCAGAAATACTGAAGAACAGTCACGTTCAAGGAGTCTGTTATTAGGCAGCAGTGATTAAAGAGTACCTGCTCTGCACTGCCTTCACTGTGAGCACAAGACCACGTTGTGTTGTATTTGGAGAGACTTAAAGGGAAAATAAAGTCACCATCACTGGCATGCAACAGGCCAGGTAAGCTGGAATGTCTGTAAAATCCTATGGAACAAGCTATGGGCAGAGAGCTCTGCAACTTGGAGATGAGTAATGGGTGTGAGGATCCCAGAGGAATCTCAGACCATCTACTGGTATAAAAGGTACTGAGGCTTTTATTCAGTCAGGTGGGCTCTTTTAACTGGATGGGCACTTCAGTCTGTAGCTGGTGAATAAGTTTTTTACACACATTGATCAGCCCTGTGTTCCTGAGGCCCTGTGTCTCCACAAGACACTGTGGTGATAATTGCAAGAGATAATGATCTAAACCATGGGACTGCCTGATTTAAATGAAATAGTGCATTTTATGGGCACTTTCAGGTCCCAGAAGTTTGAGGTTGGAAGGGGCTCTGGAGATGTTCTGGTCCAGCCCCTCTGCTCAGAGCAGGGCTGACTGGAGCAGGTGGCTCAGGCCCTTGTCCCATTGACTTTGAGTCTGACTACGGATGGACACTCCACAGCCACTCCAGGCAACACGCTCCAGTCTTTAACCCCCTCATGGTAAAAGTGATTTTGTGTTTGAAGACTATCTTATAGGTCAAGTTGTCCTGTTGTCCCTTGTCCTGTCACTGCAGAGTCTGGCTCTGTCTTCCTTACAGTCCCCAAGGGGTGCTGATATCACTGAAAACCTGACGTGTTTCTCTGACCACTGGAGTGAGCACTAGCTGTGATTGATGACAGAACAGAGCCCCTCTGCACTCCAGTGGTCTTTGCACTTAGCAGAACTAGCTACTACTAACTGCACAAAATCAAATACAATCTAAAAAGCATTATTAAGTATTAATAAAGCAAAAAACCCAGATATTAGTAGTTAGAATGTCCTTTTGTTGATTTGGCTTCTTCCTGTCAAAATGGGGTAAATCTTTAGACTTTGTGAGCACCCAGGCTCCAGGAAGAGAGGCACTAAAACTCAGCCCTACAACTGTTCAGAGCTGAGCTCTCAAGAATCCAAGACACTGACCTCAGTGTCAGCTCTGATGTAACGTGAACATTATAAAGCCAACTTTCCTCAGAGTGCTGAACATCTTAGTTACTTAAATAGCTTTCACACTTTATTTTATTCCAGTAGTCAGTCAGCCTCCTGACTTCAGAGAGTTGTCTATAAAAGCAAAGAGAAATCAGTATTTCTAGCAAAATTCTTTATTAATAGTTTCTGTAGGTATAATGTCACATAACAATGACAGAACATTATGTCAGCAAAAGAGAAATCCTAACATCACAGTAATCTTCAAAGTTCAAGCAGTTAACAGTCTTTTTTTTGAGGAATATCAATTGGTGCTCATGCCAGACATCCATGGCAACATCACGTTAAAGTATCTTCACGTTAAAGTACCTTGCAGAATAAAGGCAGGAGCCTGGGCATGTGAGCTCTAGTGGGATGTACATAATTCCATGATGTGTACTGATTCTTCTCAGATTAAGGTAGAGTCTTCAACAAAGCTGCAAAGTAAATATGAGGGTTTATTTAGCATGAAATGAAACTGAGATGAGAATGATAAGCAAGGAAAGAATGGGAATGCTCTAGAATATATAATTAATTAAAAAAAGGTCAGCATTACAAACCCCCCTTCTTATGCACAGCTTACAAGCAAAACTAACGTCTCTTGTTAGAGTTCTCCAGTATTAAGGTTACCAGTTATTTGCAATTTGTCATGTTTAATCCAGTTAATTACACTGAAAATAGTCATTAGAAGTTTGTAAAACTTGAACCTGAGTTTTTAATCAAAATGTGAAAGCACATTTTAGCTTTTGTTTAACCAGACTTCAAGAATGACGTGTCAGTTTAAGGCCGGCACTTGCAACAAAGGTATTTCAGTTGAATCAGAGCTGTGCTTGCAGCAGAGCTCAGGGCCCAGCACAGTCAAACCAAGCCCTGTGTTAATCTGGGGAGCCTTGGGTTGCTTGGCTGAGCCCGTCTGGTGGAGCAGCCTAGAAACAAGTCTAAATTTGCATATTTCTTACTTGATGACATCAGAGATTTTCACACCAAAGTCCAGGTGCCTAATTCCAGGTATCCAATGTAACAAGGGGAAAGGGTGTGAAATCCTGAAAACCTTTTTTTTTCTTGAGACTGAGCCACTCAGTGAGCAGGGTCCCACTTTGCTTCATTATTTACAGTGTTAGAGCAGGGCAAGCTTTGCTGGTTTAAAGGCTACAGCCTTCCTTTCTGAAACCAGTAAGGACCCATTGCAGTGCAGCCTGCCAAGCACTTGCTGTGACTGCGGGTTTCCTCAAGATTTGGAGCTTAAATCTCAGCAGCTGAAGACACAGCCCTGTCCTGGTATGACTCTAGGAGTAGCCAGTGTTTCTCCCACAGCGTAACGGGAGCCATGGCTCACGTCTCAACAGGACGGGGCCACAGGCAGGCCAACCCAGCTGTGTTACACTGCACTTGGAACTACCACCAGCAGTAGGATGTAAAAATTTGCATCTAAAAATGCACACATCTACCTCTCTTTCCAAGGAAGCAGAGCCTGGTCCCCGAAAACACAAGAGTCTCTTGAGATTATTCGGGTTCAAATTTAGTGCGGTTCCACAAAGCTCAGTGGGAACCGATGCAATTTCTACACCACTCCTATCAAACCTCTGGTTCTTGCACACAGGCAAAGAAGCGGAGTTCTCCCAAGGAAGGGCCCCCAGGACACACTCCAGTGCCTTCTCCCCTGTTTTTCCCTTCCCACAGGGACCTGCACCATGGGACAGCTGAGAAATTTTAGAGGTGTTGTCAAAGAACACAACACCTGAACTATGGCAGGGAGAACTATGGGAGCTGAGAAATTTTAGAGGTGTTGTCAAAGAACACAACGCCTGAACTATGGCAACACCAATGTTGCTGTTCCAAGTGCAGGAATACAGGGGAGTCCAACCCAAGCACTGAGTATCAAGGTTATCAATTTAGTTTGGATTTGTTATATCCACTTCAGAAGCCAGAGGAACAGTCACTCCCAGTAGCAATGGGAGAGAAGACTCCTGGCACTAATTATCTCTTTAAGGTTTAAGGAGTTAAGCCTTTCAGAGAAAGGAGGAATTAACAAGCTAGTTCAGTCTGGCTTAACTTCCGAGGCTCAAGACATACATTTTTAGAACTAATTATGCTTATGTGCATTTACATCAAATTAAAGAAAGCAAACAAAGTCTTTGTCCAGCCACCTTCCCTGCAAAACAAGGA